>NC_134206.1:247965781-248590781 GCF_965140235.1 Caretta caretta
ACAGCTCACTTCATCGGATGCATTCAGACTAACATGGCTGCTACTCTGAAACCTGTCATCATGGTTAAAGAAGAATCAATAACAAGTTCCCACTCTTGATGTTCTTGGCATATTATGTGTCTTTTGAGATACTAGTCTCTTCTGTAACTTTTGAAAACTGCAATATGCATAAACTCCACTTCCTATGGACAAATTTTTTCCATGATGATTGAAGTCCAAGGCCCAGGACCTTCTAATACTTAAGTGTATGCTTACTTTTATACTTTTGAAATCATTCAGCTGAGATATATGCATAAAGGTAAGCAAGTGTATAAAAGTGTTTGCAAGAGAGAAGCTTCAGGAATGTCCTACTCCTATATTTATGAATACAAAATGGGGCAAAATGTTATCTTTTTCCCTCAGGAAGAGCTGCTGTTGATTGAGAATTTTGGTACAGATCAGTATTAATTTAAAGAAAGAGGGGAGCATTTTGTATACACACTAGATGAAACATATTTGTTCCTTTGTGGGTAAGTGCTTTGGAAGTCAGGAATATGGAAATAAGCCTTCCTGGAGATTTACTATAGTACCCGAAAATTCCTGGAAAAATATTCATCCTTGAAACTTCACTTTCCTTGGGATTCACTTAACTAGGTTCACTCTGTAGAAGAGAAATATGAAGTCTGAAATATTTTTGCTAATGGTATTTTAATCAAGTAAGAGACATCCCTCAGGGATCCTTAACTGGGGACTTAAAAATCTGCATTTAAATTGAGATTCTAAAATATATAGCCCAAGAGCCTATGAATACCTTTTCTCAAATGTACTGTATATAGCAAGTGTGATGCCTTTTCTTCACTTTTTTTTTTTGTCATAACACACTAGTTATCAAGAAGTTAATGTTGAAGATTTAGCTAAAAGGAGAAAGATGAAGGTTGGAAAATAACTGAAAAAAATGGGAAGGGAATTGATATCTTGCTGGTTTGCACAACAATAGCATTTTACAGCTAACTACAAATGCTGTGGTCCTGAATCACCTTTGCTCTGGACCTTGTTTTTTACACTTGTGCAAAGTCAGTGTAAAATGCTACTATTACAATTGGAATGCACTTGGCATTCTGTTTATACTGGACTACACAATTGGTGTGGAAAAATGGTGAATTGGGTCTTGTAGATGTAATTATGTAGCCTGATAGATATCACAGCATGATATATACATAAGTTATTTTGAAGATGCACGACCAGATCCTCATCTGGTGTAAACCGGCATAGCTCCATTGACTTCAGCGAAGATACCCTGATTAACACCTCCTGAAGATCTGGCCCATTGAGTTTTTTTATTTGGATTTTTTTCTCTTACTGTCCAAAACTGTATTTGTTTTGTGGATGCAGATGGTTTCCATGTGCAATGGCGGTGGAGTAGGAATCCTCATACACTTGGATCTTGATAGCAAAACATACCCGCATAGTATTTTCTAGTGTCATAAATGTAACCATAATGAGACCTCTGAGGTGGGAAGTGCCGCATCCTACAGCCCTGCAATAGCACCAGTCTCTGTGAGGGGAATGGTACTTGATCTGGAAATGGGGAGGGGAGTTAATAGGTGGTTATATCACATACATCAGGGCTGTCAGTTGAAAAAGGTGTATCAGAGGAAGGTTATAAACACCGGGGGAGAGGGGCTAGAACATTTGGATCATACCCTCACTTTTTTTAGGGTAATTGTTACTCTTGAGAACTTGGGTCCAGGGCTTCTGCCCCTTTCCTCCGCCACTTTAGAGATAGAAGGGTCAGGGCATGATGGTGCTGCAGATGACTCTGTCTCCATAGAAGCTACTTCTCCATCTCAATACCCACACACTTGGCTCTTCTCCCAAGCCAGGATACCTAACTTCCTCATGTCCTTCCAGAATCTTCTTCCCCAGCCCCTTGAGTCACATAGGCCCCATATATTTCCTCCATGGGAAAGCACCTTTCTGGGGTGAGAGACAATTAGGAGAGAGATGGGGCAACTGGGAGACTGTCAAAGCATCCCTTGGGAGCAACAAGACAAAGGCAAGGAGCAGGCCTAGCAGAGGTACAACAGCTCCAATTCTTCAGTAGAGGAGATCAGGATTTGCGGGCATTTGCTCTCTTCTCCTTCAGGAAGACCCATGAAACTTCATCTGTAGCAGCAACCAGTTACACAGGAAGGCTCTGCAAGAGCTGGGAATAGAATCTATGTCTCCTGATTCCTTTCATTCTTATGTATTTATATTAAAGCTGGATGGAAAACAAAGGGGAAAATGGCAATTAAAATACTTTTTGCCCTGTTTTTTTTCACTGACGTCATATTTTTGATTGTTGATGTTTCATTTGGTTCTAGTGTTTACAGCGGGCCTGAAATAAAAGTAAAACTAGATCAAATCTGAAAGCAGAAGCAGCCTTTGGTCTTCTCTTCTGATGGCTTAGTTGCTTGGATTTAGGATTTAAAGAAAAAAAAAATCCATCAGCCTGTGTTATTGTGGATAGGCTGTTGCGGAAAAGCAGGTTTTGTCCTGGGCTACAAACACATTGTAACCTAAACTTCTTGACCTGTGGTTTAAACACAAGACCATCCTTTCTCCCAACTGCTGAACAAATGATGTTTTCTATTTTAGGAGGGAGTTTGGGAGGGGCTGGTGGTAAAATCAGGAACTTGAAAGGGGAGAAAGTGCACTTGTATTTATGGCAACTGCAAGTGGCAGGTTCATTATAATCTGTACAGTTTATAATTTCACACCACTTTGGCAATATGATTAATAATCCTTGGCAACTAGAATATACTTTCCAAGCAGTCTGAGGATTTGTAGAAAAGTTTATTCTGAAACACACAAATGTGATAAATTATTAGTTTATGTTACAGCACTACACATCAGAATCATAGAGTGTAAACGAGAAGGGATTACCAGATCACTCTGCCTGACTTCTTGTACATTACAGACGACCAACACCACCCACACATTAAACCCAACAACCAAAATTTAGGCCAAAATATTACAGTCCATGGAGACTGACTGCTATGTGCCACAGAATAGGAGGGACTGAGGTGCACCAGTGCTTGAGGCCCCTGCAACAGCGAAGAAATGAAGAAGTGAGATGTACCCAGATGATCTTGGCAAGAGACCTGCACCTAAATGCTGCAGAGGAAGGTCACTGGTAATCTGACCTGGAGGAAAATTCCTTTGACCCCAAATGATGACTTTAGACCCAGAGCATGTGAGCAAGAACCAGCCAGCCAAGCACCTGAGAGAGAGAATGCTCAGTGCCCACCCTGTCCAATGCCCCATCTCTAGCTGTGGCCATCCCTGATGCTTCACAGATAGAGATCAACATCCCTTCCCTGAGAATATGCAAGAGGGGGGGAAAAGTCTCACATTTTAAAAGTAAAAGTGCAATTCTGAGGCTGAACTAGAAATAAGGAGTTATGGCGGTGGGGGGTGGGGGGAATAGCCTGCCTTTTTGGCAATTTGATTGCAACCAACTTGAAAGCTCTTAATTAAGCACATGGCAAATGAATCTGAAGAACTGTTCAGAAAGCCGTTCCTTTTTTAATATTTAATATTAAATATTATGGGAAGGGAATTGATATCTTGCTGGTTTGCACAACAATAGCATTTTACAGCTAACTACAAATGCTGTGGTCCTGAATCACCTTTGCTCTGGACCTTGTTTTTTACACTTGTGCAAAGTCAGTGTAAAATGCTACTATTACAATTGGAATGCACTTGGCATTCTGTTTATACTGGACTACACAATTGGTGTGGAAAAATGGTGAATTGGGTCTTGTAGATGTAATTATGTAGCCTGATAGATATCACAGCATGATATATACATAAGTTATTTTGAAGATGCACGACCAGATCCTCATCTGGTGTAAACCGGCATAGCTCCATTGACTTCAGCGAAGATACCCTGATTAACACCTCCTGAAGATCTGGCCCATTGAGTTTTTTTATTTGGATTTTTTTCTCTTACTGTCCAAAACTGTATTTGTTTTGTGGATGCAGATGGTTTCCATGTGCAATGGCGGTGGAGTAGGAATCCTCATACACTTGGATCTTGATAGCAAAACATACCCGCATAGTATTTTCTAGTGTCATAAATGTAACCATAATGAGACCTCTGAGGTGGGAAGTGCCGCATCCTACAGCCCTGCAATAGCACCAGTCTCTGTGAGGGGAATGGTACTTGATCTGGAAATGGGGAGGGGAGTTAATAGGTGGTTATATCACATACATCAGGGCTGTCAGTTGAAAAAGGTGTATCAGAGGAAGGTTATAAACACCGGGGGAGAGGGGCTAGAACATTTGGATCATACCCTCACTTTTTTTAGGGTAATTGTTACTCTTGAGAACTTGGGTCCAGGGCTTCTGCCCCTTTCCTCCGCCACTTTAGAGATAGAAGGGTCAGGGCATGATGGTGCTGCAGATGACTCTGTCTCCATAGAAGCTACTTCTCCATCTCAATACCCACACACTTGGCTCTTCTCCCAAGCCAGGATACCTAACTTCCTCATGTCCTTCCAGAATCTTCTTCCCCAGCCCCTTGAGTCACATAGGCCCCATATATTTCCTCCATGGGAAAGCACCTTTCTGGGGTGAGAGACAATTAGGAGAGAGATGGGGCAACTGGGAGACTGTCAAAGCATCCCTTGGGAGCAACAAGACAAAGGCAAGGAGCAGGCCTAGCAGAGGTACAACAGCTCCAATTCTTCAGTAGAGGAGATCAGGATTTGCGGGCATTTGCTCTCTTCTCCTTCAGGAAGACCCATGAAACTTCATCTGTAGCAGCAACCAGTTACACAGGAAGGCTCTGCAAGAGCTGGGAATAGAATCTATGTCTCCTGATTCCTTTCATTCTTATGTATTTATATTAAAGCTGGATGGAAAACAAAGGGGAAAATGGCAATTAAAATACTTTTTGCCCTGTTTTTTTCACTGACGTCATATTTTTGATTGTTGATGTTTCATTTGGTTCTAGTGTTTACAGCGGGCCTGAAATAAAAGTAAAACTAGATCAAATCTGAAAGCAGAAGCAGCCTTTGGTCTTCTCTTCTGATGGCTTAGTTGCTTGGATTTAGGATTTAAAGAAAAAAAAAATCCATCAGCCTGTGTTATTGTGGATAGGCTGTTGCGGAAAAGCAGGTTTTGTCCTGGGCTACAAACACATTGTAACCTAAACTTCTTGACCTGTGGTTTAAACACAAGACCATCCTTTCTCCCAACTGCTGAACAAATGATGTTTTCTATTTTAGGAGGGAGTTTGGGAGGGGCTGGTGGTAAAATCAGGAACTTGAAAGGGGAGAAAGTGCACTTGTATTTATGGCAACTGCAAGTGGCAGGTTCATTATAATCTGTACAGTTTATAATTTCACACCACTTTGGCAATATGATTAATAATCCTTGGCAACTAGAATATACTTTCCAAGCAGTCTGAGGATTTGTAGAAAAGTTTATTCTGAAACACACAAATGTGATAAATTATTAGTTTATGTTACAGCACTACACATCAGAATCATAGAGTGTAAACGAGAAGGGATTACCAGATCACTCTGCCTGACTTCTTGTACATTACAGACGACCAACACCACCCACACATTAAACCCAACAACCAAAATTTAGGCCAAAATATTACAGTCCATGGAGACTGACTGCTATGTGCCACAGAATAGGAGGGACTGAGGTGCACCAGTGCTTGAGGCCCCTGCAACAGCGAAGAAATGAAGAAGTGAGATGTACCCAGATGATCTTGGCAAGAGACCTGCACCTAAATGCTGCAGAGGAAGGTCACTGGTAATCTGACCTGGAGGAAAATTCCTTTGACCCCAAATGATGACTTTAGACCCAGAGCATGTGAGCAAGAACCAGCCAGCCAAGCACCTGAGAGAGAGAATGCTCAGTGCCCACCCTGTCCAATGCCCCATCTCTAGCTGTGGCCATCCCTGATGCTTCACAGATAGAGATCAACATCCCTTCCCTGAGAATATGCAAGAGGGGGGGAAAAGTCTCACATTTTAAAAGTAAAAGTGCAATTCTGAGGCTGAACTAGAAATAAGGAGTTATGGCGGTGGGGGGTGGGGGGAATAGCCTGCCTTTTTGGCAATTTGATTGCAACCAACTTGAAAGCTCTTAATTAAGCACATGGCAAATGAATCTGAAGAACTGTTCAGAAAGCCGTTCCTTTTTTAATATTTAATATTTGTATTTTGGCCTCCAATCAGGATCATGGCTGCATCATGCTAGGCATTGTATAAACACATCGAAAGGCATGGTCCCTATCTCCTAAGAACTTACAATCTAGACAGACAGCACAAGCAAAAGGAGGGGGAAAGAAATACAATATACAAACAATGTGGTTAGGATGATGGTTGGGAAATGTCATGTCAGTGATACAGCTTGAAAATGTATATATTAGGAGGCAGGAGTGGGTGTGACCAGAGGGAATGAGTTACTAGGAGCAAGACAAGAGGAAAAAGGAGACATTCAGGGGTTCGAGAAGGGAGAAGAGGAAAAGGGGAAGAGGATACATGGAGAAGAACATTTGTGGGCAAGATGGATGAGGTGGGACCATGAGGGAAAGCTAGAGAAAATATCCAATCAGCAGAGAGGAAAGAATGTCCGGAGTCCAAACTGTCAAAAGAAATCTGCTTGTATGACTTGTTTCCAGGAGATTCAGAAGATGCGCGACTTCACTACTACTTTCAGAGGAACAGCCGTGTTAGTCTGTATTCGCAAAAAGAAAAGGAGTACTTGTGGCACCTTAGAGACTAACCAATTTATTTGAGCATGAGCTTTCGTGAGCTACAGCTCACTTCATCAGACATCTGATGAAGTGAGCTGTAGCTCACGAAAGCTCATGCTCAAATAAATTGGTTAGTCTCTAAGGTGCCACAAGTACTCCTTTTCTTTTCACTACTACTGTTGCCCTGGCCTCAGCCCCGGATGAAGGCCAAATCTTTTGCTTCCAAAGGCCAGCTATAAAGCTGAGTGAATCATGGATATTTCTGGCCCAGGGGCAAATCAAACCAAAACCATTAATTTATTTTTAGTCACATTAAAAAAAAACCCTCAGAAAATTATTTTGAATGGACCAAAATGTTTTAGTTGATTCAGAATGACTTTTTTCAACTTTTTCACTTACATTCAGCAGATGTTTTTAACCCTTTGTTGATGTTTGTGTTTGTTTGTTTGTTTTTTAACTGTCCAATAATTGTGCAGTGGTCTGCTGTAACATTAGCACCATTTTTATTAGGGGTCTGAATGGACTTCTCAGTGCACCAGAATGAAAGAAATGGAAGCACCATCTCGTTCTATAATTGTGGAAAGAACATATTCAAGTAGCAAGGGACTCTTCTTATTGGCTACATTAAGAAATAAAAAACAAAGCTTGAAATTGTTGCATCTTGCTATGACTGTATAATGTCAACAAAGAGGGAGGTACAAATCCATTTGATGCATAATCTGAATATATTTTGTGCTGTTTTCAGAGGAACAGTTTGAGATACTAAGCATATTATCGTCTCTTTATGGCTCTTGCTATAACAGAAAAAGACGAGAGAGCGGAGTCAAAGGAAGGAAATATGAAATATATGTCCCTTGTGCATATATTTTAAAGGCTATCTATGCTTTTATGTTTCTGTTTTACTTTCAAGCTGGTGGTGGGGATGGTGTGAACTGGTTTTACTAACCTTAGAAATATATATGTCATTAACTGACAAAGGAAAGTGTTTAGAATTGCAATGAAAAAATTAAGCTTGGTGAGGAAAACATAGCAACAATGTTTGGCAGGCACTAAGAGCTAGCTTGGGCTCCCAATGATGGCAATGGGAATTTTGTCAGTGCTCTAAATGAAAGGAAGATTAGGCCCTAAATTTGATTTATAAATCAGGATGCTGCATTCTGGAATATACCCTATGGGTGGGATTTTCAGTAGTGCTCAGCATTGTCCCATTGAAGTGCACACACTGAGTACCACCCTCTGATTACTGAAATTAACAATTCACGACTCACTGCTCTTGCAAATCCTACCCTGTGTTCTGAGTGACGAATTATTAATTTTAGTGGCGTATGGAATAGGACTGCAATGAAAATGGTCAATTAGTTCCACAAACAGCTACCAACAGTAACTTGGCATATAATTAATATGCCTGATGTCCTGCTGGTGAGTTTTGGATTGGTAGCTAGAACTGGCAATCTCCTTCTCCAGATTTTATCCAGTTGCAGTTCAGCTCATCTGGAAGTAGCTCAACATAAACTCACTTGTTGTTTTATTCTTACCCATCTCCACACTCTCCAATAATTTTACTCCAAATGCAACTGAGAAATCAGAATAAAGTCAGACCTGGAGTGGGTGGGGCAGAGGGCTTAGGTCTCCTTACAGGTTTTACAACAATGAGTATGATCAGTATCTAGGAAACTTGGAATATATTCTGAAACAAGTCAGTCCCGGAATCCACATCAACAGGGGAAGAGAAGACTTTCACTGCTGAGGTCATCCAAGTCAATGCCAGCAACATGACCATGACTAATGATGTTAATAACCCCCCCCCCCCAAATAAACTAGATCATTATCTAAGGTTTTAAACCTTCAGAGACTCTATTAGAAACTCTGAGATAGAGTCTAAGCAGATCCTTGCTGCAATTACTCAGAGCTGGGCAGCTGTGGCCTGCCCTCTTCGCTGATCTCTAGTGACCAATTCTATCAGTCTCAGGTACTTAGAAGTTGAGTTCAGTCACCTCCTCCGATTAATTCTATGCAGCAGCCACACACCACTCGAGTCACTGCATACACAACCAGAAGAAAAACTTAATGATTTTATACCAAAAACCAGATGCTGGAAAATTAGTTTGGAGTGTTGGAAATTGCTCAGGGGCTGTGTTTGAGTTAAATGTCATTCACATTTAGCAATGCAGTGACATTAGGGTTTATGGAGGTTGGGAATATGGCTAGTGAAGTTTGTTGGGCCTGGATGCACATATTCTTGATGAGCTCTTTCACTTTCATCCCTATGAATCTCTGCTTAAAATTTTAAAGCTGGAGTGTGTATTAAACGCACCCCACACTTCCCCACAATCTTTAATTGGAATCACTTTATACACTTATTTGCTCTGAATTGATTTCAACAGCAGAAAGTTTTGGAGCTATATATACCAGTAAATAACCAAGAATAATTAAAGATAGTAAAATGGCATGCAAGCCTTATCTTATGCTGTGATCCCATCAGCTCTTGCAGCTAAGCAGTCTCAGGCTAGACCAATGCTTGGATAGGAAACCTCCAAGGAATGCATGTCAGAGACTTGATAACTTCAACTTTAATTGGTTACTGAATCAATATCCCAGCATGCTGCTGTGCGGCTCTAGGCTGCTGAGGACGCTGTCTTTTGGATAAGAAGCAAAACCAAGATCCTACCACTTGTGGCCATTGGAGATCCCATGACACCTTTTATATGAATAACCCCAATGGCATGGAAAAATTCTAACTCACAAACTTCTGCAGCAACTTTTCCTCACCTTCAGCATCAAGTTTTAGCTTCTTCTTTAGCCTTCAAAATCCTACACAAGTCAGCTCCTACTACTCCTACCTCTTTGTAGTTGTGTTTTCTTTTGTCCTGTTGTTCCACCTCAACTATGTGACCAATCACCCCTTCATGTCTTCCTCCAAATATCACCTCTGTGCTATCATTCATGTGGTCCCATAGCCTGGCATACCCTCCCTCACCTGCTTTAAAAAAAAATTAAATTATTGGCCTTTATAAAATAAAAATACCATGGCTGGGCAAGCAGGTTTGGACAGGGGAGGGTGGTGGCTTGGTGAACTAGTTGAGAAAAGCCATTCCATACCTGGGAGTGCCATGGGAAAAAAAATACGGAGACATTTGAAGGGGAGAAGGGGACAAATTTGTCCCAAAGAGTGGCATAATTAACAGAGCCAAGTATACGCTGTCTATTGTGACCTTCCTCTCTCACATTGGTGAGCAGTTACTCCCACAAATAATTTCATCTCCTTCAAATGGAGTCACAGATCTCACAGATCTTGGGAGACAGGCCAGTACTTGCTTACAGACAGCCCCCCAGTCTGAAGCAAATACTCACCAGCAACCACACACCACACAACAAAAGCACTAACCCAGGAACCTATCCTTGCAACAAAGCCCGTTGCCAACTGTGTCCACATATCTATTCAGGGGACACCATCATAGGGCCTAATCACATTAGCCACACTATCAGAGGCTCGTTCACCTGCGCATTTACCAATGTGATATATGCCATCATGTGCCAGCAATGCCCCTCTGCCATGTACATTGGCCAAACTGGACAGTCTCTACGTAAAAGAATAAATGGACACATATCAGACGTCAAGAATTATAACATTCAAAAACCAGTCGGAGAACACTTCAATCTCTTTGGTCACTCGATTACAGACCTAAAAGTGG
The DNA here is from genome assembly GCF_965140235.1 of Caretta caretta. Lineage (NCBI taxonomy): Eukaryota > Metazoa > Chordata > Testudines > Cheloniidae > Caretta > Caretta caretta. Next base: position 247,976,216 of record NC_134206.1, read on the forward strand.
CAATTCTTCAACAAAAAGACTTCAAAAACAGACTCCAAGGAGAGACTGCTGAATTGGAATTAATTTGCAAACTGGATACAATTAACTTAGGCTTGAATAAAGACTGGGAGTGGATGTGTCATTACACAAAGTAAAACTATTTCCCCTTGTTTATTTCCCCTCCTACTGTACTTGTCAACTGCTGGAGATGGCCCACCTTGATTATCAATAGAAAAGGTTCCCCCTCTCCTCCCTGTTCTCCTGCTGGTAATAGCTCACCTTTCCTGATCACTCTTGTTACAGTCTGTATGGTAACACCCATTGTTTCATGTTCTCTGTGTATATAAAATCTCTCCACTATATTTTGCACTGTATGCATCTGATGAAGTGAGCTGTAGCTCACGAAAGCTTATGCTTGAATAAATTTGTTAGTCTCTAAGGTGCCACAAGTACTCCTTTTCTTTTTACAGATACAGACTAACACGGCTGCTACTCTGAAACTGTTCAAATGGACAGTAACTGTTCAATGTAAGGGAGTCAAGCTAGCTCTCAGAGTACAAGATGTTCATGGCAGGGCACTTGTCTTCATCATATTTTCTGTAAAAAACCCTAGTATACTACTGCTACTATACAAAAAAATCAATACTTTCTACCTACTTCAGCTCACCCTGAAGTTTCTTCACTTCTTACTGGTACATTTGCCCACCACAGAGTACTCCTTTCCTGTCCTACAACTGTTTTGTAGCCAATGTTCGCTCTAATTTTTGACAGGCCATGTGTGCAAAAAATTTCTTCTGTGCAAATTTTTGAAGCAGAGTTCAAATTTGTGCGCCATGAGGCAAATGTGCCCAAGCGAGTAAAATGCTTATACATTTAAAAAGTTTTAATTTGCAATGTGTGATAATAGTTTTATACCATGTTATTTTATCAATGTCATTTTTAAATACTTAGAAAAAAGAAATTTAACCATTCTTCATGAAGCAGAAGTTAGTTTTAAGCATTACGCTTTATGATTTTTTTTTTATAGACGATCACGAGCATATATCAAGCACGTACTAATCATGATCATTATCAGTCCATAGGCTTCTGCCTATTGGTGTCCACTTTCACCTTTCATTCTACACACATGTCCGAAAAGATTTTGATAAACATATAATAAAGACAATTTAATACGTATGCCATTATGTCAATTTATATGGGTTTTCAGATAGAGATATCATAAGTAAAAAAAGAAAAAAGAGTTTGTGTTTTAAATTTAAAATTTTCCTAAAAATATCAATAAATGATTATCAGACAAGAATAAGATATGTAATTACAAATGCATTTTAATTTCCTTATTTGTCAAAATGTCAAAGACCGCTAAACGAACCTTAGTGTTTTTCCCTGCAATCTTTTTCATTTGCCCACTCAGTATAAACTCTGTCCAGATCTATCAGTCCTCCATCCAGCTGGTAACTCTTACTACACATCAGCATGTCCAAATGATCTACTTGTAAACGATTCCGTAGTTTGTTTTTTAGTGTTCATTAAGCTAAAGCCACGCTCGCAGTCTGCACTTGATGCTAGGAATGTTCCTCCAATATCCATCAACTTTGCAAGATCCTGAAACTGTTCGTTCTGGTGAGCAAATGTCACCATATCCGGGAAACTTAAAACCAATTGGCTTTTGATTCTTTCTGCTACTGCAAACTTGAAGTCATTGTACTGACGACTATAACAATCTCTTTAGCAAGAAGGTCTTTGTATTTTGAACATAGGGATTTGACAGATGATGCTTTAAGAAATCCAACTTCCATACATCGTTCCACATTCTTCCTGTTGAAAATTTTCCCAAAGCTCTGGCATCTTGACAATATACACAAACCACTCCATTGTCTTCATCATATGTGAATATTTCACAAAGTTTAACAAGCATTACACTATGTGACTTCGGTGTAACCGTCTCTATAGTGACAGGTTTCAGAGTAGGTTTACAGAGTTAGTCTGTATTTGCAAAAAGAAAAGGAGTAAATTTGTTAGTCTCTAAGGTGCCACAAGTACTCCTTTTCTTTTTGCATCTCTATAGTCTCATCCAGCCATCCAGATTTAAATGAAGTCGCTGTTCTTTTACGCTTTAGACCTCTAGAAAGTGACATTTTGAGATTGGTTTATTTAAAATTAATACTTTTATTATATGGCTACTATTTCAAAGCGCTTAACAGTGTGACTCGACAAAAGGGCAAATGGGAGATCATTCAGATCAGGATACCGGAAGTTTGTGCATAGCTCCGATTACGTCCATGCATCTCCGGCAAAAAAACGTGGGAAAATGGAGCTGTGTGGATCCTGACCGTCCCGACATGATCAACGTTCCACGTTCGAAATGCTGGCGGGGAGGGGTACGATTCATTGCCCTCCTTTCCCTTTCCCCCACCTTGCCAGCTCGTAGAATCTGACTGTGTTGATAGATGGCGGGCGAACATAAAACAAAACATAAAAGTCGCCCATAAATGATATTTCGGCCTGGCTCTGATGTAGTATTTCATTTTTTGTGCGTGTGGTGTTTCGCCATGTGCGCGGGGTTTAAGATCTGTGTGCGTGCACACACGTGCACAGCTTAGAGGGAAGAGAGTTTGTAACATTGCTCTGCTTTACTGAATAGTTGCTGTGTTTCAACCGAGCATTTCAGTAGTGTTTGAAATGATCCCAGAGTATTGCTTTAGGATGAAAGCTATTTCATAAATATAACATCATTATTGAGACTCACATGTAAAAAAAAAAATATCTACTGAAAAGGGGGATTCCCTGTCTATTTTTTCAAAGTAAACTCATGCTGTCCCATTCAAATTTAAGAGCTGAATCATGTAATAAGTTAGCACTTTTCATCTGTAGAGCTCCAAAAGGGCAAGTATTGCTAACTCCAATTTACTAATTGACTTGCCCAAAGTCACAGCATGTCCGTGGCATGGAACCCAAGAATGGTGATGCCTAGGTTTGTGCTTTACCTATTGGACCCTCCTTTCTATGATACTTCCAGATGTGTAGCCTTTCCTGGACATGCATCCTGAGAAAACAAAATTCCAGGACCACAAAGTAGCATGGAAAAAGTAGCAATGTTTTTTTTCCTTTTTCTCAGCACTACATTCCAGCATCAAAACAGGAAAGGCCCATGTAATTATGCATCTACCTTTTGATATTCACAGACAATTCTGATTTTTATCACGAGTTTGAGTAATAAAAAGTGCTTTTTAATATTTATATTTGACAAGTTTCTATGCAATAGTTCACTATACCATTGCTCATCACTTTTATGTTCCTTGTCTGGGTGCTTTGAAACAGGATAGGAAGCACGTATACATCTTGATGCACATTCTCTAAGTAGACGGGAGAATGACACACTTAGTATTTTCACCCATAAACGAGACATCTCCTCTTGAATAATGTGAAAACTATCAAGAAATACAGAGAATTATGTATTATAAAAAGGTACACTTTTTACATCTGCATAATAAAATACACTGAGCCTGACCATACAACATGCAAAATTCCACATCTAGGGAATTGCTGGTGGACAGTGTATGCAGTATTGGACCCACTGTGTACAGGCCGCTTTCTGTGAGCCCCTTGTCTCTGCCATTAGCGTACCTGGGCCACACCTATGCAATGAGGTATCATACCATTAGAATTACATTTGCTAATCTGCAGAGCTGGATGGTTTTGCAGTAAATTAATCAATCACTGGAAGGCTTTTTACCCATAGTTACACTACGAAAATGGCTTTGTCATCCCATTCTATTTTTTTCCAGATTATTGGCACACATTGTACCCCGTGCAAAGAGAAAGCCAATAAAATCTGAAGTCACATAAATAGGGAGCTAGGAAAAAAATCTGCAATAAACAAAATGCTTTTTCCTGTGATAAAAAGGAGATCGACCTGTAGAGTGTGTATATATATGTGATGCTGAACCATAACAGCTTTATCTGCAGGAGTTTGGGATTCTCGTGCTATTCACAATCTGATCCCAGGGTAGAAGTTTTCAGTGAAGCTCGTGTGCTAACCCTCTCGGTGTTTTGTCAGCAGGGATTGAACTCAGGACCCCTAGAGCTAAAAAGCACTCGCCTCTACTACTGAAGCTAAAAGGACCTAACTGCAACTCAGAGTCATCAAAGACTCAGTCCTTTTATGTGGGCCAGTCACTAGAGGGAGACAGTGTGCCACACTGACCTACTGTGAGTTTAGAGTGGGAAAAAATAAAGCCTGAAAAGGAGATTGAAAGCTGTGTGGCCAGATCCTCCAATGTAGCCAAATGCAGAGCATGCAAGTGGAGAGTGGAGTGCAAAATGGCTTAAAGTTCTCCTTGCCTTGCACTCCCCATATCTGTTTGCCATTCTGTACATAACCATTGTTAGAAAAGCCTTCAGGCTGCATTTTCCTCCTCAAATGAGTTCATGTAGAGGCATTCCAATCCCCCCCCCCTCCAGCATCCCCCTCTTTTCCCTGCTACACCAGTAAACAGGGTGGAAAGTGGCATATCAGCACCTACATCAGCACTACACTCCTAAAGAATTACTCTTAAAATGGGTTGATCGTCTGGGGTGCTTAACCTCGATTAATTAATCTCTGAGGCCTGTACAATTTTTCTCATGAACAGTACATTTAGAATCAGACCTGAGTCAGGGGTAGTGCATAAAATGCATTGTCTCAGGAGTAGCCTTGGGAGAAAATTTGCCTCAGAGATACCTGCTTCCCCCTTGCCAAGAGGCATGCATGTGTTAAAGTTAACTGTTGGCTTATGATAAGAAACCCAACAAAGCAACACGCACATCAGTCAATCCACTGGGAGAGGCAAACTAAGGTTCGGACCATTCTCCACCCACTCCCTGCCTACCTGTTCTATGTTGTGCGGCATAGCAGATGCATAATGTCCACTTGTTCCTATACGTTTGAACCCAAAATCCTGTAACTCACGTAAGGTTATGAAGAGGGTTCTTACACACTCTTCTGTCCCCTCATGGATGTGTAGTTCAAATCACAACCTAATCCATAGTAAAAGTAATGTAGATAAAGTATTTATACTGCCCCGCCACAATATGCACCACCTTGTATTAACGGTTTTCAGAGACTGTAAACTCAACATTGTTGTTTTCACCTATGGTGCCCCCATTTTGTGTTCACTTTCCAGAAATGTTCTAATAAAAGAGATTACCAGCTGGAATGTTCACAAACAGTGAATTTTAAATGTACATTGTACATTTGTAAGAAAAACTTTGAATTGGTGAAAACAAGTATTCCTACTGGAAACCTGATTCTAAGAATGCAGTCAGGTACAGGAATAATACCATGGGGGTAAGACTCTTATGTACAATCAAAATGAACCAAGACAGCTCAGATTTTGAATAATTAATAATCATAATGAACTGCTCATGGACAATGTACATACCAAGAGTTCTCCAGAGAATTGCTCAGTAAGTTATTCTGAGTGAGAAATACAGTCAAGAAAATTGAAGATGGCTTGAGGACATATCAAAAACAGAAAAAAGAAGCTAAATTCAATCTGGGCCAGAATCCCTTATAGGAGTAACTTGGCTGATAATTCAATGGGGGATACATGTGTGAATTATTCCTTCCTGTTTTGAGGAAGGAGTTCACAATCTGGGCATAAAGAAATAATTATGAATTGCTGTTTAACTTCTATGCACAATGATATATTAACAATGTCTTTTTTTGTAATTATGTAAATTCCCAGCTGGCTGCTTAGGTCCTGACCCTGTATCCTGTGGTGTGAATGTGACACTGGTAGACCAGGTGCCAGCTCATGCCAAAGCCCCAGGCCTCACTGAACACTTACAAATGCATAGCTGGAAGCCAGGCCAATTCACTTGTGTACTAGTATAGATCAAAGTGATTTGTTAAATGTAAAATAATGTCTTTGGTGGTTAAACTTCATCAAAACTAATGCGATGCTACATGCATTATTTCCACTTATCTGTTTCCAGTTGTAATGCAATAGCAAATACTCACATTGTCTATACCTATCACTAAATAACCCATCAAACAAGAAAGAAGCCCCGTGTAATGTAAATGAAAAACTTTAACGGGCAAATACTAATTTTTGCACATTTGAAGGCAAGTGGCCGTTGTGTCTGATTATCAGAGATCAGAATCTCTAAATGTGCTCCTATCTCTCTGCCAATCAAAGAAAGAGCTCACAAGGGTAGTGACCCTGTCTGCTTTCTGTGAGAAGAAGCTATAAGTATGGAATCAGAGAAAGATCCTGCATCACCAGGCTGTTTGGACTTTAACAGGGCAGAATAACTGAACAAGAAGATGGAGTTCCCCAAAGTTATTCTGGGTAGCCTGGAAAGACTTTTGGGAAACTGGCAAATGACTACATCTCTGCTACCATTTGGAAGTATAGACTGTGATTCACCTGTACATATATTTTACCTATTTTAACCTCTCAATAACTCTCATTCCTTTTTCTTAGCTAAAACTTTAGCTAGTTTACTATAGAATTGGCTACCAATGTGGTCTTTGGTGTGGGATCTAGGATGCAAATCGACCTGGGTTAGTGACTGGTCTCTTGGGACTGGATGTAACCTGGAATATTTGTGTCTAAGGGGACACTCCATGGTAAGACTGTTACAGTGATCCAGGAGTTCACATTTGTTACTAGGTTGGTGAAATGTAATTAGAGAACATACCACCAGTTTAGGGAGTCTGCCCTGCTTTTACTTACGGTTGTGAGCCACTCCTGAAAACTTGACAGTGAAATTAGCAGCTGCACTGCCAGGAGGGAAAAGAGTGCCTTCACAAGTAAACAAAAGCATGTGCTGTGCATATTTGTGCTTGCATTTCTCCCTCTTCCCCCCTTTCCTTTTTTTTTTCTCCTTTTGGAAGTAGGGGGAAGTACAAGAGGTGTCAGGGTGAGAACAGGCATCACATGAGTTGGATAGATCTCGGTGAGCAGCCTTTGGCGAATGCATTCTATGTGTTTCAGGACACTGTAGAGAGTATTGTGAAAACTGATGAAGAAATGCAGCATGGTTAAACCAGCAGGATGACTCAGTGGGTTATTGCTATAGTATCCCAGACATTTGACTTCTGAGGAATCTAGCTCAATTCTGGGCACTGATGGGCACTAAGCTTTATGTTCTTAGTGTCAAAAGCAATTTTTAAATGTCAGTTGTCTAGGGAGGGGAAATATAACCTTATTAAGCATTCCTCTGAGCAGCCAAGAAATTTAGAAACATCTGTTGGAGTCTCGGGGAGTGTGTGTTTGCGGAGTCCTGTGGCAACAAATGATACTTTTTTTCTTTTAGGAAAAGCTTTCTTTGGCAGCCCCTGTCCTGCAGCTCCTATTCCGGCAAAATTCCCCTTGGCTTCAGTGGGAAGTTTGCCAATTTGTTGATTGGATCCAGTGCAATAAAAGATTTCGGAGGATCAGTAAGGAAACAATGTGGCCATCTTTTAAGCTCTTAATACCTGAAGGCATGTTTTTAGACAATTTCCAAGAGTTATAACCAGCAACAAGAGGTTAATGTTAGACATGGGCCTCAGTCACACACTTAGGATCTGAACATTGAAATTCTCCAAGCTTGATGGGGGTTCTGGATCCAGTTTTCAGGGTCAAGCGCATCTCTGATAAAAAATGAATCCATTTGTACTTAGCATACCTTTTTCTTTCCCTATGGATTTTGCTGAAGTTACTCCATCAGTTCTCTCACTGACTGAAGCACCTGGGATGGGGTGCTCCACTCACCGGTAGAATGGCATCTCCTCCTGGGGAATAGCTCAACAGGTTAACACCCCTTCCCATGGTTGCATACCGTCTCTTTGCCTCTCGCCCTCCACGAGCTGCTGCTGCCTCTTTATGACTCAGCCCTCCACACACATTTTCCCCTTCTGGGATACCAAAGGGTTTCTCCAGCAATCCTGGGCAGTCATCCCATTCACTGTCTCATAGTGGCACTCCCTCAGTGGCTGACAGGGGAACCCGGGCCCACTCTCTACTCTGGGTTCTAGCTCAGGGACCTTCTAGTCAGCAGTCAAAGTCTACTCCCTTTTTTACCTTATTGACTTTCCCTAAGCCCTCTCCTAACCTTCCTTCACCACTCCCTGATGCCAGAAAGCAACTAGTAAGCCTCTAAACATTCCTCCCTCCTCCTATGAGGTGACCATAGCCTTTCCCAGCAGCCCCCCCATTCTACTCCCAGTTTCTTTATAGTCCCAGCCTAGCTCTTTCCTTCTCAGCTGGGGTCCCTCACTCAGTCAGGAAATTACTTGGCCACCTGATTCCCCTCAGCTGTGGCTTGTTTAGGTTAATTAGTCCTCTTCTTAGTCTTCGTTAACCCTTTCAGGGCAAGTGTGGGGTAAACACCCATCACACAGCGCCTTTCAAGGAAGTATCCTATCAAAATGGAAGCTTCCAGGTTTAGGCCTGGACTTTTTTTTTTAATGAAGATTTATATTTTTAGGAGAGAATCTCAGTTTTGATAAAGTGTTATCATAATGACAACCATTCTGGGGAGAAATAGGGTGGTCTTATAGTTAGGGAACTAGATTGGGACTCAGGTGATCTAGATTCAGTTCCTTGCAGATTTATTCTATGTATATCTCCTGATCAGTGATAGTTCAAGAAGCTGGTATTCATGGTGTGCTGGTATTTGCCAAGCTTTAGAGGGGACTACTCTACTTATTTGGCTCAGAAGGCCTGAACATACGATCCATATGGAGCCCTACTGAAGTCAGTGGAGTTCTACCAGGGTCGGTCTACACAGATCCACTCAGCACCAAATGAAGGGCGCAGGGCCCCAAGTCCTGGTGTTGTGTGCGTACATCAGAACCTCAGCTTTCATTACAGTAATAAGTTGCCAGCTCTCTTAGTTGTGAAGAAAACTTTGAAACTGTGCCCTGAGTCAACCCAAATGTAGGGTCATCTGCATGAGTCTTCAGGGAGCCTGAAACAATAGCCCTGAGAGATAGGAACTGCCCCATGCCTATCAGTGGAGTGTTAATGCCACAACCCATTTCTTTGAGGGATCCCAGCAGAGGACTGTGCGTGTGGTAGGAGAAGAGTGCGGTGAGCTGGATGCACTCCCACAAGATGAAGCCTGGCTGCCGGAGTAAATAGTGGGGGGTTGTACATATGTTATCACTGCAGCCTCTTTGGGAGGGGAAAGGGCCTCCTGCGGATTCCAATGGGAGGTAGGTGCCCTCCTGCCTCCTCTTAACTATCTGGGTAAGGAATAAAAACCTAGCTTGCCTAAAGAGGAGTGCTGGTAGTTCCCCTCCGCCAACAGGCTAGTGGATGGCTCTTTTTTAGATGGCCTTTGCCACTACCATTCCAAGTGAGGGGAAGGGCCATGTGCATCCTTCATATCATACTGTATCCAGGGATCCAATTTTAGGATTGGGGCCTTAATATGTAACCCAAGGTAATAAAGCAATCATTAATAATTAATTTATGGTTAATTATGTTATAATGAGGCTACAGGATGTTAAAAATGTCTGCAGCTCATTCTATTTAAAGCCCTATCATTAATAACTGATTATAAAAATTGAAAGGTAGGTTGACAAGAGTTAATGTTTACCTCTAAAAATAATCACTACTGTCCCACAAGTGCCTGATTAAGTGTACAATATTGTATTGTAGCCAAATAATACACCTGTGGATGTGTCTGGACCATGTGTTTACTTGATCTTTGCATTTCCTCTTAGGCCTCATTTATTTTTCTACCCCAACTTCATTCTTGTGAGGCCAGATTTTTCAAGGAAGTTTAGTTACAGTTCCCTGCTTTTGACTTTCTAGTCCTTAGCAGCTGTCGTTGTACATCTCTGCTACTTTGTGTACCACACAATGGACAGGAGCAACTAAGCCTTCATTATTTGATATGTTTCCTACGGAGTTTCAAGACTGGGACTCAGAAGCCCTGAACTCTGTTCCTGACTCTGCTACAAACCTGCTGTGTGAACTTGGGAAAGTCATTTCACTCTGTGCCTCAGTTTCCCCATCTGGAAATAAATGGAAATAATGATACTGACCTCCTTTGTAAAACACTTTGAGAGCTACTGATGAAGAGCACCATCTGAGAGCTGGGTGTTACTATTTTTTTTTTAAATAGGCTTTCCAAGAGATCAGATAGGATTCACTGATATGCTTGCAGAAGCCTCTTGTTAAAATTAGGCCGCCACAACTGAATACATGGGGTGGGATGATTTCTTTGCCTCTAAAGGAGTCACCCTCTCATTGGTTGCTGCTAAAATCATCCCTGCCAGAGATGGCTGATCCTAAAAATACTATAAGTGACTGCAGTGTAGAGTGTTGTATGACTGCAGTGGTACATACCACAGTCCCTACTACATGTTGGGTAGCATGCTCTGTTTACCATGAATGTAGAGGAAAGCACTTTAGGCGCTCCAAGCATTAGACTCAAAAGACTGCAGCCCTTAGCAGATCCCCATCAAGACACTCACATTCTGAGGAAGTAACAGAGGATCTATTTACTAGAGCTGCCTATGGCCACACATATAAGATCTGATTCCATCACCCTTTCTTATGCTAACACCTTACTACACAAATAGTCCCATGGACATTGACTTATGTAGTAAGGTGCTACTCATGTGAGTGAGGGTGGCAGAAGCAGGCTGAGAATGCTAGAAGAGTGCTTCTAGGGTGTCCGTACAGAGGTATTCTCTCCCCACGTATCCTCCCCATTTCACAGATGGAGGAACAGAGGGCCTGACTTGGGCCCTAGCTGAGGGAGTATAGAGGATCTTCTCTATCCAGATCACTCCTTTTTGCCATCCAAAGTCAGTGTTAACTTTGCCTCTATTATGTTTGAGAAACAGAAAGGAGGAGCTAGAAGCTGTTTTTGGAGGGAAGCCTGAATTTCAACCCATCAGTCAAACACTTACCCAAACTCAAGGTGTGCAGAATCCAGATCCAAATTTCACAGACATCCCCCTACAGTTCTAATGGGCAAGAACGAAATTCTCAGACCCGAGTGCTCCTGAGCATTCAAAACCCAGGTCAGGATCCACATCTTGTGACTTGGGGCCATTTCGGCTTGAGGCGGAAGAGCATAATTGGGTGTTCGGAGGGGCGCATACTGCTCTCTAATGCTGCTCTGCTCCCATTTCCCCTTGCATCGCACTTCACTGTTAACGCCCTTGGCTAACACGCTGTTTGCTGTAACATAAAAATTCCTCAGCTTCCAAAAGTAGCCCTGGAGGGATGTGTTTTCCTCTAATTTGGTTGCTGCATGTTTCCATCTCTGTGGGAGGTCTCCCAGGAAAACATACATTTAGCTGTCACATTACCAGCATGTACAAATGATTCATGAGGTAATTGTAGATTATCAACAAATGTGCAAAAAGTGTGTCAGAAAGATGCAGAATTCAGCTTTGGGGGGAGGCGGGGGGGGGGGGGGAAAGAATTCAGACAAAAGTTTCCATTCTTTTCATCTTATTTTTAGACTAACAAGAAACCTGTTTTGCTTTTGTAACAAACCTAGCGCCTGAAGAATGTCAGAGAACATAACCCTTTGTTCTGCTTCTGGCTTTTTGTGGATGAGCTAGGAATGTGAAGTTCATATAGTGGTGGCAATTATGGCTGCTTTTTTCTTTTTTAAAAAAAATATGAAAGAGCAACCAGTGGACACAATGGCAGCAGTTTGTTGATAATCTGTATCTCAATAAACAGGCTGCAGTGAACTAATTTATAGCCAAGGAATAATGGATTGAGATGCTCAGTGATAACATTTCAATTAATTCCTGCTCTCCCACCAAAGAATGTTAATCTTCTCAAAATGACCTCCATGGGGCGTGCACCTGCAAAGAAACACACCTTAGATGCGAGGAAATAAGAAAGTTTAATTGCACAGAGTGGGGTTGGGAAGGATGGTGAATGGAAGTTAGTTTCTCTGTATCTTTAAGAACAAGTATTAAAGCAGCCTTTTTTCTCCCTCAGACTCTACATTGAAGAAGTCTGTTTGCCTCTGTTTTATACACCCACTTCTCATCATGGCCTTCCTTTGCTGCACCAGAGGATGGCTGGGAAGGCATACCCTTCCAAGCCAATCAGTTTCATTACTAAACTGGTCAGACAGGTCACTACCACAGGCTGTCAGGAGCTCCTGGATGTTGAACACAATGCATGCACTGCACTTTCAAACCTACCTTGTTTCCCAAGTGTGCTCTCTCATTTGCCACACAAGCCCAGTCTGGCACATGGTAGTGCACAACAATAAACACAGGGTTACATGCTAAGGTGACAAGCATAGTATAAACATACAAACAAGCAACTTTCTTCCTCAATAGCAGCAGACTGGGTCACTATATATTTTAAATACAACTTGATTAATTCTTTAAGTGTAAATTACAAGTGTGACCTAGGTCACTCCTGGGCTCAGGACAAAGTACTATGGAGTGGTCAGTCATGTGTAAATAAACCAAAGGGTTTTTATTTGGCTGTCAGCCCCCTTCAGGCAGGGCACCACCTTTAGTTACTTGCCCCCAGAACCAGAGGCAATTCACCAATATCATCAAAAGAATAGTATCCTGTAGTCCTATATCAGACCTGCCTTCCCTTAGAGAGGCTCCAGCACACAACAGTTCCTAGCCTGGTCTCTCTCAGAGAATACAACCTGGAGCGCTATTCTCCTTTTCACTCCCCCCTTTGAACCCCTGCCTCCAAGCCTGACACCTACTGCAGGTGTAGCAAGGTTTGGCTTACTGAGCCCACAGCAGCTCGTTAACCCTTTCCTGGTCACTGTGAGGTTTGTGTACCCCATCACGCAAGGTTGACACAACTCAAGAGACATTCATTTAAAACTACTGATGCGATAGTTTTTGAGTATTGAAGAAAAAGGCACCCACAAAATGACAGGTTCTTTTTGTTTTGTTTGCCTGTTTTTGAGGGACCAAGTTTAATCTCCGTCTGAAGTCAATGCAAAGACTCCAACAGACATCTATCAGGCCCTCAGTGAATATTTTATTTCTGGTACCAAACTGTCCATATTCAACTCTGGACTAAATCCACTCACCAGAATTAAACAGGCATGAATGGTGGAGAGAAAGGAAGGGAAGACACAGCAATTAGAGCTGATTGCAAAATGGAGGAAGGGATGGAAAGGAGCGGGGAGAACAATGGAAGTCTCTTGAAATTGTTTCTCACTTTTTTCTCCAAAATGTCCCCATTTTCAAATCTGAAAATTCATCCAAATCTTAATAATGTCAAACGTTTATAAAAAGTCAACCTACTCTAAAATAAATGTTTTAACAGCATGGGTACAAACATGATGCTGCCCTCGATTTGGTCATGCCATTAGATCTGCTGGCCACACAGATGCCTATTGTGATTTCAGTACGCTGAAGTCCAAGCATAAGGGAGAAATCCTCTTCCTTCTTCAGACATGAATTGCATCATCCAAATCAGCAAGAACGCTTTGCTAAACAAGGTGAAGACAAAAGCCTGAGATCCATTTAGCATCTAAGGCTCCTGAAAAGAGCTATACAGTACACTTTTATTATAAAGATGGTTGTCCTTTTCTCCTGCCCCTATTGTTTTGAGATTAAGTTATGCACCGTTAATTTCACTGCAGACCAGGCTCCCTCTCCACTTTAGCAGTGAATGTGTAAAGTAGATGGTGTGAAAACAGATTCACTGCTGGAACTTCTTGCTGGAGTTACTAGAATAGTTAGTCAACAGCTGCCATGATGGGAGTTTTAGCATTGCCAGGTCTCATAATTTTACTATGACTCTTTCAACATTAGGTCTTGTTTTTTTAAATCCCAAGTTTATGCAGTCATGAAACTTTTATTAAAAAAAAAAAAAAGCTTCTAGCCCTCATGGTTGTGGGGAAAATGTCTGAAAACATGAATCCTACGGGCGGGGAAAAAAAAAAAAGCCAGGTGGGAGATTAAAAGTCTAGTTGCTGTCTAGTTGGCAGCCGGTGTCAAGTGGAGTGCCCCAGGGGTCGGTCCTGGGGCCGGTTTTGTTCAATATCTTCATAAATGATCTGGAGGATGGTGTAGATTGCACTCTCAGCAAATTTGCGGATGACACTAAACTGGGAGGAGTGGTAGATACGCTGGAGGGGAGGGATAGGATACAGAAGGACCTAGACAAATTGGAGGATTGGGCCAAAATAAATCTGATGAGGTTCAATAAGGATAAGTGCAGGGTCCTGCACTTAGGACAGAAGAATCCAATGCACCGCTACAGACTAGGGGCCGAATGGCTAGGCAGCAGTTCTGCGGAAAAGGACCTAGGGGTGACAGTGGACGAAAAGCTGGATATAAGTCAGCAGTGTGCCCTTGTTGCCAAGAAGGCCAATGGCATTTTGGGATGTATAAGTAGGGGCATAGTGAGCAGATCGAGGGACGTGATCGTTCCCCTCTATTCGACATTGGTAAGGCCTCATCTGGAGTACTGTGTCCAGTTTTGGGCCCCACACTACAAGAAGGATGTGGATAAATTGGAGAGAGTCCAGCGAAGGGCAACAAAAATGATTAGGGAACTGGACCACATGAGTTATGAGGAGAGGCTGAGGGAACTGGGATTGTTTAGTCTGCAGAAGAGAAGAATGAGGGGGGATTTGATAGCTGCTTTCAACTACCTGAAAGGGGGTTCCAAAGAGGATGGCTCTAGACTGTTCTCAATGGTAGCAGATGACAGAACGAGGAGTAATGGTCTCAAGTTGCAGTGGGGGGGGGGGTTAGATTGGATATTAGGAAAAACTTTTTCACTATGAGGGTGGTGAAACTCTGGAATGCGTTACCTAGGGAGGTGGTAGAATCTCCTTCCTTAGAGGTTTTTAAGGTCAGGCTTGACAAAGCCCTGGCTGGGATGATTTAACTGGGAATTGGTCCTGCTTCGAGCAGGGGGTTGGACTAGATGACCTTCTGGGGTCCCTTCCAACCCTAATATTCTATGATTCTATGAAAAAGAGCACAGCATGCATTATTTTGAAAATCTCATGATTTTTTAATCAGTTTCATAATTATTTTGGCTCTTCCCTTGTGTTTTCTGAATGCTTGAGGGTGGCAATCCTGGAGTTTGCTTCCTTAGACACTTTAGTCTCCTTGGCTAATCCAACAGCTGTATAAGGTATCCGACTTGAAGGTGCTCCCAGGTATGATGCAAAACCATTTCACTGGGGAACTGAACATCTCCTCCTACAGACACTTCGCTGCCTCATCCACAAATTATGATGACACCCTGGGCTCATTGAAATCAACTGGAATTTTGAAATTGACTTCAATGGGGCCCAGATTGCATCCCTAGTCACCAAGCACATTTGAATGCGATTACTGATGACAGATTATTTTTCAGGGTAAACACTACTTTTTAAATGTAAAGCTGTGAGGCTAAAAGCGTTTGGAAGCCAAGGTCCTGATACTGCAATTACAACACAGAGTGGGGGCTGGAGGATAGACTTCTGTGCCTCTGCAGAGCCCCATTGACTCCACTCCTTTGACGTCAGTTGCAGGATCAACTTCCCAAGAACAACTAGAAGAGAAAAGGAGTACTTGTGGCACCTTAGAGACTAACCAATTTATTTGAGCGTAAGCTTTCGTGAGCTACAGCTCACTTCATCGGATGCATCTGTAGCTCACAAAAGCTTATGCTCAAATAAATTGGTCAGTCTCTAAGGTGCCACAAGTCCTCCTTTTCTTTTTGCGAATACAGACTAACACGGCTGTTACTCTGAAACTAGAAGAGAAACGTTCATAGATTGATAATCTCTCTCTCCCTCTCTGAAAATGTGTTTACTGGTAGTGTAGTAAGGCTCTTCCTCTGTTAGCTCTGATGAATACAGAGGGTACAGTGCTGCTTTCTTCCTATTATATAATGATAGATGAATTATACTGTCAGTGTTGTGAAATTAAATCTTTTGTTTCAGCTGAATTTTTATGAAATATATTTTCCCCCTTATCAGTCAGTTACTGTTGTCCTTCTACTTGTTTCTCCAGGAATATGTGCTAGAATGATCTGTTCTGTGTAATGACCTGTACTTTGGCTTGTATTTTAAAATTCAGATTGTGAAATAAAATGGAACTTAAAAATAAGATGAGAGTATATTCAGTTTGTTTATATGTAGCATTTTAATTATCTTACAAGCATTGGTCTGGATCCTGACCTGTGTTGTGCGGGTATGGAAAGAGGTACCCTTCTCGCACATCTGAGAAGCGGTAGCAGGGCAGTGTAATAAGAGTCTGATAGAGGTAGTAGACATTGATTCCTGTGGTTACTATTACAGACAGCAATAGTGTTTCCTTGAATGACTGGGGGGACTGTAGCTAACATGGCAGTTGCCACCACACATCCCAGACTTGGCTACATCTACCATGTTAGGATTGCAGATTTCCTTGCATGCATGCAGTGGTCAGCCCTAGACCCTGGACTGGGTGCACACTGCTCTTTTTTGGAGTAGCAGTAAGGTACACCTTATTGTTTCTCTCCCCCATAGCCCACTTGAATTATCCTGCCAAGTCCTGGCAGGCTGGAAAAAGAACTCACCATGCAGATGGCACCTTCTTCTCCCCCATCACTACAGCTTAGAGAAATAAAGGGAATATTTTGCCCGCACAGTAAGGAGCTCAGTTGATCAATGATCTTTTTCCTCCCACTGATTCGATTAAATGTCCTTTCATTTAAAAACCCACTGAGATTAACAAAATATTTACATCCAGGGAAGCCGGTCTCTGGAATTAATATTTGCTTTTCGATTAGCAACAAAGCTTTCTTTTAATTTTACTGTGGTTCATCTAGCAAGAGGAGCTAAGCATGTGAATTTTTAAATGGAGAAATCTGGCATTAATGCAGAATAAATCTGGAGGCAGGCTACTTTTTATCAAATTCTATTAGCGTTCTTCTATTCCATTAAGGCAATTGTGGTGTTTTCATTTTGATTTGGCTGTGAAACCTGCACTCCGAATTTACATTCGCTGAAAATAAATGTTGCTTTCGATTTTGAGTGAAACAGTTCCACAATATTTAAAGACTTAAACACTTAGCTTTGAGCAGAAAGAAAAATTTATCTGTGAAGGGTGCGTATGTGGCCCTCATTACCAGAGTATCTGAGGTCCTCACAATATCGCTGTGAGGTAAGGCAATGTGACTATACCCATTTCACATATGGGGAACTTAGGCCCAAGGAGACTGAGGGACAGATCCACAAAGAGACCTGGATATCACAATGTTTGCTCAGTCTCCACTGGTGAGAGAATGTCTAGTTTGTGAATCCCACCTGGGCTTAAGCATGAACTGGGGTGACAAGGAGTTCGGTCGTGTCAGGACTTTAGGCAGATTTGCACATGCCCACTGGTGGAAACTTACGCATCTAGGGAATTTAGGCAGCTACAGGGTCAGGTGGCAGCTGAACGGGAGTTTTGACAATCTCAGTGGCACACTAAATCCCTTTGTGAATCTAATCCTAAAGTGAATTGCTCACGGTCATGCAGAAAGTCTGTGGCAGAGCAAGGAATTGAACATGAATTGAACAGGGCAACAAAAATGATTAGGGGTCTGGAACACATGAGTTATGAGGAGAGGCTGAGGGAGCTGGGATTGTTTAGCCTGCAGAAGAGAAGAATGAGGGGGGATTTGATAGCTGCTTTCAACTACCTGAAAGGGGGTTCCAAAGAGGATGGCTCTAGACTGTTCTCAATGGTAGCAGATGACAGAACGAGGAGTAATGGTCTCAAGTTGCAGTGGGGGAGGTTTAGATTGGATATTAGGAAAAACTTTTTCACTAAGAGGGTGGTGAAACACTGGAATGCGTTACCTAGGGAGGTGGTAGAATCTCCTTCCTTAGAGGTTTTTAAGGTCAGGCTTGACAAAGCCCTGGCTGGGATGATTTAACTGGGAATTGGTCCTGCTTCGAGCAGGGGGTTGGACTAGATGACCTTCTGGGGTCCCTTCCAACCCTTATATTCTATGATTCTATGATTCTATGTTGCTTCCTCATCCCATGCGAGTGCCCTAACTACTAGGCCCATCCTTCCTCTCCAGACACAAAGAACAGATTTCCAAGATGAATAAAATAACAGTTCTCCCTGGATTTGAGGCAGAGTAAATTGAGAAGCAATGCTGGGATGTATAAACAATAACAGTCTCCACGCCTAATACAATTATTGTGTACTTAAGACATGGCCTGGTTTGATTAAGACTGAAGTGGGCACCCTTCCAACAGGAACGTCATCCCACAGCAAACCAGCTTTTGAATAATTGATGCTGAAAACTGGTGGCTCATGGCTGTCATGTACAGCTCACCTTAAAGTGGTATTCCCTGTGCTAAAATCTTCTCACTATAAGAATTGAGATGTGAGACGGGACATATGACATTATATAAAGAGGACAAGAAAGAAGAAAGGGAGGATTGGGCACAAGTAGGCAAGTTATGCTATGAAACCTTGGGGTCTTTTTTTAACAAAAGGCCTTCAGCATGCAAAGCTGTCAAGGTTTATCAAAAGGCTATAGTAAGATTTTTTTAAAAATGTTTTGGCGGGAGGGTTGAAGCATGCTCTGCTTAAAGTTCAATGCACTGTGTTATCTTTATTCTAACGTAGAGCACCTAGCTGCCTGACGTGGGGGAGTGGGTGGAGTAAACATTGGATTTTACCTTACCAGATCAGGGCTGATCCTGCGCCCTGCAGTCACCAACATCTGATGCTTCAGAGACAAATGTGTTTGAGGAGCCCTTAAATATACTCCGTTAATTTTGCACTTGACTTGGAGGTTTGGAGTGGGAACGAAATTTCTTCCTGCCCCTTCACAGACAATCACTTTGTGCTTTCAAGCCTAGGATTTCATTATTATTATAGCATGCTTACTTGCTAGTATTACTAAAAGATCATAGAAATTTATCTGTTTGCAAATCCAGCCACAGCACTAGATTCCATGAGCTAAGGCTGCCTCTAGTGGCTGTCAGTGACACACAATGAAAAGTGTAAGAACAACGGTGAATACAGTAAAACATATTAACCTTAGAGCTGTATAAATCTGCTTTTCTTTTAGAGCTTTTCTTTCCTGTTTCCTTATCTTCTCTCTTTTTATCTCCCAGTTTCATTCCCTTTGCTTATCTCCAAAGTATTTTCTTTTCTTTTTTCTCTATTGTTTTCTATCTTCTTTTTATTTTCCTCCCTTCCTCATTTGTACCTCTCTTTCCTTTATAAAATAAGAGTGGATAATAGTCACACTTGCTAAATGTCACATTATTGATATCTTCTCCTATCACTGGATATATCTGCATTTCTAATGTACACAACACTGTCATATCTAAGCACCTTTTATATAATTACATTAACAAATCTACATTCAGAAGAACATTAAGGATGCAAAGTCAAGCAAAATAGTATGTGATTATGTAGCTGAAGACTTTATCATAATGCGTATGTACAAGGGGCCTGAATTAAGGTTGCCTTAATTCTGGCATTTTCTTACTTTTCAGTGCTTGACTTTACAACTTTAATGTTTCATGACTATTTGACAGCAGAAAAACACAAAGATTAACCACCCCCCCCCCCCGCCTCCCCAGGTTCAATTCCAGGTTTTGGAGGGGACTGTTCTCTAGTGAGACCCTTGGGATTTTCTGCCCCCGGCCTGTCTCTATCCTAGTCTATTACTGTGCTCCCACACCTCAACTCCTGTCCCTGCCCCCCACTCCTCTTGGCTGTCCCATCTTATTGTTGTCCCCCGCTCCTCCCACTGAATCCCTCTGATCCCCATCTGTTCCTATCCAACTTCCCCTTCCTTTCTGTTCTTATAAATCACTGCCATGCTAGGTCTTGTGCCCATCCCGCTCTGTTCCTACCTATCCCTGACCTTGGTTCCTGCTCCCCTTCCGCTCTGCTTCCATGCAATCCCCCAACCCCTTGCTCTGCCCCCCCGCCATATCTGGATACCGATCTAGCCCCCCCTCTCTTCCTCTGCTCCTCCCCAGCCTCTGGCTCCTGCAACCCCTCTATGCAACAGCCCATTCCTCATCCCTCTGCATTCCAGTCAGGTTGCTTCCTTCTTTTCCCCCCATGCTGCTTGGGTACCAGCTGGGGGAGCATTGCCATTCTCAGTTCCTCTGTCCAGCATTCCAGTGGACCCCAGAAAGGAAGGAAAAAAGTGCAGAGAAAGTCAAGTTCAGTGCCCGGAGCCCATGAGTGGGAGCATGCTCAGTGCAGACTGTCTTTGGAGAAATCCAAACTCTATCAAAACCTTACTGAGCATGTGCAAACTGTGTTTCTGCCCCCTAAAGGCTCATAACTAGACCAAATTTAGTTGAATTTTCACGGGAACTACAAAAGGCACATCCCTGACACCAGGGCAACTGCACTGCTGAATTTCAAGCTTTTGCTCCAAAGTATGTGGGATCCTTAACAAAATGGTTGTAGGAATTTGTTTTAATATGGGTAGATAACATAGTTTTCTTTATTTTCTTTCTTGGAAATGGCTGAACCATTGTTCCCAATTTTTTTCAGAAATATGTATCCTGAAACAGACACTCAGGATAGAAAATTTTAGTCTAAATGGGTTGAAGATTGGCAAAGTTATAAGCAACCCATCACTGAGTTTTATAATGAAAAGTGTTAGACAACCTTAATTATAAGCAGCACTGGCAGATCCACCTATAATTAAAGAAAACATTACTTTTGTAAGAACAGGGAACCAACTCTTCAACCCTTCCTCATTATACGCATCTTTTTCCACATGAAATCAATCTTGGTGGTTGTCTTCCAGAAGGAATGTAGCCAGGCCAATCTGTAGTCACTGTTAGTAAAAGGTGGCCTTTGTAGAGAGAAAGGTCTTGCAACATGCCCTAAAAGTGGGAAGATTTAGGTTTACCCTGACTTCTAGTAGTACTGAATTGCACAGCTGGCAGCTCTGCACCCAGAATACCCTGCCCTGCTCTTTTTCTCTTGGCACCCCATCACATGTGGAGCTATCTTGGGGGGATAAGAGGCATTCTTTCAAGAAGCTAAGTCCAAGCTTTGTAGAGATGAGGACTGGATTCTTGAAACCAATCTGGAAATGGATAGAGTGCCACTGTAGAACACACACAAAAATATGTATGATATACTTCCATAGGTCCAGCCTCAGTATCTACTATATGGGCGGCAGGAATCCAAACAGCTATAGATTTGCCATGTTCTTCACAGTCATTCCCATGCAAGAGTATACTATAATACATTAGTCTAGAGATGATAAAAATGCGGCTTGCCATGGCGATGTCATTGTCTAAGACAGTGCTACTCAAAGTGGTGGTCCATGGACCAGTGCCGGTCCGCGAGCCATCGGCTGCCGGTCTGCGCGCATGTTGGAAAAAAAAATTGCCGGTCCCCCACATCAGATAGCTTGAGAAGCACTGGTCTAACAGGAAGCTATCTAAGGAGCTTGGCTGGCCCAAGTCAATAGGAGATGTTTTTCTTCATTGCTCCTGCAGGTCCAAATAGCAGCAGTGGATAAACAGCGCAATGCTGAGACTGTACTGCACTTTGAGAACTACTAACACTTGACTGAAAGACGGTTAAAAAGACAGTTAAATCCAGGTGTGCATGAAGATGCCCCGTCACCTTCTCAATTACCTTCTCCAGAAGGGGAGATCAGGGAGTGGTCCGTAGTTAGCCAAGATGTGCACAATGAACGCAGCCCTGTATAAAAGGCAGCATTTTGTTGTGCTGCCCCATGAGAGTAGCCCAGGGTTACTTAAAAAGTCACAGTTCCGTCCCTCCTCCCCACCTTCCTTCCAGGAGGAAGTAATCTTGTACGGGCCCTGACCAAGAGAGATGATGTCTCGCCATTCTCCAGGCCAGTTTAGCTATGCTGGCCAGTACATCAAAGGGCAGAACCAAGGCTCAGCACACTTCCTGCCTAATTGTGTGGGGGGGTGAGAAGTACAGGATGTACAACCTGTGCTCCCCAAACTCCTCTGCCTTTAGTTGAGATGCAGGAGAGTGGGTGTGTATATGGCAGGGTGTGTGTGCCTTACTCCTAATTTTTCTTTTTAAGAACAATGACTGAATCTCTGCGCTTAAGAATGGAGACTTCTACCTGTTAGGCAGTCAGAGAGAGAGAGAGTCTCTTAAATGGAGACAAGAAATCCCATTGTGCTTCGCTCCCCAGGAAGGACCCAAGACCATCTGTATGTGTGCTGATGGTATGTATATTTATGGCTTAGAAATGACTGTGATGAGAGGGAGAGAAACAGAGGGAATGACAACTAGTGGACAGCATGTGTGGAACAGTGTGATTTTTTTTTTTTTGGTTATGTAGAAATAAAGCTGCCCACTAAGGTGATGTGTTTGTTTGAGTCAGGTTGGCTTTGTGTGCTCTTGTGCAGGGCAGAGGCAGTCTCTTACTATGTGTTTGTACAGTGCTTGGGATAATAGGTACTTCAAATAGTACAATAATAAATACATAAATAAATAATGGAGCCCCTACCCATATATAATCAGCAGGTTTCTCTCAGTGGCAAGGAACTGTGTTTCCTCCATAGTGACCTGAGAGGAGTTGTGACTGGTTGCCCTGAAGCCAAGTGACTGGCTTTACTGTTTACATCTCCCATGCCAGAAACGGGATCTATGCTTTTCACTTTTACCATATCAAGAACTGTAGTGTTAGTATTTACCCTGCCAGAAAGGCAAATTATTTGTCACTAACGAGTGCAGAGCAATGCCTTCTGTAACCCTGAGCTGGCCAAAGCAAGGTTTTATTTTACCAAGTAGAGCTGGACTATGTCACAGCAGGACTTGCAAGCCTCCATTTGCTGTTCTTCCTCGTGATTATGATGAGGGAGTAAACACAGGAGAGGTTAAAAAAGGGATTAACCACAGGTGGTGAAGGAGACACAAGTAGGAAGGTTTCAGAGTAGCAGCCATGTTAGTCTGTATCTGCAAAAAGAAAAGAACTTTTGTTTTTAAAAGTAGGAAGGTACAGATTTGGGCTTTAGTTGTTGTAATTATCCTTAGAGAGTGAAATATGAACTACAGAGAGGACTGTCTTTGATTGGCAAATATCAGAAATGCAAAGAGAGTCACAGATTTTTGACTCTTTGCCTCTTAACAGGTTTTTTCTCTTCATTTTTTAATTCTTCTCACAAGAACCAATCTCACTCAGAGCCAAGTTATTTTAATGAGTTTTCGAATGATTATTTTCCACTTTTCCTAATATCCCCACTCAGGTCACTGAATTAGAGGAATAGAAGATAACGGGATCATTAGCAGAATTACTGCCGAAGTCACAGGTATTAGAAATCTGAAAATGTCATTTAGTGTATGTGTGAATTCTTTTTTTTAAAATAGGGATGCGAATAAATGAAAGGGTTAATGACTACAGTGAGCCTTCTTTAGAAGCTGATGTAACCCTGAAACCTGTTTTATTTCCAGTACTGGGGAAATCAGTCTGTAAGCAAGGACTGGCCTGTCTCCCAAGATCTGTGAGAGTGATGGGTCGTCCTTCAGGTTGTAGATCCTTGATGATGCGTTGGAGAGGTTTTAGTTGGGGGCTGAAGGTGACGGCTAGTGGCGTTCTGTTATTTTCTTTGTTGGGCCTGTCCTGTAGTAGATGACTTCTGGGTACTCTTCTGGCTCTGTCAATCTGTTTCTTCACTTCAGCAGGTGGGTATTGTAGTTGTAAGAATGCTTGATAGAGATCTTGTAGGTGTTTGTCTCTGTCTGAGGTGTTGGAGCAAATGCGGTTGTATTGTAGAGCTTGGCTGTAGACAATGGTGTAGTGGGCTTCTACATCCATAGTAGCCAGGATGGTGTTATCAGGAAGATCACTGATGGATTGTAGTTTCCTCAGGAAGTCAGTGGTGTCTCGAAGATAGCTGGGAGTGCTGGTAGCGTAGGGCCTGAGGAGGGAGTCTACATAGCCAGACCATCCTGCTGTCAGGGTTCCAATGCCTGAGATGATGGGGCGTCCAGGATTTCCAGGTTGACAGAGCCAGAAGAGTACCCAGAAGTTACCTACTACAGGACAGCCCCCCAACCTGAAGCAAATACTCATCAGCAACCACACACCACACAACAGAACCACTAACCCAGGAACCAATCCTTGCAACAAAGCCCGTTGCCAACTGTGTCCACATATCTATTCAGGGGACACCATCATAGGGCCTAATCACATCAGCCACACTATCAGAGGCTCGTTCACCTGCACATCTACCAATGTGATATATGCCATCATGTGCCAGCAATGCCCCTCTGCCATGTACATTGGTCAAACTGGACAGTCTCTATGTAAAAGAATAAATGGACACAAATCAGACGTCAAGAATTATAACATTCAAAAACCAGTCGGAGAACACTTCAATCTCTTTGGTCACTCGATTACAGACCTAAAAGTGGCCATTCTTCAACAAAAAAACCTTCAAAAACAGACTCCAATGAGAGTGCTGAATTGGAATTAATTTGCAAACTGGATACAATTAACTTAGACTTGAATAAAGACTGGGAGTGGATGAGTCATTACACAAAGTCAAACTATTTCCCCATGTTTATCCTCCCTCTTCCTTCCGACGTTCCTGTCAACTGCTGGAAATGACCCACCTTGATTATCAGTACAAAAGATTTTTTCCCCCCCTCTCTCCTGCTGGTAATAGCTCACCTTACCTGATCACTCTCATTACAGTGTGCATGGTAACTCCCATTGTTTCATGTTCTCTGTGTATATAAATCTCCCCACTGTATTTTCCACTGAATGCATCCGATGAAGTGAGCTGTAGCTCACGAAAGCTTATGCTCAAATAAATTTGTTAGTCTCTAAGGTGCCACAAGTCCTCCTTTTCTTTTTGCGGATACTGTTACGAATTATACCTAATTTGTCACGCACACAAACGGCTGCGAATTATACCTCACAGGTCACTCACACAAACTGTTATGAATTATACCTGATAGGTTGTGCACAGGAACTGCTATGAATTATACCCAATAGGTCATGCACAGTTCGAGTCTAGGCTGAGGCACACGAACAAAGTCCACAACTGCAGAGTTCCCAAGGATACTAAGTTTATTACGCTCGAGTGTGGTGCCCCCCTGCTAATCAGGAGGGGACCCCGAATGCAGGTTATACAGAGATTATATACCTTTTAGCAAAGCATGTTGCCCTTGTGCATCGGAAACCTTAGCCAATAGACAAACCCTTCCCTTATCTACCACCTATCCCTGCTAAGTGCATCCCTCATGCTAAACCATTACTTTAATTACACAACATGGTTCTAAAGCGATGCACCAGTAGCCTTTCTTATCAGGATGGGAGGCTCACATCCAGGCCAGGAGGCAGGGAGTTAGGAACAGACAAAGAACAGAACAGAAACCGTGAGTCGAGACAGGCTGGAAACAAGGGGGGAGGGGGCTTCACAGGAATGCAGTATCTAAGGAACACTCCTCCTGGTGCATGATGTATTTGCTTTTAGTCTATGGTGGGCCTCAAACCAAAATGGAGTCACATATGCACATATGCTAACTTTTCCTTAACAATACAGACTAACACGGCTGCTACTCTGAAACCGGTAGATGAACTGATGATGCCACTGCAAATTCACTAGTCAGAATGTCTCCTATATCCTTAATTTCACCACCTTGGACTGGATCCTTTAAGAGGGACATATATTCCTCACATTGTTCCAACCATGGCCAGTGAGTGGGAAAAGTGGAGCCATGGTTCTGTCTGCTCCCTGCCCGTTACTGCCTTTCAGGTGAGTTGTTCTCAGACAGAGCATCTTGTTAGTAGCCCTAACACAACTCCAGCCACAGGGGTGGCAATCCTGCCCCCCCTTTACTTGGGCCACACAAAAGGAGGGCTCCTAACTGTCCCCCAATCTCAACGCATATCCTTGTAAGAAAAGTCGTGACTTAGCCTACAGGAAATAAAATCTGTGCCATACCAATAGTTCCTCAGGGACTACTATCCTGCTTGTGGCAGGGGCCTGTATCTCTGGTTTCAGAGGAAGCATTGCCTCCCTCCCTCATCATAGAGAGAGCCATTTGGGCAATGCTGCTCATGGTGTACAGGGAAGGTAAACCACTTCCTGACCCCTGTGGCAACCAGTTTATGCCTTGATCCATCAGATCAGATTACTCTTCATCTTATTCTGCATAACTAGAAATGTTCTTAGGGGTCAGAAAATTATCCAGCCCTTTTAAAATCTGGCTACAATATTTGACACTATGGCCTATGGCAATGAATTGCACTAAGGTTCAGTTTGTGATATGATGTGGTGTCATAACAATGTAACAAATGGTTAAACACCCATATTAAAGCTGAAATGCTGGTTTTATGATTTCTTACAACAGAGGACAATTCTGTTTTCACACAGAAGATTCCCTCACTTGATATTATTTACAGCTAGATTTGGCTAATTTAAATTAGTTTGCCCACTCCATTATATAAATGCTCTCCAGGAGCCTGCAGTCTTTACTCAAGAAAAATTCCCATTGAGGCCAATAGGAGTTTTCCCTGAGTAAGGATTTAGTAAGGATTGCTACATTTGGCTACAGACTAATAAATCATGTATACCACTGTGCCTGAAAAGTAGCTACCACTAAAAAACCACCTCTGGAAACCAAGGCTGATAGAAAGATGAAGAAATTGATGAATTGGTTCAGATTCAATTTAATTTTGAGATTGGAGTTCTGCATCTCTATCACAAACTCGTATGGAGCAGTCTATGTTGGTGTTCTGAATAAATACCATTTCACCTGTTTCCATTCAGCCCAATAGTGCCATTTGGAGACCAGTTAGATTAATGTCAAAGGAGTAATACAGTGCAGTAAATTTATTTTGTTCCATGTCTACTTTCTTATTAAGTGCCTTTATACACAACTAGAACCAGAGACAACCATTTGATTGTGTTGTATGGGTTTGCTTGTTTCCTTACAACTAGTATCCAGAAAATAGAGCAAGTGTGAGTAATTACTACACTTTCCCACCCAGAGCTGGGACTTATTACTGCGCACATTATTCTATCTGAAATTCTAATCCTTTTGGGTCATAATGATTCATAGGCAGTAGCTCTGGCAGATAACTCAGAAGGTCTCTCTCACTATGTTCCTTCCCCACTAACTGGTAGAAGTTGTGCTCAGTTTGTCATAAATGGAAAGTTGCTCTTTACATACTTTTCAGGGTCAACAATAGAATAGCAAGATGTAAAGATTCCTCAGGCACTCCAGAAGTTAAAGCAGCACTGTACAGGGGTGTAGAGGGGTTTGGCCAGGGCTCGTCCCTCTCCAGGATGGTGGGGAACCACACCGCCTCGGTATTTCAACTGTTGACGGGGAATTAGCCTGGCCGCAGGAGTCTCTCGCCACGGCAGCAATAGAGGCAAACACCAACAATTATTCACGCCCAGCCCACGGTCGGTGGGCAATCGTGAGTCATAGACTTGGGTCCTCAGGCAGGAGCTGAGCAACTGTTATACAATTAGCAGGCCCTGGCCCTGGGTCAGGGCTGGGCAGCAAAGAGTCAGTGGCTCAGGCCCTCAGACAGGGGCTGAGCAAAGGCTGCATCCCAGCCCGGGGCCCTAGCAGCAGCAGAAGGCCAGCTGCTGAGTTAGTGGGGATCCTGGCCGCAACACACTGACATTGGCTCCAGCAGTGCTACAGCCAGACTAGGGTCGGCTGCCCCCGGGCTACTTCCAAACTCCCCTTCTGGAGATATCAGGGTCTGGACGGTGTTCTCCGGGAGCGGGGTCAAGCACAATGGGCTCCTCTGGGTAACTGGCGAGGGGCAGGCTTGGCAGCTCCTCCAGGTAACTTGCAAGGGGCAGGCTTGACAGCTCCTCCGGGCTCTGGTCAGTGTCAGGAGGTCAGACCAGTCTTCGGGTCTGCCGCCGGTTGCCGGAGTCTCCCAACTGGGAGCTGGGCCGCAGGTGTCTGGCCTCTCCAGCGGCTGCTTCTCTAGTGAGCTCTGGGGTTGGGCTTTTAAACTTCCTGTCCTGCACCTTGACCTCTGGGCGGCAGGTGCAGGACGGACTGGCTCCTCCCACTTTGGTGTCCAGAGGGGCTCATCCCTTTCCGGGGCAGCGGGGAACCACACCCCCTTGCTACAGGGGGATTGGGATTAATACCCATCTACTGTAGTTTACTGACTCTCAGGATAACTATATTTTCACACTTTTGTGGTAAATCTTGGGTTATGCAGATTTCCAGTGCTCCAGTTCTAGTTGCATTGTAAGAAAATCACATTTCCAAACCCTGTGGTGTATCTTAGATATGGGCACTTCTAGAAAAGCAGAGTGAAACTTGACAAATAGTATGCCATTCATGGTGTGCACTGTAGCAAACCACAGAAAGCTACATTTCTAGTACTCCATGCAGAACTTATCAGAATAAACAATTGCATTCCAAATGTAATGTGAAAAATATTGGATTAATAGATGATGCATTACGGTGAACCTTAAGTAACTATATTTTAATACTTCACTAATGTTAGCGTAAATATATTTCCAGTGCACTCGCCTGAGTAGAGAAACACTTTTAAAATATCTGCAACAAAGTTTTAATAGCATGTAATGTAATAAACTACAGACCCTGCAAGCATTCCCTGCTGAGGGCGTAAGTTGCATATTTATTCACATTAGAGCATTCAAACACTGAGTGCGACTGGTCAGCTGTGGAAGATGGTTTAAACAGCAGGTTAGACATACCTATGCTCCTTACTACAGCAGGTTTAAGTAGAAACTCAACCCTTTGTTTCTCTGAGATAGATAAATTCAGTTCTGTGCTGTTTACTTTTCCACTCTGCACAGAGAGCAAAGCTTTCATAACCTGCTGAGGGGGAGTTTGCCACAGCGACCTTCCCAAATTTCTCATCTCCTTCCACCACTGCTATTCAGTGGCCCACATGACCACCTCAGAGCTGGTTACATGAAAAGACTAATACACTTTGGAATCCGTGGGTATGAAAGGCAGTGTACACATTGCAAATAATGGATATATTTATTATTATTATTAATTATTATTTATTACAGCAGTAGCACCTAGAGGCCGCAGCTACTTCAGGGCCCAGCTGAGATAACAATCTAATTAGACCAGACAGACAAAGCAAGTGAGGAGAATGGAAGTATTGTTATCTCTGTTTTACCAATGGGGAACTGAAGTATAGAGGGATTGAGGCCCCAGTTCAGGAGTATGTGCTTAAATCCATCTTTATTCTGGAAAATACTTAAATGATGTTTAACTTTAAACAGACATGTAAGACTAATTGAATTCAATTAAAGTTAAGCATGTGCTTCAGTGTTTTCCAGAATCAGGGCCTAAGTGATTTGCCAAGGGCACACTGGAAGTCTGGGTAGGGTTGCCAACTGTCTAATCACACAAACCCAAACACCCTTGCCCTGCCCCTACCATGCCCTTTCCCCCAAGAACACGCCCCTTCAGAGGCCCTGCCTCTGCTCACTACATTCCCCCACCCTCACTGACTTTCACCAGGCTGGGGCAAGGGGTTGGGGAGTGGGAGGGGGCTCTGAGCTGAGCCTGGGGCAGGGGGTTGGGATGTGGGAGGGGGCATAGGCATCAACTCCGTGGGTGCTCCAGGGCTGGAGCACCCATGGGGAAAAATTATTGGGTGCTCTCCACCCACTGGCAGCCAAGCTCCCTCTGCCCCACCCCTCCTCCTCCTCCTCCTCCTCTCCCCTGAGCACACCACATCCCCACTCCTCCGCCTACCTCCCAGCGCTTCCTGCCGGACCACCGCCAAACAGCCGTTTGGCAGCATTAGCATGCTCTGGGAGGTAGAGGGAGGAAACCATGATTTGAGGTCTTCAATAGCTCAGACATAGGTGAGAGGTTTATTGCAGGAGTGGGTGGGATTCTGTGGCCTGCATTGTGCAGGAGGTCAGACTAGATGATCATTATGGTCCCTTCTGACCTTAATATCTATGAGTCTATGAGTCTATGAGTGGGAACATGGCGTGCTCAGGGGAGGAGACAGGAAAGAGGAGGGGCCGGGGCAGGGATTTGGGGAAGGAGTTAGAATGTGGGCGGAGCCTCATGGAAGGGGTGGAGTGGGGGCGGGGCCGGGGGCGGGTCGAGCACCCAGGGGAAAGAGGGGAAGTTGGCGCCTATGGGAGGAGGTGAGGGCTGCGGGCTCTGGGAGGGAGTTTGGGTGTGGGAGGGAACTCCGGTCTGGGGCAAGAGGTTGGGGTGAGGGAGGGGGTGCAGGCTGTGGGTACAGGCTCCAGGGTGAGGCAGGGATGGGAGGTTTGGGGTTCAGGAGAGAATTCAGGGATGGTGCGAGAGGGAATGCAGGCTCTGGGATGGAGTTTGGGTATGGGCTGGGGTGGGGGGTCGGGGTACAGGTGGGGTGAGGTCTCCAGCTGGGCATGCGGGCCCTGGGGTAGGGCTAGGGATGAAGGGTTTGGTGTGTGGGAGGGGGCTCAGGGATGGGGCAGGGGGCTGGGATGTGGGAGGGGATGAGGGGTGCAGGGTTGGGGTGGTGCTTATCTGGGGCAGCTCCCAGTTGGTGGCGCAGCAGGGCTAAGGCAAGATCCCTATCTGGCCTGGCTCTGCGCGGCTCCCAGAAGCAGCCAGCATGTCCGGCTTCTAGGCTCGGGGTGGCCAGATGGCTCTGCACACTGTCTCCACCTTCAGGCACCATCCACGCAGCTTCCATTGGCTGCAGTTCCCTGTTCCCGGCCATTGGGAGCTGTGGGGCTGGTGCTCGGGGTGGGACACAGGGGCAGCGTGCGGGGACCCCCTGGCTGCCCTTGGACCTAGGAACCGAACATGCCAGCTGCTTCTGGGAGCTATGCAGAGCCAGGGCAGAAAAGGAATCTGCCTTAGCCCTGCTGAGCCACCAACTGGACTTTTGGACTATTAAAATCTCCAGGATTGCTTTCATTAGCAACCAGGAGATTGAGCCCAATTCTGGTAGACTCCCAGCCAATCTGA
This sequence comes from Caretta caretta, assembly GCF_965140235.1. Classification (NCBI taxonomy): domain Eukaryota; kingdom Metazoa; phylum Chordata; order Testudines; family Cheloniidae; genus Caretta; species Caretta caretta. Next base: position 248,007,063 of record NC_134206.1, read on the forward strand.
GAGGGTTGGCAACCGTAAGTCTGGGGCAGATTCAGGAACTGAGCACTGATTCAGTGAGTCCCTCTCAATGGCCGTAACCACAAGACCATCCTTCCTCTCAATTCTTATACAGCCATTCACGCTAACTGCAGGATTGAATTGTATCTTTCTAGCACTTGTTGATTGCAATGTACATGAAAGCATCCTCTGATGTCGCTATCAGGTTTATATTCTTCACTTAAATTAGAGGCTGCCCAGTGAGCCAGTCCACAGATTTGCTGCAGTTCATTTAATTCACAATTTCATTATTGGCTGATAATAGTACCCTCTTCATTATCAGATGACAACTGTGTAACTGGATGTTAATAGTGAAGTACTTCAAGGATGAAAAAAACCCGATTTGTTTGTAGTCTTTTCACTCCATCAGCCACCTGTTTTTTTTTCCTGACTACAGATACCATTTCAGAAAATGCAATATTAAAACCTTCAACAACATAGTTCAGTTTTAGAGACTCCCTAGAGTTAGCTGTGACCTGCTAACACATTTTTAAACACCACTTGCTTTGTCTACACTAGGTGCCAACTGGTGCTGAAAAATAAATTAGCATGTGTTAGCTAACGTGTTTTAAAAAATCATTCATTTCCCCAGTCTGGTCAAGCCCTCAGTCAAGCAAGAGTTCTAAAGGGATGGGGGCATGGGAGAGAAGCCGCAACCTGCAGTTTGGAGGCTCTCGCAGTCAGCTCTCTGAGCGTCTCGACTTTTTTCCCCCTCCGTGTTCACTGTAGGTAAGCCAGCCCTTTATGGTATGTCTCCATGCAAAAAAAGATCCACAACATGGCTGTGGCTGGCCCAGCATCAGCTGACTTGGGCTTGTGGGGCTCGGGCTGTGGGGCTATAAAATTGCAATGTAGACATTCAGGCGTGGGCTGGAGCCTGAGCTCTGGGACCCCACGAGGGGGGAGGGTCTCAGAGCCTGGGTTCCAGCCTGACCTTGAACAGCTAAACTGCTATTTTTAGCCCCTTAGCCTGTTCCCCTTAGCTGGAATCTGCTCTGAGACTCAATTCCATGGGTTTTTATCGCATTGTAGACATAGCCTGAGCCTCAATTTTACTACACTGTACAGCCAGGGAGGAGAGAAATTTGATTTCCAGCTCTCCTCCCTCGCTCTCTAGATAAGAGAGAGCATTGCTACTACTGGTGGAACTGCACCAATGGTGAATTATGTGGCCAGTTTTTCCTAGAGAAGTCCCTTGACTCCCTTGCCCTTCATGTGTGGCTTGTCAGGTTAGACTGTGAGATTTGCAGGCAGAGGCAGAGTCTTCCTATCTATGTGAACAGCACCTACTACATTGGTGCCCTGGTTCTGATTGGTGCTTCTGGGATCTATTGCAACTGAATCGAAGTAATAATTGTCTTCAGTGGGCGAGTTAAGAATAAAATTGTGAGTGAGGGCTTGCAGAATTGGACTTCAGCCTCATTGTCATATCTGAGTGCAAACTCATTTTCCTTAGTTTGGCCTGTTCAGCACTGATTTGTATCGCCATTGGTAGCTTAACAAGTGCATTCCACAAAGCAGAATGCTGCTGCAGTCAGAGGAAGTAAAGAGAGAGAGAGACTCATACTAATTTCAGCTCCCTTAGAAACTTAGGGCCTGATCCTGCAAGAGATTTAGCATCGTCAGCTCCTACTCTCTCTACAAAGAATCAACTGCATTTAGCATCTTCTATGAGTCACTCAGTACCTTGCAGGATTAGGTCCTTGGAGAATAATCAGTGTTATACAAATAAAAAAGAACAAGCAGACGGGGGGAATTACAGACAATGGGATGTTTTATAATAAGAGAGAAAATCGATTAAAAGCATTGGGTAATGTCCTTTTAAAAAGACGTTCTGGTTAGTTACACATTTACAATTTTCCAGCTGTGTATTTATATTTTTCCTGTGACTGCTCACAATGTCTAAAAATAGTAGTTGACTATTTCCACTGCCATTTTTCATATTAGACTCAAAAATCCTGCATGGACTTGAGATATTTTGGTAGTTGGGCCCTTCATTTGCCAAGTTGCTCCCTTTTCCCTAGTCATTTTATCCTGCAGTGAGTCTTCTCTTTTCAATGTAGTTCTTACGAAAGGGAAGGTTTCATGGTAGTGACTAAGACCAGGTTTAGCGATGCAGATACTGAGCAAGATTTCCACATTCAGCTCTGCCAGTGCCACTCAGTGCTGCCACTCACACCCCTGCTATCCTATTGTTGGACCTCTCCCTAGGAGACCGTGCCAATCCCAACACAGGGTGAGCATTCCCATAAAATCCTCATATTAGAAGAGGCTCACCCAAATTATATTTGGCCAGATTGTCTAGCCCTTACGTGGGGGTGTAGGGTGGGAGAGTGCAAGGAGCTCTCCCTGCAATGCATTTTGTGCAAGAGACAGAGACAATTACAGTTCCTTTGCTCTAGGAAACAGAGGGATGTTCTTTGTGTGTGCCCCAAAGGGAGAGATGAGAGGTGGGGATGGGATGAGTCGTGCACACACACTTTACACTGGGGAGGGATTTTTCCTCCATCGAGTACAATCCCTCCCACACAGCAGATCTTAGTTATAGGACTCTGCTTAGCAGGCACAATCTAGTCCATTGGGTGTTAGTGTTACTAGCAATAAAGAAAAATCTGCTATCAGATTTAACATCAGAGAGGTGACTCCAGAGGTAAATTTCGTCCGGTTGGCTCAAACACAATAGGAGAATTTGGACATGATTCTGAACCTACCAAGGGTATGAAAATAGTCTTTGTTACTAAGATGTTAAATAAAGGCAAGTGTTTCTGTCCTGCTAAAAAGAGATTAAATGGATCAGCAAACAGAATCATTTTTTCCCATAGCAGTTCATGCACTGCATATTCCCCAAACAATATATTCATGGTACAGAATGAAATCTGTTGTCTAAAATACTAAGAAAAGGCAATACAAGTTTTGGAGGCTAATATACAACCCAAGAGGGGGAAGGAGATTGCAAAATTCCTTACTTTAAAATTAAAGGTGAACAGATCAAGAGATATGAAATCTATCTATTTGCCCTTTTCATTATATTTGTGTTCGCATTTGACAGAAGGAAGCAAGTTGGAAGGGATGAAATGAATACTGTGCACATTAGTGCTAAGGAAAACCATAGCTATGTTTTGTTTTATTGCAGAGATTAAAGTGGCCAAAATAAGAAGTACAGATTATTATGAGAAATATTCTTTATGCAAAAACAACAAGGAGTCTGGTGGCACCTTAAAGACTAACAGATTTATTTGCGCATAAGCTTTTGTGGGTAAAATCCCCACTTCTTCAGATGCATGGAGTGAAAATTACAGATGCAGACAAATATACTGACACATGAAGAGAAGGGAATTACCTCACAAGTGGAGAACCAGTGTTGACAGGGCCAATTCGATCAGGGTGGATGTAGTCCACTCCCAATAATAGATGAGGAGGTGTCAATTCCAGGAGAGGCAAAGCTGCTTTTGTAAAGAGCCAGCCACTCCCAGTCCCTATTCAAGTCCAAATTAATGGTGTTAAATTTGCAAATGAATTTCAAATGAACAGTATCCCTGATGAGGCCACGGCACACCTGGTGGCTGAGCTTTGTGACTTTGTCCTCACCCACAACCATTTCAGATTTGGAGACAACTTATACCTTCAAGTCAGTGGCACTGCTATGGGTACCTGCATGGCCCCCCAGTATGCCAACATTTTTATGGCTGACTTAGAACAACGCTTCCTCAGCTCTCGTCCCCTAGTGCTCCTCCTCTACTTGCACTACATTGATGACATCTTCATCATATGGACCCACGGGAAGGAGGCCCTTGAAGAATTCCACCTGGACTTCAACAATTTCCACCCCTCCATCAACCTCAGCCTGGACCAGTCCACACAAGAGATCCACTTCCTGGACACTACAGTGCAAATAAGTGATGGTCACATAAATACCACCCTACACCAGAAACCTACTGACCGCTATACTTACCTACATGCTTCCAGCTTCCATCCAGGACACATCACATGATCCATTGTCTACAGCCAAGCCCTAAGATACAAGCGAATTTGCTCCAATCCCTCAGACCGAGACAAACACCTACAAGATATTTATCAAGCATTCTTAAAACTACAGTACCCACCTGGGGAATTGAGGAAACAAATTGACAGAGCGAGACGGGTACCCAGAAACCACCTACTACAGGACAGGCCCAACAAGGAAAATAACAGAACACCACTGGCCATCACGTTCAGCCCCCAGCTAAAACCTCTCCAACATATTATTAACGATCTACAACCTATCCTGGAAACTGATCCCTCGCTCTCCCAGACCTTGGGAGGCAGGCCAGTCCTCGCTTACAGACAGCCCCCCAACCTGAAGCAAATACTCACCAGCAACTACGCACCACACCACACCATACCACAGAATCACTAGCCCAGGAACCAATCCCTGTAGCAAACCTCGTTGCCTACTCTGTCCCCATATCTACTCTAGCAACACCATCAGAGGACCCAGCCACATCAGGCACACCATCAGAGGCTCATTCACCTGCACATCTACTAATGTTATACAGCGGACCCTCGCTAGAGCGCGCATCACTATAGCGTGGATTCGCATATAGCATGGTCATGGCAATGGCTCCCAAATTTAAATATTTAAATTGGGATCCATGGTAACGTGGCCCCCGCTATAACGCGGTCCCGCGCATGGATCCTGAACCCTGCGTTTTAGCAAGGGTTTGGTGTATATGCCATCATGTGCCAGCAATGCCCCTCTGCCATGTACATTGGCCAAACCAGACAGTCCCTACATAAAAGAATAAATGGACACAAATCAGACATCAGGAATGGTAACATACAAAAGCCAGTGGGAGAACACTTCAATCTTCCTGGACATTCTAAAACAGATTTGAAAGTAGCTATACTTGAACAAAAAAACTTCAGAAACAGACTTCAAAGAGACAGCAGAACTAAAATTCATTTGCAAATTTAACACCATTAATTTGGGCTTGAATAGGGACTGGGAGTGGCTGGCTCATTACAAAAGCAGCTTTGCCTCTCCTGGAATTGACACCTCCTCATCTATTATTGGGAGTGGACTACATCCACCCTGATCGAATTGGCCCTGTCAACACTGGTTCTCCACTTGTGAGGTAATTCCCTTCTCTTCATGTGTCAGTATATTTGTCTGCATCTGTAATTTTCACTCCATGAATCTGAAGAAGTGGAGGTTTTACCCACAAAAGCTTATGCTCAAATAAATCTGTTAGTCTTTAAGGTACCACCGGACTTCTTGTTGTTTTTGTGGATACAGACTAACATGGCTACTCCCTGATTTTCTATGCAAATAACATGTATGTTAAAGCAGGAGGATTCACACGTCAAGAAATTTGTGGTTTGGAAGAATTTAGATCTTGGTCTAAAATTCAGTATAGAGAACAATGAATCAGAATTACTATATAGTGTAAATGCTAATCAGGGCCCCATCCATGTACACTGAAGTCAGTGGCTCTGTCTCAGGCCCTCAGTCCTCAATGACAATGATAAATTGTATTTTCTTATCACCCATAAGGCTATTTTCTCTGATAAAGGAAAGGTCACTTAATTTGCAGAGTCCTGTTAACTATATTTTCTCTTGCCTGTTATCACTGATGCCAGACTAAATTTTCAAATCTGAACACCTCATGTTTACTTCTCAATGCTTATTTAAGCACATAAATAAATGCTAATATTCAAGTGTTTAAATATGGAGTTAGGACCCTAATGTCAGGGACCCAGCTTTGAAAATGTCAGCTTATGCTTACCAGTTGGTGTTTCGATCCATGTCATAAATGTTGAGGCATATTCACCACCATGCCTACTTAAATTTTATGATGGCATAACTCCAATGAATTTTTTCCTCAGAAGACTGGTTCCTTTATTTTACTAGGAATAAGAACAAGGCAGTTATTATGAACAGAGCTATAGGAGTAATGCTTAGAGCAATCTCTAGCACAGTATTTTGCACCATTGGCCAAGCTATACTGCAGACAGGGCTAATATGTACTTGTGGCAATGAAGGAACCAGATAGAATGAAACTGCTACTATAGAACAATGGTCTGTCTCGGTTTGTGCTATCCTCTGCCCTAAATGCCATAAGGTTAATATATGAGAAGTGAGCAGAAGGAGATTTACTTTTTGAAAAGCATCATGTTTTGAGTCTGAAGATAAATGTAAACAAACAGAAGGAGTAAAGGTAGAAGCAGTGCTGTTTTAGTAGCTGCCTGGACACCTTAAAACTCAGCAAGCTGTCTGCATGACATAATTCTGCAAAATGTATGTGACTTTAAGACTCACTGTGTGACTGATACATTTTTCCTTGTAAAGAAAGAATCCAAGAATACAGTCTGGTTGTGTGGCTGAGGAGAAAAAAGAAAAAGAATTCACCACCCACAGCGAGCTGTTTTGTTTGGTATTTTTCTGAAGTACAAATGACAGCATGAAGGAAAATAGAGTCTTGTACAGAAGGACGAGCACGGGGGAAATATGCAGAAATGCTAGACCAAGTTTTGTTTTGTAAGCAAATGACCTAAAAAAAAAAAATAGGAAATGAAAAGAACTATTCTCCTGGCCGTGGAGGAAGATGAGATATTAGGCGTTAGTATCCTCAAATGATCCAGTGACAATATAATGAAATAATTTGTCTAGTGGTTCAAGACACACCTTCTTTCAGCTAGGGGTTGGAAAGGCATGTAAGGCAATTAGTCATCCAACGCCCATTAAAACTTGATGAAAACTGTAAGGTGCCTAATTCCCTTAGACTCCATTCCAAATTCCAGCCTTGGTTGCTGAAAGGCGTACATTTCCTCAGAGGAAACAAAGAAATTCAATCAGCTGTTAGCAGAGCTAAGAAAGATGGTACAGCATAACCAATTTGCACAATTTTTAGATGAGCCTTTACAGGGTAGAATTCTCAGTGTGTTGAATATGAGATACACAGAAAGCTACAATCACAAGCAGTGTTACCCTGAAAGAGGCTATCAACATAGCTGCCAGCCAGGAGAAACAGGCAAATGAGTTTAATATGTACAGAGGCCCAGTTCACAAGGTTATTATTTATATAGCTCCAGCAGCATGCTAGAGGATTTACAGACAAATGTGAAGGCAAGGTCCCCTCCCTGAAGAGAAACTCCAAGCCACAAGGATGTTTTTTTTTCCTGTTGTAAACAGAGCCCTCAGCTAATACATAAAGATGTGAAATGTCAGAAATGCCAGAAGACTGGGCACATTTGCTGGACATGCAGAAAAATCTGTTCAAAAATGGGCTGTACCTCATGCTTCAAAGGAAGGCTACAGAATAAGCAAACACTCCTACTAAGCTGTCCATGGTGACTCTCAAGTGGACAGATGGAGCTGGGGTGTGTGTAGTCTGAGAAAAGTATTGAGGACCTGGAATAAAAGGTCTCAAACCAGAAGATCCCAGGGTAGCCCTATGCCATGTCTATCCCTCCATGTGATTCCCACATCCAGTTCTGCACTTAGAGCACAGCAGGCTTTTTTGCTGCACTGCTATAAGCTCCTTCCCCAACAGGTGCCATAAGGGATCTTTCATAACCTAGATGGAGTTGCAAAACTTTCTAAAGGGAACATGCCATGTGTAGCCAATGTTCCCTGATTCCACCCCACTCTGGAGGTCATGTCATCCCTTTGGCTGAAGAGCAGCTCTAGATCAGCAGTACTGCAGAGAGGCTGATGGGAGGTTACACAGTAGGAAAGGAAAACACTGTGTAGATACATATTTTCCCTGCACAGTTCTCCCTTTCAAGGTCATCCTTCTCTGCTCTGTGCCGCTGAAGGATAGGGGAACATATGGACCTTAGAAAGGAAATTTGCCAGGCAGCCACCTGATCTGAAATCCATATGCACTTTTAAAAAACACTCTAAACTGGGGTTTGGTTGTCAAAAGTGCTTAAGGGGGTTCTGAGCACAAAGCCCATTGAAAATCAATCCCTGGATGATGCATCCATTAGGAGTCCCACAGAATGTGTTTTCAGTAACTTCAGAGTAAATATAAGGACAACTGTATAAGAATTCAGTAGGAGCACTGCCGTAGATAGCCCATGGATCATTGTTGGGACTGCCAGTTGAAGCCAAGGTCAACTGGACACATGTTAGAGCAGCCTGAAGACTGCACTAAGTTGTAACAGGGGCCAAGCCAGCTCCTACACAGCCCCAGGATCAGGAAGTCATAAAAGAGAAAAAAATATCTTTGCTTCTCCCCCATCTTGGTACCACACCAGCCACAGCTTGGCTGGACATAAGAACCAAGGCCATGAGATTTAAAATTGTGTGTATTAGCATCTGCAAGGCACTAATGACAAAGAATGCTAATAAATTTGTTTCCAATAATGATTTTTAAAACTTAACTTGCTTTATACCTGACATTTTATGGAACTTTACAGGTTCAAAATTTCAAGTGTTGCAAGCAAGTCATTTTAAAGTTACAGAGGCACCAAAAAATGATAGACACTGCCATAAATTTAAACACAAGTCATTTCAAAAGACCTACAGCTACAAAATGGTTTGATAAATTGTTTTTAGTTTAAACTCCACCTGCCCCAAAGTTCTACCATAATCTAATCAGTTGCTTCCTATTTAAAATGAGCATAATGATACTTACTCATCTTGCTCAATGCTTTGAGATATACAGGTGAAAAGCACTGCTCAATAGCTAAGTATTATTATAACAATGGCATGAAAAATAAACACAATGCAATAATTTCAATACTTGATTTCCCCCCCTAAATTAATATTACCGCACCATATATATATATTTCACCTTGCGTTCCAAAAAATTGATTCGGTGCATTTCAGATTGCCAGCCAGGTTGGTTCACTGCAACTTCCTTCAGTTCCCCATTCCCCATACCAAGATCACTAGCTAATGTGCACTGCTGAGCATGCTGCCATCTTACTGGATCCTGGGAATACCGTACATTAGTCATACTGGTGCCACTCGGGGAGCCAAAGTTCATCAGATACTTGACCTTGGCTTTTGAATATATGATATCACGCTCGTCTTTCATGCAGTTCCTTGTCATGTGCTACTAGTACAAATTCAAGGATGAAAGGATCAGCAAAAAGCACTGTGATGGGCTGTATCATTCACAATATAGCCATGCCTGAGTAAAATACGGATCTATTGATTTATTTCGTCTGACACCATGCCCAACAGCTTTCCCCCACAGACGAATGACTCGGTGAGCTGTCAGCTCTTCTCATTCAGCAGCCTACCCCATCAGGGATATTATCTGTCTTATTGTCCTTTCTTTTTGCACCCATAGGGAAAAAAATGCTTTATGATGGATTTTTGCTTAGGTCTTTTGTTTTCTTTCCTCTCCCTTTTGAATAAACGTGGAGCTCTCCTGAGGAGGTCAGCCTCAGAAGGGTTTTAGAGCAACTTTTACTAGCAGGGATAAATAGAATTTATTCTCATTTATGCACTCCAAACCTCACTGGGTTTCTGTCTGTGTGTGCGTGTTAATGCAATATATCTATGAATAAATCCATAAGATGGGCCAAATCCTCAGTTCCTTATTTAGCTTGTGTTCAATCTTTATTCAGGCTAACTCCCACTAAAGTTAGCAGAAGCTGCACTGAATAAGGACCTCAGGGTTTAGCTCATATAGGATATGTACCCGTACCAAGCCAGATTGTAGTGGAAACCTCTGCTACAACGAAGACACAAAAATGCACCCACATTCTGAGCTGGTAGTGGTGGATTCCTAGGGTGAAATTCTCACCCTGCTCCAGTCCCTTTACATTGGATAAAGAGGCCAGAGCAGTGTAAATGGGTTCTAAAAGCCTTGGATCTGGCTAGGGAAGGATCCCCAGCACAGAAACTAAGGACGACTGCAGTCTCCTTTCCAAGGACCACCTGATAAGCTCTGTTGTAGGGGCCATGCTGTGGGTGGGTTTGGGTGTGAGGGGGCATGTTGGGGGCCGGGCTGCAGCATGCAATGCTGTGGAGATTTTGCCTAGTGCTGCTGCCCATAGGACAGTGCAGACAGGTTGCCATAATGTAGACAGGTCCCCAGGGTTATCAAAATGACTCTGGGGGCTGTGGAATAGCATGGAATTGAGAAGGTACAAACAGTACGAGTTCTGTGCTGCACATCTCAAGGGCACAGAAGCTCACCTTTGGAATCTAGAGAGCTGAGAGGGATGAGTAAAGAACATGGATTCCACCACTACTAGCCCTTTTCCTCCCCGCCATTCCGCCACCCAAGTAAGATCTCCCAAATCTCCGTGTTGGTGCTCTAGGCTCCTAGCAACAGCCCATTGGCTTTGCTGCACCCCAGATGAGGCGCTCCTTCTCCATCTCTTCTTCCCACTGGTCAGCTGGGTTGGGCGGGGATTGACGGGAAGAGGCAGCCCTTTTTTTACCTAGAATAGCTTGAGTGCAATAAGCATTCACATATCCCACCAGGAAAGGAGATTTGCAAGCATGCAGCATGCTCAGTGCGAATAGCACGATTACTGCTCCATCCCTCTTTTCACCCCCGCCCCATCTTTAGCCAAAAACAGTCAAAGGTGACTCTGCTGTTCTCTCCACAGACACAAACAGGAACACATCTGCAGCATCCCAGGCTTGCAGGGATGTATTCCTTTCTGGATCCATTTGCTTCCCTTTTATTGGGAGCAAAATGGGCAGGACTACTGGGTCAAAATTGCCACCCAGAAGAAATCAGGAAGCTGGTACAACCTCTGGCCCCATTGGCATGTAGTTAGGCCACTGCACACTGTGCCAGCTGTAACTTCCAAATGGTCTGCAATGATACCCATGCAGACAGTTACTACCACACTGCTGTGATCCTGTCTGGGGAACACAGAGGCAACAGACACTTTTGGCCACCTGTGTCATGTGGAACACCAGGAGCAGTCACACATCCTCTTTGATATCTAATCAATCATCTCTATTGCTGTGTAATATACACTGCAAAAAACAATTTGGATTGGTTAGCTGAGGCTTTTAATCAACCTAAAATCATTGACTGGGAGTATACTACACAGCAATAAAGCTGAGTGCTAACAGACTCAGCACAAAAATTGAAGCCATTGTTATCCTTGTCTTGACTCGGGAAGATTTCAAAATTGCAAGTTATCTGTGCCCAGATTTTCTAGTAACTTACTGGTACACACCAGGACATGACTAAAGTGAATAAATGAAAAGGGGGCAGCTTAAATACTGATTCTAGTATGACTCTGGGCATTATCTAATGCATGTTCTAGCTGCATTGTTGCTGGTGATATATTATTCAGGCTTAAATTCCCCAACAAAACATGGGTAATAAGAGTGCCTTATCTTTATGTTTACATAGGGCAAGACTGTGGCTTGCCTTCTGCATTGTGTAGGACAGTAGGGGGGCAAAAGATGCCCTCCTCGTCCCCCGGCATGTGCTACGGTATGGCGGGTAATGGTGTGTGGGATGGGGAAATTGGTACACCCATTCGGAGTCTCCCCATCCAATATGCCTACAGAGCTTCCGAGCTGCAGCAGAGGAGAAAGTAATTGGCACCATGGACAGGGCTGGTGCAGAAGAATCCCCCTTGGAGCTAGAGACTGAATCACAATTTGGTCCTTCATTCATCCCCATGGAAGCACAACTACATGCTGCTTCTTTCTCAGTGCGCCTACTAACTCCACAGTCAAGCTTATAATTGTTAGCCATTCACCCATTGTTAGACTGTCTCTCTTGGTTCTTACCTATTGCCCAGGTGAAATGATAGTAATCTGAAGAAATGAATCAGCATGTGCAAACAGCCAGAAGAGTTAAGTGTTAATCCGATGAAGTGGGTTTTAGTCCACAAAAGCTTATGCCCAAATACATTTGTTAGTCTCTAAGGTGCCACAAGTACTCCTCGTTTTTTTTGCTGATACAGACTAAAATGGCTACCACTCTGAAACTAGTGTTAATAAGACAGACAACAAACTCAAGTAATAATTCCTGCAAAAACCGGTTTTTCAATTGCAGCAGCTAATTGTATTCTGTTAGCACAAACTGGCTAATTCCAGTTATGACTAATTCCAAGAGGCTCATTTCTATTACAATTGTGGGTTCAAAAGGCTATTTTTATTCACTAGTTTAAAGGATGTAGTTAGAGAATCTTAATTTCAACTAGAAGTATTTTCATCTACTGCCTTTTCCATCTCTAACTGTTGTAATTACAAGCATAAACAGAGTAGGACAATTACTAGGAAGCTAGTTGGATTGAAAATTACTTCTGATGCAATAGTGATTTGGAACTGGCAGCCAATAAAGATGTAGGATGCAGGCAGAAGGGTTTGTGGTGAGATTTATGTACTTGTTACTTGTATATAATCCATCCTGAATAGCTTTATAGCCTGCATTGCCTAGATGTGGACTGGGAGCATGGCAAATAAAAACAACTGGCTTGCAAGATGTTGATAAGGAGATGCCTCTGCAAAACTGGAGCATGCTGGCTTCACATCAAACAACATCAACACAACAGGCTTTTTGTTAAAATATGTAAAGAAAGAGACAGTCAGGTCAGAGGTAACGTTTAATCTGTGGGGACATCTTAATGGTTCTGAGGGAGAAAAAGTAGGTCATATGCAGGAGATCCCCTGGCATAAAACTGATGTGATGGTATTCCTGAGCTCTGCCCGCAGCCTAAACTTCACCCAGTCATAACTACACCAAAATGAGATTGTGCTGGTCTTTATAAAACGATTATCTTTGTGACAGTGAAAGAGTGAGACACATTGATATTTCACTTGTCATCATTATGCTTCAGAGGCCAAGATTTTCAAAAGTGACTTTGGTGATTTTAGGTCCTGGACTTTTTTGGGCACCCAACTCGATACACTTTAAAAGGGGACTGATTCTTAGACAGGTCTCTCTAAAGTGGCAGCTTTGGCGCCCCAAAATGCAGGCATTCAAGATCATTTGTCATTTTTTAAAATCTCGGCCAGAGTTAATATGCTATGGGGATGAACCAGAGCAGTTCTTATGTCTCTCAAAGCTATTGTTTTAGGCGATCTGCAGGCTCCGACAGACATAGTTGCATGAGTTTACATCCAGTTAGCATTTTGAACATTAGCTAATCAACCATAAATGCTAGAGATTCTTTTTAAATGAGAGCTTAGATTCTGGAGCACACGGTAAAGGCAGAAGGGAAAAGTACTGGCTTGTTTTGTTGCCATGAGCCAGTTCAATTTGACACCATGGTATTCAAAAGTAAACTCTTAGAGTTAGCTAATGCATGCTTAATTGTTTGTTTTCCCATATCTTAAAATGGATTTTCAATCATGATCTCTATTTTTTTCTATTCTGTGCATGTTCTCTAATAAACTGGCTTATTTTGTTGTTCATTTTGTGGGCTAAAATAGATTGCATTAAGGTCTTGTCTACACAAACAGTTAGTTTTTGCAGCAAGCTGGGGTGTGTATCTACCCCACATGAGCCTGCCACGTGCTAGCTGTTCACATGAACCCTGCTGACATGCATTAACAGTTCATTAGTTTGCTTTGATCTAGACCTTTTGCATAGAGGACCAGATTAAAGTAAACAAGCATAGTGTAAATATGCTTCAGCAGGGTCCACATGGACAGTTAGTCTGCAGCAGGCTAGTGCAGAGTAAATTCACACCCTAACTTGCTGCAGTCTAAACGTTCATGTAGACAACCTCTTAGTACATGGTAATCTGGGGTGAAACTCTAGCTTGCACTAGTGTGTACACACTGTCTGTATGGAACCTGCTACCACATCCTAAAAGTTCCATAGTGCATTTTGACCTATTCCACTTTGTAGCTCTACACTCCATCTTGCTGTGCACTAACTTTGTCTAGACTAGCCCTAAATCAGACACAGAACTGAGTTAATAAGAAGCCTAATTCCTGATAAATGCCAACTGTAGGCCATCTCATGTACACCAGCTTGAACTGCTAAAATGTCCATATGTTCTTAGCAGAGAGTCCAAAAATCAAATGGGAATGGAAACTAAACTACCCAGGAGGTGGCACTGCTAGGTCATGGTACAGAAATGCTGAGAGGTTTGCACTGCCCATTCTGGATCTATTCTGGGGATAGAGGGCTTCCATCTACAAGGCCTTCCACCTAGTATCCTTTGTCATCACAAAGAGACTAATCCAATGCCCATTGAAGTCAATGGCAATACTCTCTCTGACTTCAAGTAAACACTGGATCATGCTCTACATTCATTAAAAAAATTAAAAGCAAAGAACAGATACAACCCCCCCCCCGCCCCTACACACATACATGGCCTTGCATGACCTGCAGTGAGATAGGAATGGCTTCCAAATTTCTGCTTTTCCTTGGCACTCATATATATATAGAGAGACAATGGTTGGAGTATACCACTGTATCAGTAAGTTTCTCTGTGGTATACACACAAACACACTCAGAGAGTTGGGTTGGGTTGGGTTAAAAAAAAATCTAGATAACCCTTCTCTATCCCACTCATGGAACTCCACAAATTTCAGGAGACAGGTTTGAGAAAGACAGACTGAAACAAAAGTAGCATGGAAAGGAATTTCATCTCCTTGTCAACTTTCTTTTGGTGGCATTTTCTTTATTGACTTCCCCTAATTTAAATTATTCACTGAATATGAGAAAGTAGTAAAATAACTGAATTTTTCTCCACTGTTCAAATTTAGTTAGGTGCAAACCGGTCAAGGTATAGTCAAGTTTGGAAATTTAAAGAATACTTTTGTGAATACTTGAAGATAGACAGAAAGGGGTAGAGAAATAGCCTCTATTTATTTGCCTTTCCTGAGTCTTATTTTAACTCCGAGCATTCTTATTTCAGTGCACATTTTTGATAAACTTAGTGACATGGATTTACAAGTCAGCTTGTATCTAACATCAGAGGATGTTCTGAGAAATCACATTACAGTTTTCAGCTTAAGATTTGTTTATCATAGTATATATATATAATTCTGAACCCAAATCAGTGGCAACATTCCATATATTTGTGATTAATCTTTGATACTAATCCTGTTCACCCTCCTTCAGACCCTGAAAATTGCTTTTGAATCTATCTACTATGATATGACTTGTCACTACTGTTACTGCTTCTGCCCTGATATCTGAAAAATGATGCAACTTTAGTTCTAGCTCCAAGCCTCTTTCCCCTTAATTTCAAGTCCAAATGAATGTGTTTCATATTGGTTCAGATGCAGCCAATTGGCACTGGGCTTAGATGAGGGGACATGAAAAAGCCATTGATGGCTTCCTAATTTAGGGACCTCATTTACACAGGTCCAGTTCCTGTCCATATGCTAGTTGGCTATGACCTCAAGAAGTTAGTATGCCAACTGGGGATTGTTGGAATGCAGTGGGGTTCTGACCATTCCATTTTCCTCCCAGCCATGGTTCCAACACCCACCTCCCCACTCCATCTTGACTGGAAGACCAGTAAATGAGAAAGGTGTAGTAGGAGTCATCTATCCTTGGTTTACACCACTGGAGAATTCCCCCACAACAGGGAAATCCCCAGCTAGATGGATTTACTGGCTTCATGCCCTTTTTGTGCCCATGAAACATAGGAGAAAATTGGGCCCATAACTTTTACAGGGACAAATATTTTATAACTTTCATAAGCTTCACAGTGAATGCCTTCTGGTCAGTTTCCTATAAAATGGAAAAAATAAACAGCTTGTCTTTTTCTGTTATCCTCTGTCTATTCCATGAAAGCTCCACTGATCTATGATAGAGACACTTTTTTTTTTTTTTGTATAGCATACTTATAAAAAATAAAAAGAGAAAAAACATCCCCACCAAAGAATTATTTGCTGTTATTTCACCGGTGCAAGCACTTGTGGTTTTATCATAAATTGGCTCCTTGTTGAATAGATTGTTTCCTCTTGTGTTCTTGCATTTTTATTTTAGTTTGGTGCTATCACAGGTTATTCCCATGGACTGGCCTTTATTAGCAGATGATCAGATAATTCCACTATTGGACCAAAATTAGAAACTATCACCTGAAAATGGAAAATGCTCGAAATATTTTAGCATGGCACAATTCAGTGATATTATCTGTATTGGTGGAATAAGAGAAGGAAGTGGCGATGCCTCAAAGTGACTTCTGGGAGAGGCATCTTTGGTACAAAATATTATTAGTAATAATATTTATGGCCCCCAATCAACATCTATTATGCTCAAAACTTACAAACACATAGTTAGCTACCATCCTTGCACCCAAGTCCTGGGACATCCTCAGCTACCAGACATGTCCCTCAGATGGCAGATGAGGTAACCTCAAACATGGTATGAGCTGCTCTGAATATATTGAATGAGCAGCCATGGATCTACAGCTGAGAGTCAGGCTAACTTCCTGTCCGTGTAAAAAAAAGATATTGTTATGGAAAAAAACCCAGATACAAGAGTTTGACTCAATTAGTCCACTTGAAGGAGATCATGGCTCTCTGAAATCACCTAGTTGACAACAAGTGAGTTCAAATGGATGCATGAAGGTGGTGGACCAAACCCATGCAGGCATTCATTGCCTGAAACAAGAGCTCTTAACAACTAAAGCTAAAACTGGGTGTTGGAATGTGAGACCCAGGTGGGACATTGGGAAACTGCATCAAATAGGCAGAGAAATGACTCACTTCAATACTAGTATTATTGGATTGAGCAAAATTAGATGGATTGGATGTGGTAGACTTCATTCAGATGGTATCATGGTGCTCTACTCAGAAAGGCAAGAGGATATTCGTGTATAGGAAATTGGAACCCTTCTCGATTAAAATGGCAACACAAGCTCTATAAGAATGGGTAACAGTTGACTCACAAATTATAAGAGCACATTTTGTTACACATCATGCTAAAGTAACTATCATTCAGTGTTACATACCTACCAGTGACCATGCTGAGCAAGCAAAAGATGTATTCTATGATAAGTTGCAAGCCATAGTCAGGCTTATGGTTATGATATTGTTCTGGTTCTGGAGATATGAATGCCCAAGCTGGTAGCGACAATCTTGGATACGAAAATTTCACGGCTAGACACGGAATTGAGGGATGGATGGAGAATGATGAAAGATTCATCAAGCTGTACAGCATGTATAGCCTCTGTATGGGGGGATACTCTTCCCTCTTCACAGGAAACACAAACTAACATGGAAGTCAAATAATGGAATTACTGAGAAATAATTGGATTACAATGCCATGCATGATCTTTTACAAGTGGTGATATAGCAAAAGACCACTATCTTGCCACTGGAACAGTTAGCCAAAAGCTAAAATGGTAAGCTAACAAGAAAAGATTGACGGTATTTTATGTGAAGAAACGGCTTCAACTGGGATTCTGGAGAGATTTTAAAATCTAGCTCTCAAACAGATTTCAAGAGTGATGGGTAATGAATGATGATATAGAGGAACAATGGGTTCACTTTAGAGATGTTTGCTGGGAAGCTGCCACAACTTCTCTTGGACCAAGAGGCTCAAGGAAAGAATAGTGTATACAAACACATGGAGATTGAGGAAAGAAAAACCTAAAAATGGCAAAGCACCCTGGTCAAGATAAGATCATTGCTGAAATGCATAAAGCTGGCGAGGATGTGGTAGTATATGAACCACATAAACGTTGTAATATAGTTTAGGAGAAAGAACTCTGCTCAAAGGATTGGAAGGAAGCTGTGATCTATAAATTACTGAAGAAAGGCAACCAACTGGCATGTGGTAACTGGCAAGGAATGACAATACTTTCAGTACCTGGACAAATGTTCTGCAGTATATTATTGAACAGAATCAAATGGGTCATAGATGAAAACTGTGTAAAGAGAAAGCAGGCGTTAGATTGAAAAGAGCATGTGTAGATCTCACATCTTTGCCCTGAAATGATTGATTGAGAAAGGGCTTGCTTACCAGAGAACATTAGTCTTGAACTTCATACATTTCATCAATCTTTTGGCTGCATTCACAGAAAATCACTGTGGAAGATCTTGCAAGAATATGGGCTTCCTCGATAGTGTCACTGGTCAATATACTGTATGAAGGTTCAAAATGCTGTGTAAAGACAGAAAGTAGAGAGACTGATCAGTTTGATATCATCGCTGGAGTGTGACACGGTTGCATTTTATCACCCCCCACTTCTTTTCTGCATGTGATAAATTATGTGATGTGAAGAGTAACATCAAAGGAAGATACAGGAATATTGTGGAGTAGAGGAAAACTTCAAGATCTTGGACTTTGCAGATGACATTGTTCTGTGACAGAGATCATGATGCCATGAAAAAAACCCACTATCAATGTCAAATGTGAGGCTGCCAAAACAGTATTAAAACTCAGTCAAAAGAAAATGGAAGTCATGATCATTGAAAGAGGAGTCATCAATGAAGGTACATATGTGATTGTTTTTGAAGAATACAGCATGGTTAATGACTTTGTATATCTTGGAAGCACAAACAGTACTGATGACCAACTCCATAATGAAATAGAAGCAAGAATTCAGAAGGCAAGTGGCACTTTTTCGAGATTGGCAAATAGCTGGAAAAATAAATAGATTCACAAAAGAACTAAGATAAAGTTCTACAATGTCATCATGATACCACATAGTCATAAACTTCTGAAACTTGGCAAATTTGTGAAGCTCATGACAGGAAACTTAGCACATTCAATCAGAGATACTTGCAGAGAATACTTAGTGTCTGCTGGAGAGAGAAAGTAACTAATGCTGATGTGTTACAAAGGAATGGCCAACAGACTGTGGAGAAAATGATTTAAGAAAGAAGGCTGAAGTGGTTTGGGCATATTGTATGTATATATAAAAAAACACAGCGCAGACAAAACATATTCCCAGACAGGCCATTATCTGGCTAATGCTTGGTGGAAAAAGGAAAAGAGGAAGACAACAGAGGATTTTTAAGAAAATCATTGAGAAAGGTGTTAATGTCATGGAAACAGACTATATAAGAAGCAAAAAACATGCCACTAAACGGATGGAGATGGAAAAATTGGATTTCCTTATGTGTCACATAAGGCACGAGAGCAGCTAATCAAAATAATCTGCCTCCTAAAGCTTAAAATGTAAATAGAGAAGAAAAAAAATGATGGGAGAAAGGCAGCATTTTTCTTCCCATTTTACAGCTGAGGTACTGAGATACAGCGAGGTTACGTGACTGGCCCAAGGTTACATAGGATGTCTGTGGCAGAACTGGAGATCAGCTCAGTCCAGTGTTTTGGCTACAGGAACATCTTTCCTAGGCCGACCTCACTGCTACAAAGTCCATCCATTTGAACAGGCATGTGCAAAGGACTGAGGTCATCAAGGGTGGGTTTTTGTTTTGGGGTGCAGGGGAATCTGAAGGGTGGAGACATTTCTACTTGTAATATGTATCGCTGGCTGGTGGTTTGTGTATAAGAGGCAGGTGTGAAGGGAAATGTGTTGTTGTTTTGGTCTGGTAATATTTTTGTTATTGTATATTTTAATTAATGGCCATGGTGCCTACAGCTCAGAATAGGTATTTTTTTCTGTTGTTTATTTATTTGGATTTAAATAAAATAAAAGGCAGAAATTCCACAAGCTGTGTTCCATCAGTAATGGCCAAGCTTGTGATATCACACAAGAGCTGGACCTCTTAAAATGATGGCGTTCAAGACTACAGGGGTCACTAGTTTGAAAGGAGTTCAAGACAAACAAAATACCTGACCTGCTCATGAACCTTAAATGCCATTATGTTTAGAAGCCCAATGGCTGCTGATGTGGTTGGTTTAACTTTTTTTCTTTTTTCAAGAACTCTTGAGAAAGAAGCTAATACAGAACTGACCTATGGAATGTTATATCTGAATCCTCTGGGAAGGAGCTAGAATGTATTATTGCTGTAGCTTTTTCTTTTTAATCTTGAAAGTGATTTAGGAGCTAATAACACTGGCTACTAAATACCAATACTGCAGATACTATGCACGTTTTTACAAGGATTTTGGCCAGCTTTCCTCAGCCCAGAGCTGCAGTACCGCTTTTATTCCAGTCTGGGGCTCTCCAGCAATCCTGTCAATATACCTCAGTCCCGATCTGCAATAGTCCACTCATAAATGGCAAATCTTCAATATTCACAAGGAGAAGACTATACAACTCATTTAAGTGATGACCTAACCTAGGATTTGAACCTACTTGCTGACAATTAAAAAACTAATTCACTAGCTCACCATGCCGTCTACCATGGCCCTACAATGCGGGAGGGATAGCTCAGGGGTTTGAGTGTTGGCCTGCTAAACCCAGGGTTGTGAGTTCAATCCTTGAGGGGGCCATTTAGGGATCTGGGGCAAACATTGGGGTTGGACTAGATGACCTCCTGAGGTCCCTTCCAACCCTGATATTCTATTATTCTAATGTAAACATCTTAAATGCATACATTAAAACAGAATCAGGCTATGGTATTTAAATATAAATACAGTGCAGCCCACTTAAAATAGATGTGTACATTCAGCATAACTGGAAAATCCAGGCAATTCTAGTTTCTAAAGCAAATCCATTGAGACCAGGTTTTGTGCCATTGGTTAAGCCTTACTGAAAATTGTTTTCTAGCCACTTTCCCTACTTTTTCTCCTTCCTGCCCAGGACACATTTGCTTCTTTCTCTCTGGCCACTTAAAGTGGACATCAGCTAAAACAGACTAAACAGGATTTGGCCGATAAGTCAGTTCTAAGCAGCTTGCACTGAATCCTAATGCGCAATTCTCAGTGGTCATACTACTTGAATTATGTTACTCTATTTGGTATTACTCTGAAATTGTAAAGGGAGCATCGGCGCCTATAAAAATGTGCTTAAGCTTAAAGAAGTAGAGGGAGCTGCTTTTTGATGGAATAAACATGCAGGCTATCTAGGACTCATTCAATTTGAAGCATTGTATATTTTAACAAAAAGCTCATTCTGGGCTGCTTACATCTCTGTGGGGATTAAGCCACCAAATGGCTCCATTGGCCTTGTAGAAATCTGCGCATGAGGATTTCAAGAGGTATCCCTTAGGGCAGCATTTCTCGTTATAAAGGTATCAGCAGCATTCCTGCAATACTGTATAAAGCTATTTAATGATTTTGAAAACTCTTTCAGGGAAAAACACAAAGCTTTATATAGATTTCAGCAAAACAACTCTACCACATTCTGGTTACCTGTACACAGATTTTAAAATAGCTTGCTTTAGGGAGGTAGGAGACTAAAGGCTTGATCCAATGCCCATCAGAGTCAATGGAAAGAGTACCATTGACTTCAATGGGCTATGAATTAACCCTTAAAATAGGACAAGATGAACACTGAACAAACAGCTTTTCTCCATCCTTTAGCATTCTAGTACATTACAGCTGATGTCAGAGGTGAACCTTTTTATTTTTATTTTAAATCAGATGTTTTGACAGAAGCTGTTTCTGCAGGAAGAGCAGTCCATTGTGTTTTCCTTCCATCTTCACATTTAATATACCCATCAAGAATATTTGTGTGTGCGTATGCCTTAAGTTTGCTTGCCAGTTTCATCATCTAATAGGGAACAAGTTGGGGGCCTAGGGATTAAATCCCAGCTCTTTCATTTTGTCTTTGAAAGTGTGATGTGTGTGTGTGATGGTTTGTAGCTGATAGATGCTACAAATCTTGTAAAGCAGCCATGCACTGCATTAATTACCCACCATGCAGGCTTGATGAATTTACAGGACACAGGTGTTGTGCAATGCAACCGAGAGATCTGGTTACTGCTTGTCAAATTTGCTTTCCAGTTCTAAGCACAACAGCAATTTCTCTGTTTCTAGGCTCAAGGAAAACAGACATTATTCTCCATGTGGCTACGGTCAGTCATTGCTGTTAGCATTAATAGGTGTTAAATACGGGCAGCAAGGGTGACATTCAGGGCAAAATAATCTACGTCATTTACGCTCTGTTGCTGGGCTGCTTGGAGAGCCACTGTCACAGAGGCTGCACAAGGAAGCTACTGTATTCTGCCTAATAGAATGGGGGCTTCCAGCACAACCTGCCCCAGATTAGCATGGATGGTAACATTGGCAGTGAGCTGTGCATGTGTGGAGGGGATCAATTATGGGATGTGCCGCTATGCAGATCCAGTGGCTCTGACACCCTGTAGACATAGTACAGAAGAGTAGAGGCTGCACGTATTGCAGGCTAGAGTAGCAGCTGCGGAGAACTCTGAGTCTGGGTTTTGGAGTGGTTGGGGTTGGTTTGGCCAACAACTTTGGCTTTATCTATCTTGAATGTTGCTAAGGTGCCTAGCACCTTAATATCTAAATGGGTGAAGTGCATGTCACCCCAAGACAATATTCCCCCAAGTATTAGGACATCAGTGTGGCAGAATGATTTTTGTAGATGTTACTAATGTCTTAAGTACATATGGTTTTATTGCGGCCTGGAATGCATGCAGTGCAATTATGCCTTATTGAAGGGCTGGCCAAATTTTAAGTACCTTTGCTCAGTCTGATAGGTGTGCAATGAAGGGCCACAGCCCATTCAGCAGAAGGCAGGTGGAGACAGAAAAGGTAGTAGTAACAACGGGTGCACAAATGAGGAATGAAAACAGAGATTGTCAAGAGAAAGAAAGAAAGAAAACAGCTTACCTCTCCACCTGCAGGAGGGAAAAAGCACAGACCATGTGTTTTAACTTAATACCTGGAGAAGGAGCACAGCATTGGAAAAAGAATTCTACTGATTTTCCTTCTCCGTGGACATTGGCTATGCTCCTACAATTAACATGAGAGCACCCAAGAAGGAGTTTCACTTACTCTCCCCTTAAACATGCTATTTGTCTAGGTACTTGGATTGTGAGGTGATGAGGGGCAATCATTAATGGAGTTTATCCTCAAAACTCCCCTCTGAGGTAGGGATATGGGACTGAGACACAGGGTAGATTAAGTGACTTCCTCAAGGTGATGCAGGCTGAGCCAAGAATTGAACTTAAGTATTCTGAATGCTAGATAACTACCCTGTCTGCTAGACCATCCTACCTATGCTAGCAACTTGTGCTAGGGCTACTGGCTCCAGTTTGTGAGTGATTTATTGTGTTAAATCCTGAGATGGGTCTAAACCATAAAATTAGAGTCCACGCCAAAATTCAGGGGTTTTCAGATCTAGGATTTCCTCCAGCTATTATAAAGAGTGAAAGTATTTATAAAACAAATTCAGAATCCCTCCCCACCAGAGAGTTTAGTGGTGTTTGTATCTAGTGTCTTGTTTCAGGTCCATTTCTAGTTAGATCACAAAATAACACCAATCAGCTGGGGTAATATAACTACAGCCTCTTGAGCCCACTAGAACAACATCATATGATTTCAATATGCTAAAGAGATGCTATGTATTTCTTCTTTGTAACCAGAAACCCTCACAAATTTGAGGAAGAAAATCTCTTTTAAATTAATCAATAGCTTCTTTTTGGTGATGAGGTGTACAGACCTTCTTCAAGGATTGGCAGGAAGGAAATAACACTCACCTCTCTTTGAGCAGAGCAAAAGCCACAGCTGCATGCCCTAAGCCTAGGGATTGTCAGGGTAGCAGGGCTGGACCAGCTGTCATAAATTAAGCAATTACCCAGCATCCTATAAGAGTGAGGGGCTAGAGAGTAGAGGCTTTTTTTAAGAAAAAAAAATAAGCTCCCTAGAGAAGGGTGGTTTGGGTGCTCAGAGAGGAAGGAATCTAGTCTATTATTTTCCTATTTAAAGGAAAATGGTTTCCTAGAACTATAGCTAAATAGGAGGGAAAACCACTAGGCATTTGTTAAGACTATTTATAATATATTCCTGAAAAGTGTACTAAATATGCTGAGTATATAGTGCAGTATTTGGGCTGTGTAAACTGAAAGAGAGATGCTTAGTGTATCCTTCCCTGATGCATTCAAAAATATTCCTGGTACTTGGAACAATCAGGCTAATTCCAAAGGTGCAAAAACAAACAACCAACCTCGTATTCTCCTGAAGTGTTTGTAGAAGCCTTGGAGAGGAGTCCTTGCTGTAAGGAATGACTCTATCGATATACAGAACTGATGTAGGGAGATACAAAAATATTTAGATATACTATATAGAGTCCTTTTATCAAAGGAAGGGAAATCATCCTAATTGTCTGTTAATTTTGATAGAACTCTAAGAAAGGCTGTCTGTAAAAATCTGAGCCCTTCAGTATGTAACTGTGATCATAGTTCTCCTAATATATGCAACTCTGTAACTAGCACTTGTATTAAAAATCTTATTTTCCTCAGGACTTTTCCAATTTACTTATTGGGATCAATCTTGGCACAGGAAAACAGAAAAGTGGCAGTTGTTCTAGTGGTATAGATCAAAGAAGAATGAGCAAAATACAACACTGTCATTGAGAAAAGGCAGATTCACCTGTGAGGCAAAATATCCATAGGCATTCTGATCTCTACCTCTGCCCTAACATGTGACCTACCAACTTCCCCCTATTATCAGAGAGATTTCACAAACAACCAGTCAGAAACCAGTAACTTTCAAGCACAGGAAAGCTTAGCTGTGGAGACTATAACATTCTGGGGTGTAATCCAGACCAGTGAGGGGTTGTCACTGCCTGCCCCACAAACTTGGGTGCCTCACAATGTTTTGCTGTTGTAGATCCCAACCTGGGCTACCCACAAACAGCCAAGCAGTATGCTGGTCACACCCTGAGTGTCTGTATATAGCTACAACCCTGGGCTAGCTGCTCTGAGCCCAGCAGCCTGTCAGCAACACACCAGCCATGCTCTGGCTTCCACCAGTCTTGGTTACTACTTACAGGGTGATCCCCAAAAAATTCCCAGTCATGAATCTTCCCCAAAATGTGTGTTTTGCACAGTCCAGCCCCCTCTTGGGCAGTTCAGATATTAAAGGTCTGTTGCCCCTGGAAGGGGTCCTTATGCAACAGTTTGCTGCTTTAACTGGAGTTACCTAACAGTTCAGTTTAAACACAGCACTGGATTAGTTTAGAGTGAAAATAAAACAAGATTGCTTAATTACAAAGATTTTAAATGAGTACAAGTATAAGGCATTAGTCAGAAATGGTCACAAAAGAAAAAGCTAGAATTCATTCATGGTAAAATCCTTTCCACAGGATCCCAGCAACATGTCTGACCCCCAAAGTCAGCATCCCTCCCCAAAGTCAAAGGGTTGGTTCATTTGTCGTCTTGGGAGGGGAGAGGGGGAGAGAACATAGGGCGTTTTTGCCCTTTGCTATTATAGTCCAGTCAGCTTTTGAAATGCATTTTCCCGAAGGCTATCCCTAGATAAAGTTCATTCAGGCTGTGAGGATGGAGACAAAGAGATTCCATGTTGCTTGCTAACATGCAGATCAACATGCCCCACTTCATTGCCAAAGAATGGCCACTTGTTGGGTGATTACCAGTTAATTTGGGCACCTGGCTAGAGTCGTCAGCTTGTCCTTTGTCTTTGAGAAACAGGTTTACAACCCCACCCCACCCACTTGTTTGGTAAACACATTGTAGGCATAATTTCAGAGTAAGTTCATAAATCTTAACATGTTATACAAGAAAATTGATTTGTTGTTAGCTTTCAAATGATACTTCAAGGCATATTTTGCACAAGATTATTGCAATAGTGTGTTGGGTGTGAATACAGGGGTGGTTTTGTTCAGACATAAACACATGCACAGGCAGAGAACCAGACTTTATCCCCACCAAAGGAAACAGGCATATTTGGAGATGATGCACCTTAGCACAGTAACCCAGCAAAACACTGGCACAGCTTCAGTGGCATTGTCAACATGAATGAAAAGAAACTTCACAGTATGTGTAAAAGCCTTGGTTTATATATCATCAATGGGGAGAACAGGAGCGGACGGTCTATGCAAATTGCTCTTTGCTGAGTTAATGATAAATAATATGATTGATTATCCCATAATGGATCTAGAGTTCAGTGACATATGAGTACCAGTAGTCAAACCCCAGTAATTCTTACAGGACCAATTAACTGTGGTCTAATAACTAAACCAATCACATTGAATGCCAGTGAATAAAAAAACACCACAAAACCTCTGCAGACTACTCAACAAACCTATCTGGGGACAAGACTGAAAAAAAAAGCCTTGAAAACCACCATCACTGAAAATTTAATTGTTTGAAAATTAACACAATGGCTAAACAGCCACAAAGGACTTCCAAAGAATCCTCATCTGAGAAACAAAACAATCCTGAGCCATACAACTAACAAAAGGAGATTTCAGCTCAAAGGGAAGGAAAAGGAAACAAAAATGGTTTGATAGAGGCTGAAAAAAGTGAGGGAACTCTGCAACTGAAAATAGAGACACGTGACATTAACTTTGTATAGCTGAGCATAAAACCCTGGAGTACTGATTGGTAGTTCTAAGTAGAAAAAAATCAGACCGTGTGAAAGGAAAAATTAGCACAAAGATACTATAGACACCAATTCCTTCTGGCAAATGTGGAAATAATTTAAAGTAAACAAAGAAACAAGTAGTAATCCAATTTATTAATCTCTAAGGTGCCACAAGTACTCCTTTTCTTTTTGCGATTACAGACTAACACGGCTGTTACTCTGAAACCTGTCAATTACTCTTGAAGACTCAGTAAAACTATCAACCCACTTGGATGTTCTCATAACAATGCAGGAACTAAGTGAGTTTCTGAAAATCCTCCAGCCCAGTAAATCATGTGTCCCAGATAACATCTCAAACAAAGTGCTGAAACACTGCACCAAATGCATCCAGAAAACTTTTGTAAAGCTATTTAAGCTAACCCCCTGATCTGGACACAAGATGGATTGATCACCCAAATATACAAAAGTAGAGATGCCCTTATGCTTAACAGCGACAAAAATATCTAGGTTAAGAGCAACATCCGCAAACAATTGTGTAACATCCTCAATAAAAGACTAGTACAATATCTGACTGGCATCTCCATAGTTCGTAAAAGCCAAATTGACTTCTTCCCTGAGAAAAAAGCCACTGACCACATCTTTACCTTACTGACCTCAAATTACTACAAAATGGAATATTGGGAAAACATATGACTTCATTAAATCCATGTTCCACTCCATCAAATGAAGGCTAAAAATAAACAATATGCAAGCAGAGGCCTTCAAGAAAGAAAAGGGAGTAAAACAGGGATGTAACCTTATACTGTCCATCCTTTGCCTATACGTCAATAATTTATCAGCCCTATTGGAACAATCCTCAAGCGTGTTCTGGGCTGATGATCTAGTCATACTGTCACCTATCTCCAAAGAAATCTACACCTTCTGGATACCTACTACAATATATTAGCCCTACATATCAACCTGCCATAAAGAAAAATGAGATTTCAGGAAAAGCCCCAAAACAACCAATAAAGAGTAAAAATATTAGACATATAGAGATTAAACACATCCTACATATAAACCTGGGTCTTGTAATAGATGCAGGGAGCTTCAGACTGGCTATCAAAGCACCATAAGGAAAAATTCTGCAGGTCTTCTATTCCATAAGGAAACTGCTAGAGAATACAACTCTCAAACAAACATACTGCTAAAATGTTTCAATGGTGTAAGCTTAACCCATTCAGTTATTTGGAAATCTGGCACCCAGCTTTAGCAACCAATTGCACTGACTGAGCTAAATCACCAACAGGAGCCTTACAACTGCAGTTCTGCAAACAAATAGTCCACATGCACAGAAACTCCAGCAATAACTTCTGCAGAGTAGAGCCCCATGTGCAGCCTGCTAATACACATACATGTGGATTATCTTCTGGTGCCACTTCCACCAAAGCAGCAAACGCTTCCTGCACCACAAAGCAATAAAGCATCAAAAACTAAATCCAGATAAAAATACAGTCCACTCATCTATACATCTATCTCGTCATGCCCCCAACCAGTGGAGCAACCAATCTCACTATCATCTGAAAGAACCTCAAGATGCTAGATCAACACCCAGAACATGATTATACTAGTCATAGGAAAGAACATGTTAAAAACAGCAATACGCTAGCCTGTTCTACACAGGGATCTAGCAGATCACCTCACTGCAGTAAAATGTACAAAGCTAAGGCAGACTCACAAAATACAGAATCACTCATCATAAACTAGAGGTTGAAGATACAAAGCATAGTCAAACCTGTTCTCCACTCTCTGTTGGCTTTCCATATAATATAGAGTCAAGTTCAAGGTTTCAAAGTGTTCCGTTATCTGGACCTGATATCTAAAATTTTCTAAAGCTCTCTCTGGGAGGGCAATGGTAGACAGCACCACTCTGCTGGTAAAACTGAACTAATGTTTAGATTTCCACTTCTCTTAAACCAAATTAGATAAGGAAATCTCTGCTTACTGGGCTACAGAATACATCTCCTGAAAACAGCCCCCCTCTCTTTGACTTCTCCTGTCAGTCTGTCAGCATAATGCTGCTGCCTAGATACCAGCTCCCTTTGCTGCGTCCAAAGGTCTCTTGCCAAGCCCACCCAATCCAGGGCTGCGGCCCCTGCTTTACAAATCCCTTTTTTCCCAGTCATCTGCACACATAATTGGATTTGGACTCCAGGCTTTATCTATCAGATGGATCACTGAGGAAACAAAGACCCCTTAATAATGAATTATAGCTATCTTTCAAGGGCTTGTAACCTTGCCCAGATTCCAGCTTTCACAGACCCCCTTGGCTGCCTGTATCTAGTTTCATTCAGGTCTCTTGTTGAAAACATCTAAGCAGTCTTTTGCCTTCAAATATGAACTATGGCCATGTCCCCAGACCCTTCATCACAGAGAATTGTCTACGTTGTCTCTTATAAATTTGCTTTTTTTTTTACCACTTATTCAACAACTAGATGTTTTTACTGAGCTACCCACAAGGGCATTCTCTTTACTGCACAGTTCACTCAGATTGGCCTAGCCAAACTGCAAAGCTGTGTTCCAGTAACTGCATCCACACTGGTGCAGATTGCATGAGTAAGTACAGTAAGGATGTCTGGGGGTGCATCCTATGGTTCTTAACACTACTCGAATCTGAGCCACTCTGAGTTATTTTCCAGTGTGGTGGGAACATGGATAAAAATGGCCTTAACCCATCAGCTCAACAAAGTATACAACTTCTGGCTTGGCATGTGGCAGATTTGTCCATTGCCTTTATTCTAGCCAGTGGCAAGGCATGGATCCAACTCTGAATGATGACCTGCACCAAATGTTGGCATTCAATGCAACCTCCATTTTGGGAACATGAGGCAGATACCTGGACAAGGCACAGTCAGGGCATTTCAACACCACCACCCCAAACCCTGCCCAGAGCCCTTACCCCATCCAGTGTGAAAACAGGCTCTGTACTTGGGTCACTGCTGATCATCTAATCTGTCTCCCTATCATAGAGCGGGTTGCGGAAAAGGCATTTGAAGACTTAGTAGCACTTTGATGGCTTAGGCCTGCATCAACATTTCGGAGTGGTCACATTTGCAGCTCAGGTATTAGCAGCACGCAATGTTTAGCATACACAGTCTCTTGGGCCAGCCAGCTTGAGTAAAAAGCATCACTGCACTCAAATGAGAGGCTTTTGTGTCTGATCAGGGCTCTGGCTGGGCCAGCACTAGAGGAAGAACTTGTATGAATTGTGCTGTCAAGACAAGGCCAATAATGTGTAATTATAATTATGTGTAATATAGATAGCTGGGTTTACGATGACTGGGAGAATCGCATAATGACTTGCCTGCCTGGTGCAAAGGTTGCGGATCTCTTGAGACATCTGGATAGACTTGTGTAGTGCTGGGGAGAAGCCGGTAACCATGGTACATGTAGGTACCAGTGGCATAGGGAAGGCTAGAAGAGGCGTCCTGGAGGCCAAATTTAGGTAGGTAAGAGATTGGAGTCCAGGACCTCCATGGTAGCATTTTCTGAAATTTTTCCAATTCCATGCACAGGGCCACTTAAACAGGCAGTACTGCAAGGTCTCAGTGCATGGATGGGACAACGGTATATGGAGGAGAGGTTTAGATTTATTAGGAACTGGGGGAACTTTTGGGAAAGGGGGAACCGATACAGGAAGGATGGGCTCCACCTAAACCAAAATGGAACCAGATTGCTGGCACTTAACATTAAAAAGGACATAGAGCAGTTTTTAAACTAAGGGCTGGGGGAAGCTGACAGGTGTGGAGGAGCACGTGGTTCGGACAGCAACATCCCTTATGGGAGGATCTATTAATGGAGATTCTCTATATCCTAGTAAGGAGGAGAAGATGGAAGATAAAATATAGGTAGGATCAGATGAGAAACACTCAAATGCAAAAAGTCCTGTTCAATTACATCATGTAATGGCAGACAGCTAAAAAGTAACATGTTTTTAAAGTGCTTATATACCAATGCTAGAAGTCTAAATACTAAGATGGGTGAACTAGAGTGCCTTGTATTAAATGAGGATGTTGATATAATAGGCATCACTGAAACCTTTTGGAATGAGGATAATCAATGGGACAAAGTAATACCAGGGTACAAAATATATTGGAAGGACGGAACAGGTCGTGCTGGTGTGGGAATGGCACTATATGTGAAAAAGCGTAGAATCAAATGAATTAAAAATCTTAAATGAACCCAATTGTACCATAGAATCTCTATGGATAGTAATTCCATGCTCTAATAATAAGAATATAGCAGTAGGGATATATTACCTACCACCAAACCAGGATGGCAATAGTGACTGTGAAATGCTCGGGGAGATTAGAGAGGCTATTAAAATAAAAAACTCAGTAATAATACAGTGGGATTTCAACTATCCCCATATTGACTGGGTATATGTCACCTCAGGATGGGATGCAGAAATAAAGTTTCTTGACACCCTAAGTGACTGCTTCTTGGAGCAGCTAGTCCTGCAATCCACAGGAGGAGAGGCAATTCTTGATTTAGTCCTAAGTGGAGCACAGTATCTGGTCCAAGAGGCGACCATAATATAATTAAATTTAACATCCCTATGGCGGGGAAACCACCACAACAGCCCAACACTGTAGCATTTAATTTCAGAAATGAGGACTACACAAAAATGAGGTGGTTAGTTAAACAGAAATTAAAAGGCACAGTACCAAAAGTCAAATCCCTGCAAGCTGCATGAAAACTTTTTAAAGACACCATAATAGAGGCTCAACTTAAATGTATACCCCAAATTAAAAAAAACATAGTAAAAGAACCAAAAAAGTGCCACTGTGGCTAAACAACAAAGTAAAAGAAACAGTGAGAGGCAAAAAGACATCCTTTAAAATATGGAAGTTAAATCCTAGTAAGGAAAATAGAAAGGAGAATAAACTCTGACAAATGAAATGTAAAAATATAATTAGGAAGGCCAAAAAATTTGAAGAACAGATAGCTAAACACTCAAAAAAATAATAGCAAAACATTTTAAGTATATCTAGCAGGAAGCCTGCTAAACAAATAGGGTGGGGCCACTGGACGATCAAGAGCTAAAGGAGCACTCAAGGATTGCAGAGAAATTAAATGAATTCTTTGCACCAGTTTTCACGGCTGAGGATGTGAGGGAGATTCCCAAACCTGAGCTATTCTTTTTAGGTGACAAATCTGAGGAACTGTCTCAGATTGAGGTGTCATTAGAGGAGGCTTTGGAACAAATTGATAAACTAAACAGTAGTAAGTATACACCAGGACCAGATGATATTCACCCAAGAGTTCTCAAGGAATTCATATGTGAAATTGCAGACCTATTGTCATCCATAACCTATCATTTAAATCAGCTTCCATACCAAATGACTGGATGATGGCTAATCTGATGCCAATTTTTAAAAATTGCTCCAGAAGTGATCCTGCAATTCCAGGCCGGTAAGCTTGACTTCAGTACCGGGCAAAGTGGTTGAAATTATAGTAAAGAACAAAATTGTCAGATGCACAGATGAACACAATTTCTTGGAGAAGAGTCAACATAGTTTTTTGTAAAAGAAAATCATGCCTCACCAATCTACCAGAATTCTTTGAGGGGGTCAA
The DNA here is from genome assembly GCF_965140235.1 of Caretta caretta. NCBI lineage: Eukaryota > Metazoa > Chordata > Testudines > Cheloniidae > Caretta > Caretta caretta. Next base: position 248,038,973 of record NC_134206.1, read on the forward strand.
CAAGGGGGATCCAGTGGATATAGTGTACTTAGATTTTCAGAAAGGCTTTGACAAGATCCCTCGCCACAGGCTCTTAAGCAAAGTAAACTTTCATGGGATATGAGGAAAGGTCCTCCCATGGATTGGTAACTGGTTAAAAGATAGGAAACAAAGGGTAGGTATAAATGGTCAGCTCTCAGAATGGAGAGAGGTAAATAGTGGTGTCCCCCAGGGGTTTGTACTGGGTCCAGTCCTATTCAACATATTCATAAATGATCTGGAAAAAGGGGTAAACAGTGAGGTCAAATTTGCAGATACAAAATTACTCAAGATAGTTAAGTCCCAGGCAGACTGTGAAGAGCTACAAATGGATCTTTCAAAACTGGGTGACTGGGCAACAAAATGGTCTATGAAATTCAGTGTGGATAAATGCAAAGTAATGCACATTGGCAAACAATCCCAATTATACATATAAAATGATGGGGTCTAAATTAACTGTTACCACTCAAGAAAGAGATCTTGGTGTCATTGTGGCTAGTTCTCTGTGTAGTGGCAGTCAAAAAAGCTAACAATGTTGGGAATCATTAAGAAAGGAATAGATAACAAGACAGAAAATATATTGCCTCTATATAAATTCATGGTATGACCACATCTTGAATACTGTGTGCAGATGTGGTTGCTCCATCTCAGAAAAGATGTATTGGAATTAGAAAAGATTCAGAAAAGGGCAACAAAAATGGAGTATGGAACTGCTGCCATATGAGCAGAGATTAATAAAACAGACTTTTCAGCTTGGAAAAGAGATGACTAAGGGGCGATATGATAGAGGTCTACAAAATCATGACTGATGTGGAGAAAGTGAATAAGGAAGTGTTATTTATGCTTCATAACACAAGAACTACAGGTTATGAAATGAAATTAATAGACAGCAGGTTTAAAACAAACAAAAGAAAATATTTTTTCACACAACACAGTCAACCTGTGGAACTCCTTGCCAGAGAATGCTGTGAAGGCCAAGACTATAACAGGGTTCAAAAAAGAACTAGATAAGTTGATGGCTATTAGCCAGGATGGACAGGGCTGATGTCCCTAGCCTCTGTTTGCAAGAAGCTGGGGATGGGTGATGGGATGGATCATTTGATGATTACCTGTTCTGTTCATTCCCTCTGGGGCACCTGTAATTGGCCACTGTCAGAAGACAGGATATTGGGCTAGATGGACCTTTGGTCTGACCCAATATGGCCATTCTTATTTTCTAATTGCTTGTTCTGAGTGGTTCCATTTAATTAAAAACCCAACAAGTACGAATAATTCAGATTTTCCCTTTCATCATCTACCATTGTGTTGCCTAGTCATCTAGTTTTTGTTAGTCTTTCCTTTCTAGAAAGAAAAGGAGTACTAGTGGAACCTTAGAGACTAACCAATTTATTTGAGCATAAACTTTCGTCAGCTACAGCTCACTTCATCGGAGCTGTAGTTCACGAAAGCTTATGCTCAAATAAATTGGTTAGTCTCTAAGGTGCCACTAGTACTCCTTTTCTTTTTGCGATACAGACTAACACGGCTGCTACTCTGAAACCTTTCCTTTCTAGAGTTCTTCAGTCTTTACTAGACTTTTTTTTAATTTAAATTTTGTGTCCAGGCCCATTTTGCCTTAGGGAAAATGGCACTTTGGGTGAACTTGTATTTTGGTGCCCCTATTTCTCATGCATACAGCATCCCCTCCATTGCCCCTGGTCCCTGTGGTTGCCCCCCATTGCCCCTGATCTCTGTGGGCTCCCCATTCCCCTATCACCATTGGCCCCCACATAGCAACTTCTATGTTAGCCAAATAATACAAAAATATAAACAAGTGCTAAAACCATGGCATTAGTGGTATAAATTTTGGACTTAGACATAAATTGTCTGCTATTAAACATTCTTTACAAAAATAATAATTTGATAAGACTAATGAATATTGCAAAAATTGATTCCAGTGCTTATTCTAAAGAAATTATCTTTATAAGAATTAATCTGTAGGGAAATTCCTGCTTTGCAGACCTATACATTCTAGCTTTAACAACATTACATATCTGCAATGACGGTCTCAGAATTGGGAAAAAATATGCTTTATCTCTTTCAACAACAGGAGTCTGGTATATGTCATTTTACTTCAGGATAGAAAGACAGTATGGTAGAACATAGAATCATTCTTTATTCTTAATGGCAGCAACAAAACATTAGCATGTTTGCAGACAAATCAACATGTATCCCTTCTGCCCGTCAGAGTTGGCAGCAACAGGGGACGGGTTCAATATCTAGGGGATTCATTCCAATAACACAATGCAAACCGGCTCAAGCCCCCACCCAGTGACCTGGGACAAATATATACCACCCCCGCTGGGCGCCTTCAAGAGGCAATACTTCCCCTCTCACAAGCACATAGTCTGAGTGTAGCAAAAAGCCTAATAACAGAGAAACAATGTGGTATTATGTTGGGGAAACACCACCAACAGGATTCGTAACACAACCCATAAGCAAAAAACCCACCCCAAGCAAATTGGGGCATACCCTTTCCTTTTGGTTCTTGAGCCCAGCAACCCCAAATCACCCAAAGTCCCAAAAGTCCAATGACCCAAAAGTCTCTGTCCCTGATCAGGGCAGCCCCAGAGTTCGAAAGTCTATCTGCAGAGCTTTACCTCCCAACCTGGGTGGAGATTGGGGGAGGGAGAGGTAAGGGGCACCTTACATGATCTGAAGCTGACCGCCCCACAGCTCCATAGGCCTTCACTCCGCTCCGCCAGCCGCCCCACGAACTGCTTTGCTCGGCTCGGCTCTGTGGCCCACAAGCAGCTCCCGCCATCCCACAAACTGCTCCACCAGCCGGTCCACGAACTGCTCCGCTCCGCGTCCCACATGCAGCTCCCGCCATCCTATGAACTGCTCCACCAGCCTGTCCACAAGGCACTCCAGCCATCCCACAAAGTGCTCCACAATATATTTTCAGGCTCCCCCACTACTTACCACAACGCTCAGTGATTTCAGCTCTTAGTCAGTTCAGCTCTTTGGTGAATTCAGCTTGTAGTAGGGGAGCCTCAGCGCTGGTGCACTATTAGCCCAAAGTGAGCTCAGTAGCCTGTAACGAGACTCCTAAGGGAATCAAAATTAGCTCTGATATTCCACAGTGGAGAGAGGAGGAAGTGCAATTAGCATGTAAGGCCCTCACCCAGGGGCCCATGCCACCAAGTATTAATACTTGTCCCCAGCCTCTCTCAGTTCAGAGTTTTGGAACCCATGACCCTTGCCTAGCTAGTGCTACTTAGTTGATGGTGAGTCCCTCCATCATAACAAAAGGCCAAGTACAGTTCCAAGCACAGTTCCTATAATCAGGGTGTCAAGGTTCCTCCCCCACTCTGAACTCTAGGGTACAGATGTGGGGACCTGCATGAAAAACCTCCTAAGCTTATCTTTACCAGCTTAGGTCAAAACTTCCCCAAGGTACAAAATATTCCACCCGTTGTCCTTGGACTGGCCGCTACCACCACCAAACTAATACTGGTTACTGGGGAAGAGCTGTTTGGACGCATCCTTCCCCCCAAAATACTTCCCAAAACCTTGCACCCCACTTCCTGGACAAGGTTTGGTAAAAAGCCTCACCAATTTGCCTAGGTGACTACAGACCCAGACCCTTGGATCTTAAGAACAATGAACAATCCTCCCAACACTTGCACCCCCCCCTTTCCTGGGAAATGTTGGATAAAAATCCTCACCAATTTGCATAGGTGACCACAGACCCAAACCCTTGGATCTGAGAACAATGAAAAAGCATTCAGTTTCTTACAAGAAGACTTCTAATAAAAATAGAAGTAAATAGAAATAAAGAAATCCCCCCTGTAAAATCAGGATGGTAGATATCTTACAGGGTAATTAGATTCAAAAACATAGAGAACCCCTCTAGGCAAAACCTTAAGTTACAACAAAGATACACAGACAGAAATAGTTATTCTATTCAGCACAATTCTTTTCTCAGCCATTTAAAGAAATCATAATCTAACACATACCTAGCTAGATTACTTACTAAAAGTTCTAAGACTCCATTCCTGGTCTATCCCCGGCAGAAACCAGCATATAGACAGACACAGACCCTTTGTTTCTCTCCCTCCTCCCAGCTTTTGAAAGTATCTTGTCTCCTCATTGGTCATTTTGGTCAGGTGCCAGCGAGGTTACCTTTAGCTTCTTAACCCTTTACAGGTGAGAGGAGCTTTCTCCTGGCCAGGAGGGATTTCAAAGGGGTTTACCCTTCCCTTTATATTTATGACACGCCCCCCAAATCTCAGCTAGGGTGAAACACTGGCTGGGATTTCTTCCTGGAGCTCTAGGAAAAACAGAGTTAATAAGACACATGCATCTCTAAATATACTACCAAGTACATAAAGACTAACAATATTTTCCACATCTCAAGGACGATTTTAACCAGTTGATTCTGGGAAACTTTCACGGGAGAGTGCATCAGCCACAGGGTAATAACAATTTATTCTTCCTGCCCCAATAACAGAGACACTGAGGATCCCACAGCAGCCAAAGTGACCATTTGGGCAGCTATGGCCTCATTCTAGGCGGGGTGGGTGTGCCTATGCAAATGAGATTGGCCCCCGAGGTTCTTTTCCATAACTTTCCACACCTCACCACCAGATGTCAGGGTGGAGCTCATCCTGACACTGCTTACATCCTCCCCCCAGCCGAGAATTTGTCGTCCCGACAAATCACACTCCCTTTATACCAACTCATTGGTTTCCTCCAAAGGGCCTCAGGAAGCCCACTTTAGCTTTCACAAGCCTGTGTGCTAAATGTATTGGCTCCTCACTAGTCACCCCAGGTGCATCATAAGTTAAGCGTTTTACTGGTCTTATTACCCTGTCTCGTCCATTGAGAATCTCTGTTGCCGAGGTAGGGGGAACATCTTCTTGAGTGACGGATGGAGAGGCTTCCTTTGAGGGTCCCTTGGCTACTGGCGTAGGCCCCTGCACTCCTAGTTCTAACGCTGGAGGGTCCAAGGTGCCCAGGACATCCTCTACCTGTGTGTCTCCACTGTCCAATAACCTGTGTGTGTCATCACACGGGGGTCTCATCAGCGGCACAGGGGTGTTGGAAATGGGCCTAAATAATTCCGCCATGGGGTTTAGGGTGGGAGAGAAAAAACTCTCATTTAGTTCAGCTGATCGAGACTGAAATCTTGTCTCCATCCCAGGATACACCAGGGTTGTGTCTTCCTCCTCAGACTCACTCTCAGATGTGCAGAATAGGGGTAAGTTTGCTGCACGGGGCCCGCTGTCTGTGTTGGATGGCAGCTTTGGTCTAGCACTTCTGTTCTGCCTGTCTACCCTGTTGTGGCCCATCTCATAAGGGGTGCTTACCAAATCCCCCACAGGGAGCAAAAGGTTTCTATGCACCATCTTTATTTGCCCTGGACAGTTTTCAGGTTTGATCTTGTAGACCGGCAGATCTGCCAGCTTTTCCATCACCAGGTAAGGTATTGCCTTCCATCTGTCTGCTCTCTTGTGTTTGCCAGCAATACCCAAATTTCGCAGCAGGACTCTGTCCCCTGGCTGGAGCTCCTGCGAACGCACTCTAGCATCATATCGATGTTTGTTGCGGTCTGCGTTCTTCCGAGCCACAGCGGTAGCTAAGTGATAAGCATCCCGCAGCTTTTCTCTTAGTCGGGATACATATTGCTGATGAGTTTCATAGCTATCTCCATCCTCTGATACACCAAAGCACAAGTCTATGGGTAATCTTGGTTCTCGCCCAAACATCAAGAGATACGGGGTGACTCCCGTAGCATCGTTCTTTGTGGCATTGTAGGCATGCACCAGAAATATGACATATATAGTACGGCTCCAAAACTCTGAATTGCTGAGCTACAGCAAGAGCTGGGGGCAGAGCGTGCAACCTTCATAAGTTCAATTGCAGTAAAGGTTTCATGATCAAATCTTTGGCTCCTGGTGGTAGGTTTCTGCATGCGCTCAAGAATAACGTAAGGGAAGAGGAGAATCCTGGCAGATGAAGGGGGAGATGGACCCATCTTGTGCTAGTGCAAAGAAGCTGAGAGATGGTAGTCACTGATAATTTCAGGCATCTATCCTGAGACGTGTGTCTGAAATGAATTGTAAAATACACAATAACAACAATAATAATGAATAGCTCCTTCTCCCTAACCCCTCAGGTGCCCCTTCTCCCCAACTCCCTTCTGCACCCCCCCTTGCCCCTGCGCCCATATGGGGAAACTAACCTGGTTGCACAAAGCAGCTGGCATTACTCCTCACTCCCCTCCAGAACGTTGCTTCTCTGCAGCCCTCTATGGGGCTCTGATGGGAGGAGCGAGGAGCAACATCAGGTGCTCCCTGCATCCAGGTCACTTTCCCCACCTGGGCTGCATAAGGGGAGGGTAGAAGAGCAGCAGCTCCTGATGCCTCAGTACAGCCCAGATGGGGAAAATGCCCTGGATACAGGGAGCCCTGGCATTGCTTCTCGTTTTCCCCCGCACCAAAGCTGCCTAGGGGGTCATGGAGGATTGTGCAGAGGTCGAGAAGTATCTGTGCATCAGTCCCCTCTCTCCCCATCATCCTCCATCAGGAGGAAGAGTCTGAGTTTGCGGCTCTCTCCTGCAAGCCGGCAGCGTGCAGGTCTGCGCTGCTGCATGGTGCCCCCTGACCACAGCTCCCTGGATAGTCATCCTCATGGCCCACCCCTAAGGCCAGGCCATTTTGTCACCTTGTTTTGTTTAACTCCATCTTCCAGATCATGATTAATATATTAATCAGCACCAGTCCTGTTATCAGGTTCTTGGGAAATTCATTATGAAACTTGTGTGTTGTGAAATTGACTTTCTACTCCTATTCGCTGCCTTTGGTCTCTTAACTTTTTCTTAATCCTTAACAGAGCTTCCCTTTCCTTAATACTCTCCTGTGAGATTCAAAATGCCGTTGTCAATGTAAGTCTTAATAAATTGCCAACTAGTTCTCCTTTAACTTAATAAGTACATTTATTTGCCTCTCTCTCATAGGCCAAAGGAAGGCTGTTTTCCCTCTTGTCTAAATACACCCTCAAGTTCATACCTGAGAAGAGAAGTTCTTTGCCTTGCCAAATTCAGATGGAATAAATGGACCAAAGGGGTTAACATAATTCAGTCACTGTCCAACATTAACCAGTGTTTTGGGGTTTGGGATACAGAGGTTTAGGCCTGTTTAGTACCAGGGCAAACACACCCTTAAACATCCTTTTAACTTTTTATTAAAGATACAGAAAAGAAGGACAAACATTTGAAATATAAAGTATTAAATAAGACTTTCGTTTTAACAACATCTCTTGTTCCCTGTCTCTTTTGCTGGAGAGAGATTGTAGAAGAAAAAAACGCCTTGCTTGATGGTCTCTTAGATGGTATCAGTATCAAAGATGGCAATAATTGTCCTTTGGGGGAAAAGAGAAGAAGTTAGTGGAGATGGTCCAGAGCTGTCGTGGTGGTGGTGATTAAAGTCTGACTTTGTTTCGTAGAAGATGAAACAAGACAGACGCAAGAGGGAAGAGAAAAGAATTGCAAAGAAAGAGAACGCAGCTTCTGTCTGTGGTGTTGTCTCAACATGCATCCTTACTGCTGGAGAAACACAGGCACAGCACAGTCTTATCAGCCACTCTGAGACCTGGAAAACTTGTACCAGCTTTGGAATGTTTAGGTATTGCTTTTAATTGCCTCTTCCTGGTCACATGTCTCTCACATATCCCGGGCCCAACACAGCTACAACACCACTTAAAGCAAACAGACATTTAAAGAAAAAGCACTTTACTTTGCCTGCCCACACCTGAAAGTGAATAGTATTGTAAAAATATACAGCTAAGACTCTTATTAGAAAGAAGGGGGAAAAAAGAGGGTTAGGAAAGAAGAAACAAGGTGGGGAAGGAAAGGGACCGATGTGGGGGGTGGGGAAAAAATCACAGTCCAGCTAGTGTCTGGGATTCAGCCAGAGCGGGTAGCGGTGGCAACATCATGTGGGTCCCTCTCTGTGTATTGGTCTGGTCAGGATATCTCTCAGGATCAGGATGATGAAGGCCTGGGGACCCAGAAGAGGAGTGGGGTAGCAGCCATGATGGTGAAGCTCATTCAAGTAGCCAGTTTTTCTTTGTGTTTTGTTTTGTTTTTGAGGACCTCAAAAGGGAACAAGGGGCCCGACTAGCCTACCCCCTCACTATTTTGTCACTAATTAGGCCTAGTTTTCCAACACACCAATTTTGGCTCATTGATTTTTGGTTCCACACTTTTCTTATTTATCAAACACGATCTTAACACAGTCCTTGAGTGTAGGCATTTTTGTTTGGGACTAATGCAGTCTATCTCCCTTTTGTACCTTTTCCCATCCACATTTATTGTTCTAGGTCATTTTGACATCTTATGAACTTGTGCTCACTTTTCACAGTTGAGCTCACAACTAGGATAAATTGATAGACCCAAATTATCACAACAGACATGTAAAGGTAAACAGATGTGGGCACGGCTGATTTCAAAATCAGTTAACTTTGAAAACACTTAGTCTTGTACTCTTGATATTTGGGATAGTGCTCCAGCCAATTTCAACTGCCCCCGCAGCACCTGGAAAGAGACAGAATCTGCTAGGTAGCCAGGCTATGTAAGGTTTTATGGATCAAAGGTTGTCTAGTTTAACAAATTGAAGTGGCAGTCTTATATTCCTAAAAGAGGGTGGATGATGCTTAATGGGGAAAAGCAGTAAGTAAGTGTGTTAGTACATGACTGGAATTAGAGTGGATGGACACTCACAGATTTGGGGAATTAGGTAACTGGGAGTGTGGTCTCAACATTCCAAAACAAATAAACGTCAAATCTGTCAAATCAAACTTAGTTTGCAAACTGTAGGAACACACCATGCTTTTCACTTAGACAGCCAGAAGAGACTGAAACTTGGAAGAGCCTGGATAGGTGGTATGAAAGAAAGGGGTGGTCCCTTATGTATAATGCTTCCACCTACTGGGATCCTGGGAAAGCCTTTGGACTTGGCCCCCAGTAAGGTTTTGGGTGTTGAGCAGCTGGCAACAGGGAGAAGGAAGAAGAATGTTATTTTTTGCTAGTGAATGCTCAGTATATTCTAAATGTGATACACATGATCTGCAGCAGTTAATGCTGCGATGCCTATTTCCCACTGAGGACTTGATTATGTTCTTAGTCCTAGTGTTTTCAATAATTTGCTTTTTACAAAGTATCTGGGTGCTAAGGGTAGCATAAATGATATTGCTTGCTTTATTTTTGCTGAAAGGTACAGGATCCCTTTGTTTGCTAGGGTTTCCATGTCTTTATTTCTAAGTAATATTATCATTGTTTTACTTTCACCAGTTGACACATTTGTCTTTAGTTCTGTCTTTCTTTCTGTCTCAACCTGAATTGGCTATCTTGTCAACAGTAGGCCAAAACATAAAGCAATATACTAAATGAGATCAGATTTAGATGAGAAAAGAATAGAGCTGAGCAAATAACTTGTAATGATTTTTTTAAAATGAATTTAGACTCTCTCCTTATAGGATACCATGAATGGATCATGAGTTCCCTGAATTTATTTGATGACCGCCTGAGTAGTGAGCACAGTTTAGTTTTGATTGGTCAGATATTCATGCTTCTCTTGTTTGACTGGATGAACCTAATAAATTGTTTGAGTAAAGCATACCTCCAAATCCAGATTTGGATGGCTTTCTGGAAGGTATGCTTTAGTTAAACACAAACACAAGTTATTGGATTACTTATTAAAATGAGAGAACTAGCCATACGTTAATACATTTCAGTCATTGTTTTATAAATCCAGAGTCACTGAGGGAGACAAATCCATGGGTTATAGAACAATAAATGCTATGTTTTTTCATCTGGATCTGAGTCCATTAAAAATATGAAAATTTGCATATAGCCAGTCAGCTCCTTATTGACTCCACATTGGAGGAGGCTCATGCCGATGGTTTACTCCAAGTGTAATGTATATATTAAACTGTGCTCACCAACAGTACTTCTATTTAGTGTTGGCCAGGTGAATGTGAACAGCTAACTTGGGCAAACTCCTCTTATTTCTAGCTAAAACATAATCCATTTCTTTTCACGTTGAGCAGAAGCACATGGGGGCACATATCTTAGATCTCCCCTAAGCTCTTTCCTGGAGTAGAAATGTTGCAAATGTGACTGATAATGCATCAACCACAAACACTGGTCTGTTTTTTTTTGGTGCTGCACAAATTGTCTCTGTCAGAACCTACCCTGAAATGACACTGTAATTTAGAAAATAAAACAGTGTTGATCTGGAAAAAAATAAGTGTTGAATTTTATAATCAAGCATAAATTGCAGCTTACTTTACAGACTTGAATCTGTCAATATATTGAGCCCTTGTCTTTGGGCAGGGCCCTTCCCACTTGAAAATTAATATCTGATAGTGAAACTGATAGTAGTATTTTTCTGGTGAGCTAAGAAAGTTTGTTCATTCATTATACAGTATATACAAAAATAGAAGATTAATTACTACTTAAGAAAAAAACCCACAGGTAATAACAATGTCTAATATAGTTAATCTTTATCTGACAGTTTATGGCCCTGCTGAAATGAAATTAAAACTGCAAAATCAGGTACATTTACCTTCCCTTAAGAAGAGAGAGAAAATGAAAAGAGAAAGATAGCTTTTATTTAAAGAAAAAGTACCAGAGTGTTCAGCTTCTTATTGTACAGATCTCTCTGCTGGCAAAGTGCTCGGTCTTAGTTTCCCACTGCTTGAAGACCAGTAACAAATATCTCTACCTCCACAGTAACTCTCTCTCTCTTCTACTTGTTGTGCCCTTAGAATACTCTTCCCTCCCACCTCACATATAAGCCACCAACCCACCTCCCAAAACACAAATGAATCCTCATTAAGAATCTGGTTAAAATGAACAAGTTAGGACATGGTAGGCCGCATCTGCAAATGTCAACTTGTATGCAGAGTTCACCTGGTTCAACAAACTGGCTATGAAAGGCTAATATATGAACCATAGCACCATCTAGCTCTTTTTCCCCCTTCCCCCTTCAAAAGCCATGTAAGGAAGTTGGGAGTGGGGGCAGGGGAACACTGTTGCTTATAAGGTTGCTTTCCAAAAGACCCAAAGGTATCCATCCATTCATGTCATGGAAGGTTAGATACATCAAGTATAAATATCTGAACTGAACTGAATTCAACACTTATTTTGCTGATGATGTCATTTTTCCAGCAGCAGAACCATTGTATCTTTATTACATCAATGTCGCTACAAGGGGGACTTGCTGCATAGCAAACTAACAAGTACATCAGTGTTAAAAATAAGAGATGATGGATAAGACTTTTTTTTTAAAGGAACCAGTCTGACCTAAATTCATGGTGTAATTGACTTGAATGGAGTAACACCAGAGATGGAATTGGCTCAGTAATGTACTGACATTTTCAAAAACAAAATTTATCAACAGTCAAATAATACAAAAGCTCATAATTCAGGTCCTGCTTGAAGCCACCACAATGTGAGGAGAAGCAAAGTGTTATGCCATATTTCCCTAGGAGCTGTGAATCCCAATTTTTCCCTCCTCCCTCCACTGTCTTTTTATCTCCCTCTGTTAAGAATCTAAGACACAAGAACCATCTTTGTGGCCGGAAAATCTCCCTTTGGATCTGGCCAACACAATTAATAGATCTGGGGAATGGGGAGTGTCATTTGTTGAGCAATGCAAAGCACCGTGTCAAGGACTGAGTCGTCGCCTTCACAGCACTTCCGGCAACTGCTGGCATAGTGAGCGATGGAGAATGGGAAATTAAACGTAGGTCTACCCCACAGCAGTATAGACAGGTCTGACCCTAACAACAGGTCTCTTCATGGAATATGCATCTCTTGGGTCAAGAGGGGTTTTGGGGTTAGGGAACGAGGTCACTCTCCTGATACTAGCAGGGGGGAAGAGCCCCTGAATCATGGTGAGATTGACTGTTCTGCCTTCTCTGCTATGAGTTCTTCATAGGGTTTCTCTTGCATGCCCTTGTTTTCTTGCACCAATTGGTTTCCACATGACAGCTTAATTGTGTGTTGGCATCTGGAGTTCATGTACCCCAAATATGTCCAATGCTTTCTTCTCATTCTAATGGAGAAGAGCTGCTGGTTAATAATTTCTCAGATCTCTTCATTGGCAATGGCATCTCCATCCAATTCCCAGAATCTTTGTAGGCACTTATTTTCAAAGGCATCTAGTTTTCTAGCTGACATTTTAATAGCTCACCAGCTCCCACAGCTGTATGTTAGCACAGAGTGTGTGAGACTGTTTTGTTTTGGTGCTGTATATTATTGATTTCCACAGGTTGAGTTTAGTAACCACTGGTGATGCCTTTCCTATCTCTGATGTCACTTCTTTCTTGAGGTCTCCAGTGGCTAGTATGGCGCTGCTCGGTAAATGAACTGTTCGACTTGCTTGATGGTTTTTGCCTTCTAATATGGTATCACTGCTTGACATCTAGGTTTCAAGGATGGTTTGGCATAACTGATTTTGAGCCCTCTTGGGCTGCTGTTTTTGCTAAGGGTCTGGTCTTTGTTCATAACTTTTCAGGAGTGTTACTCAATATTGCAATATCAGCAAAGTCTATATCTTCTAAGAGAATTTGCCATCTGTGCGTTCTATGCCAGTGTTTGTGTTGGTAATACACTTTTTCATTATCTAGTCTCCGGCAATGCCAAAAAGCAGCAGTCCTGTTTCATGTCAGAGTACATGCTGAACCACTCTTGTCTGGCTGTTCACACTTACAGCACACTTTGCATCGCTGGACAGATCTTTGATGTTGATGATTTTAGCTGGAATTCCATAAGACTAAAGAATATTCCGCAATGTACATCTATGTGTGCTATCAAATGCCTTTTGAAAATCAATTAAATTGAAGGGGGAGTTTGCCATTCGGATGGTTCTTAGTGTGAATATCTGATCTACCCATGATTTCTTAGCCCTGAATCCAGCCTGTTCTTCGTAAGCTTTGGATCCAACTGCCTCCTTCATCCTCTATATAACACTACAGGAGACTTTCCCTACAACAGATAAGAGTGTAACTTCTCTCCAATTCTTATTAGTAAGATCACCCTCTTTGGGAATTCCGACAGTTATTCCATGTTTCCACTGGTCAGTAGAGATCTCTCTTTCCTAGACTTCATTGAACAGCTCTGCCAATCTTGTTATGGGGGTGGTGTCAACTGCTTTTAGCATTTCTACTGTGATCTAATAATCTCCTGTCGATTTGTTGTTTTTCTGCTTCTTGATTGCAGCCTGTACTTCTAGCTTCTCTGTTGGACCAATATTGATACCAAGTTAATCATATGTTTCATCAAACTCTAGTGCTAGGTCTGTTGAGGATTTATTTGAAGTGCTTTTTCCATCTGTTCTGTTCCTACCTCAGTCGTAAACATTTTTCCTTCTCTACTTCCTGTTTTGAAGTTTCCGCATAGGGTTTTAGTCACTTGGTAAATGACTCCAGTTTCCTATCAGAGCAGCAGCTCCAGCTTCTGTTGCTGGATCTCCATTTATCTTTCCTTGTGTTGCTTTGTACTGCTTTGTCTGCTTTCTTGTACTTCTCTGACATAATTCTTGTCATTGATTCCCACCCATGCTTCTCCATTGCTCTTTTCATTCCTTGGTTGTCACACCCTACTTTAGCATTAAAGTTACCCATCATAAGAAGTAAATTGTATTTTCGTTTTCTATCAATCACACTTTGGAGGAAATTATAGAACTTAACTTTATCCTCATCATTGTGTTCTTCTGTCAGAGCATAGCAGTGTATGACATCTTTGATTGACATCATTAGGCATCTGGTTTGGAATCAGGTCTATATCATGTTAGTTGATAGCCTTCCAGCTGGTAAGTGATGTTTTTCACAGCATCTCTCATAACAAGTGCTAATCCCTCTGAGTGTACATTGTCACTGCAAACTGAATAGATGAGATGTTTTTTCTCTTGCTTGAAGCACTCCGTATCTGCTCCTCAATCTGCTCTCATTGATGACCGAGATTTCAAGTCCATGGTTGTCCATCTCCCTCATGATCTGTAAGATCTTTGATGTTTGAAACCTTGTTCTCCTATTCCAATAACTGACTTTGATGCTGGAAGTAAGAAAATACTTCAGACATTTTGGCACCCTGACTTCCAGAGACACTTTCACTAGGAGCCTTCATGCTGCATGAAGGGTTGGCAGTATTCTTGACAGAGCAGCTATTTGTACTAGAACAGTAGCATGGTTCCACTTCCACAACCAACTAGGTGTCTGGAGTTTTTTTTAAACAAGGCTAGGACATTAGCCTTGCATTTGACCCATTCCGCTTTATTTTGGGCTTGGGACCTGCAACCACATCATAGACCCATAGAGTTGTAGGACTGGAAGGGACATCGAGAGGTTTTCAAGTTCAGTCCCCTGCACTCAAGGCAGGACTAAGTATTATCAAGACTGTCCGCTACAGCTGTCTAACCTGCTCTTAAAAACCTCCAGTGAGGAAGATTCCACAACCTCCCTAGGCAATTTATTCCAGTGCTTAACTACCCTGACAGAAAGATTTTCCTAATGTCCATCTTAAACCTCCCTTGCTACAATTTAAGCCCATTGCTTCTTGTCCTATCCTCAGAGGTAAAAGGTTGTTACAAGGAGGAGGAAGAAAAACAGTTCTCTTTAATGTACTTGAAAACTATTATCCCATCCCCCCTCAGTCTTGTCTTCTCCAGACTAAACAAACCAGTTCTTCCAATCTTTTCTCATAGATCTTGTTTCCTAGACCTTTAATCACTTTTGTTGCTCTCCTCTGAACTCTCCAATTTTTCCACATTTTTCCTGAAATGTGGTGCCCAGGACTGGACACAATACTCCAGCTGAGGCTGTATCAGCATGGAGTAGAACGGAATAATTACTTCTTGTGTCTTGCTTACAATGCTCCTGCTAATATACCCCAAAATGATGTTTGCGTTTTTTTTTTTGCAACAGTTACATTATTGACTCATATTTAGCTTGTGATCCACTATGACCTCCCAGATCCCTTTCCACAGTACTGATTCCTAGACAGACATTTCCCATTTTGCATGTGTACAATTAATTGTTCCTTCCTAAGTGAAGTACTTTGCATTTGTCCTTATTGAATTTCATCCTATTTATGTCAGACCATTTCTCCAGTTGGTCCAGATCATTTTGAATTTTAATCCTATCTGCCAAAGCAGTTGCAACCTCTTCCAGCCTGGTATCGTCCACAAACTTTATAAGTGTACTCTCTATACCATTATCTAGATCAGTGATGATCATTGAAGATAATGAACAGAACCAGACCGAGGACTGATCCCTGTGGGACCCCACTTTATATACCCTTTCAAGTTGACTGTGAACCACTGATAACTACTCTCTGGGAACAGTTTTCCAACCACTTACGCACCCACCTCACAGTAGCTCCATCTAAGTTGTATTTCCCTTTTTTGTTAATGAAGTCATGCAGGACAGTATCAAAAGCCTTACTAAAGTCAAGATATACTACGGCTTCCCCCACTATCCATAAGGCTTGTTACCCTGCCAAAGAAAGCTACTAGGTTGGTTTGACACAATTTGTTCTTGACAAATCCATGCTGACTGTTACTTCTAGGTGTTTGCAAATTGATTGCTTAATTATTTTCTCCATTATCTTTCTGGGTACTGAAATTAAGCTGATTGGCCTGTAGTTCCCTGTGTTGTCCTTTAGTCCCCTTTTATAGGTTGGCACTATATTTGCCCCTTTTTCCAGTCCTCTTAAATCTCTCCCGTCTTCCATGACTTTTCAGAGATAATTGCTAATGGCTCAGATATCAACTTAGTCAGCTCCTTGAGTATTCTAGAATATATGTCATCAGGTCTGGTGACCAGAAGACATCTAACTTGTCTAAATTTTTAACTGGTTCTTTCCCTATTTTAGGGGAATAGGGAAAGTGCAGTAAGTGGGGTTAGCTCCATATATATTCATTCTTGTTCCATTTGACTGATTCTTAAAAGCTGTTTTTACTTTTCCTCTTTAGCAAGAGACTCACACCAGAGGAGTCCCCATGTGTGTGGCATATGAAACATTAACTTGTGGATTTTCAGTCTGCTATTTACTGAAGGGGAATTCCACCTCTAATTCTATATGCTTAATCATCAATCATACAATTATAATAGCACCTTTTAGACAGCATTTAAGGGAGCTATACAGTACACCCATAGCATGGAGCAACTATAAAAAAGAGAAAAGAGAGACTGAAATATGTGTCATAACAAATTGAAACAGTAACTGTTTGTGAATAATGATGCTAACTTAGCATCCTGTCTGTCTGCAACATACTAATTAAAACCTTGCAGCACTAATCGTTACATATTGTACATTATTGGCCCCAGTTTGCAGTGCTAAAACTATGTAGGGTCCAATTTATCACCACTCAAAATTAACTCTCACAACCAACACAGTACTGTACAAATAAATAGCAACTCCCAGTTCCCTGGTAATGATTGATATAAATGTGAGATGCTGTTTTCTAATAAAATCTTGACAGACAGTGATGTAATTATTGGGAGGCAATTCAGAGGCAGATCTCTTTATGGGGTATGGGTGGGTTGAGCAATACAATTGTAACTTTAGCTGTTGTTTGGCATGAAACCTTTTGTTTGTGGAGTATCAGGTTTATTTTTGGATATCTTGAATGTAGGGGAAAATGCACATCCCACAAATGTGGGTTGAAGTTCCCACTGTCCTCCCTCTTCCCCCATCTATAGAATATAAAAATGAGTAGAGGTGAATAGAAAGGAAACTCCTGACCCAACCAAGAATAATGCAGATGAAAACATTTGAAAAGCAGCAGAAGTAAATCATATTTTTTTTAATCAAAGATGCTTTAATGTTGACAACACTCTGAGGAGTTTTTCAGTCCTTCTCTGATATTAACTGTATAGACGCAACAGGTGCTGGCTTGGATTCAAATAACAGCCATGCAACCAAAAGTATATGAAACAAAAGCAAAGATGTTGTTGTTCTGTAGGACTGCAAAGATCTTCCATAACCTATATTGCTTGTCATGCTGTCTCATTTCACTGCAAACTGTTTTCTTAGATTAGTGGCCATGAATACATATCCTTTTGCAAATGTGTGGAGAGGTGAGACAGGAATTAATCCCACATGCCTGCACTGCAGTTTGATAACAAATGCATGCTAAAGATTGGTAGGAAACAATTTCCTTTTCATTCCAACCCCATCTCATTCCTGTTCTCTTCATTTTTATATATCCATGGCACAGATGCATTTCTGCATGTGTTTGATCTATGTGAGGTGTTTTTCAGGGTTCTTATGGAAATGTAGAGGATTTTTAAAAGCTTTTAAAAATAGAAATAAATATAGTACTCAAGACAAGAAAATGATGATCGCAGATAACACGAGGCAGACTCAAAGGGCTCAGTTCTACCCTTCATTTGAAAAACAGACAAATATATAAAAGAAGTAGGTGTCTTTCTCCACTTTCTATTATTTTGGTTTAAACCATTTATTAGCCTGACGTCAGATCAAATCGGCCCCAGATTTAGCTTTTTTTTTGTAAAGATGGAGAATCAGATTATTCTCCTTGAAATCTATGGATGGGGGAACTGTCCACTCAAGGATCTCTTCACTTCAATGAAGAAGAAGCAGAACAGTTCCCTTCACCCTATGGGAGGCCTATCAGGGGGATGCAGGGTGGAGACTGGATAGACTTGGGGGAGAAATGGTTAGAAGAGAGGTGTGGCCCGGAGGAATGCATGTTCTCTCTCTCTCGCTCTCTGTAGCCCTATCAAGCCCAGTCTTGAGCAGCCCCCTTTGAGGGTCTCTAGGTGTGGAAGTGATGTCTGGGAGGAGAATGGGGACATCTCTGGGAGCTTGGTTCTGATGGAGCTGGAGGTAGAGTTGGGTACAGGTGGTGGACTCCCACAGGTCTCCAAAGATCTGCTACACTTGGTGGCAAAGGGGCAAAACCCTGAACCTTGAGACAGGGTCAGAGGTGAGTCTTCCCAAGGGAATCCAGAAATTATCCTGCAGAAGGGATGATCTGACCTGGGCTTTACAACATCAAAGACCAATATAAACATTTCCATACTTTAAAAATAAAGTCATTAGAATAATTTTCAACAAAATGAGTAGTCTGTGGAACTCATTGACACAATATCGATGAGGCTCGAGCTTAGCAAACAGTCCAAACAGGCTGGACATCTGGAAAACCAAAATATCTAGTGTTGCTATAGTAAATATTGACAAAATAGAGTTTTGGAGGGGATGTGAAGCATCAAGCTTCAGGGTTTAGGCAACCTCTAACTATTGGAAGGTAGGAGGAAACTTTACCTGGGGGCAGATTGTTCCAGAACTGCCCATTGCAGGATTTTACATTTCCCTCTGAAGCAGCTGGTATCTGGCCATTTTTAGAGACAGGATGCCACTGTAAACAGAATAGTGGTATGAGCAAGTATGCCAGTATGCTCCTAATCTAAAATAAACTTGTACCCTTGCTAGTGCTTGATAATCAGTAAGTGAAACTAACTAATATTATTCTCAGTGTTCAAACTGAGAGAAATGCAAAGAGTAAACCATCAGCATACCTGTATCTGATTAAAAGTACATTAGGCTATCAAAAGTCTAAAGGTGTATTAGTATCAAAAGCAATGTTTTTAAAATAAACCTGAGTGTCCTTTTAAGCTTTATAACATATATACAGAATGCAGAGACCTCAAAGAAGCAGTATCTACATAACAAATATAAGTCTTTCATGCTTACACTTTTAACTAAAACAAATTGATAATAGGAATCAAAATAATGAGATGAGTCCAGTCTAATGTTTTGGAGATACGCATTCTCAAACATACATCAAATGAATTAAATGGATAGTGATCCAAATATGCTTTAAGAGGAGTCTTTTTACTAGGGAAAATAATTTTAATTGTAGGTATTTGTAAGTCATTTTTTCACATTTTTCTACTCAACTTGTAAGCTAACTATGCATATATTATCAAGCACGGTATGTTTTTATTAATTTGGCTTCTATAATTGTTTACAGTACATATTAACTTCTTCCAGATCAGAGGAACCGAGCTATGATGAACAAGCAATTGACTATTACTGTATCACAGTTAGCACTGAGGGGCTTCAACCAAATCAGGGCCCCACTGAGAAGTACTTACAGACACCTAGTAAGAGAGAGATCTGCCCCCAAAAGCTTGTCAGTCTAGAGACAAGATGGAGGTTGAGAGAAATGAATTATAACCTCTGTATCTCAGTTCTGTATCTGTAAAATGAAATAGCGCATCTGCTTGCTCCAGGGTTTATTGCATCTTCTGTAGAAATTGGTGTGGGTGACTTTTGGAGATGGACCAGATGGACCTGACATGGCCATTTCTATGCTCCTGTGATTTGCTCAGTATGGTTATTGAGAAATAAGTGTTCAGTGTACAATGGTGATGCAACTGGAACAAACTGGAGTTCAAGAAATCCCATATATGGGGACGAAAGTGCAGTGTATGAATCTGTTATTCTATAGCATCTCTGCACTCTGGGGGAGACACTTTTATTTCCATATAACTGGCAACAATATGTCCAATTAACAGGCTCCTCCAGCTGTGACAACATTTGAAAAGTGTTCCTCCACGCAGTAGGATCTAAGGAAATCACTATTTAATTGTGTATGAGGCCTAGCAGGATCCAGAATTTTCTGGCAAATATTTATCCTTCCTGGTCCAGGCTTAAGTCATGTTTACCCGAGAGTTATTTTCTTTTAAAGTATTCTTTTCATAACTAAGTTTAACTTTTTCAGTGCTTTGCTATGGAGAGAACACTCTCTCCCTTTTTCTTAAGAAGTGGAAATTTCTTTGCATAGATAGATGTGAATATGTAATGTTAAGAACATATGAATGGCCATACTGGGTCAGACGAATGGTCCATTTAGCTCAGTATCCTGTCTTCAGACAGTGGCTGATGCCAGATGCGTCACAGGGAGTAAACAGAACAGGGCTGTTGTTTGAGTGATCCATCCCCTGTCATCCATTCCCAGGTTCTAGCAGTCAGAGGTTTAGGGGTGCCTAGAGCACGGGGTTATGTTCCTGACCATTTTGGCTAATAGCCATTGATAGACCTATCATCCTTGACCTTATCTAATTCTCTTTTGAACCCAGTTATACTTTTGGCCTTCACAGCATCCTCTGACAACGAATTCCACAGGCTGACTGTGTGTTGTGTGAAGAAGTACTTCCTTTTGTTTGTTTTAAACCTGCTGCCTATTAGTTTTAATTGGGTGACCCTTGGGTCATATTATGTTGAAGGGGTAAATAACACTTCCTTATTTACTTTCTCCCCACTATTGATTACTTTAAAGACTTATACCATATTCCCCCCAGTCACCTCTTTCCAAGCTGAGCAGTCCCATTCTTTTAAATCTCTCCTCGTATAGAGTTGTTTCATACCCTTAATGATTTGTTCTCTGTACTTTTTCCAACTCTCTATTTTTTTCTGAGGTGGGGTGCATACTGTATTCAAGGTCTGCGTATACCATGAGTTTGTATAATAGCATTATGATAGTTTCTTATTATCTATCCCTTTCCTAATGGTTCCAAACATTTTGTTAGCTTCTTTGACTGCACTGCATACTGCACAGAAGTTTTCAGAGAACTATCCACGGTGACTCCAAGATCTTTCTTCAGTGGTAACAGCTAATTGAGACCCCATCATTTTGAATGTGTAGTTGGGATTGTTTTCCAATCTGCATTACTTTGCATTTGTAGGGCACTGCGTGGATACAAATGTATATCTGCACCTGTGGATATCCACAGATATAAATCAGTATCTGTGGAACTGCAGGGCTCTCCCGGGAACCATAGCGGCAAAAGGAGCAGAACATAAGGACGCCACTTCCAGGAGCCAGCGCCCCATGCCGGCAACTCCTCCAGTGCAGCTGTATCGTCCCCCAGTCCTGCCTGCAGCTGTCTCTCTCTCCTGTTTGGGGGCGGTACAGCCACTCTGAAAGAGTTGGCAGTGTGGGCAAATCACTTTTTCAAGATCATTTTTGAATGTATTGAACAGAACTGGCTCCAGTACAGAACTTTGGGGGATTCTGATATTTATTCCTCTCCTTTGTTTCCTATATCTTTACCTATTACTGATCCATGAGAGGACTTTCCCTCAAGATCACCTATCTTAGTATTTAGACTTCTTGCATTTGTATGCAAGCACTTTCATAAATGGCCAATATTTGTCTGCCTTCATAAGATATAATTAAATGGGACTCTTTCATTTGACTATTTTTCTCTTCAGTTCTTATTTGTATTTTTCCAACTTCTCTTCTCCTCTCTTTACTAGGATGATATAGAATATTCCCTTTAATAAATCTTCCCCTATGGGATGTCTCTGTCCAAACAGCATGATCCTCTTCACCAGTTGGCTTTCCTTCAGCCTTTAATTTAAAAACTCCTCTCTGACCTTTTTAATTTTACATGCCAGAAACTTGATTCTGTTTTGGTTTAGGTGGAGCCATCCTTCCTATATAGGCTCCGACCTTCCCAAGAGATTCCTCAGTTCCTAATAAACCTAAATACCTTCTGCAAAAAACATCTCATCCATGCATTGAGACCCTGCAGTTCTGCCTGTCTAAATGTCCCAGCATGTGGAACTGGGAGTATTTCAGAGAATGCTACCACTGAGGTCCTGGATTTTAATCTCTTTCCTAGCAGCCTTGGGAACCTCTTTCCTACATTGTCATATGTCATCGGTACTGTCGTAAATATAAAGGGAAGGGTAAACCCCTTTGAAATCCCTCCTGGCCAGGGGAAAGCTCCTCTCACCTGTAAAGGGTTAAGAAGCTAAAGGTAACCTCGCTGGCACCTGACCAAAATGACCAATGAGGAGACAAGATACTTTCAAAAGCTGGGAGGAGGGAGAGAAACAAAGGGTCTGTCTGTCTGTCTATATGCTGGTTTCTGCCGGGGATAGACCAGGAATGGAGTCTTAGAACTTTTAGTAAGTAATCTAGCTAGGTATGTGTTAGATTATGATTTCTTTAAATGGCTGAGAAAAGAATTGTGCTGAATAGAATAACTATTTCTGTCTGTGTATCTTTTTTGTAACTTAAGGTTTTGCCTAGAGGGGTTCTCTATGTTTTTGAATCTAATTACCCTGTAAGATATCTACCATCCTGATTTTACAGGGGGGATTTCTTTATTTCTATTTACTTCTATTTTTTATTAAAAGTCTTCTTGTAAAAAACTGAATGCTTTTTCATTGTTCTCAGATCTAAGGGTTTGGGTCTGTGGTCACCTATGCAAATTGGTGAGGCTTTTTATCCAACAATGAAAAAGCATTCAGTTTTTTACAAGAAGACTTTTAATAAAAAATAGAAGTAAATAGAAATAAAGAAATCCCCCCTGTAAAATCAGGATGGTAGATATCTTACAGGGTAATTAGATTCAAAAACATAGAGAACCCCTCTAGGCAAAACCTTAAGTTACAAAAAAGATACACAGACAGAAATAGTTATTCTATTCAGCACAATTCTTTTCTCAGCCATTTAAAGAAATCATAATCTAACACATACCTAGCTAGATTACTTACTAAAAGTTCTAAGACTCCATTCCTGTTCTGTCCCTGGCAAGAGCAGCATACAGACAGACACAGACCCTTTGTTTCTCTCCCTCCTCCCAGCTTTTGAAAGTATCTTGTCTCCTCATTGGTCATTTTGGTCAGGTGCCAGCGAGGTTACCTTTAGCTTCTTAACCCTTTACAGGTGAGAGGAGCTTTCCCCTGGCCAGGAGGGATTTCAAAGGGGTTTACCCTTCCCTTTATATTTATGACAGTCTTCTTGTAAGAAAACTGAATGCTTTTTCATTGTTCTCAGATCCAAGGGTTTGGGTCTGTGGTCACCTATGCAAATTGGTGAGGCTTTTTATCCAACATTTCCCAGGAAAGGGGGGGGTGCAAGTGTTGGGAGGATTGTTCATTGTTCTTAAGATCCAAGGGTCTGGGTCTGTAGTCACCTAGGCAAATTGGTGAGGCTTTTTACCAAACCTTGTCCAGGAAGTGGGGTGCAAGGTTTTGGGAAGTATTTGGGGGGGAAGGACGCGTCCAAACAGCTCTTCCCCAGTAACCAGTATTAGTTTGGTGGTGGTAGTGGCCAGTCCAAGGACAACGGGTGGAATATTTTGTACCTTGGGGAAGTTTTGATCTAAGCTGGTAAAGATAAGCTTAGGAGGTTTTTCATGCAGGTCCCCACATCTGTACCCTAGAGTTCAGAGTGGGGGAGGAACCTTGACAGGTACCTACATGTACCTTGACCATCAGCTCCTCCCCAGCACTGCACATATTTCTATCTAGATGTCTCAAGAGGTCTGCAACTGGCAGGTCATTCACCATGCAGTTCTCCGAAATGAAAATAGAATACCCTTTTACTATTGTCTTTCTAATAACAGAAGTGCCCTCCTCTGGAGGGCTATCTTCAGTGTGAGAGGATACCTGGACATCATCTGGAAGGAGCATCCCGACTATGAGGTTGTTTTCCTCCACTCCAGCTTGATGTTCTCCTTCCCTGAGACTTTCACTCTCAACAGCAGAAATGCTGTCAGACTGGGTGAGGGACCACTTTAATGCGTTTTGGAAAGCCACCTCTATGTACTACTTTGTCTCCCTTAGATCCTCCTGTTCCAACACTTCGGTCTCAAGACCCCATTACTTTGGTCTCTGAGGGGTATGAGCTGCTTGCACCGAATGTGCATGTACACCACCTGCCCATCAGGCAGGTAATCATACATGCTGCGTTCAGTGTCATAAACTGGATAGCTCCCACTCTGCTGCTGGACTTCAGCCTGCATTCTTTTTACACTTTCAGGATTTTTGGAGGGTGAGATGGGAATGTTTGCTGGTCTAAGTTTAGAGAAAGTTTGTTAGGTGTATCTGGCTCTCATACTCCTCCTGTAAACTCTGTCGCAAAACTCCCCCGTTTGCTGCTATTGTTGACTAGCTCCACTGGGCACTTAAGAACTGGCTTTTAAAACCCTTGTTCTCCCTGAGTTAGCCATGTCAAGGCACCCTAAAGAGCTTAGGGATCAAAGGATGGCAGGCTAGAGCCTAATTAGGAAGTGCTCCACCTTGCTTAGCAGGCAGGTGTTTAATATTAGTGGTTTAGAAGTTATGCTGCAAGATGGTTCAAAAGGCTTTTGCATCCTAGCATATGGGGACTTAAGTTCTGCAGTGCTTTTATAGTCCTTCTACCTAAGATTAGATGGATACATATTTTTAAATACATCCTGCATGGTGGTAACTTTGGCCTCAGGGTCAGCCATTATTGATGATTGGAAGAAAATGACTGAGATAGGAAATAGAGAAACAGAGAAACAGAAGTGGATGCTGGTCAGGGTGAAAGCAGAGAGAGGATATGCCTCTGAATATAACACTTTAACAGCATTGTGCCATGCAGTGTGTGATGCGTGGGACAATTTTATTTTCCCTATATATTTATATGCTAGCTGATATTAAAATACTTGGCTAATTTGCTTGTGTGAAAACTAAATCCATATGTAATCCAAATGATTATTTACCAACTAGTCAAGGATCAATAAATTGCTTCAACAGTTTTCAATTTTTTTATCTTCAGCACCCCTACACACACTCCAAATATACTTAGGGTATGTTGAAATATTTTATCATGTTTTCATTTAAAACATTAATATATGACATGAGCAATCAGCCAAAATAGCTATCTACCAAATTGACGGTTATGTATGTGAGGCAGGAAGCTGACTTTCTGCTCATTTCAGTCTTACTGAATCTAGTTGCTGATAAACACCACATCAGTGCAAGACTGGGTTTGTTGATGAAGGAGCTAGTTTTTGGAATGTGTTAGCAGATTTTGATAAAATAAAACAATTGGAAATACAAAGTACATACTCTGCCTGTTATCAGAAAAGTACACAATAGATGCGTGATCAGTGTGAATGCATCTATTTCATCTTGTATTGAGACGAGCACCTTCACTAGGAAAAACAAAGCTGGATTTGTCTGGCGACATACATTAAGACTGGGTACACTAACTTCTGTATTGTCTATCTAGCCACAAGATGTCCCCATTGTGCCTCAGAAACAGAGCTAGAAGAACATTCATCTGGCAGCAAAACCAAAACTGACTCTGAGAAAATGGTTGGAATTTTGAAAAATTTGCTTTGTTTGGCTGCATATCAGTGAATTGTTTTACATCTATTCTAGTTCACTTCAGGCACTTAAGTTTAATCAGAAAAACAATTCTTTCTTATCTTGTAGATGTATCTACCAGAAACGTAAGATGTCTTTCATTAATGGAAGCCAGATTACATTTCTGTATGAGAAAGTATCCAACTGTAACCTGTCAGTGAAGAGGGAAATGCCATTGATTAACATGAGAAACAGACTTGGAATGATTTTTAAATTGGTTTTTCAGAACGTGTTTTAAAATCTAATATTGTGGCCCTTAACCCTTGCATAGCTCTTTTTATCAGTAGATCTCAAAAACCCTTGCAAAGGAAGGTAAGTACCATTATCCCCATTTTATAGATGAGCAAAATGAGGCACAGAAGTGAAATGACTTATCCAAGGCTAGGTTCTAGTCCAGAGCCATCCCTTGCCATATTTTTTATTGGGCCAACCTCAACCATACTGAGTCCAGTGGGGGAAATTTTGACTATTATAACACCATTTCTTAACACATTCTTTGGAGGTCTCCCATTCAAGTTCTGACCTGACCCAATCTTGGTTTCACCTATGGAGTCAGAAAAGATCACAGACCAATGCGATATGTTTTATACAGGGAGCTGGGTTGTCTTCTTGAAAACAAATTGTCAGTTTGTATTGGATAAAATGGAGACAAGCCAAGTGGATGATATAAGTGGAGAATATCAGATGCTTTGTGGAATTTTACAGCTGCTTTCACTTTTAAAGTATTACTGTGGTGCAACCTTAACTTCTAAAGACTGACACTGTCTCAAGGCCAAGCAAGAATCTTTCTTGACTTTGAAGTGGCTTGCTAGATAGATGATTTAAGGAAAGCAAGCCCAGAGTTTGGTCATGGGGTTTTATGCTGAGTGTATTTGTTCTACTTAAAAATACAGCCATGAAGTAGAGGGGGTGGTGTTCTGACCACTGTCTGCTTTGGTTATGGTTGCAGATATTCTTGATCAGAGATTTAACTGAAAGGCTTCCTCCTTTATGGAGTGATTTTAAATGAAACTAACAACAGCTGTCCAACTGAAGACTCTGACAAGGCACCTTTGCTGGATTGAATTTTTCTGTGTGCAAGGCAAGCAAACAATTGGTTTCTAAAACTGTCATCACTTTGTCAGCCCTGTTCTTTAACAACCTACATGATTGATTGGAGAAAAGGTCCTTCACTGAAGACACCCCTTCATCTGTCTCTTTCTGGTGATTCCTCTGGCAGGATTACTTACTTGGATTCAGCTTTGATCTGAGGAGGGCAAAGGGCTCTGCTAATGAACTGAGTTGGCCTACACTCTTGGAAGTGATTTTTACACTGGTATTTTTATTTAAATCCATGTTTTTAGGGCAAATCCACATGCTCTAAGTTTGCAGATAGGTTTCACAAGAGATTACTGCTTTCTCTATAGATTCAGCATGTGGATGTTTTCCCTTGGGAAATCCTAAAAGGCTGTGGATTTGGCAGCTCCATCTTCTGTGGGGGCTCCTCAAAGTAGGCTTTGCCTACTCCGCCTTGGGTCACAGAGTACATTCTTTACCTGCTTGCTGGAAATGAATTCTGAGTGCACTTTTATGTCTGTTTTGTCTAGCCTCTGTCAGATATTGGTAGCCTGCAGTACTAGGCTGCTTTGTGCATCCCCTGTTTGCAACCAAGTTCTTCTAAGACAACACTCCTTAATCAATGCATTTTTTTCCTTTTATATAGGGCTCACTCTAGCAATGGAAATCCCCTTTTCGGTAGAAGCTCTTAATCTAGTCACCTAATCCAACAACCATTTCCCTACAGATTGACTTCAGCAAGAAGAACAAAGACTCTTGATAGGGATTGCTGCTCTGTGTTCATTGCAGAATTCCTGCTGTTCACTGCCTGGTTACACTCACTGACTCAACTTAGGAGCCAAATAGCAGCTATGTCTCTGAAAATACAAAGCAGGCTATTGTATTTCTTGTTAGAGCTGATACAGTCTGACAAGCACATTGATTTACTTTGCATTGCTCAGATGAGAGTTTAACAAACTGCATCAACTAGCACTTGAGTGATTTCAGCCACTGATGGGTAGAACAGGTTGATCAAAACTAAAATCTGAACCCCAGAAGTGCAAAGTTCATTTCATTTCAGTTTATATTGATCTCTAGTACTGCTCAAAATGGTTTCCATTACTCAAGTATTTGGAGAAAATAGCTGCAAATTCTAAATTTTACAAACCTTAGAATAAATTATTCTTCCCCTGAAAATTTATACTGAAAAGTGTTAGTTAGTTATTTCTTATTCATCATTCCCTTGCTTTAAAACAACAATCACTCAGACTCTGGGAGTAGAAACAATACCATGTGACTTAGCTGACCAACCACATAACAGAAGTGAAAAATAATTCAGAGGGATACATCTTCAACCTCTGGATTGCTTCACTTTGACTATTTGCGGACCAGTCTTTGTTTTCTTCAGTTTAATTTATTTATAAATATTCACCAAACAATTCACCAGCAAAAAGGGAGCTAAATTCACAATGAACATTATTCACAATGAATTGTTCAGCATCCTCTTCTGATGATCCAATCTACCCAGCAATGTGGGTAGGGTACGATCCATTATGATTCACAATAATGAATTTTATTCCTTATTGTCACCTGGACTATTTGTAAAACACTTAACACTATGCTAGTGCTAGATGTTTTACAAATAGTCCAGGTGACAATAAAGACAAGTTTTGAAAATGCTGAGTCTAAATTAGCTAATAGTCTATCCTAGTACTATTGTGCCAGCAAGATAAAGGTACAATTTTTGAGTTCTGCTCTCTTCATTTCACTGACTCAGAACTGACAGGAGTTAACCCCACCTGCTTTCTCCAATAGGATTTCAAGACATAGTGGTGTTGATCCTGTATTCAGTTCCTGAGGCTATGGAATTCATTCAGGGCAATAAGGACGTCTAACTGTTTTACCACCTTAACAAACTTCTGACAGTGGGGAGATTTATATACATTGAGAACATGAAACAATGAGTGTTACCATTCACACTGTAACTAGAGTGATCAGGTAAGGTGAGCTATTACCAGCAGGAGAGCGGGGGAGGAAAAAAACCTTTTGTAGTGATAATCAAGGTGGGCCATTTCCAGCAGTTGACAAGAATGTCTGAGGAACAGTGTGTGTGTGTGTGAGGGGGGAGGCGAATAAACATGGAGAAATAGTTTTACTTTGTGTAATGACCCATCCACTCCCAGTCTTTATTGAAGCCTCAGTTAATTGTGTCCAGTTTGCAAATTAATTCCAATTCAGTAGTCTCTCGTTGGAGTCTGTTTTTGAAGTTTTTTTGTTGAAGAATTGCCACTTTTAGGTCTGTAATCGAGTGACCAAAGAGATTGAAGTGTTCTCCGACTGGTTTTTGAATGTTATAATTCTTGATGTCTGATTTGTGTCCATTTATTCTTTTACGTAGAGACTGTCCAGTTTGGCCAATGTATATGGCAGAGGGGCATTGCTGGTATATATCACATTGGTAGATGTGCAGGTGAACGAGCCTCTGATAGTGTGGCTGATGCGATTAGGCCCTGTTCCTCACATGTTAACTGCTGGAAATGGCCCACCTTGATTATCACAACAAAAGGTTTTTTCCCCCCAGCTCTCCTGCTCCTAATAGCTCACCTTACCTGATCACCCTTGTTACAGTGTGTATGGTAACACCCATTGTTTCAAGTTCTCTGTGTATATAAATTTCCCCACTGTATTTTACACTGCATGCATCTGATGAAGTGAGCTGTAGCTGTATTATTTTGCTCTAATAAATTTGTTAGTCTCTAAGGTGCCACAAGTACTCCTTTTCTTTTTGCGAATACAGACTAACACGGCTGCTACTCTGAAACAGGTCATCATTCTAAGTAGATGAACTGAAGATGCCACAGCAAATTCACTAGTCAGAATATCTCCTATATCCTTAATTTCACCACCTTGGACTCGATGTGATCTGCCTAGCAAGCCTTATAGCTTTATCCAGGGCATCAAAAACTGGGAGCGAACAACAAACTGAGAAGTTAAGGAGTACTTGTGGCACCTTGGAGACTAACAAATTTATTTGAGCATAGTGGGCTACAGATCTAAAACTCATACCTGTAAACCAGCCCTTGAGGCAATGATTTGCTCTTCCGTGCCAGAGAGAACCCTGTAACAAGGACAAGACTGCCACATAGCAGATTGACAGGTTTCAGAGTAGCAGCTGTGTTAGTCTGTATTCGCAAAAAGAAAAGGAGGACTTGTGGTACCTTAGAGACTAACCAATTTATTTGAGCATAAGCTTTCGTGAGCTACAGCTCACTTCATCGGATGCAGAATGCATCCGATGAAGTGAGCTGTAGCTCACGAAAGCTTATGCTCAAATAAATTGGTTAGTCTCTAAGGTACCACAAGTCCTTCTTTTCACATAGCAGATTGTTTCCACTGAGGCTTCACCCTCTGTGCACAGCAGGAAGTCCACTTTAACAGAACACTGTGATGCTCCTGCGGAGGAAGAAAAACTTAGTTTACATGTGTTTCTCTACACATGGTAAAGCACTTAAGAGCCAGTTCATGGCTCGTCCTGGGTATCTGTGCATGTGAATAAGGAGGCATAAGGCAAGTAACACTGATGTGGGGGAGGGGAAGCAGCTTTCCTTGTAGGTGAGCAGGTGAGAACTTTGTTGAGCCTTCAATGAATCCGTTCCCTCTTTTTCTTGTTTAATGTGACTTTAAATTTGGTGGGAAGAGAACTTGAACACTGCTTCCCCCTCTCTCGCCCCCCTCCCACCAGCTAGATTTCCCATGGTTCCCCGCCCCAATCTCAGTCACTATATCCAATATTATTGGATAAGGATATTAACAGGATGCTTCTTCTAAAATGATTGGCAGGATGATTAGTAATGTTGCCATTAATTTTTCACTCTTAAATTTCAGCCTTAGCATCTGCTTCAGTGAATGGGGTAGTCCACATTTCACTTGGGGCTGTCTGCAGCCTCAGGAAGGCTACATGCAGCTCATGTTTTGAAGGTTCTTTGCAACCATAAGAGCTAGTCTTAAGCACCTATTTTCACTTACACTGGTAGTCCCCACAGGCAACTGTAGTCAACTGGAGCCAACGTACGATGACTACTACTACTACGAATAGTATTTATAGTGAAGTAGCACCTAAAATGTATTAGGCACCTTTCCAATATAGAGGAAGATAGCCCATGCCCTGAAGTATTTACTTACATATGTATACTAGTAAAATGCTGCTTCTCCTTTAGGTTTCAAACACTGCATCGTAATGTTTACATTCAAACAGCTGTTCTTTGATTAAAACTTTAATCATTTACAAAAATGTTTCCATTCATGTTGGATTTGGAAACATTTTAATAGGAGGATTAACTACTAGAGGCTATCCCTTTAAAATACATACAGGGAGGGTGTTGAAAGGAAACGTGTGTATGTATAATTGGAACTACTTACATTTTCATTTTAAAAATGTTTTTCACCCCAATGTTTTACAGTTTCATGTTCTCATTATGGGCATTGCTAAAACTGTTGGCTCTCACAGGGGTGCTTTTTCTTTAGTTCTCAAGCACTTTTACGTTGATAGTGGTTTTCCAATCAGCCCCTTCCATTATCTGTTGGCAGTATTAATTCAAGATGTATTCACATTCAACAGTTCTATCTTATCTGAACAAGGAGCATGGAACAGTTCCAGCACAATAGAAGCAGTAATATTCTGAGTCTAATTATATTCACACTCGATGTGCTGCTAGAATTACTTGCAAGTTAAAACTATTAAGTGCTGGAGTTTTTGAATCTCCTAGATTAGTGGAGAAGGAACATTTGCTATTGGCTTTAGAAGATTGGAATCTCCCAGGTTCTCCTGGAAAATGTTATTTAGCTGCCTGCCTAGAAACAGTTAAATTTGAGCACCTTTCTCAGGAAATGGGAGGGGAGGGGGCACATTTTGGAGATTTGATAAAATGTATTTTACAGGACACACAAAAACTAGTTTTTTTAAGAAACTTTCAGGGTCTCCTTATAAATTATAAAAGACAAAAAGGATACAAGCCCCCCATTTCTTTTCTCTGCAGGCCACCATTAACGTTGTATAAAGAACCTTGTTGATCATCATAATGAGAATCTTATTTCTCTGGTGTCAGCTCATTCAGATCTCTTCGGTTTATTACCTGCTCATTCTAGGGCACCCACCTTTATCCTTCTGTGGGCTCAAGGTGTAACTTGGTTAATGTAGGCACCCCCACACTCTTTCCCACTTCCTAGGACTCCAGGCAAAAGGCACATACCCTTACCCTATTCCTAGGGCTCAGGGTGTAACCTTCTGCAGCTTTGCGGGGTCTTTTACCACTGAAAGAGACTTACTCTATTTATTAACAGTTACCAAAACAGAATACATATGCTAAGCATGGAATGCTCACCACTCCTAATAAGGCAGTGAACTTTTTCTGGTGGCCAGTCAGGATCAGGTCATCTGGGGATTCCAGCTCCTGTCTGATATAGTTGGCAGGATGTTGAGGTCTGGCAGCTCTGATCTTGGGCTATATTCTGGAGTTAGGTTCCAAAAAACTTCCTTGTGGACCCCAGTTTATACAGTGAAACTCAAGTCCTGCTTAGCTATACCTTAACCAATCATTTTATTAAAGTATTACAAAATAATTTTGAATCCTAATGTATTGTGAAACAATGCTTTACCTAATAAAACCCCACCAACTTTGTTTCTGTCTGTTACATTACTAATTTTGCACGGTTTAAATCAACTATCAAAGAACCAGACCAAAATCATACAGATAAACAATAGAGAAGTAAGGACCATAAAGGCAAAACAATACAGAAGTACAGATTTCACCATCACAACTGTTAAGTGATTCCTTGTCAGACAGAACTTTATCAAAGTTTTCTTTAAACAGTTTAAGATCTGTTTCTTTATCTGGTGATGGTGGGTACTATTAGGATAGGCATGCCTTCTTAACAGCCCAGTAATAGATTCCATCTAAATTACATTTAAACAATGTGAAAACGTGACTTTCTGCTTTTCAGTTTATGGTTGTCGCTATCCTAATGTGGCTGCAGAAGAAGGCCTCAGACCTTACAGTGCCCTCCTTAATGATGCTTTTACCAAAGCCGTTATTACTATTACAGGAGTCTAATACTCAGACCTGATGAGCTTGGGTTGCTTCCCGGGTATAATTAACAAGGGCCTTATTTGACACTCTATGCCAGCTTCCTATATGCTCCAAACAGTTCTCTTTATCCAGCAAACCAAAGCTATCATGCTCACTGCTAAAGTCAAGTGGATTCCAATGATCACCACTATGGGGTGAACCATTATATTTAGCATACCTGTTGCAGAAGGTGACCACCCGAATAGTGTTTCCCATCAAGAGTGCTGTCCTGCATCTGCAATAGTTTTTGGTACATGAGTGATTTCTATATTAACATGTACTTCAATACATATTTGTTCTCCTGTCTGTGCAATATATTGTAAATGCGAATGTAACATAGGATGGACCAACAATTTTCTTGTCATGGTCCTATTCATGCCTAAGGTTACAGATGTTACATTATGATATAACTGTGGTTTAAATTTCAAGTAGTTTACAGTCCATACAGGTATTGTATTCAAAATCATAACTTTTAATCTTTGTAATATTGCAAAAGCATCTTACCTAAATAAGTAATAAAATACAATTCATTATTGTCCGCTACTACCATTGGACAATGACTCCTAATAGAAACACATCCCCTTCCTGCATCCACAACGGCTGACTTTTGTTCAGCGAATATATCAAAAATTTGTGTTTTTGTCTAATATAAAAACATTCATCTTTCTTGTAAATTTCGATCCTCCCACACACATCCCAAATTTTCATGGGCCACACACTGAAACATGTCAATAGTTTTCCATTGTTGATGAGCTTTATATGCCCAGGAATGATGATCAGCAGAATACATAACCAAATATTTGTTAACTGGATTCCCACAGGTACCACCGGACATATATCAATAGTGAGAATGGGGTGTATGGTTATTACGTATGCTCATAGAAGCATTTGGTCTTTATTCAGTGTAAACTTTATCAATTTACACCAGGCCATTAGTGGTCTCTCCTGTTCTGTAACATTTTCCCACAACAACTTTTTATTTCTAAAGGGAAATTTTCTTGCATGCCTTCCCAAATCACTTGGATGGCCAATTGCTAACTTATTTTCTGGACCTGTGTACAAGCTAATGCTAAGGACACATTTTCTTCAGTATTTCACGTTGAGATAGTCTAGTGGCAGCTATACCTTCCCTGGGCCTTTACTGTACTGCCCCTTATAGTATTCAGGGAAGGCATTATAATGGTCTTCCTTTCCTTACATCAAATTTTATACAATACCCAGATACATTCAGCTGGGCTTACATGCTGGAGGTTGATTAAGACTCACCAATTATCACCCATTTTTTTTTATCAACCATTGTTTTACATACCCTTTTTCCCCTTGGTAATTCAACTTTGTGCTTTAAATTTTTATATTCATTCTCCTATTCCCACCAACAGATCAACCCATGCTTATTTTGCTGTCAAACATGCCTTTACTACCAGATGTTTCCCTGTTAACAGACTGGCGTTCCTTGACCTCCACCCTTCTGCAACATTTGTTTCTGTAAATGCAGTCACAACTGTTGATAAGTGATTCCTTGTCCCACAAAATGCTATCAAAGTTTTCTTTAAACATTTTAAGATCTGTTTCTTTAACTGGTGATGGTGAGTACTGTTAGGACAGGACCGCCTTCTTAACAGCCCAGTATTACATTGTTTTAATATAATTTAGATGGAATGTGAGGATTTGACTTTTTGCTTTTTAGCTTAAGGTTGCAGCTGTCCTAATGTGGCTGCAGAAAATGGCTTCCGACCTTACAGGTAGGTTCCTTAGCCTCCAAAATAATCCTGTCCATGTCCTCAATCCACATGGCTGGTAAGAAGCAATGCACCCTCCTCTGTATTTTCAATGGCAGAATGTTGAGAAACCATTCCAGAACTATCACATTAATAATTTTCCAACTGTCCAGGCTGTGTGTCTTAAGCAGTGGATGGCAAGGTTGCAAAGTTCTTAGGCAGGTGTTAGAAGAAAATCCCCTGGGAAAACTAGGCAAATCTAGTATAGAAAGTGATGGCAATAGGCCTCTTCAGTTAGGACCCACTGGTCCAACACAGCAACCTTTATTCTATAATCTCTGGCTGCCTTCTCACTGAGTCCTTGGTACATGTCCTGAGCTTCCCTAGTGAGAATGAAATGGGTGGCCTAAGATGCTCAGCCCCACCTGGCTGCTTTCACTACTCCCTCATATATAATAAGATAGGCTTCAGGGTCATCTGCTCCCCACTTGGATAAAGAACTGCTAAGCCTTGCCTGGGACCCAACAGATGGCTAGTTCCCCATCAACTGGGCTCTTCTTAACAGATTAAGCAGGGAGCCTGTGATGTTAATGGTGGCTTCCTGTTGTGCCACCAGGTACATCTCTTCCATGCTCTTTTTACTATGAGGGGTCTCGCAGTGATACCAGCATGTAATGGAGTTCTTCTTGATGTCATTGCCTCAGTTTATCTATTTCCATTCTTGGCCCACCATTTCTTCTTGGTGGATGGATGACTTTGGGGATTGGGATTAAGTCCTCCAGCCAAATCTATGTAAAATGACCTCACCTTTCTAGGTCAACAAAACAATGTAATATGAAACAAAATAGTGTTGCACCTGGCCCTCTGGGAGCTCTGTAGTCCCTTAAGCCATTGTCAGGTTCAGTCAGTCCTGTCAGACCCCCTGCTGAGCTCAAATATAATAATCCTTATATTGGTATATCCGTTCCACTTTCCTAGCAGCACTGCTGAGGTGTTAAAGGTATGCCAATACCTCTCCCCAGGTTCAGAGCCAGAGATTTTCACTTGTGGAATGATGTGTTTTCTGCATTCCAAACCTGGCTTTCTTCTTCTCCAGGCCACTTCTTCACTTGCCCCAGAATTTTAGGTCAGGCCTCTGCCTGGGAAGCCTCCCAATCCCTCCTGCTCCTTGCAGGTTTCTCCTAGCTATTGCTGAGGCCCCTAGCCTAGCTCCTCTTAGCTACTCCACAGAGCTGAGAGGGGTTGTCTTTGTTATGTTCTGATGTGGGGGGTGGCTGAAGAGTTCAAAGGTCATCCTCCATTGTGGAAAGTCGGGTTCTGGACTGGAAGGGCCAGAATGGACTGTGGATGACTGCTGCTAATAACAGGCTGTTAGTGCTGTTTGTAGTGTCTAAATAAAAAATAATGTAGTTGTTAATAAAGCCTGTAAACCTTTGTATTTAAGAACACACATGGGACCATGAGTGGATAGATTTGAGAGCAATTGTGAAGAATTTTCACCATAATTCCTGAACTCCACATGCACAGTCAGCAAGGATGGATGTCCTGAAACAGCCACGAGGATTAAGGTTTAGGGACAAGATGGAAGAATTATGACAATGTTTCATGCAGAGATTCTTATGTTTGTATCTGACTGCAGTGGATGCAGACACAATGAGCAGTGTACACTTTAGTTAGTGTAGAGTGCTAGATATTTAAGTTTTCACCCCCGGACAGTACTGATTTTGATAGGATCTTAGCACAGTTTTAAAATTGGGTACCTAAAAGAATGAAAACTCTGAAAGTTTCCTCTCCCAAATGAGAGTGCAAAATCCACAGGAAGGCGCTGAAAGATCAAGAGCCAGTCTTGCAATTTTGGCCCTGTAATAAATTCCCTGGTTGCTGGTGGGTTGTAAAGGTGGGGAGGTACCACCTTTACATGAATGTTTGCTCAGAGACTCAGCTAATGATAGAAGAAGCCATGTAAAGCAGCAGAACAAGCAAAATTTCAGGGGCAGGGTTGAAGTAAGGAGGAGAGTCAAATTGTACATGAGGTTATCCCACAGTGGAATATGAATGGGTATGAGATGAGAACATGAATAAATCAGGCAGCACAATAATGGATTCCATTTCTTTGCAACAAATACAACTGAGATGATTGTGTGATGTGTGGACGTGAACATGCATATAGAAATCATCCAGCACTTTGGCAAAAGAGCAGAGTCTGCCTTACATACAAATGTTTTGCCAGACAGTGCAGGCAAAAAGAAAATAAATGCAAAAAAGGACTCCAGTGATGAGGACTGTATGTTGGTTTCATGAAGCAACTGTCACAGGCCCTGGTAGATGGGGAGGAGATCGCAATAGTGCTATATCAATAGAATATGAATAATAGCTGCCCCAGAGCTCGGTGAACTGATTGTTACTGAGTCCAAAATGTCGACTGACAGTGAACTTCTAAATCAGGAGTTGGCAACCTTTCGGAACTGGTGTGCCGAGTCTTTATTTATTCACTCTAATTTAAGGTTTCATGTGCCAGTAATACATTTTAACGTTTTTAGAATATCTGTTTCTAGAAGTCTACATACAACAATAGTTTAGTTATATATTATAAAGTAAAAAAGGTTTTTAAAATGTTTAAGAAGCTTCATTTAAAATTAAATTAAAATGCAGATCTTATCAGTTTAGTATGATCCTTGGTGAATTTTCCGATGTCTGTCCCTCGTGGAGCCGGCTAACAACTGATCACTCAGAAGCCTGTGTGCAGCTTAAAGTATCCAAATACGTGCCAGAGGACAGATTTCATGTGTGAAAATACCTGTTCACACAGGTATGTGGATCCAAATGCTGAAAGCATTGCAAACGCCATTTTCTTCAAACAGTTAAATTTCACTGGCAGGGACATCCAGCAGGTCAGAACCAGAGGCCCCATGATCTCTCTGGATAGATTCAACTGCACTCCATAGATCTCCAAACTTTGATGCCCACAATTCTGAGCTTTTTAACTGAATGAGCTGCATTTCGAAATCTTCAACACCCATCCACTGAAATAGAGACAAATCCAAGTTGAACTTTTCAGGTTTAATTAGAAAAGAGAGCATTGGGCTGGAAATCTTGAAATCTGTCAGAAAATTCTGATTCCACTTCTTGCATGTACATTCTAATCTCAACGTCAAACACAGTGTGCTGTTCCACGTGGCATGATAGTGATGTAAGCAGCAAATCAGGACTTAAAAATATCCCAGTATAGTGGCACTGGAACAATTTTTAAGGTGCGGGTGCTGAGCTGCACCCCCTCTTGCCCCTTTCTGCACCCCTCACTGCCCGCCACAGCTGGAGGTGGCTGCAGAGCCGTGGGCCAGCAGCTGGGACCCCAGGCTGGCAGCAGAGTCCCCCGAAGCGGTGCCTGGGACCGGTGGCCAGGACCTGGGCAGTGTGAGTGCCACTGAAAATCAGCTCGTGTGCCACAGGTTGCCTACCCCTGTTCTAAATTTTAGCGTGAATGAAACACAAAATTCTGAAGCAGCTTGGCATAAAGGGATATAGATAGTAGCAGAAGAACTACATCCTGAATCCTATCCTGCTCTTGAAGGAACAGGATATAGAGGGACTAAAGATCATATGTCAGACTTTACAAACTTTACAAAAGCAAGAGCTTCAGGAGGAACAGTGGCCAATAAAGAATTCTCCAAAGCAGCCAGAACTAGCTTCAAACTAAATATGGGATCTCGGCAAATGTCTTTACAACGTACGTTAGAAAGCTAAATAAACGTGTAGTATAATGAATGGAACTGGATAAAGAGGATCAGGTTTCAGGAGGAACAGAGGTTGGTGGGGGGAGGCTCCCAAATGCAAACCTGGGGCTGCAGAACCTCAACATGTATTATTGGCCTCCCTGCATGTTTAACAAAGCTTTGCTCCTTATAGTTCTGCCTGTTTGCTCTCTTGTTATTGCTAACGAAATTAGTTGTTTCATAGAAGCTGTTTGCTGAAATAATTCAATATTGCCAATGCCAAACATCCAAAAATCACAAGATGTTTAAAAATAAATAAGTTTTGGATTGTTTATTCTTTGCCTTCTGATTTTTAGCCTTTATGATTCACATATTCAAGGTTTTTTCTGCAAGCATAAGGGCTTGAAACATACATGCCCCGCCCCATCCCCCCCAGAAGCTGAGTCTCACATAGTCAAATGGCTCCAAGAGGTGGTTCTTTCAGACAAAGGCCAAATATCATGAGTCTAGCCATAAACCTTCAAGGGTTGGCAATGCTGCAATTGTAGTGAATGTGCAGGCTGAGGCTTTGCAGACACAATAATTAACAGATTGAGGTTCCTGAAAGATGTGTGTAACAGATTTAGAATTAAGGGCAGTTCTCCAGTTTTGTGCTTTGTTTTGTGCTGAGCACCCTGCTGCGACTTAACAAACACATAATAGTAATAGCTGAAAGTCGTAAAAGATAAAGGGTGGAAAAGGCCTGTTTGACTGATTACATCCTCCTCCATAGACTGTCGGGATATAAATACTCTAGGTAATGTCCTAGATATGAGACTAATACTAGTGCACTCTTAATATGAACTAAAAGCTAAGAAAACTAATTAGAGTAACACTGTGTAACGTGCCGGGCACTCTTAAATTCTAAACATTGAGCAAAGGAACAAAAAACAACAACCCCACATTCTTGTTCAGTTTTACCCTACAGTAGTTTGGCCTGCACCACAATTAAGGTGACAGCATAGCATTCCCTCCCCTCCCGATAATGTGTTACATAAATTCCATCTAGTCAAGTGAAGCACATGGCTGATGGTGGACATCAGCTGGGTTTGTTAGTTATAGAATGAATAATTTTTCAGATCCTTTTCTGTCTTTTGGAGATGCTTTTTTATTAAAAAAAAAAAAGTGTTAGCTACATTGTAGTTAAGCAAAGCCATAGAGAAGAAACAAACAGCTTGATGTTGTTGATTGAACCAATGTACCGTACGAAATACAAACACTATTGATTCTGCTCAAGTGCCTTTTCTCGGGCTCAAGGGGTGGGGCTTAGGGAGGAGTCAAACTTGACCGAGCTGCAAGTTAAGCTCTGAACTTCTGGTGAAGGGGATGAATGAAGAGCAAATGGCATGCTGTGCTGGGGAAATGTATAAACATGCTGAAGGAAAACATACTTGCGTCTTAGAGGTGTTTTTGTAATGAAGAGTCAGACTCCCCCTCCCCGTGGTCTAGAATCTGAGAACATGGCAAAATCATGAAATGAATAGGACTAATGCAGCCCTCTTCCAGCTCCTTTGAAATCAATGGATGAACATGGCTCAGTATGTCCAGGGAGGAAAAAGGCAAGTCAAACACAGTTGAAGGGTCTTGGGAAACACCCAGTGTATTTCAAGTTTGTTTCCTGAGGCGCAGCTGCTATTTCTGTACTGGGCTCAGCCTTTTCCTATTCTAGCATTTTTTAAAAAAAATTATACTCTATCCCAAATTACCCTTCACCTAGCATTATTAGCTGAATAATGTCTTGTAGACACTGGAGTAGAAATGGGTTCTAAGGGGGGATTTGAGTATGGAGAGAATAGTGGGCTTGAAGACCAGCTCAGGAAGAGTGTTCAATGGACAGGGAATAGTGTAGTGGTTCTCAAGCGAGGGCCACTGCTTGTTCAGGGAAAGCCCCTGGTGGGCCGGGCCAGTTTACCTGCCGCATCCGCAGGTTCAGCCAATCACAGCTCCCACTGGCTGCGGTTTGCTGCTCCAGGCCAATGGGGGCTGTGGGAAGGGCGGCCAGCACATCCCTCAGCCCGCGGCTGCTTCCCGCAGCCCCCATTGGCCTGGAGCGGCAAACCGCAGCCAGCGGGAGCCGCGATCGGCCGAACATGGGGATGCGGCAGGTAAACTGGCCCGGCCCACCAGGGGCTTTCCCTGAACAAGCGGTGGCCCTCGTTTGAGAACCAGTGGAATAGTGTGTGTGTTCTTGCCCATTAGTTCTTGTATTCCAATAAAATGGATTCTGCCAGTACCTTTGGGAATGGGGAGTTCCTCCCAAACCCCATGTACCATCTGGGGGTTGGGGGAAACCTAGTGAAATTATTCTAAGCGCTCTCTCTCTCTCTCTCTTTTTATTTCCATGAACACCTATTTGATCTCCTATTTGTATTTTGATTCTTACCCATATAATTGTGACCCCCTTTTTAAAGTGCTTATGCAATGTGCAAGTCCATCCCATGCCTAAAGCTTTCTCGTCTCCAAATTGTTTGGCATATTGTAGGATATTTTTTTTTAAAAAGGAAATGTGTGCATTTTTCACATTCTTTAATATTGGACATACATTGGTGGTGACCAGCCACATTGATTTCTGCTTCCCTGTTCTTAAGAAATATCAAAAACCTGAGCATACCTGCTGGATTGCTAGCTCTCCACATTAACTAAAAGCAGCTTTGCACACATCTATTGAGATTAACTGGTTTTGATATTACTGTTGTTTCACTATCAAACAAACCTTTTTATTTTGCCCAAAGACAGGGATCTATGTAATCTTGGAAGCTTATGGTGTCATGTTCTCTAGGCTGTACCTATGCAAATGACCACATCCTATATACCACAACCCTTGTTGTGTTTTAACTGTTTAGCCAGTGTGTGATGACAGACACACATTGTTTGTTTTGTTCACTTGAGAAATACTTTACAAAGGAAAAAAAAAAATCTCAGACATAACATCTTGTTTTAACAACGGTCCTGGGGGATTTCACAAATGTAGCAGTCGCTGCTGCTGCTTTTCACATTAAATTGCATTCAGTCAACCTAAAAGGAACATAGTTTTACAACAACTTAAAAAAAAATCTCTGAACTAATAGAAGTTCTCTTATTTGGAACCCTCTGATATCCTGAACAGCCTTATGTTCTCCATCATTCATGCAGCTCTTTCATAGAGACACAGGTTCATATTAGAAGATTTGCAAGTCCTCAGCTTTTTAGTCCCAAGGAAGGGATGAGCTTTTTGCCTAAATTCAAGAAGATTTGTGACTATCTCGTGCAGATTCCTGAAACCAGGTCTTTTGCAGCCTTTAAATACCTTTTGGTCCAAGAAAGGAAAATGAACGTTCTTATCAGCATTGACCTATGAGCAGGGCCACCCTTAGGATTTATGGGGCCAGCGGGAGGGAGGAGGGACAAGACAGCAAAGGATAACAAGACGCCCGACCCACCTCATGGTGGCAGAGAGTCACAGTTCCTCGCAAGGACCCCCATACCAGAATGGACATGCAGAAGGTACCTA
The DNA here is from genome assembly GCF_965140235.1 of Caretta caretta. NCBI lineage: Eukaryota > Metazoa > Chordata > Testudines > Cheloniidae > Caretta > Caretta caretta. The sequence goes on from NC_134206.1 coordinate 248,080,330, forward strand.
ACTAAAAGCGCTAAACTTGGGAATAAAAAAATATCAGTCACAGGTTTTTTGATATGCCCTGAAGTTTGTCAGACATTTATTTGCAAAAACTTTGTAGTAAGGGTGAGTTAGCTGTCTTGCTGAATACAACATTAAATATTATGGAATACATGATGCAGTTCTTCTCTGTTTTACATTTTCTTAATCAGTATTTCTAAGCTGATTTTATATTTTAAATGTACTCTGAAACCTTCATAAAGTAATCCATTCTAGATTACTACATATTTAATTTAATGTCTTTGTTTCAGTGAGTTAATCAGTCACAGAGGTTTAGTGTGTTCATAACAATGTTCATTGCTCTTAGAAAAAGGGAACAGTAATTTACTTTGTGTGATCTCCATAACAATAGACATGGTTATGAAATTTCACCAACTTTAAAAAAATGTTTCCAAAGATTTTAGGCATAACAAAGGATTTTATATCTTACTAAGGTACTGATTTTGCTGGAGGGTTCTCTTAAAACTAGTTCATCACATAGTCAGCTGGACAAAGAGTTTCCTTTTCTTTACTTCTATCTGGAAGGAAAGGGGTATTGTCCCTTTAAGGGCTCTCTTCAGTGGGGGTGTGGGGGGTGGGAGAGACGGGGTGAAGGGAGAAAGGGATGGACAGAAAGGACAGGAAGACTTTGGAAGCAAATTTTTTTTACTATAGTAATTAAAATGTGTACTTTAGATAAGGGTGGTCTTTTGAAGGATTTATTTTAAAAAACTATGTCTGAAGATCCAAGCATTTAAGGCTAAATATGATTGTGCATCTAAAAATCTATGTAAGGAATTTTTAGAGATGTGATTTTATAATCTTCACCAACTCACTAACGAAATATTTTTAAGGCAAATTTTAAACTAAGGTCCTGTAGACTGACATGTTCTGAGTAAATATTACAGTAATGCACAATTGTTTTTGTCAGTAAATTCAAAAACTGAGCTATGTCTACACTACGAAATTAGGTCAAATTTATAGAAGTCAATTGTGTGTGTGTCCCCACTTAGGACCATTAAGTCGTCGGAGTGTGTCCACAGTGATTTCTAGAGTGTTGCACTGTGGGGTAGCTATCCCACAGTTCCCGCAGTCTCCGCCACCCATTGGAATTCTGGGTTGAGATCCCAATGCCGGATGGGGCAAAAAACGTTGTTGCGGGTGGTTCTGCATACATGTTCTGGGTACATGTCGAGATCTGTATATACCTGGGGTTTGGCAAATGCATGTTAAATGGCTTCATTACCCCTTGAATGGCTCCTTAACAGTTTCAATGTTGTGCTAATAGGTCTGGCAGGCTGGAGGCTTTTTCACTTTTGACTACTAGTTCCCTTGCATTCAATGAAGTGAGCTGTAGCTCACGAAAGCTTATGCTCAAATAAATTTGTTAGTCTCTAAGGTGCCACAAGTCCTCCTTTTCTTTTTGCGAATTCAGACTAACACGGCTGCTACTCTGAAACCTCCTGAGGAAGACTCACCAGGCTGCAGCAGCCAGCTGTGGGAGCCTGCAGGAAGGGTCAGAACAGGGCTAGGAAAGCCAGGAGGGTGGACCCTAAGACCCAGTGGTGCCCCTGATTTTCAGGTGCCCTACGCAGCTGCAAAAAGAAAAGGAGTACTTGTGGCACCTTAGAGACTAACCAATTTATTTGAGCATGAGCTTTCGTGAGCCACAGCTCACTTCATCAGATGTGTACCGTGGAAACTGCAGCAGACTTTATATACACACAGAGAATATGAAACAATACCTCCTCCCACCCCACTGTCCTGCTGGTAATAGCTTAGCTGCGTATGTTGTGTATGCCTAAGGACGGCCCTGCCTATAAGGAGATAAAACCCTTTACGGTTGTCTTAAAGATCCTTGTCAAAAACAGTGCAGGGTTCTGTGGCGGTAATAACATTTAAACTCATCACAGGCAAGAAATCTAGTTTTCTGAAGCTCAGATTTAGAGGAAGGCTGCCATTCTTGAGCCTACTCCCATTTTGACATGAGTGGAAAAGGGAAATCCTGGGGAAGATCTTTCTCTTGAGATAGTATTGAGGTCAGTGCAGAGGGTGAAAACATAGGAATGCTGGAGGAAACAAAGATACTAAACACTTGTTAGCAAGCTCATATCATGGTAGCCAAAATGTATATAATGAGGGTATTTTTGACATAAATCAATTGTCTTTTTGAGGCCTGCAGAAGTTCAGAGAATACAGTGATTACAAACAAAACAAGAATCTAATTCAATAGCTGAAGTAGTAGCAAGGTATGTTTGGGTTTTTTTTCCCCCTCCAAGTTCCCAACAGTGTCGAAATATTACAAAGCTTGCATTGGCTGAAATGACTGACTGTGTTGTGCTTTTTCACCTCTTTGTCCACCGTACAATTGCAGAACCTCAAACCCTTCAGCTTGCTAATCATTCATCAAAAAATAGCAAGTAAAATCCCGCATCAAGAGTGCATGGCGACTATTGAAACCAGCCAAAATACTGCACTATCACTTAGTGGAAAATACTTTTGGTGTCATGAGTCAAATGTAACGCAATAAAGAAATAGCCAGCAAAAATATTGGTGGAACAATGGAATTTTCACAGCAAAATATTAAAAGGAAAAGGAAGTGGGCTGTTGCACAGGACATTAATTTATCAGCTATATGTAGGGCAGAACACATTGGTTGAAATGATTGCACCATCTTAGCAGCACTTGGGAAGAAGAATCTCACTGCAGGAAAATGTTTAAAACTTATATTATAAATATCAGGTGGTAATAGCAATAATCTGTTGATCTGTCTATCACTGTAATATCTTGGTCTCTGCTGTGACCCCTTAATCCATCATATTTACTGGGGAATCAATAATGAAACAGGGGTTAGTGTCCATTTACTTTCTACTGGTTTCCATCAGCTGTCACTAATGGGGAATCCCCAGGAAATGCTCTAAACATTAATTACTATTGAATTAATCACAACTAGTATCAATTGAACCTACAGAACAGTTGAAGAGTAATTATATATAGTGGTCCATTAGAATCCATTCTGCTTCTATAGAATATTTGCAGTCTGTTTTCCCTCTTTCTATATCAATAGTGACAATTTATGTGAAAACAAGATTGCTGTTTTTTAACAGCTCACTTCATTCACCTGAACCTTTCCTCTCATTCTCCTGCTTTGTATTTTTAATCTAATTCCCACAGCAACCAACTGTGATGTTGTAACGGTGCAAACTCTGCCTGCTACACAAAGCTCAAGTAAGCAAACTCTGTGCAGGGGATCTCCACACAGGTCTGGGGTCTATCACTGTAGTATCTGAATGCATTCTCCCCGCACCCATGCACACAGTCTCCACATGCAGGACGGAGAACACTATCAGAGATATTCCACAGCTGCTATTGAAGCCTCAGCGGTTTTGGCTAATGGAGACCATGCTCCCTTTCCTCCCTGGGCAACTTGCTTTTCCTTATGCAATGGAATGGAAAGAACCTCCTCAGACCACAGCTTTCTGGCACGTGGAGGGAGAGGAATCCCTCAGCATGGTGCGTCTGCAGCCGAGACCAGTGTGTGTGCTGAAGAACGCTGGCATTCAGCAGGATTTGGTCCAAAGAGAAGATTATTCCTTGATCTCTGCAAAATGTTTGCAATGAAAAGCCAGAACATTCTGATTTTCCATCTGAATCTTGGGAAATCTGTGGTTTCATTGGGTTTGATCTAAACCCAAGTTCGTGATTAAGGACTAGGTGGGCACATAGCATCAGCTTCTGCTCAGGCCTGCTTTTGCAGTGGAGCAGCCTGCTCCTGCAGTTGAGGTTATTGTTGAAGTTGTGGTTTGGCATTATGCTTTCCCACCCCACATGCAAGCAGTAGCTCACCTTGGTTTTAAAAGGAAGTTATTTGGGACTGAGTCCTATGGCTATCCATTAGTACTGGATGGCTGCTCTCTGCTTATTCCTAGCATATGGGGCTTGACTATTGCACTTTAATTTTTAAAGTGCTTTTATCCTCAAAACTCTGCAGTGCCATTGGGTGAAGCAGAGACCCATGTCCAGAACTAGCCTGCATGAACAGAAATAGCTGGAGAAAGGAGGACTCTTGTTTAAAGTCATCTCTGTTATATTGCAGTGGTAAGAGGGGAGACTGACACATGCCTTGCCTAGTCTTTCTATTCCTGCACAATCAATGAGAAACAGCTCCAGCCAGCACTCAGATGTCAAACAGAGCCCTGAGTGAACAACCTAATCCTCATTTATTCAAGGAATATACTTGTGTATTTATAGCAGTCAGCTGAGAAGGTTGCAGAGAGAGGCTGCCACAGTGTTCTCATTGAAACATGGGGTTAGTGATACATTACTACAGCTGTGAGAGTGATACAAGTTATGTCCTGATTGGTGCAAATGCTGATTCACATACGATAGTGGTCTGCATTACCATACCGTTTGGAACCAAACTCCACCCCCAACTCTATATTGCACTGTTGTTAGGACAGTGTACACCTGCTGTAGGAATGCGCCATTTGGGCAAGACATGAAGTGAATAAGTCCCTTTCCTGCATGCGACCAAAGAGCTTACAGTCCTAAACGCCCTGACATGCTTGAATAAGATAAGTCACTATTTAAATTTTTATTTATTTGCATTGCAGAAGTGCCCAAAAGGTTCTAATCAAAATCAGGGCTCCTTTGCACACTCTCTCTCTCTCTCTCTTTCTCTATTGGTATGTCTACGGTACGAAATTAGGTCGAATTTATAGAAGTCGTTTTTTTAGAAATCTGTTTTATATATTCGAGTGTGTGTGTCTCCACAGAAAATGCTCTAAGTGCATTAACTTGGCGGAGTGCTTCCACAGTACCGAGGCAAGCGTTGACTTCCGGAGCGTTGCACTGTGGGTAGCTATCCCACAGTTCCCGCAGTCTCTGCTGCCCATTGGAATTCTGGGTTGAGATCCCAATGCCTGATGGGGCTAAAACATTGTCATGGGTGGTTCTGGGTACATGTCATCAGGCCCCCCTTCCCTCCCTCCCTCCGTGAAAGAAAGGCAGACAATCGTTTTGCGCCTTTTTTCCTGAGTTACCCGTGCAGACGCCATACCACGGCAAGCATGGAGCCCACTCAGCTCACTGTCACCGTATGTCTCCTGAGTGCTGGCAGACGTGGTACTACATTGCTACACAGCAGCAGCAACCCCTTGCCTTGTGGCAGCAGACGGTACAGTAGGACTGGTAGCCATCATCATCATGTCCGAGGTGCTCCTGGTTGCCTCTGTGAGGTCGATCAGGAGCGCCTGGGCAGACATGGGCGCAGGGACTAAATTTGGAGTGACTTGATCAGGTCATTCTCTTTAGTCCTGAAGTCGGTCCTATTGAACCATCTTATGGTGAGCAGGCAGGCGATACAGATTGCTAGCAGTCCTCTTGTACCATCTTCTGCCGAGCAGCCATGAGATGTGGATGGCATGCAGTCCTTCTGCACCGTCTGCTGCCAGCCAGAGATGTAAAAGATAGATGGAGTGTATCAAAACAAGAAATAGACCAGATTTGTTTTGTACTCCTTTGCAACCCCCCCACCTGCCCCCCGTCTAGGGGACTCATTCCTCTAGGTCACACTGCAGTCACTCACCGAGAAGGTGCAATGAGGTAAATCTAGCCATGTATCAATCAGAGGCCAGACCAACCTGCTTGTTCCAATAAGAACAATAACTTAGGTGCACCATTTCTTATTGGAACCCTCCGTGAAGTCCTGCCTGAAATACTCCTTGATGTAAAGCCACCCCCTTTGTTGATTTTAACTCCCTGTAAGCCAACTCTGTAAGCCATGTCGTCAGTCGCCCCTCCCTGTGTCAGAGTAATGGCAGACAATCGTGCATCTGAGTTGAGAGTGCTGTCCAGAGCAGTCACAATGGAGCACTCTGGGATAGCTCCTGGAGGCCAATACCGTCGAATTGTGTCCACAGTACCCCAAATTCGACCCGGCAAGGCCGATTTAAGCACTAATCCAGTTGTCAGGGGTGGAGTAAGGAAATCGATTTTAAGAGCCCTTTAAGTCAAAATAAAGGGCTTCATCGTGTGGATGGGTGCAGGTTTACATCGATTTAACGCTGCTAAATTCGACCTAAAGTCCTAGTGTAGACCAGGGCTATGTATGTGTGTATATATATTGAGATGGCATGACCAGAACTGTACACAGTATTCAAGGTGTAGGCAATCCATATGTTTATATAGTGGCATTATGATATTTTCTGTCTATTTATCCTTTCTAGTGGTTCCTAATATTAGCTTTTTTGATTGCTGTTTCACATTGAACAGATGTTTTCAGAGAACTATTCATGATGACTCTAAGATCTGTCTTGAGTGATAACAAATAAATTCGCAAAAAGAAAAGGAGAGATCACTCTCCTTACAGTGTGTATGGTAACACCCATTGTTTCATGTTCTCTGTGTATATAAATCTCCGCACTGTATTTTCCACTGAATGCATCCGATGAAGTGAGCTGTAGCTCACAAAAGCTTATGCTCAAATAAATGGGTTAGTCTCTAAGGTGCCACAAGTACTCCTTTTCTTTTTGCGAATACAGACTAACATGGCTGCTACTCTGAAACCAACAAATAAATTAGATCCTGTCATTTTGTATGTATAGTTGAGATTGTTTTCCAATGTGCATTACTTCGCATTTATCATCATTGAATTTCATCCGCCCTTTTGTTGCCCGTTCACCCAATTTTATGAGATCCCTTTGTAATTCTTCACAGTCAGTATTGGACTTAACTACTTTGAGTAATTTTATATTGTCTGCAAACTTTGCCACCCCACAGTTTACTCCTTCTACCAGCTTACTTATGAATAAGTTGAACAGCACTTGTCCTGGTACAGATCCTTGGGGGAACCTGTTATTTAGCCCTCTCTACTGTGAAAAACTGATAATTTATTTCTATCTTTCCCCACTATCTTTTAACCAATTACTGATCCATGAGAGGACCTTCCCTCTTATCCCATGACTGCTTACTTTGCTTAAGAGCTTTTGCTGAGGGACCTTGTCAAAGGCTATCTGAAAATTCAAGTACACTCTGTTGACCAGATCACCCTTGTCCACCTGTTTGTTGACCCCCCTCAAAGAATTCTAGCAGATTGTTGAGGCATGATTTCCCTTTACCAAAGCCGTGATGACTCTTCCACAATATATTGTGTCCACAAGCTAAATATGAGTCAACAGTGTAACACTGTTGCAAAAAAAAGCGAACATCATTCTGGGATGTATTAGCAAGAGTGTTGTAAGCAAGACACAAGGAGTAATTTTTCTGCTCTACTCTGCACTGATTAGGCCTCAACTGGAGTATTGTGTCCAGTTCTGGGCACCACATTTCAGGAAAGATGTGGACATATTGGAGAAGGTCCAGAGAAGAGCAACAAAAATGATTAAAGGTCTAGAAAACATGACCTATAAGGGAAGATTGAAAAAAACTGGGTTTGTTTAGTCTGGAAAAGAGAAGACTGAGAGGGGACATGATAACAGTTTTCAAGTACATAAAAGGCTGTTACAAGGAGCAGGGAGAAAAATTGTTGTTCTTAACCTCCTGAGGCTAGGACAAGAAGCAATGGGCTTAATTTGCAGCAAGGGCAGTTTAGTTTGGACATGAGGAAAAACTTCCTAACTGTCAGGGTGGTTAAGCGCTGGAATAAATTGCCTAGGAAGGTTGTGAAATCTCAATCATTGGAGATTTTTAAGAGCAGGTTAGACAAACTGGGATGGTCTAGACAATACTTAGTCCTTCCATGAGTACAGGGGACTGGACTAGATGACCTCTCGAGGTCCCTTCCAGTTCTATGATTCATCTATGTGTGTGATAATTCTGTTCTTTAATATAGTTTCAACCAGTTCACCTGGTATTGAAGTTAGGCTTATGAGCCTATAATTGCCAGGATCACCTCTTGAGCCTTTTTAAAAAAATGGTGTTACATTAGCTATCCCTCAGTCAACTGGTACAGAGGCTGATTTACACAATAGGTTACATACAACTGTTAGTAGTTCTGCAATTTAATATTGGCATTCTTCAGATCACTTGGATGAATGACATCTGGTCCTGGTGACTTATTACTGTTTAATTTGTCAGTTTGTTCCAAAACCTCCTCTATCCACATCTCAATCTTGGATAGTTCCTCATATTTTTCACTTAAAAAGAATGGCTCATGTGTGGGACTCTCCCTCACATCCTCTGTATCGAAGACCGATGCATAGAATTCATTTAGCTTCTCTGCAATGGCCTTATCTTCCTTGATTGCTCCTTTAGCACCTCAGTCATCTAGTGGCCCCACTGATTGATTGGCAGGCTTCCTACTTCTGATGTACTTAAAAAAAAAAAATTGCTGTTAGGTTTTTTTTGTGTCTTTTGCAAATTGCTCCTCAAATCCTTTTTTGCTCTGGCCAGTCAAGTGTAACAGTATGATTAGGCAGAGTTTTCCTTTCTATTTTCCTGAGCAGGATTTGACTTCCAATTTTTAAAGGATGCCTTTTTGTCCCTAACCACCTCTTACTCTGTTGTTCAGTCAAGATGGCATTTTTTGGTCCTCTTACCATTTTTCTTTCTATGTGGGGTATACATTTAGTCTGCGCCTGTTATGGTGTTCTGAAAAAGGTTCCATGCAGCTTGCAGGCATTTCACTTTTGTGACTGTTCCTTTTAATTTCCATTTCACCGCCTTCCTCATTTTTGTGTGGTTCCCCTTTTTGAAATTAAATACTACTATGGTGTTTTTCTTTGGTATTCCCCTCTCCCAAGAATGTTAAATTTAATTACATTTAAACACAATTACTGTGTGTTTCAGCTATATTTGCATGTTGGACTAGATTCTGTGCGCCACTCAGGACTAAATCAAGAATTGTCTTTCCCTTTGTGGGTTCCAGGACCAGCTGCTCTGAGAAGCAATCATTAATGGTGTCTAGAAATTTTATCTCTGCATCCCGTCCTGAGGTGACATGTACCCAATCAATGTGTGGATAGTTGGAATCCCACTTTATTACTGAGTTTTCTGTTTTTTGTTGTATCTCTAATCTCCCTGAGCTTAGCTTTTGCTTTGAGATGTTGGGTTAAGATGTCAAATCTTAAACTCTAAGTGAAATTTAGGGGGGAACAGGGTACAAACCCAGAAGGACTGAAACATAAAAATGTGCTCTCCAACTGTTACTGAGTAAAATGACTGAGCTTTTTGCCCAGCTCTCACATTGACTTTAGGTAGGGAAATAAGCAGCAGGTGCAGATGAACCAAGAAATAAGGATGCAATTTTCATGTAAATATTCCTATGTCCATTCAGCAAGGAATAGAAAACAGATCGTACATGCTAAACTGTTTTCATATTGAATTTATCAAATATTTCCACAAGGCATCAGCAAATTGACAGTCATAGTCTAATTCTTGCAACTGATCTCATTTCAGACAGAGAGAGAGCACTCTGTGTTCAAGATGAGAACTAAGTGGTGTAAGAAGTGAAAGGAGTTACGTGCATCTGCCCACGTGGCTGCATTTCAGGAAATCCCAGGTAAATGGGAACAAAGCAGGATTGGAATTTGTAGCAATTCTGCTAAGGGGCCCTTTGAGAAATGCATGGCTAGGTCCTGAGGACAGATAGGACATCTGATCCAACGCTCACTGAAGTCAGAAGGACACCTATTCACTTTGCTGGGCATTGGACAGAAGCTATGGAAAGCACTGGCTGAAGCTCAATGTGCAGCGGCCCCCGCCCCAAGAAAATATTCTTTCATGGAAGTCTAACTGGAAGAGCCAAAAAAACCCCACACATAGGGAAGTCTTTTAGCTTGTGTCTTGGCTCCTAAGAGAAGAGAAAATGGATGCTCTCAAAAAGTTGAATATTTAGAAGTGAGAAAAGGTAAAAAGCTAGCTTGAAAAGTTAACATCTGGTTAGGTGAAGTCTCTCCCTTTGAAGAAAGCATCACTGATAAAAACCCATGTAAATCTCTTGACTGCATTTGTTTAGCTATTTTCAGTGTTTAATAGCTATGAATATTGATTACATATTCAATAAATTTTATTGAACTAACAGTCAAGTTAATTACATTTTTTAATTATTTGAGTGAGGAATTGAATATTAAAAATTCAAGAACTGCCTGTAGCAGGACTGTATGGTGCATCGCCAGGAACTCATGCTGGCCCTGATGTCAGTAAACCTCCTGCCTTTCCAGGTCTCCAACTTTAACAGGTACAGAATGGAAGAAAGGGGGAGGTGGGGAGTGTAAATGCTCTCTCCTCTTTGGACATGGTGTGTAAGAATTCCCATAGATGTAGCAGAGGGTTGGAATTTGATGATAAATAAGACTATAGAAAACCAATAAAAAAATCCTAATTCTCACCACACATGCACAGGTCCCCAGTTGCATCGTGGGAGAGGCAAAAGGGCAATAATCTGAGGTCTGAGCTGTTAACGAAAATTCTTAGTAAAGTGTAGCCATGTAAATAGGTTGGAGTTGTAAGGACCAGGTGTGATGCTGGCAGACCTGGTGCCAGCTCATGCCAAGGCTTCTAGGACTTACTGAACACTGATGAGTGCATAGCTGGAAACCAATCTGGCTCACCTGTGTGTTAGCATTGTTAAAACAGATGTTAAGTTTATAAGAATGTATTTAGTGTTTGGGCTTTATGAAATGCTTGAGAGTTGCTGTGTGCATTAATCTCACTTGTAATATCTATATCCCATGTTATAAGGTAATATTTAAGAGTTTATTTTGTAACTCTAAGGGTGTTTGGGGGTGGGGGATTGTCCAGTTTCATAGCAATCAGAAGAGAAGTATTACCAAGTGTGAAATACTAGTTTACCACAAGAGGTGTCCTTTCATAGATTCATAGAATATCAGAGTTGGAAGAGACCTCAGGAGGTCATCTAGTCCAACCCCCTGCTCAAAGCAGGACCAATCCCCAATTTTGCCCCAGAACCCCCTAAATGGCCCCCTCAAGGATTGAACTCACAACCCTGGGTTTAGCAGGCCAATGCTCAAACCACCTACCCAACAAAAGGCCTATAGTCACCAGACAAACTCTTATGAAACATCAGTGGACAAAAACTTTGATTGCTCCCCCCCCCCATCCATGAAGAGGGGATGTGCACAAACCCGCCTCCCATTACAGTTTGAACTCTGGCAGAAGGGAATAAAAATCCCTGACGAGAAGGATGTGTATCAGTGTGCTGCTTGGAATTTGGAGAGGGCAGTATTTCTAAGCATAAGCAAGGGATCACCAAGCTGCTTAGCTTGGGTTAGCCATAAAGGCCATATAGAACTTGCATGTTACAGCAGCTTCTATTACTTTTTGAAACCTAAGACCGTAGCTCATTTGTGTGTGTATGTTTGCCTGGTTTAACCTTGTAAATAACTCTTATTTCTTTTTCCTAGTTAATAAACCTTTAGTTTATTATAGCGTTGTCTGCAAGCATTGTCTTTGGTGAGAGATCTAAGGTACAATTGACCTGGGGTAAGTGACTGGTCCTTTGGGATTGGAAGTAACCTGAATTAGTCTCTAAGGTGCCACAAGTACTCCTTTTCTTTTTGCTGAATTTTATTGTGATTTTTGTTTTAAAGGCCCATCTATCGCAAAGTCAGGCTTGCCTGGGTGGCAAGATAGATTGGTGTGCCCAAGAGAGTTGTCCATGACTCCATGTTAAGACTGTTATAGTGCTTGAGGAGTTCATACGTGATACTTGGTTGGTGAAATCTGACGACAGAGTACACAACCAGTTTGCAGTTTATGCCCTAGTTTGTAACAGTCTGCCCTGACGGTGGTACCCCGGTTTGTGAGCCACTCCAGACAGCTTGACACCAGGGTGTGAGCAGTCAGGCCTGATGGTTAGTAAGGTGCCACACCAAGAGTCAGAGACAGAGTTGTGGGTAGGGCATAGAAGCAGAGATTGGGAACAGATAGGTCTCCATTTCTCTCCTGTTGGAAGACGTTGTGCAGCTTTTTGTCCTGCTCTTGATGTGAAAGCAGGAGTGGAGAGCTTACACATGCCCTCAGACATTGTGCAAAGCCTGAGGGGAAAAGAAGAAGAAAGCTTTGGCAGCTCTTCCTGGTGCCCCTTGGCTTAGGGAAAGAGAATGGGGAAGAATGTTACTGCACAAATCATTTAAAAAATAAATTAAATTACCCCCACCTCCGATTCCACACATCATAAAACCTCAAAGCAGAATTTGAAACTCATGATTCTAAATGTACATTTTAGTATGAGCTACATGCATTCCTATTCAGTGTCAGGATCCCAGTGTCACTGTGTTGCATTACTCAAGGTAGAATACACAATTTATCCTAAATTACAGGGTTTCACAGGGTCCAAACAGTGATTTTCCACATACACACACTGGGTGAAATCCTGGTCTTGGTGAAATGCACACTTTGAGTTACAAATCAGAGCACCATCTGCAGCTCTTGTAAGCCATACTATCTTTAATATGAAAAACAACAACACAGCTTTGTAGGGTCCAGAAATCACTCTCACGTACACCATGCAAAAGCTTAAAATAAAACCCAATCCAGAGAACAGTGTTGATGCTTTGCCCCATGTATTATGCTACTGTACTCCAGAAACTTTGCAAAAACCACCAGCAATGGATGGTTTGCTGCTGACCCAGAGCCAGAGAGAAACTGACTCTGGCATGCCATAGGGAAACAATAAAATGGTGAAAAAAGAAAAGGAGTACTAGTGGCACCTTAGAGACTAACCAATTTATTTGCGCATAAGCTTTCATGAGCTACAGCTCACTTCATAGGATGCATTCCGATGAAGTGAGCTGTAGCTCATGAAAGCTTATGCGCAAATAAATTGGTTAGTCTCTAAGGTGCCACAAGTACTCCTTTTCTTTTTGTGAATACAGACTAACTCGGCTGCTACTCTGAAACCAATAAAATGGTGGTGTGTGAATAAACATAAAGGACAACATTCTTCAGCCATGAAGTGTTTCCCCCAGAGCTCTTCCCACTCAACCTTTGTGTACATAGATAGATGCATGGATAAATAAATCTTTCTCTCTCCTGCAAGTTGGTATTTGACAGCTTGGTGGGTTGGGGATTGGGTTTGAACTGGTGCAGATGTGTGCATCTAGCATATTGTTCTTTCTATTTTCTTTGTTTTTAATAGCTCAGAATCCTTCAAACACAGACCCTTGAGGCATCTCCATTCTTTATCTAACTTCTTGGCATTTGTATGGTGCCTATTATTATTAAATATCAACACTGCAGTAAAGCCTGAAAGCCTCAGTCAGGATTTAGGTTCCAGTGTGGTAGGTCCTGTGCCATATAAACACACAAGGAGATACACTCCCTATCTATATTGCCTCAGTAAATAGACATATGTGTCTCCTCTTCCTCTGTATGTTTGCTTAAATGCAAACAAATGGAGAATATGTCATGCTCAGACACAGTGGCACATGCAGATCCTCATTTATGCATATAGGGTCCGATCCAACTCCCAGTGCAGTCTTTGGGAGTCTTTCAATTAACTTTAATTCCAGTTGGATCAGGCCCATATGTAGTGGCATGTGCAAACAGGTACTTCAACGCACATGCTTATTTGTGTGAGCAGTGACCTGCATACAAGGGGAGTCCACGTGTATTTTGAATGTGGAGTTTAGAAAGTAAGGTTGTTTTAAAAAAAAATATATAGGTCATACTGGGTAAAAAAGAGCAACTCTTATTTAATGGGTATTGGGAAATGTATTCACTTAAAATATAACCTATATATTTGTGGATGCAGGCATCAGTTGAAAATGCTAACAGCTATTTTGGGTAAACTATGCTGGCTGGTTGTGCTGAAGATGATGAAAATGTATTAGGATGTTCAAGGCTACTGTTGACAGACATATGTTAATCATGCTTTGCAGACCCTGTAGCAAGATCCTTTTTCCACGTGTCATTTCAGGGGAGAGGGAGCGATAGCTCAGTGGTTTGAGTATTGGCCTGCTAAACCCAGGGTTGTGAGTTCAATCCTTGAGGGGGCCATTTAGGGATCTGTGGCAAAAAAAAATGGGGATTGGTCCTGCTTTGAGCAGGGGGTTGGACTAGATTATTTCCTGAGGTCCTTCCAACTCTGATAGTCTATGAAATGTAAACAAGCTTGTTTATCTTAGCAATTGGCTGAACAAGAAGTAGGACTGAGTGGACTTGTAGGCCCTAAAGTTTTAGGGGGGAGGGATAGCTCAGTGGTTTGAGCATTGGCCTGCTAAACATAGGGTTGTGAGTTCAATCCTTGAGGGGGCCATTTAGGGATCAGGGCAAAAATTGGGGATTGGTCCTGCTTTGAGCAGGGGGTTGGACTAGATGACCTCCTGACATCCCTTCCAACCCTGATATTCTATGATTTTCTCCTATGTGTGTGTGTGTATATATATATATATATGATTTTAAAAATAATTTTGATCTAATGATCGCCATTTGTCATATGGAATATGCAGTTCTCAGGAGACTGAATAAGCCTTTGGAAATATTCAAAAGCACTTGTCTAGTTTATAATAACTCTAGTGGCATGGCTTGGGATCTGGCAACATATACGACTGCCCACGTGTTAATATAGCTGTTGGTTTTTTGTGAGCACTCTGTTGATGATAATGATTCAAATTCTTGTGCTGCCTGATTTGACTGGATGGATCGAGGGTTTGAAATGAGATACTGAGCCTTTCATATCTAGATCATCATTTTGCTGTGGCCCAGGCCAGAAGTGACCAAAGGTTGTTTCCATCTGAAGTCTAGTAGACAATCTGTGTGGAATGAGTTTATGGTGTTGATCCAGCAGACAGCACCAATCACAATTGGCAGCCTTGTTAGCCCTTGCAGCAGAGAAACTCGTGACTCTGGGACATGAAGACTATACAACCTGTGCACCCTTAGCTAAATTATGATGTAGAATTAAAAATAACGTTCCATGCTTTGACTAATTTTTATTATTTCAAATCCAAATGAGGAAACAGAAGCAGACTTGATCAGTCAGTGCTGGTTTGCAAATTCCATTTATCTTTAGTTTAAAACAACTCTGCAGAGGGGACAAGCCATACATGCTTAAAGCCTGGGTGTCTCCTACACTATTATTTAGACTTCTCTGGTACACAAAGCAAGAGAACTCAATGAACAATTTACAGTGAATCTTCCCAGTTTTTCAGTTTCTATATTGTCCAAAAGTTGATCTATTTTTTAAAAATATTTTTATTACTTCTGTGAACAATTCTAACTGCAGTTATTTGCAACTAGTTTGAGATGCTTTGGAACTGAAAGTTTCACACTTGACTTATGTCTGTTAGATTTGATTGGAGACATAGGTCACATGATAGTTTGTTTGTCTCTTAATTGGATGAGTGTGACTCTTAAGAATCAGGTTCCAGGTGGAGAACATTAATGATCATGAATTGCTTTTTACAGGAATAATTTTTATTGGTGTAAACAGTTGTTGCTTCCGCAAATATTCCTTCTAGTAAACTTGTTTGCTAGTATATTCAGAGTGAACATAAAAGTAGCATGAAGACAACTGAAGCAAATATGCAAAATCTTAAATGAATATTTGTGAAAAATGTTTTGTGGCATTCACTCAGCTCCTCCAAAATGCATAATCAGCTCTGACACAGTTTCTCAGAAAAATTAGGTTTGCATCAATCCAATTCAAAAACTGTTTGTACTTTGGGAAAAACTATCACAGAATAAACTGAGCTCTTTTTGCTCAAGTCCACATCTTCTGTAATAAGGGTCAGCTCCTTCTCACTCTGGCTTCCTCTCCCTGTCTAATGTATAAATAAGTGGAGCCTAGGTGTACCCAGTGAATTCCAGCTATCGTGCTCTCCAAGATACTTGACCCTTTCTTGCATTGGCCCCAGGTGATGAGTGTGGGATAAGAATCTGTATAGCACAGAATAGAATTCTGGTGACAAATACAGCACAGGGAGAGTGTTTCTGAATCTAACTTTTCTCAGGTGGACCTAGTCCCCGTGACCAGCGCATACTATGTCACAACCACAACCTGACCAAACCTTCCAGAAATGTCCACTATATCTCATTTAATTGCTCATGCTTACCATAACATTGACTGACTAGGGTTTGCCAAGGAATGGCTGATTCCAGATAGAATCAAATCAAAAACCAGACGAATTTCCACAGACATTTGCATGCCTTTGTATAGTATTGGTGGATTATATGAAGAGTTACAGTTTTGTGCTGGTTTCAGAGGAACAGCCGTGTTAGTCTGTATTCGCAAAAAGAAAAGGAGTACTTGTGGCACCTTAGAGACTAACCAATTTATTTGAGCATGAGCTTTCGTGAGCTACAGCTGATGAAGTGAGCTGTAGCTCACGAAAGCTCATGCTCAAATAAATTGGTTAGTCTCTAAGGTGCCACAAGTACTCCTTTTCTTTTTAGTTTTGTGCTGAGTACAGATGTTCTATCTGCATATGCAGTCAAACAGCATCAGAAACAC
Source organism: Caretta caretta (assembly GCF_965140235.1). NCBI lineage: Eukaryota > Metazoa > Chordata > Testudines > Cheloniidae > Caretta > Caretta caretta. Next base: position 248,096,759 of record NC_134206.1, read on the forward strand.
CTCTTCATCAGCCTAGGGCTTCTCTTCTAAATAACAGATTTTTTTTTTTAATTTCACACACTTTCCAGCCCTCTGATAGGCTACTCTTTTGATTTATAATTTCAAATAGAATTCAATCATGAAGGAAAGCTGAGTGTGCTAGTCCACTAGCAAACCCTACTGAAACTCATTGGCTTTTATATCCCCAGGTTCCTAATCTCTGCCTCAGTCTGTCTCTGCTGTTTTATTCCCTTTCATGTTTTGTGACTAACATGGAAATTATTGAGAAGAGGTAATTCTCTTATATTCTTTTTAAATAGCAGTCAAAGATAAAGGTGTGCACCATTTGACCAGCTGCTCAGAGCTGATGAATAAAACTAGTCTTGAGATGTGCATAGAGTGCACTTATTGGGTTAGAACAGTTTGTTTCAGCTTGGATTTTTACATCTTTTAATTGGCATGCATAGATCTTTCTAATACACAAATGACTGGGAGACCCATTAAGCTGAAAATTACTGAAGTTTGCAAAATGAATAAAAACAAACACAATGAAAAGAGATTTTGCATCCTGCATCATAAAATGTACTTTATTTATTTGAAGAGATACATTTTAAATGACTTATTCTAATACTTCATGGTATTTGTGGGGGGCAGACACAATGCCCTTTGTAGTTAAGGCTGAGTTCCAGCTGCCACATTAAACCTGCTTTATCAGTTGTTTATAACTGACAGTGGCATAGACAGCTGCAGCAGCACAGGAGCTAGCAAACAGAGCTGTAAACAGGGGAGTTTGAGTGGGAGTTTGAAAGGGGAGTTTGTTTTGTGGTGCTTGTTCGGGGTTTGTTTGTTTTTTTTGTGGGGGGTGGTGTTTTGGGTGTGGTTTGTGTTTCCCAGATTAACAGGATTTAGGTGGGAAGGCGATGACAGATACAGAGACTGCAGTGAGAGTGACCCACGTAGTGGAAGACACAATGAAGATGACTGTATGTGGAAGCTGCGGTATGTACATGATCCTGGAGGGGGCACCTGGTAAGAGTTTTGTCTGCATGAAATGCCTTCTGATAGAGCTGTTGGAGGAAAAGATCCAAGGTTTGGAGATGCAGGTGGAAAGTCTGGTTGAGTTTAGGAAGGGGGTTTGAGCAGATTATGGAGCAAAGACATGAGGCATCTGAAGGGAAAAGCTCAGACTTGCAGATGGAAGCAGGACTGGGGAATTCTGAGGGGAGACTGGGTGAGGAAAGTGGTCAGTGGAAGCATGTGACTAAAAGAACCAGGCAGAGGAAAAGACAGGCTAGTGAAGGAGAAATAGAGCTCAAGAATAGGTTTGCAGAGTTAGAAAATGAAGAAGGGGCTCAGCAGGTAGTCACTGAAGGTGGAAGGGCAAGGAAGAAGAGAAGAGCAGCTAGTCCTATAGGAAAAGGGGAAGAGTTAATGGAGACTACACCAAATATGAGCCCCAGGAGGATACAGGATGGGTTGAAGAGGATTATAAAGGAGAATAGGAATGGAAAGAACTTGCAGCCAGAGGAAACAGGGGATAGACTGGAGAATAGCACCGTCACCAGGAAAAGGCAGGTCTATGTGATTGGGGACCCTTTACTGAGAAGAATAGATAGGCCTATAACCAGAGCTGATCCAGAGAATAGGAGGGTGTGCTGTCTTCCAGGTGCTAAGATATGGGATGTAGACCTGAGGTTGAAAAGGATTCTAAAGGGAGCAGGAAAGAATCCCCTAATTATCCTTCATGTGGGAACAAATGATACGGCTAGATTCTCGCTGGAAAGTATTAAGGGAGACTATGCTAGGCTGGGGAAGATGCTTAAGGAAATTGAGGCTCAGTTTATCTTTAGTGGGATTCTGCCTGTTCCTAGAGAAGGGCAAGAAAGGTGTGACAAGATTATGACTATCAACAGATGGCTTAGGCAGTGGTGCTATAAGGAGGGCTTTGGGATGTATGGCCACTGGGAGGCACTCATGGACAGAGGACAGTTCTCTCTGGATGGACTTCATCTGAGTAGGGAAGGAAATAGACTTCTAGGATGGAGGCTGGCACAACTGATTAAGAGAGCTTTAAACTAGGAATTTGGGGGAGATGGTTGGGAGATGTCCAGGTAATCTCCACGCCGGATTTTAGCATTGAGAGGAAAGAAAATGAAGTAAGAGAGGATACAGCCGTGGGTAGGAGGAAGGGCAGTGTAGATACAAGTCTAACAGGTTATACTGGCTGTAGAATGACCGTGCCCAATAGGGTACAGAATGTGAGTGAGGCTAAACAGCAAAAATTAAGATGTTTGTACACCAATGCGAGGAGCCTAGGTAACAAAATGGAGGAACTAGAGCTACTGGTGCAGGAAGTGAAACCAGATATAATAGGGATAACAGAAACATGGTGGAATAGTAGTCATGACTGGACTACAAGTATTGAAGGGTATGTGCTGTTTAGGAAAGACCGAAATAAAGGTAAAGGTGGTGGAGTAGGATTGTGTATCAATGATGAGGTAGAATGTAAAGAAATAAGAAGCGATGAAATGGATAAGACTGAGTCCGTCTGGGCAAAAATTACATTGGGGAAGAAAACTATTAGAGCCTCCCCTGGGATAGTGCTTGGGGTGTGCTATAGACAGCCGGGATCTAATTTGGATATGGATAGAGCCCTTTTTAATGTTTTTAATAAAGTAAATACTAATGGAAACTGTGTGATCATGGGAGACTTTAACTTCCCAGATATAGACTGGAGGACGAGTGTTAGTAATAATAATAGGGCTCAGATTTTCCTAGATGTGATAGCTGATGGATTCCTTCATCAAGTAGTTGCTGAACCGACTAGAGGGGATGCCATTTTAGATTCGGTTTTGGTGAGTAGTGAGGACTCATAGAAGAAATGGTTGTAGGGGATAATCTTGGCTCAAGTGATCATGAGCTAATTCAGTTAAAACTGAATGGAAGGATTAACAAAAATAAATCTGCAACTAGGGTTTTTGATTTCAAAAGGGCTGACTTTCAAAAATTAAGGAAATTAGTTAGGGAAGTGGATTGGACTGAAGAATTTATGGATCTAAAGGTAGAGGAGGCCTGGGATTATTTTAAATCAAAGCTGCAGAAGCTATTGGAAGCCTGCATCCCAAGAAAGGGGAAAAAATTCATAGGCAGGAGTTGTAGACCAAGCTGGATGAGCAAGCATCTCCGAGAGCTGATTAAGAAAAAGCAGAAAGCATACAGGGAGTGGAAGAAGGGAGGGATCAGCAAGGAAAGCTACCTTATTGAGGTCAGAACATGTAGGGATAAAGTGAGACAGGCTAAAAGTCAAGTAGAGTTGGACCTTGCAAAGGGAATTAAAACCAATAGTAAAAGGTTCTATAGCCATATAAATAAGAAGAAAATAATAAAGAAGAAGTGGGACCGCTAAACACTGAGGATGGAGTGGAGGTCAAGGATAATCTAGGCATGGCCCAATATCTAAACAAATTATTTGCCTCAGTCTTTAATAAGACTAAAGAGGATCTTAGGGATAATGGTAGCATGACAAATGGGAATGAGGATATGGAGGTAGACATTACCATATTTGAGGTAGAAGAGAAACTCAAACAGCTTAATGGGACTAAATTGGGGGGCCCAGATAATCTTCATCCAAGAATATTAAAGGAATTGGCACATGAAATTGCAAGCCCATTAGCAAGAATTTTTAATGAATCTGTAAACTCAGGGGTTGTACCGTATGATTGGAGAATTGCTAACATAGTTCCTGTTTTTAAGAAAGGGAAAAAATGTGATCCGAGTAACTACAGGCCTGTTAGTTTGACATCTGTAGCGTGCAAGGTCTTGGAAAAAATTCTGAAGGAGAAGGTAGTTAAGGACATTGAAGTCAATGGTAAATGGGACAAAATACAACATGGTTTTACAAAAGGTAGATCGTGCCAAACCAACCTGATCTCCTTCTTTGAGAAAGTAACAGATTTTTTAGACAAAGGAAACGCAGTGGATCTAATTTACCTAGATTTCAGTAAGGCATTTGATACTGTGCCACATGGGGAATTATTAGTTAAATTGGATAAAATGGGGATCAATAGGAAAATTGAAAGGTGGGTAAGGAATTGGTTAAAGGGCAGACTACAACGGGTCCTACTGAAAGGTGAACTGTCAGGCTGGAGGGAGGTTACCAGTGGAGTTCCTCAAGGATCGGTTTTGGGACCAATCTTATTTAATCTTTTTATTACTGACCTCGGCACAAAAAGTGGGAGTGTGCTAATAAAGTCTGCGGATGATACAAAGCTGGGAGGTATTGCCAATTTAGAGAAGGACTGGGATATCATGCAGGAGGATCTGGATGACCTTGTAAACTGGAGTAAAGTACTAGGATGAAATTTAATAGTCAAAAGTGCAAGGTCATGCATTTAGGAATTAATAACAAGAATTTTAGTTATAAGCTAGGGATGCATCAATTAGAAGTAACGGAGGAGGAAAAGGACTTTGGGGTATTGGTTGATCATAGGATGACTATGAGCCGCCAATGTGACATGGCCGTGAAAAAAGCTAATGCGGTCTTGGGATGCATCAGGAGAGGTATTTCCAGTAGGGATAAGGAGGTTTTAGTACTGTTATACAAGGCACTGGTGAGACCTCACCTGGAATACTGTGTGCAGTTCTGGTCTCCCATGTTTAAGAAGGATGAATTCAAACTGGCACAGGTACAGAGAAGGGCTACTAGGATGATCCGAGGAATAGAAAACTTGTCTTATGTAAGGAGACTCGAGGAGCTTGGCTTGTTTAGCCTAACTAAAGGAAGGTTGAGGGGAGATATGATTGCTCTCTATAAATATGTCAGAGGGATAGATACCGGAGAGGGGGAGGAATTATTTAAGCTCAGAACCAATGTGGGCACAAGAACAAATGGATATAAACTGGCCACCAGGAAATTTAGACTAGAAATTAGACGAAGGTTTCTAACCATCGGAGGAGTGAAGTTTTGGAATAGCCTTCCAAGGGAAGCAGTGGGGGCAAAAGATCTATCTGGCTTTAAGATTAAACTCGATAAGTTTATGGAGGAGATGGTATGATGGGATAATATGGTTTTGGTAATTAAATATTCATGGTAAATAGGTCCAATGGCCTGTGATGGGATATTAGATGGGGTGGGATCTGAGTTACCCAGGAAAGAATTTTCTGTAGTATCTGGCTGATGAATCTTGCCCATATGCTCAGGGTTTAGCTGATCACCATATTTGGGGTCGGGAAGGAATTTTCCTCCAGGGCAGATTGGAAGAGGCCCTGGAGGTTTTTCACCTTCCTCTGTAGCATGGGGCATGGGTCACTTGCTGGAGGATTCTCTGCTCCTTGAAGTCTTTAAACCACAATTTGAGGACTTCAATAGCTCAGACGTAGGTGAGAGGTTTTTTGCAGGGTGGTGGGTGAAATTCTGTGGCCTGCGTTGTGCAGGAGGTCAGACTAGATGATCATAATGGTCCCTTCTGACCTAAATATCTATTAATCTAATATCTATGAAACTCTCTGATTTCCAGATTGGTGGGGAGAACCCATTAGATTAGCTAAAGGTCAACCCCCTCAGGGGAGGGACCACAGATCCTAGAAACAAGTATGGGTGACAATGAAAAAACAGGGATGGAGGTGCAGGTTATAGGGGCCACACATGGGATCTGGGGAGGAGGACAGAGCAGAGAACCTCAGATAACACCCACTGCTCCAACAAGGAGTCCAAGAAGTCAGTGGAAACCCCCAGAGGAAGTCTGCTCATGCATGGACAAGATACCAGAAATAGACCCCGCAGTTCCAGATCACCTCTAGCCCCACATTCATTAGGCTTTCTCCTCCGTAACTGTTATATGGTCATGTTGGCCAGTGCCAGGAGGAGGTTCATGGTGAGGTCCCTGGATTAAAGTGACAGATTACCCAGCCATGGATACTGAAGTGTGTTTATTCAAATGACAAACTGAAGGCAAGAGCAATGCAAGATACCTCCTGATTGCTCTTCATCTTCAGTCATGTCCTGGAAAGTCCCTGCCCCAGAGCAGTAAAGGGTAGTTCAGTTTCTATGTCTCTTCAATGTGTGGTCTCTGCTGTGGTAGCTAATATCGATTTAATACTAAAAACAATTCTGTTTAGTAATGTCCACTAGGGAATGGATAAAGAAAAGGAGCACTTGTGGCACCTTAGAGACTAACAAATTTATTTGAGCATAAGCTTTCGTGAGCTACAGCTCACTTCATCGGATGCATTCAGTGGAAAATACAGTGGGGAGATTTATATACATAGAGAACATGAAACAATGGGTGTTACCATACACACTGTAACAAGAGAGTGATCACTTAAGGTGAGCTATTACCAGCAGGAGAGCAGGAACCTTTTGTAGTGATAATCAAGGTGGGCCATTTCCAGCAGTTGACAAGAACGTCTGAGGAACAGTGGGGAGTGGAGGGGGTGAATAAACATGGGAAAATAGTTTTACTTTGTGTAAAAAGAAAAGGAGTACGTGTGGCACCTTAGAGACTAACCAATTTATTTGAGCATGAGCTTTCGTGAGCTACAGCTCACTTCATCGGATGCATACCGTGGAAACTGCAGCAGACTTTATATACACACAGAGATCATAAAACAATACCTCCTCCCACCCCACTGTCCTGCTGGTAATAGCTTATCTAAAGTGATCATCAAGTTGGGCCATTTCCAGCCCAAATCCAGGTTTTCTCACCCTCCAACCCCCCCACACACAAACTCACTCTCCTGCTGGTAATAGCCCATCCAAAGTGACCACTCTCCCTACAATGTGCATGGTAATCAAGGTGGGCCAGGTCCAGCACAAATCCAGGCTCTCTCACCCCACCCCCCTTTTTTTTTTCCGGGGACACACACACACACACAAACTCACTCTCCTGCTGGCAACAGCTCATCCAAACTGACCACTCTCCAAGTTTAAATCCAAGTTTAACCAGAACGTCGGGGGGGGGGGGGGGTGTTAGGAAAAAACAAGGGGAAATAGGCTACCTTGCATAATGACTTAGCCACTCCCAGTCTCTATTTAAGCCTAAATTAATAATATCCAATTTGCAAATGAATTCCAATTCAGCAGTTTCTCGCTGGAGTCTGGATTTGAAGTTTAAAACCCCTCCAAAGCATTATTAAGGATCTACAACCTATCCTAAAGGATGACCCAACACTCTCACAAATCTTGGGAGACAGGCCAGTCCTTGCCTACAGACAGCCCCGCAACCTGAAGCAAATACTCACCAACAACCACATACCACACAACAGAACCACTAACCCAGGAACTTATCCTTGCAACAAAGCCCGTTGCCAACTGTGCCCACATATCTATTCAGGGGACACCATCACAGGGCCTAATAACATCAGCCACACTATCAGAGGCTCGTTCACCTGCACATTCACCAATGTGATATATGCCATCATGTGCCAGCAATGCCCCTCTGCCATTTACATTGGTCGAACTGGACAGTCTCTACGTAAAAGAATAAATGGACACAAATCAGATGTCAAGAATTATAACATTCATAAACCAGTCGGAGAACACTTTAATCTTTCTGGTCACGCAATCACAGACATGAAGGTCGCTATCTTAAAACAAAAAAACTTCAAATCCAGACTCCAGCGAGAAACTGCTGAATTGGAATTCATTTGCAAATTGGATACTATTAATTTAGGCTTAAATAGAGACTGGGAGTGGCTAAGTCATTATGCAAGGTAGCCTATTTCACCTTGTTTTTTCCTACCCCTCCCCCCCCCAGACGTTCTGGTTAAACTTGGATTTAAACTTGGAGAGTGGTCAGTTTGGATGAGCTGTTGCCAGCAGGAGAGTGAGTTTGTGTGTGTGTGTGTGTGTGTGTGTGTCCGGAAAAAAAAAAGGGGGGTGGGGGTGGGGGTGGGGTGAGAAAGCCTGGATTTGTGCTGGACCAGGCCCACCTTGATTACCATGCACATTGTAGGGAGAGTGGTCACTTTGGATGAGCTATTACCAGCAGGATAGTGAGTTTGTGTGTGTGTTTTTTGGAGGGGGGTGAGGGGGTGAGAGAACCTGGATTTGTGCAGGAAATGGCCCACCTTGATTATCATGCACATTGTGTAGAGAGTTGTCACTTTGGATGGGCTATTACCAGCAGGAGAGTGAGTTTGTGTGTGGGGGGGTGGAGGGTGAGAAAACCTGGATTTGTGCTGGAAATGGCCCAACTTGATGATCACTTTAGATAAGCTATTACCAGCAGGACAGTGGGGTGGGAGGAGGTATTGTTTTATGATCTCTGTGTGTATATAAAGTCTGCTGCAGTTTCCACGGTATGCATCCGATGAAGTGAGCTGTAGCTCACGAAAGCTCATGCTCAAATAAATTGGTTAGTCTCTAAGGTGCCACAAGTACTCCTTTTCTTTTTGCGAATACAGACTAACACGGCTGTTACTCTGAAACCTTACTTTGTGTAATGACCCATCCACTCCCAGTCTCTATTCAAGCCTAAGTTAATTGTATCCAGTTTATAAATTAATTCCAATTCAGCAGTCTCTCGTTGGAGTCTGTTTTTGAAGTTTTTTTGTTGAAGAATTGCAACTTTTTGGTCTGTAATCGAGTGACCAAAGAGACTGAAGTGTTCTCCCATTGGTTTTTGAATGTTATAATTCTTGAAGTCTGATTTGTGTCCATTTATTCTTTTACATAGAGACTGTCCAGTTTGACCATTGGTTTTATAACTTTTGGAGCTTGCAGGATTTGCAAAACTAGTTTGTGCTTGTGAAACTGTTTACCTGTAATTTATACTTCCCACCCCCATCTCCCAAGGGTGATCAAGTTTAACTAGGGTTATTTTTTTTTAAGGAAAACCTGCATCATATGTTCAAATTAAGAATTCACCTGAAGTTCACTCGTCCTTATTTCAAATACAGCTTTTTTAAAAAATAAATAGGCATTTTCTAATAGGAATAGCATCAGCAGTTGCACTAATGAGGAAATAAATACAAGGGCTGTCAATCCTTATGCTTTAGAACATAAATTGATCACAAGCTGTGTGGGAGAGAAATTGCCCTACACCAACCTCCATAGTTCAGTACTGAACAATTAGGCACTTTATGGGAGTTTGCCTCCTTTTGAGGCATTGGTCATTAGCCACTGTTGGAGACAGGACTAGGTGGCCATTGGCCTGTTCCAGGGTGGAAATTGACAGGTTTCCTATGTTTTATTCAGTTTGATTTATTCAAGGTTAATTGACTGTTCTGTTGCTCAAAGCCCCTATTTTTGCATTTGCTGTTTCATCAGACACTAAAACTCTCAAATGTCAACAGGAAAAAAATTGTTTTGTATTAATTCAGACTGTACTTTAACTACTGAATATAGTAGAATCCCAATTATCTGGACCCCTGCTGTCAGTCCCTACCTTTCTCAAAGTGTCCGCATATCTGCATGTTCTGTAGACTCATTTATCCAGGTTCCCATTATCCAAATATTTGGAATCCTGATCACCTGATCCACTGTGGCAACACCACTGTCCCCATATCAGAGCAGAGGTCCAGCTAGTCTTGTCTCTGACAGTGGCCAATAACACATGACATAACAAGAGGATCTGTGTTTTGCAAGTACTCCACTGATATCAGGTCCCCTCAGGACAGTGTTTGGTCACATCTTAAGACCAGACCACATTCTGACCTACTGGGCTCAAGTTTGGACAGACAACTGAAATGTCACAAATGACCTATCAGGTGCATCTGCAGTAAGGCTACTAGTCTGTTCCAAGATACCACATTCCATTAAATGGACAGAATTTCTTTGTCCAAGCTGCCAGTACCAGAAACATTCCCTGGTGCTTGTAGTTTCCTCAGGTCTTTCCTTTTTTCTGAGAAAATCTGCTAATCTGTTGGGGATGAGTACTTGGCTTTCCCTTGTAGATCCGGAGACCTGGAACTCCAGGTGTCACCAGGGATTCACCTGTTTCTCTTCCCTGTTGGGAGAACTCTCCCAGACTTATCCCTGAGCCTGGGCCCACATCTCTGGCCTGACTGGCCCTCAGGACCTCCATCTTGGCTTGAAAAACAACTTGTTTCCCTAACCACTCGCTCCTAAGTACTCCATTGTAAACTTCACTGCTCCCATCAGATTAATCTGCTTATGTCTCTGAATCCAGAGCTGTACCTCCAAGGGCAGAATATTTACTAACTGCTCTTGTACAATTAAGTTACGCTTATGAGCCACGCTTCCAATCTCAGACAGTAGGCAGCAAAATTCTTCACCTCCTGCACTATTGTCTGACGTTGATAATAAGGGAAACTTTCAGTCCAAAACAGAGTCTGGTAAACCTTCTCAGAGATCCCTGTTCTCTTCAGGATGGCTTCCTTAACTATGTCAGTTCTGGGTCAATTCCTCATACAGATCTTGATATGCTTATTTTGCCTCTCTAGTTACAAATGTGGTTAGCTTGACATCCCAGGACTCCCTGAACCACCCCAGTACCATTAGCCAATTGTTCAGATGTGACAGATTAGCTTCTTGGACATCTTCAAGTCCTAATTTAACAAGCCAAAAGCTGGGGCTTGCTGTTGGGGAAGCAAGTGCACTCCATTCAACAGAAGGGGTTGGTTTAGCCAGACTCAACACAAGGTGCTCTTGCAACTGCTGCTTCTTCATAAATTTCTACTGGGCCTCTGGGGCTGCTCCTTGGGCCTGCTGCACTATGAATTTTCGCATCTCCTCCATTTTCCTTTTATTTAAAAATGGGGTTCCACCAGCAAAATCCAGGTGCTTATGCCAGTTGTAGCTGGCTGTGCTCTAGAGCCAGCTTCTCCCATCTGGCCCTTTAAATTATTTCCACCCAGGCTGGCCATAAAGCCTCTCAAATAAACCTGAAACAAAAAACTTCAAGAAAACATCATTTTCTTCCCAGGCCTCTTTTGAGGTGGAATTTCCCCAACACTCCTGCAAAGTTTAGAGGGAGAATCAAAACAGTTCAGTCTCATTCTCCCTTGCCTGTGACAAGTTAGCTAACAGCCCTCTTCTTACTGGCATCATCCCCGTTATGAGGTGAGAGATAGATATAGACTGTCATCCTTCCTGAAACTTGTCCTGAATGGCTCAGGGGGGAGCCTGACCTCCACCCTATATTACAGGTCACCTCTTGCCAGGGCCTAAGGGAAGAATAGCCCGAGGTTGTTCCAATTGCCAACAGTTACCCAGGGACCCCTCTCTCTCTCTGAATCTGTCTGCACCAGAATTTCTGGAGGGTGGTAGCCTTGCCCCTGACATCCCACCCTCCCAGGCCTGAAAGGGCCAGTACACCCTACTGCAGGTCAAATATGGAATAAGTCACTCAGAGGTGCTTCTTGCTACACCCATCAGTTAGTATTTGGCTAATGCCCTGAATCTTGCCTTATGCACTTAACATCCCTATTTTTCTTGCCAAATAATTCTCATTATCAATACCAAAATGTAAGCCTATTTTGAATCTTATAAAGCTCACTGTCTTACTATCTTGTGACAGTGAGTTCCATCGGTTAGTAATGTGCTGTGTTAATAAAAGCATTTCACCAGTTTTAAATTTAATGTTTCATTGAATGTCCCTTTGTATTATCAAAAAGTGTAAATAGGAGCTCTTGACTTTACTTTTCTTCTCTACCCATTATTTTTTCTGTCTATATGTTGTCTCCTCTGATACCTCTCCCCTCTAAACAGCCCCAATCCTTTCACTCTATTTTCATATGGAATTTTTTCTACATCCCTAATCATTTCACTGTCCATCTCAGAACCTTGTCAATTTCTGCTCCCCCCTTTTTTGGGGGGGGGAATGGCTTGTTACACCTGTGGCTGCACCCCAATTAGTAGACTGTCACCAGTCTGCTGCATTAGTTCCAGCTAATCTTTGCATCCCAAATGCTTTCAGGTCCAATAGGTGTGGGCAGCATCCAATCACTGTCTCCAACTCTGGCCCTCTAGAGCACATTTCAGGGGTGCACTCTCCCTATCTGGGCCTTTTGGGAGGTGGGACTCCACAGACCAACTGCCCAATGCTCTGAGACCAGTGCTGAATCTTTCAAATCTTCCTAATCACCCATGCATGCTCCCCCCAGAACTCCATCCCACAGGACACTCCGGCTTATTGTCTAATTCTCTGAGGACTATGCGACAGTTCAGGAAAGGAACAGAGTCTTCGCAAAAAAAAAAAAAAGTCTTAACCACACACACATTTTACTCGTAGACAGTATAAGGGAGGTGCAGATCTAGGCAAAACAAACACTAGAATAAGCCTTCCCCCCAACCCTGAGTCCTTGAGTTTGGTCAGCGTCCTTGGGGGAAGGCAAAACCTCTCTTACCTCCACTCCTCCACCTGGGTCTTCCACTTCCACATTGGAATGGCTCTCTTTGCTCAGAAAACCTGTCACTTTAAAAATCAGCTAGACTTTTTTATTTCCTGTTCTTCAAAAGGAGATTTTCCATACTGCAACCCAGTGTGGGACTGGTGGGCAGAGGATAGTTAGTTAATTCAGTGGTTCAGCCAGGACCAACTCCATTGTTCTATGGGGTAGAGCTATTCAATGCTGATAATTCCTTGATGGCCCTGTTTCAGCTTTCCTGAGGTAGTCTATTTGTGCTATAAAAAGGAGGTTCTAATCCAATTACAATCATAAATGCTACTCATAAAATAAAAAAGGAACTTATAGGTTGACAGCAGGGCTTAAATTCTTGTAGTATTTCTTGGAGCCTCAGGGCTTTAGCCCCACGGGAGGTCACCAGGGCTCGGAACCTTAGCCCTGTGGGAGGTGCAGGTTTGAAAATGTTTATATGAGCTCCACTCCAGACAGCTCTGGTTGACAGAGATATATGCCTCAAACTATCACAGGGTGACCACAATATTCCAGATGTGGATATGCCAGTGAGCTAATATTTCCTGGAAATCTTTATAACAGAGAAGGGAAGGGGTAAGATGAATACTTTTTTTTTTTAATTAAAAAAACTGGAATTTCAGGTCGATTACACTTTGAAGTTTACTAATGGAACATGGTGTTTCCCTCCACTTATAACTTTATAGCTGTTCTTGTGTGGCAAGCAAAACCTATATGAATAACTGGAATTTTAAACTCATAACAGAACTGGGGGGAAAATTTTCATCCTGATCACATTAGGACAGAACAAAAAGCAAGCTCTTTGTTCACCTCCCTCAACCATAACTATAGAAGCTGGACTGTTAAGGATCACATCACTAGCACAATATTCTTAGTTTATAGCAGAGCTTTGGGGGCTGGTATTAATTTATACGATACAGCGAGATGCTTTTCTACCAAAATTACTGTATGTCTTTAACTGAGACTTATGAAAAACCTCCCAGCACAGGTCTTTTAAAAGCCCTTACAGTTTTTGGAAAGAATAAAATTAAAAGACTGACTAAAATTATGTAAAGGCTGCCCAATATTCTATTAACAAGATGATTCCCCCCCCCCCCCAATATAGAATTCTTTAACTTTAGACCTGCTTTTCCTTAGGGAGAATGCAGCAATCTATCAGGGACAAACAGTAGGCGTTCACAGAATACTGAAATGTTTATTGGTCATTTTATAAAGTGCATAATCAATATTTATTCTAGTCACAATTAATACTCTGCAAACACAGAGCATATCATGTCCCTCTGATACCACCACTTTTTCTTTACACCTGCCATAATTTGAAAACTGCTCGTTTAGCCTGGATAATTATGAAAGTAGCCAAGTGGGCTGTGCATATGAACTGTATTTTACCCCTAAACAAACTTTGGTCTTGGGTGGGTTGGAAGAAAAAGAGAAGTGGATGTTTTATTTCAAAAAAATCAGTTTTAGAGTCAGAGGGAAAAGTCTATTTTTTCCTGTATGTGGGTCTCAACGGAGAGGTTAATGTTTAATAACAGCGAGAATAGAACTGAGTGAATCATGAGAAATTATTCATAAAACATTTCAGCACTTTCTAAAATAGAATCTCTCCAACTTGGCTCAAGCCTTTTTTCTCTCTCGTTTAGTGAATGTTATTCATAGGAATGTTTGTGCCAGACCCTGGATTAGTTTAATCAGAAAATGAAATTCATTTAGTGACCAAACAAAATTTTGGTTTTGAGTGAGGTAGAGGGTGGGGCCTGATTTTGATTTCACTTACACTGGGTTTTACTCCAGTGTAACTTGACTTTAGTGTAGGTACTCTTGATTTACACTTGTGTAAATTAGAGACGAATCAGGCTTATATAGTCCTAGATGTTGGGTCTTTCAGTCACATGACTTTGGTTGCCCAATCACAGAGCTGAGATATGAATAGTAAACCGCATACTCACAGTACAGAGTTTGAACAACAGTGAGATTAAAATCTATTTGCACAAAATATTTGTCAAACTATGTTGAAAAAAAAGAATGTGCATGGACAATTTGCAAAGAGAAACAGTTATGGTTAAGAACCTACTCCAAAACCCACTGAAATGCGTAGGAGTGTTTCCTTTGATTCCAATGAGTTTTAGACTAGGTCCTACATGGGATAGTTTGTTGCAAAAAGTTCACCTGACTTTAACCAAAAGTTCACAAACTGGCTTGTTACCACAAGAGCATGCCGCATTCTCTACCGTAATTCACCAGCAGCCTTAGAGAGGAATTTGTTAAAGCTCATTGAAAATTGGAATTTCTGTCCTCATTCCATTTATTATTTCAACATTTGTTTCCATGCTGAATCAGGCCAAAGGGTCAACATCAAAGTTTTCTAAGGAATGAAAAGTCCCCCCCCCCCCCCCAAAAAAAAATTGGATTTGACATGTCAAAATGTTAAATTTAGTCCCACTGTCACATTAAACTGCATTTTCCTGAGCCACCACAGCATCTCCTACCTCCATTCTTCCCTGTTTCCCAGGCTTTTTGGCTAGACTACATATCCCATAACGTACTGTGGAAACTAAGCTGGAAGGAAAACCATGGTGTCTCATGGGAAATGTAGTCTAGCCAAGGAGCCTGGCTCATGTGGGGCAAAAGGGGGCATGAGGCACTACAAAAATCTCAGAGGGACACAGATTAAAGATGAACTGACCCCAAACTGATTTTGCAGAAACAATATTTTCTGTTGGAAAAAACCATCATCATTGTTTATAAGATTTAGAGCTACTCTGTACACTCATTCACTTGTAGCTATTTCTGCATTTATAAATATTATTCAAGGCGATGAGCTGAACATTGGTAAGATGTTTTTAAACCAAGATGAAATTTCACAATGTGTTCAGAGTTTACACACAAATGAGGGGAGACAAAGGAGGAAGGAAAGAGACTCCTACTCTGGTAAAGAAGTCCATGCAAATATGCTTTGTTAATATTGTACACTGAGAAAGCAGTGCTTAGATATCTGAGAGAAACTTGAGAAAGGCAGACAAGGACTCCTGATTTCTAACTCAAATGATCAAAGTGAAATCAAGTTGTACAGCTTTGTTAATAATGCTCAAGGAAAAATTACAGACAAACTCCTAGAAAATGGGGGGGTGGGGGGGTGCAGGGAAGAAGGATTAAAGAATATCAATTTTGATAAAATTCAATGGGAAATTCATGTTGCCAAATTTAGTAGTAGTCCAATGTGTATTAATATCTATTCCCTTAGCAGAGAGGAGGAGCAAAATGACAAAGGTTGTACAAGCTATAGGGGAGTCCACATACTATAGCCCCTGAGTAGACTGCAGATGGAAATACTGTCATCCTACAAACAAGACTGATTAGCCCCTATCCTCCTCCATCTGATGGCAAAGAATTTCAAATGACAAGCATTCCAGAAGGGATGATCAGTTATCAGTGCCCCGAGGAAGGTCTATACACACTAACCTTTGCCACAACATGGGAGCTGGCAGTTATTTACAGATATAAGTAGTTTTTTTAAATGAGACCCCAGGTAAGAGTCAGCATTGCAATCAGACATTAATTTTCCCCACTGCCTCCTTCCAATTTTCCATCATAATCTGACCATTTCCAAGGAAAACCACTCCCTCAGCATCTTAATTCCAGTTGTTCCCTTACCGCTGGAAGGAGAGAAAGGAAGTTGGCCATTGTCCTATCAATAATCTGCTAAAATATCACTTTTAACCTAGTTTATCCAAGCAGAAGAATTTTTCACACTTTATCAAACAAGCACAGACAGCCTGAGCATCCATTAGGGTTGTGAAGTCATCAGCTTGTGCCAACAAGATATATAAAACGTTATGCATGTGCATTATTGTCCAACATGGAAAAATCTCCCAGATGACTTCTCAACAATTGCTGAAAAAGGCGCAATGCTGAGGGAGTATGACATGCTGGACAGAGAACATCTCTGATGACTTCTTCTACAGAGCAACATTGATCAACATTGTTCTTAATCCTGCTAAACCCAGGATTGTAAATTCAATCCTTGAGGGGGCCATTTAGGGATTTGGGGCAAAAATTGGGGATTGGTCCTGCTTTGAGCAGGGGGTTGGACTAGATGACCTCCTGAGGTCCCTTCCAGCCCTGATAGTCTATGATACTTAATCTTCAAACCACTAATTCGTCAAAATGATACAGTAATGTAACAAGATAACAAAATTGTCACAATCCCTTCACAAACATATTGAAGGTTCTAAACAAATATTTATGATCAATTTTAGCAAAAGCTTTCTTCCCTAGCTAAAGAAATGAGCCTCACATCAACATTAGAATTTACAAACTGTTAAAACACTTGTTAAAATACAATGCTTCTGTGCACATTTGAAATGATCGGTATGAGTGCATGTCATGTCTGAGTCACTTTTTTAGGGGGTTTCAAACAATCTCTAAAGCAAAAAAGGGAGTCTCAGTTCTTTAAATGGTTTAGCTGCAGGGTAGCCCCTGCTTTGAGGCAGCTAAAGGGCAGTGATTTCTCCTGAGTGCATCTCGGATGTACATTTTAAAAAAAATGAATTGTCAGTTATGTCCTCAAACTGTTTTTTGAAACTCTCCGGACAAACTGTCAGTGCCAGGGGCTTTGCCATTAGACAGTTGGTGAACAAAGGGGGAACATTCTTTCAAAACACAGTAATACTTTCAAACTCTGTTGATTCTCACGAGGTAGGTAGAGCACCTTGTAGCAGCTTCTACCCTGCTTCTTCATTCCTCTCAGCACTTCGTAAATCAAACAGGGATGACACCTTGTCTAGTTTTTGTAGGATTAACTCTTTCTTGACAACTGGGTATCTTTAGACAATGAACCTCTGTTTCTATCTTTTATGCCAACCCCCAAAATGACACACACAAGAATCTACATCTTCCAGCTGGTTGAAACAGGCTTTGGTCAGAGCACTATATACCCTCTTGACCGACAGGTTTTGTATGACTTGTTTCTTCTCATGTAGGTTCTGGCATAGTTTTGCATCCATCCTTCCACCCAGACTAATGAAGCTCCAGGATAAGAAACATCAGGTCACGCATGGAATGATTCAGGCATCTGAATGGGAGGGAGGATGGTCAGTGGTTAGGGTGCTAGCCTGGGACTTGGAAGGCCTTAGTTCAAGTCTTTCTCTGCTACAGAATCACTGTGTGAACTTGGGCAAGTCACTTAATCTCTCAGCACCTCAGTTCCCCATCTGTAAATTGAGATAGGGAAGTACTGTTACCTCCACTGGGGTATTGTGGGCTGTTCAGATACAATGCAAATGGAGGACATGTAAGTACCCAGAGAGAGCTGTTTATACCCTGAGTGTTCTGTTGACAAAGCTGTTATATTTGTACCTCCTCTGTTGCCCACTACCATCTGACATGCTCACGTTTCTGCTGTTGCCAGCTCTCCCACTGCCAAAAGGCAAATGATTCATTAATTAGAAATCTAGTTGCAATTTAACATTGAAATGCCAGTGGGAAATGAGTGCCATGTGCCGTCTAGCCTCCATGGGTGTGTCTACACTACAATTAGACACCCATGGTTGGCCTGTGCCAGCTGACTTAGGCTCACGGGACTCAGGCTAAGGGGTTGTTTAATTGTGGTGTAGAAGTTCAGGTGCGGGCTGCAGCCTTTAGCTCTGCAACCCTCCCATCTTGCAAGCTCTAGAGCCTGGTCTCCAGTCTGAGCCCAAACACGTACACGGCAGTTAAACAGCCTGAGCCCAAGTCAGCTGGCATGGGCCAGCTATGGGTTTTTAATTGCAGTGTGGACATACCCCATATGATTTTGAATTAACCATGTGCTAGGAGCACTCCTTGTTGGATGGATGAAAGCTGGCATACATGATCCAGATCAACGATGTACAGAAAAGTACAGAATTCTTCTTTCTGGTGTGGGAGCAGAGATCAGCATGGCACAGACCATTGTTTCTAACAGAACAAGAGCAACCCTTCTGCTGGGAAGTTCCCCTACTTTCCCAAATCTCCCATATAGCAATTCCTATCCTCTCTGTTAGGTGGAGAGGACCTAAGGAGTTTAAGTTTTAACTCAACACCACTGCATATTCTGGTTACATGGGATGGTCTTCATGAATTTGGTTTAAAATATGATCAGCAGTGCATTTATGGTGTCCCCCCTGGCAAACAGTGCTCTTTGGAGTCAGTTGGTTAAGGCTTAAGGAAGAATTTGTAGGACTAGAATATGATTTTGCCCCCAAATAGTAGCAAAGATGTTGCAAAAAAATTGAAAATAACATTACTGATATTCACATCTACCCATAAAAATAGCCTCTATACAATCTCCTGCAAGGAATAAACCTGTGCCCTTGCACCAAAAGAACAGAAGAAGTCACCACAGCATTCATATTAGAGCCACAGCTAAAAAATACTTTCCTTTCCCAGTCTCTCAGATAATTGCCTAGGTTCTCAGGACCTGAATGCATTTCTTGTCATGTCATAGTGCAGGCAGCAGCCCTGCACAGAGCAGTTCATGGAGTTACTACAGAGGTGTAGGTAAGTGTTTGGTTAGTAGCAACCCAGAAGTGATGCATACAGTCAGCACTACTTTCCCATGTAGTAAGACTTCTCTCTTTAAAATGTCATAGAGCATATTTCTTGCAGAACAAAGAACAGCGGCCTGTTTGTATTAGAAAAACCCAAACAAACATCTGTGCCATTTTCTCATTTCTGCATCCACTGATGATTAGAGGAACAATATGAAGCGAGAGTATGGAGGTGAGAATTAAAGGGAAGGAAAGAAGACCAGAAAGCACAGAGAAGCAAGTTATTATGGAGCTTGTGTAACTTTGACAGCTTTGATAGTAAAAAAATGCTTTTGTTTAAGGAAGATTGTTTGCAAAGTTAAGCAGCTTTTAGGAACTGTTAGTGTTTTCAAAATGCTGTCTCTCTTCTTCTGAGACAAATGTCATCTAAATCAGGAAAAGAAGCCTCAATCTCAACACCCCCACTTTCCTTTACAAAACCACTAATTTCCTTTACATTATACAGCCCCCTTATCCATCTGGGACATTAGAGACAGAAGACCTGTCAGAGAAGCCATCTTCCCTCTCCTAACTCCAAAATCTCATAGTGATGTCAGAGTTCTTCTGCAATATTATTACAACTCTCTGGAGAGACAGGCATGGAAGGTGCTTCCGGAATTATCTTTCCTTGCTGAGCACAGTCTCACAGCTGCCTCCTAAATGAAACAGCATTGCTCCCACCACACTCAGATGTTCTGTCCAGAGGTCCCATTACACCTGAATGAGGGCTTTGAATTCTCATGCATAGAGCAGTAGGAAATAAGTCATGTTTGTCAATCCTCCCCATAGCGTGGACAGGAACCAAAACCAACCACACATGCAGAAGAGGTTCTTGTAAATAATAGCGTAAGAGTCTTAGCCCAAAATATTATTATGCTGACTGACCAGCTCTAAACTAGAGCTTCCCTGGCTAGCATAGCCTTGTATTTTATTTAAACTGAATTTAATGATGTTGTATTACACCACCCTAGGTTCAGCTTCTCTTGCTACAGTTTCAAGCTCAACAGAGTGAAAATCACTTCTGGTGCTTTCCTCAATTTGGAGAGGTGAAAAACACACGAAGACCAAGGATAGTGACCACAACCACAAGTATAAAGTCTTATCTGTACTACAAGTTTTATTAAAGCAATAAGTAAAGTTAAAATTACCCATGCATATAGAAATCCTACAAAAACACACATAAGGGTTATAACTGGTCATACTCACGTGTGAGTCATACTCACATCCTCAAAGATATTCTAGGGTCTGATGGACACCTCAATAGATGATCAGCAATAGCGAGATGGTTTCTGCTGAGGTTTCTCATGGGGTCATCCCTCGTGTCTTCCCACTTTTACCCAACCAGGGAACCGTCTTTTATATTGTAGTTCTGACCACATCTAACAACTTATGCATATGCATGAAGGTGTCAACCCTCTTTTACTTATCTATATTTCTACACTTCATGAATATTGGGGTTCTGTGATGGGGTGCTTCACTCACCACTAGTGTGGCACCTCCTCCTGGTTGCTCTGGGGATTAGCTCACAAGGTTGATGCCCCCTCCTATGGCTGCACACCACCACTCCATCTCCCTCTCTCTGGTCTGCAGCCCCTTTCTTGCTCCAGGAGTTGCTGCATAATCTTCATGATTCAGCCCTCCAGCCAGATGACTCTGCATTCCCCCTTCCGGGGTATAGTCCTTCAAAGTCTCTGTCACTCCCACAGTGACCCAGGCAGTTTCCCAGTTCACTGCCCTGCCAGTGCCACTTCCCCACTGACCGGTAGGGAAATCTGGGCCCACCCTCTACGTCAGGTTCCAACCCAAAGACCCTACAACATATAGCCAAGGTCCGTTCAGTCCCCAAACTTACTGTTTCCTACCCTGGCCCTCCCCCACCCTCTGGGTTTTGCCAGCCTCTCTACTCCCTCTTCCCTGGGAGAACCATGGGCTACTTGTCTCTATAGTCCCCAGACACACCTCCCTTCTCCCAGGAGTGACTGTAGATTACCTCCCTGCAGCCCCCTTCCTACTCGCAGCTCCCTGTCTTTATAGAAGCCCTTTCTGTTCCTGCATAGGTGAACTTCCCCTAATTAGAGCTTTCCTATTAGCCTTCAGCCTAATAGGTTAATTGGCGCATCTGGCCTCCTTTAACCCTTTCTGGGTGAGTGCGGGGTGGACACCCCATCACAGGTGCCCCACTTTTCATATGTTGTTTCTTAGTTCCACTTATTAATATCTATGCACAACATGTACCCTGCAGTCAGGACAGAATTTTCAAAGATGTTGCAATCAGGCGTCTCATGGCCTTGGACAATATATTGTGTTCTATTGCAATCCACTTTTCTATAACGTCACCTATTGGTAATCTTGTGGCCCTAATGGCATAGGGTTATTCCTTAGACATCCACTCATGTCAAGTTCTCCAAAACCTATGGCCTTGACTGGCTAAGCTAAAATCTTACAGGTCTCAGCCTACAGGCCTTGAATTCCAGTCATGCTTTATTTGTATACCTAACACACACTCATCACTCTTAAATACTTGTCAGTCTTATACTTCCATAATCCTACAATTTAAATCCGTTTGGCATGCATTGATTGTATGAGAAATAACATATGAATTGATCATAACACAATGATAAATGGATGACAATGAACTAATTGGCTACATTAGGGACAGTGAATAGATAGGGAAATAGGCAAAACACCTCTTAATATTTGTTAGAGCTCTTCTGATGCTGAACTAGTTCTGGATCACCATCTTTGAAAGGTGACAGGGTACGTATAGGGGGACAGAGTAGATATGGGAGCATAAGAAATCTTCTGTGCAGAAACAGGAATATTTAAGGAAGTTCTCTGGCCTGTG
Organism: Caretta caretta; assembly: GCF_965140235.1. Lineage (NCBI taxonomy): Eukaryota > Metazoa > Chordata > Testudines > Cheloniidae > Caretta > Caretta caretta. Next base: position 248,118,470 of record NC_134206.1, read on the forward strand.
TTATGCAGGAGTCAGACTGGATAATCACAATGGTCCAATCTGGAGTTAAAAATCAATGAATCTAGTCTGATAATTGTGCTCTTAACTGTTCAGTTTCAAATCTACCCACATTCTTGTTTTTTATCATATCCTTCAATCCCCTATTCTCCAGAAAAAATATCTTAGTGTATAATGAAAGCAAAGGCTGCAGGGGAAAGACTACAAGTCAAATCATGGCCCTGTTGAAGTAAATTGCAAAACCGTCACTGACTTCAATAGGGCCAGGATTTCATCTTAGAGCAGTATAAAAGCCGATTAAGTTAATGCTAGCCAAAAGCCAAGGGGGAGAGAGAAAGTTTTACAAATATATAAAAGAGGAAGTGTAAAAGAAAGTAAGTATTTAGATGAATGAGGAGGTGGATGAAATTAGTGTCTAGCTATTTTAGTTATCATTAAACCCTTTTTCAAATCAACTTTGACAAAAAATAAAGTTAAAACTTTGAGCAAGTCTTAAGGAAGAAGAGTTATTAGTGAACAAGGATGGCAGAACTGGACCCCAAATGAGAATTTGCAAAGTAGAAAAATGCAAGAAGATTTATCTCGGGGAAAATAATCTGAAATACAGATATTCATTTGTAGGAATAATCTTGGAAAGCCATAATGCTGAAAGACATGTGGGGGATATTGGACAGCAAATTACATGAGTATGCAACATAACATGACTGCAAAAACAGCCAATGCTATTTGTATTGAATATGCAGAAAGACATGTCAGAGTAGGGAGATAAAAATCCATCTCTATATGGTTCAGATATGACTGCATGTGAAAAATGGCCTTCAGTTCCAGGCATGGTTACCAGAAACATTCTGACAATTTAAAGGGATGGAGTTCAGAGAAGGGCAGCAAAACTGATCAGGTGGCTAAAATAAATAGCTTATCAAGAAAGATTTTTTTTTTAAAAAAGGAGTTAAAATAATTTGAAGGGATGCCTGGGTGGCATGGGGATAACAACATATGACAGTCTAAAAATATTTGAAGGGTAAATTGAAGGGTAAATATTCCTATTGTACCGCAGGAATATTTCATTCTTGCTAAATGGTAAATATTTACCTGAATGGCAAATATTTCCATTAGAGTAATATTTACCATACAAATAGTGAAGGGTAAATATTTTTAAGAGTAAATGTTGCATGGATGGAAATTTATCATTTAGAGTGGTGTATGGAGATGTAACTAGAAGCAAAGGAATTAAATTTAAGATGGGATATTTAGGGTGAATATTAGGAAAACCTTCCTGACAGTGAGATATGTTAGTGTGTGGGGTTTTTTTTAAATAGTTCCAAAACCACAGGAACCCAACAAATACACAAACATACATCACAAGCCATAAGATCGATGGATTTGTATTACAAAAAAATCCTTCAAACAAACTTCAACAACATAGAAGGCCACATAGTCTCAACAATTTTCACATTTGATTTCACTGCTTTGATTTGATAGTTCCCCCCCAGCAGCCCTGTAGGGTTGGCAAAAAGTCAGCTGCAATTCTATTGCTCTGAGCTTCACTCTTCTGCCAGAGTATAGAGAACAGGCACTGTTTGACCAATGACTATTAAAGGAAAATGTCCCGTCCAGCATTGCCCTGCTGCTACTGCACCCTTACTCACCTCCTGTATCTGCCGCCACTGACTGAGATGTCCTGAGAGTCCGTCACCCGCCAACCTGCTAAACCCAGGGCTTATAGTCCCCGTCTCCCACTTACCACCAGCAATGCTGGGAGACTAAACAAACCAGGCTCTGCCAGTACTACCTGATAAATATGGGAAGTGCGGGGGAAAAGTGTAAATAAAGTCAGAAACAAAGGACGTCATAAACCCAGGCCACTAGTTTCTGACCTCTCCATCAATACACGCTTCACAAAATTGTTGTACATCTCCTTCCAGTTACTGTTCCATTGTGCTGCCCATATGCCTTCAGAACTGTCCCAGGACTGACTAAATACTGAAACTACCATTTTTCAGGAGCCCTGGTGAGGGTCACTGCCACCAGATCCCCAGGATTAAACCCCAGGTCCCTCAGTGCCAGAGAGCCCAATAGGGTGCGGAGAAATTTGCAGCCTTCAGACTCCCTTCCTCAATTTCCATGATCCCAGCATCTCTCAGCTCCTCAGAAGTGACTGTCACCTGGACATTCCCAATCTTCTCCTTACATTTGGCATCACTTGACTGCCTGCAAGACTCGAGTATCAGCAGACATTGTTCAACACCTCCTGCAACTTCTACAGCTACTTCCAGCTGACCCATCAGTCTATCATCCATGAGCTGTACAGGCTTGCTAATCATGCCCAATACATCTGCCTGGGACTCTGAAGCCAAGGCAGTCATAGGGAACCTGGGAAAGCCTCTACACAAACTTTAATACACTATACAGCATTTACTGTGGCCTCTTCCTTCAGTCCACACAAACCTTCCTCAACTCTCAGCATTCCTGCTCCAGTATCAGAAGGCTCAGCAGGACCCACAGGCAGTACAGTTTCCTCTCCATCAGAGGCAGTAGCCATCTTGGTCCACTGCCCCCCCTCAGTGGAGCAGGAACAGGAAGCCTCCACCCTAGCAGACTGTGGAATAGTCTCTCCAGAGGAGGGGTGAGGGCAGGGCCGTCCTTACCCATACGCAAAGTATGCAGCTGCGTAAGGGCACCAGGAAACTGCACAGCTGCATGCTGCTCCAGCCCCTGCTCCGGCTCTTCCCCATGGCCCCTGCCTCTTCCCGGCCCCATCCCCATTCCCGAGCTGTGCAGCAGGACTGGGCCTGCACTCACCGGTGGCAGGAAGTGCAACAACCTGGCCCCAACCACGCTGCCGGTGAGTGCTGGGGGGTGGTTCCCCCCAAGCCAGCCCTGCCCCCCCTTCCCCCAGAGGCCTGGGGCCTCCCTGCTCCCTGCAGAGGCCTGTCCTCCCCCCCCCCCACGGGGGGTGGGGGGTAGGGGGCTGCGTAGGGTCCCAGAATAGCTAGGGACGCCTCTGGTGGCATTTAAATCTAGACTTGAGAAAGTATCAGAAAATATATTTTAGTAGGGAGCAATCCTGCCTTTGCAGGGACATGGGCTTGGATGACCTAATAGGCTCTTCCATCTCTAACTTCTATGATTCTATTACACAATGAACTAATGTCCTCTACTTTAATATCCTCTCTTATAACCTATTCCATATACTTATTGCCCTTTCAGTAACATAATTATTAAAGCATCATTGGTCATCTACTCCATCCTGAGCATTGCAGCAGGATAAATGACATTAGTCTGGAACCATCCATAATAGTGGATTGTGAAATCGAGCTCTGAATACCTCCAGTCTGCTAGAGTTCCGCTATTTACTTCCATTTTCCTCATTTTCCATAAAATCTTCTCCGTTGTCAGAGGTTCATTGGTGTATGACCACAACTGCCTGGGGATAAAAAAAAGAAAAGAGATAGAAAAGGAGTATCAAGTGTGTTTTGTGAGAGTGGGATTAAAAGAGAAGGCTGGGGGAGGGAAAGTAAAATAATGAATACTAGAGAAACACTAAGCGAGGATTTACTAGCTCAGGTTTTTAGCAATGGGGTACTGAGCTTTTTCCATTGTTCAGATCTCTAAGACACTGCTGAACCAGCATAGTAGTGACCAAAATGAATTTAGACTAGAATTGCTGAAGAATGGACAAAGTGAAGTGAGCTGGTGTCTTTCCAGTTCCTAGTGGATAAATGTTATGTACACATCACAGAAACCTCTGTCATAATAGGCACTGATTAGCAACTTTGTTGACAGTTTCAGAAGAGATGCCAGAGAACTGAACTGCCTTAAACAATAGTCCTTAATGTATTATGTCATATATAATCATGCTGGTGAGGTGCCAGTGAAATGCCATCAATATCAAAAGTCAGATGCCTGCAAAACTTAAGTGTCTTAAAAAAAGTGCCAGATCAGAAATCCTGGTAAGTGCTGTATGCAAGATGGGAAAGAGGCAAAAAAATATAGATACAGACAGTCAAGGAAAGTACTCTGTAGGAAAATCCTCCAATAGGAACACATGAATCATGAACTATTTTATGACTTCTCTGTAGAAAGATGATCCTGTTGCATGCATACTGTGTATTGTAGGATGAAAGAATCACACATGGAATGTGATACAAACAAACATGAAAAAGTGACTGCAAATGTTCAGAGGAAGAAAGCATCAAGAATGAAAAGGGAAGAGAACTCTCAGCAGATGAATGATTGGGAAGAATATCAAATAATGACAGCGTGACAGAGAGAGAACTAATTAGCTGTAAAGTTGGTGAACAAAGTACCCTCAGACCCACAAGATTATAAGAGATGAGCAATTCCATGACAAAGGAAGCAGTGGCAGAGATCGGGGCTAGGCAAGAAAGATAGACAACTGCATCAATATCATAGAAGGAGAGGATGGCAGAGAAGAATAGAGAGTGAAACTGACAAAAGCAGAATAAAGACTAAGAAATCATTTACATTCCATGGTCATTAAAACCAATATTTGTTTTAAAAGTACCATAGTGTTTAAAAGTACTGTTTGCTAGTACAAACTGTATGTTTCTAAACCAACATTTTGCTGTTTTCTTTTGCTTCTCCAATGTGAGAATAACATAGAAATCCTGCTCGGGCTACTTCACAAGGCTTGCACATATTATCAGCCATGTTGCATAATTGCTAAATGCACTCAGAACGTTAATGGACAATCCTAATGCATGCAGGAGAGCCCATTTTGTAGATTAGATTTCTTAATGGACTTTTTGGAAGCGGTAGAAGTAATTAATCTCCACAGTAACGTAGTGTCGTCTGCTGCTGTGGTTTTTGTAATTTCCTTTATCAAGACAGCACTTCTCTTTGTATGGTGTTGCGTTCATCCGTTTTTTGAACAGTGGATTGTTTGTGATTATTTTTTTGATTGTTGATTTGTTTTGCGTGACAAGACACCCTGAATACCACGTGGAATAGGCATAATTTCATTCAGATATTATTATACTGAAAGTTTTCTACATCGTGTTAGCAAGTTTCCTGTTTCTTCACAGCTGAAAAATCCCGTCTCTCTCCAGGAGTGCTCAACATCCTATTTCAGCAAACCCTCAGTGGGTGGAGCCCCCACTGAAGTCTGTGGGCCATTCAAATGTTGCTCAGTTGCAGACTTGGTTTGTGTTTTCCAAATAGCATTGGAACCCTGGTGTGTCACTCCTTAACCACACAGGCCACCCCCCTCAAAATAAATATACTTCTGTTTTAGCGCCATTTAGTTATGTCTTAATCACACTCCTCATGTGATGTCATTGAACAAACTGAGAAAAAGGCAGCAATGGTACTTCTAAACCTTTGTAAGTGAAGGAAGGTTAAAACAAGCTTCTTTACAGTGCTTCTCAAAGGACTCCTTTCAGTGATCCATAGCAGAAGACTGAGGCCTTGTCTACACTGGCAAGTTTCTGAGCAGTTAAGCAGCTTTCTGCACTGTAACTCCTGAGGTGTACATCTTCCATGCCAAGCCACTCAGTGCACAGAAACTGTGCAGTTGCAGGGCTGTAAAAAACCCACCCTGACGAGAGGTGTACAGCTTCCTGTGCTGGGCCTACAGTGCTGCGGTGCCAGTGTAGACACCGTAATTGAACAGAGCGCTGTGATTGGCCTCCGGGAGGTGTCCCACAATGCCTGTTCTCGCCTCTCTAGTCATCAGTTTGAACTCTACTGCCCTGCCCTCAAGTGACCAATCATCCTCCCCATCCTGTAAATTCCTTTGGAATTTTGAAAGTCCCCTTCCTGTTTGCTCGGTGACGCGTGCAGTGGTCTCAGCGCATCTTTCCACGTGGCCATGCCTGCTCCACGCACCAGGCGATCCCCCGCTTGGAGCAATGCCAAGCTGCTGGACCTCATCAGCATTTGGAGAGAGGAGGCTGTCCAGTCCCAGCTGCGCTCCAGCCATAGGAATTATGATACCTACGGACAGATTTCACGATGCAGGACAGAAAGGGGCCATGACTGGGACACACTGCAATGCAGGGTCAAAGTGAAGGAGCTGCGGAACGCCTACCACAAGGCACGGGAGGCAAACCACTGCTCCGGTGCTGCGCCCACGAGCTACCGGTTCGAGAAAGAGCAGATGTGATACTCGGTGGTGACCCCACCTCCACTGCAAAGGCCACTGTGGATACTTCGGTCGCTCGCGTGCCAGTCGAGAGTGGACCAAGCCAGGGGGAGGAAATCTTAGAGGAGGATGTGGGGGGGGAGGGGGACCCAGAGGCAGAGGATGATTTGGAGATCAGAGATGCATGCAGCCAGGAGCTCTTCTCTACTCCGGAGGAGCCTAGTCAGTTACAGCTGTCATAGCTTGGCGAAGTGCAAACAGGAGAGAAGGCTCCTGGTAAGTGGCTTTGATTTTGGGAATCGCTGAAGTGAGTTGTTGGGGGCAGGAGGGATGCAGAAAGCAGGCTGCATCTCTGTATGATGCGCGTACCACCACATGCCTAGTCTGAGCAGCGGAACAGGTTATTGATCAACTTCCTCACTTCACAGGAATCTGCGTAAGAGCTCTCCATGAAACTCTCATAGAGATACTGGGAAATCCACTGCCACAGATTCTTTGATAGAGCTGATTTGTTTCTTGCCCCATTAAGGGTAACTTTCCCAAGCCACTCTGCTGTCACTGGCGGGGGGAAGAGGGGGACCATTGTGCACACAGGTGAGCCGCATAAGGGCCAGGGAGGAAGCCTCAGTCTTGGAGAAGACCCTCCCTTGATTCCCTGCTCACCTTCAGCAGCAAGATATCTTTAATACTGAACACAACCTGTGGAAAATGTGGGGACAGTAATTACTATAAGGCCACCACTACAATTGTGGCTCTCCCCAAGAGCCACATGCCACATGCCCACATGCCACATGCCCAGTGTACAGTATGGTCCTGGAACACTGATTTCCCCTGCCCCTGCAGTTACTCACCATTTTGGGGATCTTGTGGCTCATGTGTGCTTGCATGGGGTCAGCCAGTTAGTAACCGGTATGTGAATACTGGCTGTGTTTCAAAACACTGAATCGGTGGTCTCTGTGTTGCAAACAATACTGCTTCTGTAAAATGTTGCATTTTGGCTTCACAGAGATGACCTTGGGCGCCAAGCCTCCCTCTTTGTTATCATTGGCTGAATGGTTGCGCAGAATTAGAAAGCGGCCACGAAGAACTAAAGAGGACTTTCTGTGTGATGTCATGATGCACTCCACAGATGAAAAACAAGAATTGAAGGAGTGGCGGGACAGCGAGAAGAGGGACCAAAAGGAGAATGAGATGCACCGGAACCAAGTCACGGAGCGACTCTTAAACGTCATGGAGCACCAACTGGACGTGCTCCAGGTGCTACTAGCACTGCAAACCGAGCAGTTCCGTGCCGTGTCCACCCACCCTCCCCTGCAGCCACTGTTATCAACCTCCTGGCTTCAGTCTGTATCCGCTGCATTCCACTCCTGCCCCATCACAGTCTGGCCTTGTGGACTCCCACTGCACTCCCTGCCCGTCCCCCTGCAGTTTAGCCCTGCTGAAGTATAGTATCTGCGGCACTGTACTCCAAAGGAGAAGGTTGGATATGATACCTGGACATACACAAATCTTTAACCGTCCTGGGACCCCACCTCTTCCTGGGACCCTCCCTACCTCAGCCCCCACAATGCTGATATATATTTTTTTTGTTTGTCTCTCCCCTCTGGTTGTTGTTTTTTAATAAAAGAATTGTTTTGGTTGGAAAGCAGTCTTTATTCCATTAATTGAAAGCAAACGGAGCCCTTCAAAGCAACAGGCAATTTTCTTAAACGTTCATACTGCATTGTCTGCACCAATCACAATCACCTCCTAGTATTAAAAGCACTGCAATCCCGAGCATAACAGCAAATATCAGTGGATTTCAGCTTCAAATTGCTGCCTCAAGGCATCCCTGATCCTTATGGCCCTGCGTTGCACTCCTCTAATTGTCCTGATCTCTGGCTGTTCAAATTCGGCCTCCAGGTGTTGAGCCTCAGCAGTCCAGCCCTGAGTGAAGCTTTCATCCTTCCCTTCACAAATATTATGGAGCATATAGCACATGGCTAAAAGCATAGGAATATTGTCATCGGTCAGGTCAGCCACCCATATATGCAGCGCCATCTGGCCTCTAAACAGCCAAAAGCACACTCAACTGTCATTCTGCACTTGCTCAGCCTGTTGTTGAACCGCTCCTTGCTGCTGTCAAGGTGCCCCGTGTATGACTTCATAAGCCACAGCATCAAGAGGCAGGGTCTCCCAGGATCACAATGGGCATTTTGACTTTCCCTACGGTGATCTTCTGGTCTGGGAAGACAGTCCCTGCTTACAGCTTCCTGAACAGGCCAGTGTTCCAAAAGATGCATGTGTCATGCACCTTTCCGGACCAGCCTGCATTAATGTATGTGAAACGCCCACAGTGATCCACAAGCGACTGGAGAACCATTGAGAAATACCCCTTCCATTTAATGTACTCAGTGGCTAGGTAGTCTGGGGCCAGAATTGGAATATGCATACTATCTATTGCCCCTCTGCAATTAGGGAAGCCCATTTGTGCAAATCCATCCACAATGTCACGCACGTTGCCCAGAGTCACGGTCTTTCAGAGCAGGATGTGATTAATGGCCCTGCACACTTCTGTCAACACACATCCAATGGTCAACTTTCCCACTCCGAACTGGTTAGGAACTGATTGGTAGCAGTCTGGAGTAGCCAGCTTCCACAGTGCAATTGCCATGCACTTCTCCAATCACAGGGCAGATCTCATTCTCATATCCTTGTGCCACAGGGCTGGGGCGAGCTCATCACATGGTCCCATGAATGTGGCTTTCCTCATCCAAAAGTTCTGCAGCCACTGCTCATCATCCCAGACGTGCATGACAATGTGATCCCACCACTCAGTGCTTGCTTCCCGAGTCCAAAAGTGGCGTTCCACTGTGGTCAGCGTCTCCATGAATGCCACAAGCAATCTCATATTATAGCTATTACATATGGTGAGAGCAATGTCGAACTCCTCTTGCCTTTGTAGTTTAAGAAATAACTCCACTGCCCCTCATGATGTGCCAGTGAGAACGAGCAGCATACTGGTCAACAGTGCGGTATCCATTCCTGCAGACCGAAGATCAAGCGGTACACAAACCATTGAAAGATGGCGCCAAATGCAGACAGAAGCACAGGGATTGCTGGGATGCGAAGCAATGCATCATGGGGCATTGGGACAGGACCCAGGATGCCCTCTGACCCCTCCACCTTCCTGCAACTCTTAGTGGAAGAAGAGGAAGAGGTGCTCTGTGGGATAGCTGCCCAGAGTGCACTGCTTCAAATACCACTGCAAGTGCCACAAGTGTGAACCTGCTATTGCTCAGGCAGTTGATAGTGTGAACACACAACAGCGGATTCGCTTTAGTGCTCTGAGTGGCACTGTAACTGCCGGCGACTTAACTCTGCCAGTGGAGACATACCTTGAGTGTTGAGATTTCATGCAGGCTTCATGCTGTTATTAGCATTAGTATTCATCAATAATCATGCTTTATGCAGAGCCCACTCCTGCTATTCTTGAAGTAAACGAGAATGTTGCAACTGATTTCAGTAAGAACATGAGCAGACCCACTGATACAAATTAAACCCTGGGATAGGCAGACACAATTCTGTTAAAGCACCCATCACATTTAATGAGAGTTTATAGGTTTACTGGATTTTTGACAATCAGGACACTAATTTATGTGCCTGTATGTGGATTTAGGCTCCTTACTGTAGACATCTACCTTTGAAAACTTGGCCTATATTTCTTACAGATTTTTTGAGAGTTCTAAAGTGAGTTGCACAAAATATCATTTTATTTTGGGTTTGTGGATTGATAGTATCCTTCTGATCTCTTTGTTTACGATATTGCAAAACTCTGGGTTGTTCTGAATGGGATAATGTTCCTGGTGCTGGACTATAGAAGGCAACAAGAATCTGCGGAGACTGATTAATTGCCATATGTAGCTAGTGTATTGCAGTGCTACTACTATTTACCTTATGTATCAAGTTTGTTCTGCATTCCGATATCCTGAGAGGGAAAAATGGTTTTTGTGGAAGTGGGATATAGGGTTTTGAACTGATCCAATGATTTACCCGTGCTGCTTTAAAAAAGGGGAATGTATGAATTTCAAATGGGTGCTTTTGAGTTAAAATTTAAAATATAAGCCGTCACCAAGAGACAATATTTACTGCTTGTCAAAATAGGATATAAGCAGTGGTTGGAAAGTGTTGCACTCTCTCTTTCTTTGGTTGTCAAATCATATCATATTAAGGATAGTGCTAAGAAAAATAATTACTATAAGGTGAATAATTTATCTGAGGGAGTATCCTATGTGGAAAAGGAAAGATGTAATTGGGTACAGATAGTATCATGTTGGCCAAATCAATGATTTTTAAGAGGATTATTTTTTGTAGGCTATGATTGGGTGAACTGATTTCCTGGGAGAACTCTTTATATCAGCTCCTCTGTGAATAGATTCCAGCTAAGAAGGATGATCAGGTTTTCTTGATGGGCATGAACATCTACAGTATATTTTCCCAATGTGGCAAGAAAATGCGTTTATTAGTAGTGGGAAATAGGAAAAATAAGCCTTCTGCCTCTACAGACATTTAGACCCAATTTAAAGGATTCTGGAATACATTAACATAGAACCTGACACTTAAAAAGCTGCTTGGTATTTAATGTGTTAAAGTAAAAGCTTTAGAATCTTTGAAATAAGTTGTTATCCTTTACAAAAAAAAAACTGCACTAAATAGGCAGGATAGTTTAAAAACAAGGATATTTTTAGTTTTCAAAAGGTTGACTCAACCTAATATTTGCATATTTGGAAAAACTGTTTGCTTACAGCTGACAGTTAATGGCAAAGGTCGAAATGACAGCCTGTAAGGATTTATATTGCTCATGAGCTTGGCCAAAAATTCATGTAATAATAGGCTGCTTCCCTTAAAGCAGAGGGCAGGAAAATAGCTTCTTGTCCAGTTAAGGTGAGCAAAGAACAGCTTTCACCTGTGACAAGATGAGCTCTAATCCTTTGCTGTCTCAACCAAGTGGAGAAGAGACTACCTCATCTTGCAGGCAGGTGCACATCTGCTCTCTCGTGAAGTGTAGGGTCCTACACTGCCGAAGAGGTTTTCCTAATTGGCCTATTCCAGCCACCAGTTTGGCAGCTTGTGGAAAGGGCATCCTTGCCTCCCTGGTACCTTCTTGCAGCTGCTGTGGCCTGCCTCAGTTTCCCCTCTTTAATGAGGTTACTTAAGCAGCCTGGTCAAGGAGAAGCCCCACACTCTATTGTACAGCAGAGTATCTCCCTTTGATAAAGCCTTCGGAATGGAGCAATTGTACAAGGGTTTAAAGGCCCTTACCTCAGAGCCCAGATAAAATGAAAGAGTCCCCAAACAACAGTTTCTAGGTTCCAGCAGCGGTTCCTTCTGCCGTAAGGCCTCAGGCTTCTCTGCTCACTGGAGAGCTCTGCAGTCTTTCCCCTCTTTGTTCAGGGTCTCTCCCAGGCCTCTCTTCCTGGAGAGCTTTTACCTAGTTCTGGGTGCCTAGAAGCCCCCCTCTTTTAGAGCTTCCTTTGTTCTCTGGAGCAGCTTCCCTTACCCCAACTGAGCTCTCCCATGCCTTTGGGCAGACCCAGGTGCTTCTTCCTTAGTTAACTGCCTTACAGCTATTTAGGCAGTTAAATCTCTCCAGGTGGACCTGGGCTGTCTCATTCCCTTCAGTGCGGCCTGTCATGACTTGGCTCGGCATCAGACTCCTTTAAAGGCCTAGCCCTGTGGCACATCCCGAAAGTGAGTGAGCCAATGCAGCATACAGGAAAGCTCTGTCCTGCCCCCAGGCTTGAAGGTGCTGTTCCCTATTCAATTCACATTCTTGGGCTGTTTGTCTTCCTGCCTTGCTGCTTCTGTTGCTGCATTTTCTTAGTGGCTATTGTGATTCTATCTGTATCTCTAGATATAGAAAATGCTGCATGGTGCTGTAATAGCCTTTCCTTTAAAAACCAAGAACATGTGGCCAGAACTACACCTTTCCTGGGGATGAGGTTAGCAAGCTCCCAGTGCTGAATTTGGATTACGTGAAAGGGTCAGACCCCTATGGACCTTCACTCAAGTAAGGAGAGGTTCTTGGGCAAACCCAAGAGAACTGTTATCCATTTGAAAGGTTTTGTATAAATCCCCTCTGGGGCTGTGCTTGTTTCATTTAGGCTTCTGCTCCATACAGCGTTAGTGGCAAATAGGACACTCCACTGTTCTTTTTCTAAGGGCGAAAGATGTAAAGAAATTACCAAGAGCTGGGAGCCAGGAACTCCTCTAGTCTAACCTCAGCTCTCATACTAACAAGGGTGACTCTGGGCAAGACACATCACTTCTCTGTTTACCTATCTATAAAATGCTAATAATATACTTGCATCCCTCTTGGGGTGTGCACTCCTTAATTACTGTTTGTGAATAATTTTGAAGACAAAAAGCACTAAGTGCTCAGTCTATTGTTTTTCAAGGTGCTGAAAGGGGAACTTACATACAATTGTAACAAAGTTTAAATTATCCTCTAGTTACTGGTTATAGGGCTGTATTACAGTCTCATATTTTATGTAAAGATGGTAATTTATAGACTACAAAAACCAATAGAAGCACAGAATTAAGCACTTAAAAGTGATATTTGAAGGCTCAGACCAGGTCAGAATATGAGCTATTTCAATGTGTTTTGGGTATGGTTGGTGGTTATGTTGCGAACATTTCACCTAGCCCTGTCACCCTTTGCTTTTCAGTTTCATCAATGCTTTTTATAAAAATTCAGTCTGTGCTCCCCACATACAGCTTCTCATTCTGTTTGCCACACACATTAGTCTGGCTTAAGTTTAATCATACACTGTACCAGTGTAGGGAACAACTATACACCACTATGCCATCAGATCCACGTAGTAAACCGCCTTCTTAGTGAATTCATGCAAAGATCAAGAATAGAAGCGACTAAAATCCAGTTCAGTCTCCCAGAGTTATGTTGATTCTTCGTTGCTAACAGAAGTAAGAAGTGGTTAGGCTTTGTCTGCACTGGCAGTTTTGTCATTAAAATTGTGTTGCTCAGGGTTCTGAAAAAACACCCCCCTGAACGACAAAAGTTTTAATGCCAAAAAGCGCCAGTGTGCACAGTGCTTCGTTGGCAGGAGCCACTCTCCTGGCGACAAAGCTACCCCCGCTTGTTCAGGGTGGTTTTATTTTGTTGCCAGGAGAGCTCTCTCCCAGGGACAAAGAATGGCTACATGGCGCACCTTACAACGGCGTGGCTAGAGTGGCACATCTGCACTGTTGTAAGACGTAGCCTTAGTCAGGTAAGCATACCTGGCCTTGAATGCACACAATTAACAGATCTGCTGAGTTAGAAGGTGCCAATCTTTCATTGTCACTTCAGGGTAGAATCCACATTTGAAATTTTTCTAAAGGGTTCTATCTGAAGTTCTCCCAAGCAGTAGTTTTATTTCTTTCCACTAAGAAAATTCTTATAAATACCCCTCTGAGAATATCGTCTTCAGATGCCAGCCAATCAAAGCTTAGTTGTGCTTAGATATATTTTTTTAAAAGAACCAAATGAATAATTATTACTGCAAAGTACCCTCTTATGAGAATAACTCTGCTCGTCAGTTTAATTACCAGCAGCCACTGTATTTCCACCACAATAAATTCACAATGATTCATTAGCTTCTATCGGGGGATGAAATGGATCATCTTGTTAACATTAACACTGATTTGAACGGCTGATTTCACTGTGTGTGGGAGTCACGAGCATACACACAAACCAAAAATAATTATTTTAAGAACTGTGTTTGAGAAGATGGGAGGGAAGCCTGACATGGGGAAGGTGGCAAAGCTAATATCTCTGCAAGACGGAGCCCGGATTTACAGCTCTGTTAAACATTGTGATGTAGTCACAAAGCTATACAGGCAAAGGTAGAAGCATGATTGTCTGGTAATCCCTCACTATAAAGCTGATTTGGTTTTTGCCATTGAAGCAAAGGAATGTTAGTGCATGTGTGTGTGCGGAAAGAGATCATAATCAGCACAAGGTCTTTGGGCATAGCACTCCCTTGGCCCTAAATATTAATGGAGCCAAATCCCTCCTTGGTGTAACTATTGTCTTCATTCAGTGGGGTTACACCAGGCATGAATCTGGCCCATTGTTTGTTTGTAAATCTGCGTCAGACTTTCCTTTCTCTCGTCCTTTTGCAGGGATTTAAATACAATTGTGGTCCTGCTGAATCCCTCAATCCATTTCCCTCGGTAAGGCTGCCAGTTTGCTATGTGGATCTGACAGAGGGAATTTGTCAAGAAGTTGCCTCTGAATGTAAATTAGGATTTCTAATAAGAGAAGAGAAAGGGGAGAAAAACATACTCTTTGTAAGTGGAATAAAATAGGAAGTAGGAGAGACACTGGGTCTGATTCTCATCTCAATTATGCCGGGTTTACACCAGTGTAATTTCATTGACTTCATTGAAGTTTCCATTGGTTTACTTTGATGTGAGACGAGAATCATTGTCATTCTTTACAGTTTACACCTTAATACTCTAACATGCACTGTAGATATAGATCCTACTTTATTATTTATTTTGGAGGTTATTTAGCCTGTAAACTCCTTGGGGCCAACGACAGTTGTCTTGTTCTGTGTTTTTGTACAACATCTAGCACACTGGGGTCCTGGTCCATGACTGGGGTTCCTAGATGCTGTGATGGTACAAACAAGAAATAATGATAAAAAAGCATGACTGAAGGATTATCATTGTAAACTCAAGATACAATATTGTTAATTTATAACAAAGCATGGTTAGTTTGGGGATTAAGTTTTCCCTGTTCCCTACCTCTAAAGCTCACACGTTTCGTTCTATTCCATGCCTTTCTAAATCTGGTTTCACATTGGAAGGCAAAACAGGTACTCGAGTTTAGAAAAACCCCAAAGCCTCACATGTTCCCTCTTTCCAGTCTTGTATCTCTTCACTCTTTCCCCAGCCTTCTATCTGCTTTGAGTCTTCTGCTTTAAGGCAGCTTAATCCAAATTTGCCTTAGACAACTAAAACGTTCAGGGTGAAACCTTCACCTTGTTGGAGTCACTGTGAGTTTTTAGAGTAACAGCCGTGTTAGTCTGTATTCGCAAAAAGAAAAGGAGTACTTGTGGCACCTTAGAGACTAACCAATTTATTTGAGCTCACGAAAGCTCATGCTCAAATAAATTGGTTAGTCTCTAAGGTGCCACAAGTCCTCCTTTTCTTCTTACTGTGAGTTTTGCAATTGACGTGAATGGAGCCAGGATTTCACCCTCTAGCAAGAAATAGGCACCAGTGTTCTGTTTCTGCTGCTTTTCTGTAGCTCAGCATGTACCTTTCCTCTAGGTATTATGGACCAGATTCTGCCACCTTTACTGCTGATGAGTAGCACCTTACTCCATGAGTTGAAATGAATGGGCCTCTCCATGGAGGAAGCTATTACTTGACATGATTAAGGGCAGTGGATTCTCATCCTATATATATAGCACTTCATACACTGTGGAGGAGAGAGAGTTGTAGTTTTAATGCTCTCCTGGCTCTCATCATGTGTAATAAGGTACATTCAAACCCTACAAATGCTGGAAGGGCTCTGGCATTGGCACATGATGGTGAGACTGCATTTACACATATCGAGGAAGATACTGACAAACGGGAGGATGTTCAGAGAACAATGCAAATAGTCATAAACTAGAGGGATTAATTTATAAGAAAAAATTAAGAGCCTAAGTACAGCATAGCTTGGCTAAGAGCTATTGGGGTGGATGTGGAGGAGGGGCATGGTAATTCTATATAATCTGAAGGGTGTAAATACTACTTTAAAGCCACCATGACAGAAAAATTCACCAGACAGAACAGTACTTATGAAAACTGGGGTGGGCGGGAGGACAAATCAGCCACAAGACAGAATCAAATCCCAGCTATACAATGGGAATAAAGTTATCAACTACAATATGCAAGGGATAGGTACATCACAAACTGAAAGGAGACAAGTTTGCTGAAGTCCCTAAACTTGTACATTGAAAGACCCTTGAAATCCTTACTGCACCTGCTCCCAAGCCATGCAGTGATTGGTTACTGGGCTCACTCCACCTCTGTGTCTAGAAGGCATCTCCCCCACCATTGTGCAACGGCTCATGGTTTCTGGAGTTCCCTTTGTCTCCCCAGTCAAACCGGCATGGTACATGCTAAGCCTCTGAGCTGCCCCACCTCTGCACACCTCAGTTGATGGAAATCTCACAGCTGCTGTGCCAAAGAATGGCACATTACCCCCATGTTTGTGCTTTTCAAAGGAATTAAACCCCTGAAAGGTTGGGGGTAGTGAACTGACCCATACATGAGCCTCAGGTATATCAGGGCAATCAACATTGCGAGTTTTGGGGCTACTACCCAATAATAACAGGTTTCAGAGTAGCAGCCATGTTAGTCTGTATCCGCAAAAAGAAAAGGAGGACTTGTGGCACCGTAGAGACTAACCAATTTATTTGAGCATA
Source organism: Caretta caretta (assembly GCF_965140235.1). Taxonomy (NCBI): domain Eukaryota; kingdom Metazoa; phylum Chordata; order Testudines; family Cheloniidae; genus Caretta; species Caretta caretta. The sequence continues at coordinate 248,135,036 of NC_134206.1, forward strand.
AGCTTTCGTGAGCTACTCAATGGTTTTGTGTAGATTAGGTCTAACCTAGAATTAGACTTCTCCCTTTTAGGGGAACATGCTGTCCCTTACACATGACTTCCCTGTACCTGCTTTTCTGTTTGCTGGAGTTTGGGTTTATCAATACAAAGTGGCTTGTATGCTGTCCCTACTCGGACAAGATCAATCATGGGACACCTACTAGCTTGAATCTCTAAAGCTTGGGGTACTATAATGTGATAAAATAAAGCATCTTCTGCTGAACTCGAAGAAGTTCACACTCTGCATCACACTCTTTCTTTGTGGTATTTACTGTTGCTCTCTACCTAATCTGGCTTCTTCTGTGTAAAAAAAACAAAAAACAAAAAAACAAACAAACATACTCAGCTTACAAGATGCCTAAAAGAAACTTTCTCAGGCTGTTGTAAGTGACAGATTTTAAAAATATCATCTGGCAGTTCTCGGCCACGGTTTTCACCATTCCAGCATTGGTCAACTCTGTGATAGCAGCTACCACATAATTACTCCCAGCTTCCTCTATTATAGCAGCAGCACATGCCTCCTTCACAACTCTGGCTGCAACTTGTCTCTCTACCACAGTCCCAATATTGACACAGACAGTCAAAGGCAGTCCGTTAGCACTTCTGCCATTGTGGCCCTCTGCTCCACCCCACAGAGGGAACAGGAAGAGTTTTCCTCCAACAGACGATGGAAGTGTCTCCCTAGGGAAGTTCCAAAAGCCCCATCACTTGGAGCATTTAATACCAGATTGGATGGAACACTAGAAAATGTTCTGGGGGGACCATCCTACACGGGCAGGGCAGTGGCACCTTTAACTTATGCAGTTCCATGACACTAGTTTCAGAGTAGCAGCCGTGTTAGTCTGTATTCACAAAAAGAAAAGGAGGACTTGTGGCACCTTAGAGACTAACCAATTTATTTGAGCATATGCTTTCGTGAGCTACTTCGTCACGAAAGCTTATGCTCAAATAAATTGGTTAGTCTCTAAGGGGCCACAAGGACTCCTTTTCTTTTTGCATGACACTAGTGTATCCTTCATTTCAAGATTTTTCTTTTAGACGCACATACAAATGGTCATCTAACAATGCATGTCCTCCCTTCCAGCTGTTTCCCATGGAGGTGACCTTGGTCAGCAATGGGTGAGTAGGTAAGGAAACCAAATACAGACCAAACAAACATGATGTTAGAGACTCGACAAAAGCGTCACTAAGGACCAGTGTTCGAATATGGTTTTTTTGCTGGTTATGGTGGATAACACACAGTTTGAGCACACAGCCCCTTCAGATGCAACCAGAACAGTAAGACTAAAGGTCAGTACTAATTCTTAACCACAACGTAACTTTTCTGGTGTTTTTTGTTTGTTTTTTAAAGATTAACAGGCTGCCTCATCTTTTCCAAAGCTCATTTTCTCTAGGGTTGATTTCTAGAATGATTGTTTCTGAAAAAGTCACCGTACAATGGACCTACGATCATTGCTGTAAGTCTCTTGAGTTGAAGGTTTGACAGAGGAAAATGAATTATTATGAGCTTGCAAGTCAAATGACGGAAAAACTTCATCTTTTATAAGACAGACAGTGTTCAAATACTGTGGTCTTAATCCCAGCATACTCAGAATGCTCCCATAGGACCTTCTCAGTTGGTCCAATAGCTTGCTTTGTTTTTCCAAGCTGAATATTTACTAAATACAAGCTTCATAGTGGTATTACAAAGAAATCAAGTTAAGAATTAATTATGCAGCTTTTTTATTATAAAGACATTTATAGTCACTTCTGTGAACAAATAGAATACAGTATAAATAATAAACATGTAACATCCTTTGAAAGAACATTTAACATCACCATAAGCAACAAATGGCAAATAAATAACTAATAGCTGGACTCTGCTTTATTTATCTATGTTCCATGGACTGTGGACCAGCACAGCTATCAAGTAAAAGCAACTTCCAACAATTTTGTTCTAATGGACAAGTGAATTTAATTGCATGTTTCATTACAATCCCTTGGACGTGCTCTGAGCGCTTGGGCCACTGTCCAATGAAGCCTGGTATATATCTGAAGATTTAACTATTTAACTATCTAAAGATGAGGAGAGAAAGGGCATGGTGTTTTTGGTGTTTCATTTTGTTTTTCACTTCATGGCCACAGGTAGAGTGGCATGGAGGGCAACAATTTTAAATCATGGCTCAGAGCAATAGAAAGGGTTAATAGAAAGGCTGAGGCCAGTAGTCAAGGGATATGTAGTATCACACAGTACCATGTAGAAGATCACACAATCCTTCACTTCCAGGCTAGAAGAGGCTGGGAATATAGGGAAGGCCATGGTCTGATTCTGATTTTTCACTCTCACATTAGCCTTACACCAGGGTAACTCTATTACCTTCACCGGAGTTACATCTGATTTATACCTGTGTCATGAGATCGAACGTAGGCCAGTAGAGCCAGGCCTTGGCAGAGTGTACTACACCCAAGCTCTACCTACAATGAACTCATTGGCAAATGCAGGGTTAGTATTGCTAGGTAGCAAACAGAACCACATCCAATTCTTCTTTGCCAGTATGGCCATCTCAATACAGGGCCTTCAAAAGGAGAAAATCAAAACATGGCAACGGTGAATCCCCAGGAAAAAAATTACCATGAATGAGATGGAAAGGGAATCAAAAACCCTACTTTGGTCCAGAGCTCAAGATATTAATTGCTAGTCCAGTTGTCATGGCATCCTTAGTTGATACAACATGAAATCCAACTCTGGTGATTTACAAAGCTGTCACTGAAGTGGCTCAAGCACGAGGGTTTAATATAAAGAGCTATTTTTGTGGTGTATGGGGTGCAGTGGGAAGAAGTGACTATTTTCCAGTGCTGTATCATTGATTAAAGATTAAAAAAATCCTTTCCAAGATGGCGGTGGCAAACTAAGGCTGTTTCGATTAATACTCTTTTTATCTCCAGTTAAGGTAAACTGCCCAAATGCTTTAGCTGAGACATGGATGCTAAATTAATTTGGTGAAGTCTAGCAACAGCACTGCATTTTTCCAAAGGCCTGATTTTTATGCTGCCGGTGTGCCAATGTGAGCATTAGCTCATTAGTTAAGCATTACCAGTCACTCTGGCACAATTAACGGCCTGGTGAAATGTCTCATCAGCATGGGGCGCCACTGATGAGCAATGTGTCCTATCCTAATTATTCCTGCCCCCTCCCCCTTTTGAAAATATGTAATTATAAGTCACCAGGAAATAAATTTTCAACACCATACAAGTTCTCTCATCATTTAGATCCATAAAACACTTCTGAAGCACCATTTAAGTTAAGGGATGGACATGAAGATAACTACGGCAGTAACCATTCTCTGCTGGTTAAGGATCCAAATAAGGGCCTGCATGTGGACTGGGCATCCACCTGTTTGGCATTACAGGCACCATTTCTTGTTAGTGTGACTCTAGTTGTCCTAAAGGCAGGGAGTAGGAAGCTGTAGGATAAAGTCAATGAGTGGATATAGTTATGACATGAACGCCAAGAGTAGGTTAAATTTAATCCAAAATCCAATGACCACCTATCAAGCATTCTTAGAATCTCCTCAGTCACAAAGTTATTCCAACATAATAAAATGATGTTTTAAGAATAAAAAATGTATTACACCTCCAGATAAAAACACCTATAACCAGAGAAGCAAAAAGAAGAAGAGAACGCTATGAAGTCCAGGAGTGACCTCCTTCTGCTGTTCGAATTTACCTGAAGAGTATTTGGATTCTGTGGTGATGAACTCTCTAGAAAACCCAAGATAGATATCAGAGCCAACCAGCTGGAGGAAGAGTGAATGATGTATTTTCTGCACAGATGGCAGCACTGCTTCTTTAGCATGCACACCAGCAGGAATTTTGATGGTGGCAGGTGGAATTCCTCTAGGCTTGCTGCCGTACGGATTCCTGCATACTTTCCAGCAGCATTGTGGCCTAAAAGCCACCAGTTATCCCTAAAGTACAGCTCCCGGCCAACAAACAAACCCAAAATATTGGCTGATAGTGAGTTAATAATCTTCCACCAAATATGTACTACAGAAGGAGAGATTGGATGACCCACTCTAAAATAGCCTTCTATCTTATCTGTAGTTTGAAGGCACACAGCTCCACGGTCACCATATGAATAAAGAGCTTACACCAAGTCGGACTGTAGTGTGGCCTAGTGATGAGGGCACTATACAGGCAGTGAGGAGATTATGGGTCTAGTCCTCATACTGCCACTGACCTGCTGTATAACTTTTGGCAAGTCATTTCACCTCCCTATGCTTCTGTTTCCCGCATTTCTGTCTGTCTTCTTTGTTTAGCTTTTAAACTCTTTGGAGCAGGGACTGTCTCTCACTATGCTTTTGTATAGGCCCTACCAAGTGGCCCTTTAAGAAAAGAAGGGCAGCAAGTTTGGACCTCCAGCAGTTGCCTAGAAAGGCTCCCAGAGTCAACTGCTGGTGGAACCAGTGACTAGAAGAGCTGGGAATAGGCAGAGGCCAATCAGGGCTAAGCAGGCCAGATAAAAAGGGCTGGCAGCTTCTATCAGGAGTCAATACTAACTTCAGCTAGGACAGGGGTGGAACACTTTTCCTATCCTACCCCAAGGAACCTGGCCCAGTCAGAGCTTAACCTTGACAACACCAGCCTTGGATATCTAGGAATGATGAGTGTAAATATCATGGACTTCAGTGTCCCCATGGCTATGTTGAGTTGAGATTTAATTTGTTTTCTATTAACCCCCAAAAGGGGACTGGAGTGAGAGCTGACCTGCCCAGAGGGGCCAGGCCATGGAAGCGACAAACTGTTACAGACCCAGCCTGCAAGAGGATGCTAGAAAATAAGACCTTATGCAATGGGGTATCCTGACCCAACGGGGTGCTCTGGTGGTAAGTGCATTCAATTACAGGACCTCTAGACACTACTACAATTAAAAAATAACCTTATATTTAATATTATTAGGAGGGGTGGGCAAATATTTTTAGCCAAAATGTTTTTTTGCTCACAAGTGTAGACTCAAATTGACCAAAACATTTTGCAAATTCAGGTCAAATTTACCAAATTGTTTCAGTCAGGGAGGAGAGAAGAGGAGAAAAAGAAATCCCTCCAAATCAAAATATTTTGAAACATTTTGTTGTGAAAATGTAGAAACAATTTTTTATTCAAAATTCCTTTTTAATTTAGAATCTTACTCCCATGTTATTTAAATAAAGATTAAACCACTGGAAAATGAAACAAAACATTTGGTTTCGTGTCAGTGATTTTTTTTTTTGGAGGTCTGACTCGACTCTGGAATGCTTGGGGCTGGCAATACTGAAAAAGTCCTCTCACTTGAGGGTACAATAGTTTTAAAAACTAGTTTTAGAGAAACTACCAGCATACCTTGTCTCAGCATCATGCCATATATTACTGTCACCGTTTCCAGTATTAAAGCTGTTAAGAGTAGTAGGTTCAAGTTGCTATTGTGGTGTAAAACAGGTGGGATACAACCTCAGAAATCCAGTGCTCATTATTACCACTGTGACCCTGGTCACCCAAATGGTCTGGAGAGGAAGATAAAGTGTTTCATTTCTGAACACTGCTTTCCTCACCTTGACAGGCATGAGAGCCTAAGAAATATAAAGTATTGTCCTCTAGCTGCATTTGGTGTTATCCATGGTCCCTAATTTCTATTCTGGCATTGACAGAGAGGCCTGGACTAATAATAATTCACATCAAATTTGTGAAGCAGACACTGCCTTGCATAAGCTCAATGCTTTCTTACTGTTTATCATCCTTCCATGCTTTCAAGTCTTAAATATTTTTCAATACCTCCAACTTTCTCTCAATCAGTCTGGAAATGCAATAAGGGTGAACTTGGCAGAACTAAAGAAGAGTGTGGGATGTAGGAAAGTTGAATTCCTTGTTTTCTTATTTCTATGAAAGGTTTTTGTCTTTGAAGGAAATATACACATATGAGAGAGAGAGAGATGAATAGATTTTTAAAATAAAGAGTATATCAAAATATTCCTGAGTGGTGTAAATACACATTATATATAGTCATTAAGTTCCCAGTTCTTAAACGTAATTCTTCTCCTTTTTTGAATTACATTATCAGTCTCCTTTCAGAAAATGATGTAGCTTAGTACAGCAATTGGTGTCCAGTCCTCCAGACCCTTAACCTGGAAATTATTTTTCCCCATGTGAGACGTGCATGCAGGATCAGGTTGACACTTGTCTAGTATCAGACTTTAAGTTCAGCTCTTTGTAATCTCTATGGCTTGCGTGCAGTGAGGTGTGACATCCTGTGAAGAAACAGAAGAAAGGCAATTTAGTCAGGTTTCTTTTGAAAAGATGTATGCTCTTGGTGAGCTTCCTTCTATTCTGGACGGTAGTCTCAAATACACTGCATGACTGTAGCCTCTCTGTACAACAGTTCTCTTCACCTCTCTTGGTACATCTACACAGCTAGTGGCAGCCCACAGCAGTGAGTCTCGGAGCCCAGGTCGACAAAGTCAGGTTCATGCTAGAAATCGCTGTGTAGACGTTGCAACTCAGGCTGGAGTTCAGGCTATGAAGCCCAGGGAGGGGGGTAGGCTTCAGGGGCTGAAGTGTCTACACCACACTGTGTTGATGGGAGGTGCTGTCCCGTGGACTTACCTTACTCTTCTCATTCCGGTGGAGTACCGGAGTCGATGGGAGAGCGATCTGCAGTTGATTTACTGGGTCTTCAGTAGACCTGCTAAATCAACCCCCAGTGCATCGATCGAAGCAGTGTTGATCCCCAGTAAGTGTAGACATGCCCTTAGTTTCCCCATCATTATAATGGGAATAGAAGTGCTTACTTACCACATACAGGCATTATGAGGCTCAGTTTGTCTGTCTATGGAGTCGATTGAGATTGGTGATTGGAAAGCTACAGAAGAACAAAATAGAATACATTTGGGATCTGGGCCTGAGCTATTTAGGCACTGGTCTCCCACTGAAATCAATGGGAGTTAGGTGCCTAAACCACCTTTGGGATCTGGGCCTTACTCCCTAAACTAGTCCATAAAGTCATTACTCTCTCCTTCTTCAACTACCTCTGCAGGACCCACTCTTACCATGATGCACACAAGAAATTGCTGGTTGCTAATGGCTAGGTGGAGGGACAGTGAGTATTACTCACATTTATTTATTTTTAAAAATCAAAATAATCCAGATTTGTCAAGTTGTGCACGTAGCTAACCAATGTAAAAAAGAGTTCTTATTTCTATGACCTTCATCCTCCTCCCTCTTCCTTCCTCTTGTTTTTTACACTCACTTCTTACAGCCTAATTTAAAGACAAAACACAAGCTCTTTGTGGCAGGGACTGTCTTCCAAAGGGTTTGTACAGCACATAACCCAATGAGCTTACAGTAGTGTTATTAATCATTAGAACAGTTTAACAAAAGATCTGATGGATTCTCCATCCCTTGAAGTCTTTCAGGCTCCAATTTGGGAAAGCATCCTCCTTCAGGACAGCCCTTAAATCTAATGCTTAAGGGCTGTCCACAATAGGGGTGAATTTAAGCAGATGCATGTTTTCCTGGACTGGGACCTGAATCAAGATTTTTTCCAAATGCTATGCTCTGGTTCAGCTACAAGCTGTTGGCTTTGATGAAGGAATTACTGGGTGAAATTCTGTGGCTTGTGATATGGAAGATCAGATTAAAAGATCATAAATGGTTACTTTTGGCCTTAACAATCTTTGAATCAGTGGATTCCCCTAGTCCTGACCTGGTACTTGAGGTGCTACTGTAATACAAATAATGAGTGGTTTCTTGAAGTATTTCCATTGCTGAGATATGAAAGGGTTCCCCTATAGATGCGAGAGAATAGATACCCTCACTGGCAACATCATGGGTGTTTGAGAAAATTCCATATCCTACAGGGAAATGTGATGCACTTCTTTATAATTTTAACACACAAATACTTCTCTAGGTAATAGGATAACCTTTAATAACATAATAGCTGAGAAATAAGCAATTGAGAACAGTATGTTTAATCCTTATGGGTACTTTGAATTCTATCCTGTATCTGACAATTTGTTGTGTCTGTGTATGTTAGAAATTCAATTTACTTTTCATTCTCTTTTGTATTTTGCTTTGCAGGTTAGAATTGTTTGTCACTCCTCCACATAGGAAATGAAGAACATTAAAATGCTTAGAGTTGCTGACAGCCTTGGGGAAACTTTTAGAAAAACATTCCATTTCAAAACAACTCTGCCTCTGTAGTTTATATTTTCTATAGCACTTTTCCCAATTGGTTGCTGTGGAAACAAATATCATATCACAATCAAAGGAGCGGGATTGCAGGTACAGTGGAAACAGAGCAGGTGATCCCTTAAGGGAAACACATTCACAAATGTTTTTATCTAGCAGAAGACTAAGACTTTGGTTTCCATAGTCTGACCCAACTGTGCTCAGCGCCAGATAAGAGGAGTAGGGGCAAAGGTAGCCTTAAGCTTTCTTGATTCTGGGTCTGGCTGGGGATCAGTTCACTTCCTGATGTTAGTTAAAACAGACTCCAAGGTACCCTAACTTACTCTTGTGAATCCATGGCCCTTACGGGCCATTTTGGCAGCCAGGATTGAGTGGATCCTGGCTATATTCCCTGGGGGCCAAGAAGGGGGTGTCAAGGTTCCTCCCCCACTCTGAACTCTAGGGTACAGATGTGGGGACCTGCATGAAAAACCTCCTAAGCTTATCTTTACCAGCTTAGGTCAAAACTTCCCCAAGGTACAAAATATTCCACCCGTTGTCCTTGGACTGGCCGCTACCACCACCAAACTAATACTGGTTACTGGGGAAGAGCTGTTTGGACGCGTCCTTCCCCCCAAAATACTTCCCAAAACCTTGCACCCCACTTCCTGCACAAGGTTTGGTAAAAAGCCTCACCAATTTGCCTAGGTGACTACAGACCCAGACCCTTGGATCTTAAGAACAATGAACAATCCTCCCAACACTTGCACCCCCCCTTTCCTGGGAAATGTTGGATAAAAAGCCTCACCAATGTGCATAGGTGACCACAGACCCAAACCCTTGGATCTGAGAACAATGAAAAAGCATTCAGTTTCTTACAAGAAGACTTTTAATAAAAATAGAAGTAAATAGAAATGAAGAAATCCCCCCTATAAAATCAGGATGGTAGATATCTTACAGGGTAATTAGATTCAAAAACATAGAGAACCCTCTAGGCAAAACCTTAAGTTACAAAAAAGATACACAGACAGAAATAGTTATTCTATTCAGCACAATTCTTTTCTCAGCCATTTAAAGAAATCATAATCTAACACATACCTAGCTAGATTACTTACTAAAAGTTCTAAGACTCCATTCCTGGTCTATCCCCGGCAGAAACCAGCATATAGACAGACACAGACCCTTTGTTTCTCTCCCTCCTCCCAGCTTTTGAAAGTATCTTGTCTCCTCATTGGTCATTCTTATCATCTTTCCAATGATATACACTGCTAATGGAATACAAGAGGTTTCAGAAGTACAGCTTCCCATCACTTTGACAGAATGTTCATTTGTGTAGTAGCTCATTGGAGCAAGAGAATTAAAAAAAAAAATTGAACAAAAATATCAGCCTTGCAGAAATGACTTTTGGCCATGCTCAAGCAATTTGGAAATGGGAGCATGCTTTTTTGACAAGCACACTTCCTTTTACCCACTCTCCTTTATTGGAGAGTCATGCAAACTAACTGAAAAATCTTAAACTGCAATTGAACATGTTTGGGGTAAAGAGACTCTCTAGGACCCAGCCATTGGTCAAGGTCACAGGGATTTCGAAGACTGAGGTTCATTTTTGGGTAAAGCTCTATACCATCCTGATCAATCTTAGCATGCTGTAGAATGTGTAGAGCAGCTCTGGGGTTGGGTCCTAGACAGCCACTACTCACTTGGACCTTTGCATATCTCCACACTGCCATATTGGAAGTCCATTTATGGGACTGCAGCTGTCTTTACTGTTAGATGCTCCTCTAGCTCACAGGTGATAGAGGCTCATGTTTTTAGATCCAGAGGTCTTGAGTTCAGATGATCTGAGAGGCATTTTCACCCCCACTTTGTTTACGTATTCACCAAATGCCTACTCTCAAAATCCTTGCTTGTAAACTTTCTGGGGCAAGGTTTGAGAGACTTGTTTGTACAATCTGGCCTGTGTCCCTCAATGGGGACCTGTTTTACTCTCAATATCTTCACAAAGTGAAGGAAAAAAATACCACCATTTTTGGGAAGCTAAATGTATCTGTTTAATTGAATTTATTTTAAAAAAAATACTTGTAGTCACCCTTGTTCCCCATAGCCATGATGCTACTACTGGCTTTGTTTCGTGTTCCAGGTTGATGTTGCATTAAATTATGTTTTTCCTCTACAGGAGTTTCCTTGTAAATTAGCAACAGTTAATGGAGAGTTAAACTGTTCTCAGAATTGACTATTAAATCTACTCAGTAGGAAAAAAAAAAAGATGGTTGCAAATAATTGACATTGTTACAAAAATATACCCCAGGGAACACTAAGAATGGGATACATAGAGAGGCGGCCATCAGGAAAAAACAGGTCTTTTAGATAGCTCAAATAGCAAAGTGCAATGCAGGACCCTTATTCATCCACTCTGATATAATTACCTTTCCTCATTTGCATCATATCATACTATCTTGATTCATTCATGACATTTATGGGTAAATATAACATTTTATTCTTAGAACTCAGCCACCATGAATTCATGGGGATAACTCTGATGCTGAGGGGGCAGGTTGCATAGAACTACCTGTAATCTGATGTCTCAGAAGCTGATCACCCGATTTGTATTTTGTAGTGATTAATTAAACTGGGGATGGGTGAACAGATGGGTATAAAACTAAAAAAAAAAAAATACCACAAACCTTTGCTCAAAACTGAACCTGGATTCAAGTTTTTTTCTGGGGTTCACAAAAGATGAATAATTTAATAGTTATCTGAACATTTGCTTGTGTCTGAACTTCTTGACAGAGTAGCTAAAATATAACAAAAATGTTGTTCCTGCAATAGTGCTGGGCCAACCAGAATCAGAAAAGCCCCAGAAACCTCACCTGAAACTCTCTCCTAACATGAACCAAGTTATGCCTGCAAGTTATGCACATGAAACTTTCATGGACTGTAACAGAGGTTAAAGAGGGTAGAATACGGTGCCCAATATTCCCAGCCTAATTTTGCAGATGCCAGAGATCTGGATAGTGTTTGGATCAACATCTAAACTTAGGCAAATGGAAACGCCAAACCATTTCAGATTTGCCATTCATTAAACTGAAAACTTTATTGGACGGGGAGAGAATGGTGAAATTGTTGTTTGAGCAAATTTTCTTTAGTATATCTGCTGTCTTAATTACAAGGTTCTTTCCTTCTTCAAGTACTATCAGCAATGCCAAGTTCTGTAGGAGAAAGCTGTCACTTTAAGGTAATCAAGTGGCATTGAGTAGTGCAGCTGAGGCTGAAGGATAGGGGAGTGGTGACACATAGATCTTCTGCAGCAGAACTGCAGGCCCTGTAAGTTTTGCACACACACACACACGGTAGTTCAAGATATCAAGTATGTCACATAAAAACTCACATTTGAAGTCTACCAATGAGAACCATGTTTTGGAGGCTGAGTCATGGTTTGTAGTTCTTGAGTACAATGTGGTGGGGAAATGACTTCACTGGAAGACACAGCAGGAACTTCAGGGAGACAGTGTTGTGAGCTGAAGTGCAGTCTGGGCCAGGTTTGGCTGGATAGTGTGTAATGTGCTTTTCCATCACCCCCCTCTGCTGGTTTGCCTATACCTACTAAGCAACTGCTTGCAAAAAATTCTCACTTGATTTGTTTTTAACAATGTCAATTCTCTGCAAAGGTCATTTTCCCACCTATTGAGTAGATTTGCACACAATGCAGTCAACCTATGGAACTCCTTTCCAGAGGATGTTGTGAAGGCCAAGTCTATAATAGGGTTCAAAAAAGAACTAAATAAGTTCCTGGAGGATAGGTCCATCAATGGCTATTAGCCAGGATGGGTAGGGTTTGTGTCCCTAGCCTCTGTTTGCCAGAAGCTGGGAATGGGCAACAGGTGATGATTACCTGCTCTGGGGCACCTGGCATTGGCCACTATCAGATGACAGGATATTGGGCTATATGGACCTTTGGTCTGACTCAGTATGCCCATTCTTATCAGAACCATAACTTAGCATATTTCCCTAAATGGCCGATATAATCACTTCACTGAAATGTTCTAGGAAGGAAGGTGTCTGAGTCATTACATCAGTTGATCTGTAGCACACTAACTTGAACGATATATCCATTATGTCTTTTATTAGCTGGGGCTTCAGCTAAAAAAGCAGCACGAGCAACACAAGCGGCCTTCACCTAGGAATTCAGGGTCCATTGTCCTGGCTGTAAGCTCATTGATCCACTAATTAAGTACTAATGGAATACGTTGGTTTAGATCTTAAGATGCTCATAAATTTAAACTAATGTGTTAATTTCCTTCCAACAGAAAAAAAGGCTTTTAGAGTTACCTCTTCCTACCTCCTGTTTGGATGGAATATGTGTACTAAAATATGCCAGGTAGCTGGATAGTTCAGGGTTGGTAGTGGGATATAGGAGTGTTTCATCCTTAAATCACCAGTTCCATTCTGGCTCAGGTTAGCATAATGAAAGGAAGTTAATCAGTTGACTGTTTAGTGACCTATGCAAATTTAGCTGAACTAATTTCAATTTATTTCTGAGTGTCCATCACAGATATCACCATCTGAATGCACACTGATTTCCCCCCTTGGTGGTGGTCTCATCAGAGAAGCGAGGGGCTGAACAGGTGATGGAGAGCAATCTACCTTTTCACCATTCACCATTTCAGGTTAGCATGAAGCACATTTGCAAAGCATCATTGTGTAGGATTGCAGGTGTACTGCTCTCCCCTGTTTCTGTTCTGTGGTAAAAGGAGGAATTCAGCCCGGCAGTCAATTCACTTGAAAAACCATCAGCAACCAAACCAAAAATCCTCTGCTTTTAGTCATTTACTGTTGTACAAAAGTTGCACTGAAGCCTGTATCCCAAATTCTATGAAAGATTCCCCCGCATTCTCATTTTTAATAATCAGTTGTAGCTATAAATTATTTAACTTTTATGTACACCTAAAGTGACATGCTGTAATTTATGAAAATACCAGTGCAGTGAAATAACCCAACACACAGATGAATATACTGTCAATTTCTATGTAATTACTTCAGAGCTGTTACTTTTTGTTCAGTGCATTAGTGCATAACAAATGTGAAACACCCCAGTAATCAATATTCCTTGTCAAGAACAAGTATATTACCAGGGAGTTATTACCACGTTATTCCTTCTGATCCTTCTTTTCTATTTGTTTAATTAATCTAGCTGCATTGCATTACCTTACCTACCATAAAACACTGTAGCCTAGAGTGGATCACTAATAGGCTATGTGCTAAGTGGCCCTTTGATATTTTGACAACCATCTTTAAAAGGATGCCCGAGCAAACAATACCATTTATAATGCACTGCAAGTATAGGCTGTTTGTTGAGACGCTCTTTTCTTGTTATTTAAGCAACTGGGACTCAAGTGGTGCTACAGCGCTTTATTATTTTCTGTTCAATGGGTGAGATTAACATTTATGAACAGAGAAACACAATAGCTAGCTCACTGAGGTGCTGTGCAAAATCAGTGTAAGTACAAGTGTGGCAAGCACTTCCACCAAGTAATGCAGTGTCTTATCAATCAGACCTAATTATTTCTGTGGGAGCAGGCTATTTTCCATAACTATCCTCTTTGTGTATGCATTCGTCTGAATTTAAATAATAGTCTTTGTTTCACAAATGAGCTCTCAGATCTTCCCACATAGGTATACATAGGGTAACCAGATGTCCTGATTTTATAGGGACAGTCCCGATTTTTGGAGCTTTTTCTTACATAGGCACCTATTACCCCCCACCCCTCTGCCGATTTTTCACACTTGCTATCTGGTCACCCTAGGTATACATTTAGAGTAGAGAGTGACCGCAGGCCACCAGTACTGTGTGAATTGGGCATGTTGTCCTATTGAGTCACCTGACTCCCAACTACTGCTTAATTTCCAATTTCATAAGGTTGTGTATCTAAACCCCATGGAAGCCAACTGGAGTCTTTCCATTGACTTCAATTAACTTCAGAAAATGCCTTTACTAACATCACCTGAAGAGTTAGAAAAGGGTATCATGGACATAGGACGCAACCCCACTAGCTGTTTGGAAGCTGTTTTTCCATCTCATGAGATTTTGAGATTTGAAAAAAAAAATCCTATCCCAAATTGGGGTGAAAAATAAAAATCTCAAATTTTCACAAACGAAAATAATAATAATAATTAATAACAACAACTTCAGGTTAGGTCAATGCTTTGTTTAAATTTTGACCTTTAATTTTTTTACATTTATTTTTACCACAAATTAACTTAAATTTCAGAACAAAGTCATTTTGACCTGAAAAAAGAATTTCTTTAAATCAGTTTTGAAAGCTGACCCTTTCCTGCAAACTGTTTTGATGAATCAGCATTTTCCAATGACAAGATGCTTTATTGAAAATTTCTCGACCAGCTCTAATCTCTACCTCTTTGGACTTGTGCTGCCAGGAGGTATTTGGTGGGCAGTAATCAGAGAAGTCCCATGCCACCTGCCGCTTATTGACTCACTGGAGTTCTGTTTTTCTTCATCTGCTGATCAACTATATACTTTCAGTCTGAATAACTTTAATATTAGATTAAGGGGAAAAATAAAATGAGAACAAACGTTAGTCTTCTTAAGTGAACACATAGTGATTCATCGTATTCTGTAAAAGCAGCCATCTTGAACTGACACTGCTCTTCAGAATGGAGGACCTCGCATCAGATAGACTCCTTAGAAAGAAATAACTGCAAAGCAGAGTCAAATTGGTTACATGGTGTTACCCTAACAGCATCCCAGTGCAAGAGGGCAAGGGGCTCACTGGTATCTGGTAGTGAGTTTCAGCTGACCTGATAAGTTCAGTGTATCCCTATTTGTTAGTGTCATAAACTGTATTTGATATGATCATGTAAAGTACCATTGGAAAACTAATAACACAGATATCATTAATATTCTTGCATGGTGTATATACAGTAAATGCCCAAGTGACCATACAAATATGAAGGAAATATAGAATTAAAATATGTTTACCAGAAAGACTGGGGAAGGAGTAAACACGTTTCTCCCACACAAAGGACAAACCAATGATCCTAGCCAGCTGCCAGAGTTGATTAGCAATCACATGTCAAGTGGCCATTCATTTGCATTGGAGAGAGCAGGAACAGATCAATTTGCATTTTAGCAAATACCAGTGGGAGAAGAAACTACCATAGAACTTTTTTCACCACCAGATTCCATGTCTCCTTCCTCGTAGCTTGAATGAACTTTATTTTGGGGGTAACCTTCAGAAGAATCCATTTCAAAGGTTCACTGAACGATAAAAGAGAGGGGCAAAGAACCCCAAGTTATCTTTCACCTAAGAAGACACTTTGACAACCCTTTTGTTCAGGATCTCTCCCCAAATAGTCATCTTGCTGGAAGAAATGTGTGGCAAGAAACTTACCCAATACCTAGACAATAGTTTCTTAAAATTTTAGCATTAGAAAGCATATTTTTATGTTTTTTGTTTGTTTCTCTAACTTTATTCCTCCTATTTGGTATCACTTAAAATCCTATCTCCTTTTGTTAATAAACTTGTTTTACTTTTAATCTAAACCAGCCCTATGCTGTGTTTGAATCAAAGTGGTTACTAACTCCATTGAAAGTGATAAGCTGTACATTTTATCTCTTCAGAGGAGCAAACAAATCTTATTAAATCTCTGAATGGTCCAAGAAAGTTTTGTGCTCTGCAATGTGCCAGTGTTCTGGGAAAATCTAGGACTGGGGAATGTTTGAGTCATCTTGCTAGGTGTAACCAAAGCTGATGGATTCCTGGATGTGGCTGGGGTGTAACAAGGAGGCTGCTGGAATCAGTTGCTGAACCAGAGCTGCTTAACATACAGACACTCAGTGCTTGCTTGGCTGCTGGCTGTCAGTGTCCAAGCTATGAGCCAAGCACAGAACATCTGAGGTACCCAGGGTTACAAGACAGGTGGTGACATAACCCCTCACTGTTCTGGATTGCACACATGGATACATGAATCACAAATTGATCTCTAACTACAGAAACTAGCCACATGGTTGTCAGGCATCCCTTAACCCTTTCCAGACTACTGTGATATCCCATCACAGACACAGATCCTCGAAATCCACAGTGCAACATAGAGCTGTGCTAAAAAAAACAAAACAGAGCATGATGAGATGTATGAGATGGTAGAAGAAAGAATTCCATCCACTTGTCTCTGAGGAACTTTAGACCTATTAGTTCTCATTTTTTAGTATTGTACTGTAAAGAGGATGGTAAAGAAATATCTGGAAAGGCTAGGAAAGCAGTGTTTGTAAACAATGGAGCAAAAATGGGTAAGAGGGAGAATGCTGAAGTTGGAAGTAGTAAGGACATTAATGGGCATCTTACTTTCTGCATTAATAATTCCAGGGCTATAGCACATGAAAGATCAATGGGAAAAAACTTGCAAGTGCAAAAAGAATTCAAGCAAAATAATTTCTTACAGAGACTGGTGAACATGGGCATCAGGAAAAAGAATTACCACACAAGGCACTGAACAGAAAAGAAATATTCTCCTAATTAGTGACTGTAGCCAGTAATTCAGGAACTGTATAAATTGGATTCTGTTACACCAAAGCCAATCTTCAAGACTGTTTCTTTTCCAGGGTTATATTTAATTGTCTCTCCAATCTTGGATAATCTCACTCTAGGTTTAGAGTGGCACCCCAGGTGGAATGATATTGATGTTCTTCTTTAAATGTACTGCTGTACTGTTTATAGCTACTAATTCCAAAGTGCCATGACTTCTGAAAAAGTTAAGCTCTTTTTCTGTATAGTAATAGAACCCCTTTTCCCTTCACACCTCACCCAAAATACTAAATCTTTAAAAGTGATGTAGTGTCAGTGAATTTAGTATATAAATCTTTCTATACAGAAACCATATCTTAAATATTTGCAAGGTGGAGATGGTAGGCAGAGGAGTTTGATTTGTAAGCTCTCCAGAAAGAAATTGAAACATTTTGCAAATTTCACAATTGTTGGCACATATTTTTGTCCAATTTCTTCATATTAGTCAGCCATGATTTTTGCAAGTGTGGGCGGCAGTCTTACATAAACCTACAATTGATGAATGAACTTCCCCCCTCTTAAGGGAATGTCTACATGCAAATTGGAACCAAAATATCTAAATAGTTTGTAATTCATATCTTCTGTTTTATTGCAAGTCCTATGGGTTGGTGATCTTATATCAGTTCAAGTGTCCTATTTTAATTTAATTTAAATCAGTAAAAAATAGTGACCAGTGCTATAAACTAGATGAAAAAGAGAAAACATTTTTCCTGAAAAAAATTACAGTGTAATTTGTAAGTTAGTTTTGATTTATCTGGAACATTCTGGTTTTGAGCTGATTTTCAGAATCAAGCAATCACAAACATTCAAAGCAAAACAATTTTAATCTACCAAGTGTCTCTTGGCTTGATGGGTTTGATGAAGAGCCATGAGACTGTGACCCAGATTTGCTTGAATCTCAAACCTTTTAATAGAACTAGTCAAAATGTATGTTGACAGCTTTTTTCTATAAAAAAATTCTTGGTGGAAAAGAGATGTGGTTAAATCAAGATTAACTAACACCCCCCAAAACAAACCTCAACTTCCTAGTCTAATGTAGATATCCCCTTACTACTTCTTATTTCAGTGTAGTGGATCCATGACTCGGGTAAATGTGTTAAAGTCAGCAAAAAGTACAAGCAGATAACAAACATTGTGAATCTTTCCCACTGGGTATATAAGCCCAGCTGCTCCAATCATTTCTTGTTTACCTTGGCCACTGAAATGGCCAATCTTTCTAACATAGGTAATTTTATAGATCCAGTACCACACACCGCTATGGACAATTTTTCTTTCTGAAACATTTTGGATCAGATACTTGATATATCATGCTCAGGAAAATTGGTAAAAATCTAGAATTGAATGGATGGGGTAGGGGGGGAAGCGAATAGACATTCTAATAAAAATACAACCTAATCAATATTTGAACAATAAGCATTTGAAATATGAATTGGGAAAGTAGATCCTGATTCCACTATCTGCTTAAATATGTAAATAGTTCCACTGGCCTTCACTAGGACTACTCCAGTGCTGAAAGTGAGGCACGTGCTTAAGTAATTTGTTGACTCTCACAGACTCAAAGACTTTAAGGCAAGACAGGACCATCATGATCATTCTGGACTGACCTCCTATACGTCACAGGCCACAGAACCTCACCCACTCACTGCTGCAATAGGCCCATAACCTCTGGCTGAGTTACTGAAGTCCCCAAATCATTATTTAAAGACTTCAAGTTACAGAGAATCCGCCATTTACTCTAGTTTAAACCAGCAAGTGAACTGTGTTTTACTCTACTAGGTGTCTGGCTGGCAGAATTCAGATACATTATTCAGGCCAGTGGGTGGCTCCTGAATTGTTCCTTGACTGCAATGGAAATCCTGAGAATTACAAGGAGCATATTGATAAAATAATCAAATTCAGTGGGCCAGATCTGTAGCTGCTGTAGATTATCATAGCTCCACTGACTTAAATGTTGCTATGACAATTTATATCAGCCTCAATGTGTTTCCAAGTTCATACCAAGATCAACATTCATGCAAAAATTCATGAAAATGAGACTTAATTTGCTACACTACTTGTGCTCTAGTGAAATGATGATAGTGAGCAATTTCCCTACATTCTAGGAATACATTTATCCATTAAAATAGAACATGTATCATAATAAAATGCTTATGTGTAAGTGATGCTAGAATGATTACATCTATTTTCAATATATTCAAACATAATTAAATTCCAGTGCATAATTTAAGGTCCAGCGCAGGACAGTAATACAAAATTCGCCATCAAGCTAACATCCAGTAAAGACAGTAGTGCATGATGCTGTTTAAATAGATAAGATGTAACAGCAGATAATTCAGTGTAGTTCTTTCCCTTTTGGTGAATAGTCTGCAAACAAGTCATGGTTTGTATTGGCTTATCTGTTTTGAAATTGAGTGGATTGTTTGTGCAGATTTTCAACCAGCGTAAAGCTGGCAGAGCCAGCTCACCCACCACCCTCCCTCCTCTACCTCCATCCCATTCAGCATAGGGAGTGTGGTAGGGGAAGAAAGGGATGGGAGAGCTCTGTTCTTACCCAGTGGCCATCATCAGCTGGTGTACGTCCTCTGAGGGTGTTTAAGGGGCTGTTTAATTGTGGTGTATATGTTTGGGCTCGGGCTGCAGCCTGAACTCTAGTACCCTACGAAGTAGGAGGGTCCCAGAGACCTGACTCCAGCCTGAGCCTGAATGTCTACTCTGCAGTTAAATAGCCTCACAGCGCAAGCCCAACAATCCTGAGTCAGCTGGCATGGATCAGGCAGGTGTCTAACTGCAGTGTAGACATACCCTTAGGTGTCAGGGCAGGGGACAGCACCACTGTAGTCTGAGAATGAGGGAACCAAAGCTAGCCCTCTGTTGTGCACCTCCCTCTTTGTGCTGAGTATATCTTGGTTCAGAAAGTGAATTTAGCCCACCAAGGAAGAGAATTTAGTTCCTTCATAAGCTAAATTAACTTCCTGCACAAAATTACACTCAGCCTGCCAAAAAGTGCTGGGGTATGGTCCATTTTAGGGCTCGCAGCCTGTGCATCTGTCCTCTTTTGAAGGAGACTGCAGAGAGTCAGGGTCACTGCATATCTAACTCTGCCTAAATCCTCGCAGCAAGAACAGGCATCTATGATTCTTTTGTACAGAAGCAAAGTAAACCTCTCCTCCCTTCTTTGGACATGGGAAGTGCATACCACCACAGTTGTTAACTGCATGTGCGTGCTCAGCTCTGTGTGCAAAGAATGCAGTCACCTGTCCTTCCCATCCCATTTGAATAGCTGTCTGAGTGCTAGAAGATTGCTACTCTTAGGCCTGGTCTCCACTGGGGGGAGGTGGGATTGATGTAAGTTACGCAACTTTAGCTACGTGAATAACATAGCTGAAGTCTATATACTTAGATCTACTTACCGTGGTGTCTTCACTGCGGTAGGTTGACTGCTGACACTCCCCAGTCAACTCCGCCTACGCTTCTCGCTCCGGTAGAATACCAGAGTCAACGAGAGAGCACTCAGCAGTCGATTTTATCGCGTCTTCACTAGATGCGATAAATCGACCCCCCGCTGGATCGATCGCTCCAGAGGTAAGTGTAGACATGCCCTAAGTTTCCCATGAAACATATATACAAGTGCAAATACTGAATATACTGATTTCCCACTTTCTGTCATCTCCCCCAAAC
This sequence comes from Caretta caretta, assembly GCF_965140235.1. Lineage (NCBI taxonomy): Eukaryota > Metazoa > Chordata > Testudines > Cheloniidae > Caretta > Caretta caretta. The sequence continues at coordinate 248,155,509 of NC_134206.1, forward strand.
ATTCCTCCCAATCACTGATGCACCATAATTATGAAAGTGAGCAACACTTGTTGGAAAGGGTGCATTAGATCTCAAGAGTGTGGGACTTGTCTATATGTTGGAAACCAATCACAACTTCTGTTCCTCTGCTGTGGTAACTTCAGGAGTATCTTATTGCCATTGGTAACCTTAAACACAGATGGATCATCAGCACAAGCAGTGAACAAGAAATATACTTGACACAGCAGCAGAGGGAGAAAAGGGTTCTGCCACAAAGACACTTTATAATCAAAAGCTGAAGAGAGGGCATGGGTGTAAACTGGGTACCATCAATTTAACTTTGTCATCTGCCAAGTACTTCAGCTGGTGTCCAGGAAAGGTGACCTGTAATAATCTCTGTTTTTGGGGGGTGGGGTGTTGACTGAAGAAAGCAGGAGATCAAGACCCATTACACTACATGGGATATGATGTGGGCTGTTATGGAATCACAGGAGGATGCAGAAATGTTCAGTATGTCATTTTACTAGCTTAACATGGCAATGCATATGTGAATTTAAGTGACCAGCAAGTGTCAATAGGTAAGGGATTTTCTGGCTGCTTAAATATCCTCCCATCCTCCTCTCTGCTGCTTATGCCGATGGTATTTATTTTGTTTTTAAAAAGTTATTTTAAGCCACTCTTAATCTCTCCCTGTCTCCTTAAGCCCTTCACTGCCAAACACATGCAGCCAGTATATTCAGGAGCTTAAGACTGCAAAAGTGACATGTGACTGGGGGTGCCTGGTTTTTCAGAAAGAGATGAAAATCATCCCTTTTTCAGGTGTCTTAAGCTGAATACCCAGAATCACTTCTTGCCTTCAGGCAAGAATGCCTGGAACAAATCCACTTTGCATGTACAGATGCCAGTTTGCACATTGCTACATTAATTTGAGCTTGCACAAATATTTTCAGGAAAGTGGGGTGGGGTGGGGGGAAAGTGAATTCTCTCCCAGTTTTCATGTGTGAGCACACACTCACACAAAACCCACTCTTCATCCAGCTCTAATAACGGGAATGCTCTTTTCCTAGCTTGACTTGAGTCATTCCCATCCTCCATCCCAGGATCACTGCTATTTACTCACTTTTTGGCAGAGGAAAATGTCATATTCTGTCAAGTTCTGCTTGACAGCCAAAGATGATTAGTGTTTAGCTAGAGCTCACGTGCAGCTGGGCTCCTGCTTTTACAACCTCTTAAACCATGTTTACCAAAGTTGCTTTATTTGTTTTTAAAGAGCTTCTGAAATCTTCTGCCTCAGATGTGGCATCAAATTGCACTTCCTGCCACATTGTATCAGATTACTCCAATCCTGCTGAATCACAAGTTATTTAATGTGGCATAGTACAAGGGATCAGAATTAACTGCAACAATTCACAGTAGCATAAATGCTGCAGAACCCATGAAAGAGGCAGGCAAATACTGTAGGTAAGTTTCAGAGGAACAGCCGTGTTAGTCTGTATTCGCAAAAAGAAAAGGAGTACTTGTGGCACCTTAGAGACTAACCAATTTATTTGAGCATGAGCTTTCGTGAGCTACAGCTCACTTCATCAGATGAAGTGAGCTGTAGCTCACGAAAGCTCATGCTCAAATAAATTACTGTAGGTAAGATAAATGACATTTTGAATGGTTCTCAGATAATTCAGGTATGCATAGTATGAAATGGCTGTAGAAGTCTCCACACAAATGGAGCTTTCTGATTTAGTTGTCAGAGAGGCAACCCACTGTGAGAATGGCTAGTGAGTGCACAGATCCAATTGGAAATTACAGATAAAAATAAGTAAACCATTGCATCATAACAATAAGATACTTCAGGGAATGAATTTCAGGGTAGTTACTGCATTTCTTGAGAGGTTAAAGCCATTTGGGCTTGTGTAGGTACTTGATTAAGATACATAGATAGACTCAAGGAGCTCAATCACTACAAATCACATTTTCTAATCCTTTAATCATTCTCATGGCTCTTCTCTGAACCCTCTCCAGTTGAGCTATATCCTTCTTAAACTGTAGAAACTAGAACTGGACACAGTATTCCAGGAACTATCATAGCAGTGCCAAATACAGAGGTGAAATCACCACCTTACTCCTACTCAATATTTCCCTGTTCATACAGCCAAAGATCTCGTCAGCCCTCTTGGCCACAACTACCAGCTCATGGTTCAGCTCATTACCCACCATCACCCCCACATCTTTTTCAAGTCTGTGTGCACTCAATGCAATGTCAGAGGTCTGACAAATGGTCCGTAAATCTATTAAGAGGATTTTTCTGACCCACGCCCCTAACAGAGCATTAAATAAGAACATCTATAAATTTATGGCTAGGTTTTTGTTTTATTTTGTTTTGTTTTTTTGGCCGCTTAGCATTAAGCAACAGGGCTATTGGGGTGGATAGGATGTAGTTCAGAGACGGCAAGCCTTACGTAGACTTACAATATTGTACTGTAGAAAGCCCAAGCAGAGCAGCAGCTACAGCAAGAAAGCAGGATGAGTTAGTAAGATGAAGAAGTAAATACATAAGTGCACACAAAACACGGATGCAACAGTGAACTCCTTAGCATTGGTCCCAAGTAAAGCCATAGCATTGCTAATATAAATATTTCATTCTGGAGCAGTGTGTGTGTGGCTCAGATTCTCAAGGGCATGTCTTCCCTCCCTGTACTGTGGCTGCCAAATGGCATCAAGAAATAAGTGATGGCATCACCATAGTAGATGGCCCACAAAGAGTAATCACTGCAGCAGTAGGAGTAATGGAAGTTTAGTGTGTGTCATGGAGTGTGCCCACTGCTAGTGGTGCCTCCTGCTGTCCATCCTGGGGATTAGCTCTAGCAGGTGCTGTGCCCCCCACTCCCTCCCTGTGGTGTCTCTCCCTGCGGAACCCTCAGTCCAGGTACTGCAACTTCCTCTTTGTGACTCAGCCCTCTGGCCAGGTCACTACGTGGTTTCCCTTCCAGGGGGTTTACCCAAAGTCCTTCTGCATGCACCTCAGGCAGTCTTCTCCAGCATTATCCTGATGGTGCCACTTCCCCAGTAGCCAACAGGGGAACCTGGGCCCTCCCACTACTCTGAATTCCAGTCCAGGGACCCTCAACCCAGCAGTTCTCTCCCAGCCCCCCCTGCTCCTTCCCTGGACTGCTTACTACAACTCCTGGTTCCCCCACTTTCTCTGGGAGTACCAGCTCCAAACCCTCCTCCCTCTTCTCAGGAGTGACTGCAGCCTATTTCCCTTGCAGCTCCTTCTGTTGCCAGCTACCTGGTGTTGTACAGGCCCCAAGTGTTCCTGTCCAGCTGAGTCTGCTTCCAATTAGTTCCTTGCTCCCTGGCTTCTCTTCCAGCCTGCCTGGCCATCTTACCTCTTTTCCAGTCCTATGTGGGTTGGACATCCCATCACAGTGTGGTTGATGCTGTTACAGCTGCTTGGCCTTCCAAGCAATAGAGGCTCTTGCCCTGACATAGTACATAGACCTATAGCCTCCTCCTGGCTCATTATTCCTCATTAGAATCTCCTGCTCCTCTCTATCATTGTTACTCATAGCCTCCATGGCAGCATGGTCATATTTCCACATGTGGTGACACATTAGAAGAATCAGCCTGTCCAAATTAGGCACTATCATTAGTAGCAGCAACCTCTTTTAGGGCCACTTGTGCCACAGTGTCTGGCTCACATGAATACCCCCCTGATTTATTGATCCACCTGGTTACATTTGGAAGACAAATCCTACATTTTTGGGCAGCAGACTTCTGAGGTCCTCAGGCAGAATGGTCCATTGGTAGATGGAGGGAGTAGCCAATGCTAAAGAAACAAAATGGCAAACTTGGAGCCTTGCTCCTTGCGGTAGCCCCTGGTTAATGGTCACTTTGCCTTGCATCTTATGTAATCCTTTACACCTGTGAAGAGTGTTAAATCCCACCTTGTCAGTGTGGCAGTAGCATACTGTATACACTTTGCCCACTTGTAAATGACTACATGAGGTAGAAGGCAATAAAGACTCAGGCCCATAATTTCCGATATAGGACAATGTAGACAATTCCTTGACTTTAAATTAGGCTATTAAACAAGGCAGCAAGGGAGGCAGCAGGTGGTCAATACCACAAGAGAACAGATTTACGGGCATATGTTCCTGTCTCGTTACAGTGTGTACGGTAACACCCATTGTTTCATGTTCTCTATGTATATAAATCTCCCCACTGTATTTTCCACAGGATGCATCCGATGAAGTGAGCTGTAGCTCACGAAAGCTCATGCTCAAATAAATTGGTTAGTCTCTAAGGTGCCACAAGTCCTCCTTTTCTTTTTGAGAATACAGACTAACACGGCTGCTACTATGAAACCTGTTATAAAATGGTATATAAAGTAGGGGACAGTATTATTTTAACCTAAAATGTATTCAAATATCTGTTTCCCAAACAGTATAATAACTAGTCACAACAGAATTATGTTTCCTATGTAACCCAGAGAGAAAAACTTTAAGTTTCTTCCTCTGAGAATTTTAGTCAAAATGATTTTTTTTTGACCTGCTTGAACATCTGGAGTACACTCAGTCAAAGAAACTATAGCAATCACATGTGACTTCATCCATGTGAGCAATCCCAATTACCTCACCTCAGAACCTAATAATGCATTGAGCTTTATGCTGCTGTCCAGGTGGAGCAATATAAAATTGTGCCCAACTTTGACAATGTTTTCCTCTAATATTGAGAATTTTGATGAAAGCAGTATATACATTCAAGCAATACAAGATGTCCGGCAGACTTGACAGAAGGGCAAATTTTGATTGTTTTCAGTTCCACTGTGTCCCTTTTACATAGTTTTGGTAAGTACTAGGATTGAAATTTGTCCAGGTCATAGGGTTAATCCTGTTACTTTTGTGAAAAGTGCTGTGGGATCTTTTCCTTTGGTCATTAATTAGGGTTTTGTGTTCTCTGAAAAATGGCACCTTTAGGTGAGCCCCTATCACCATGCTGGGGCTCTGGTCCACTCCTGACTTAAGAAGATAGAGTGTTACCCATTGAGTAACTAGCACAATTTCCTGAAGCACCCAGGTGTTCTTTGGAGGTCCTTTTCCAAGTGTATCCCAGGTCCTAACTTGCTTAGCTTGTGAGATCTGATGAGACCACAGATCACACATTTTCATTACTTGATGACGGGTTGGTTGAAAGATGTTTTAACCTAATTGGTAAAGCAAGGTAATGAAGCGAATATCATTGTGTTGGAGCAACTAGTCTGTAGTCTGACTGCCCATCTGGCACAAATGACTAAAGTTAATAAAGGCCCGAAACAAAAGGCCAAAATATCTTTTGGTCTGTCTCCAACTGATTTACATCATGGATGAACCTGGCACAATGTGTCTGCAGCAAAGTTTTAAGAGTCTGGTTTTCCTTTTAATTTTGAACAAATAAACATTACACTTTGAGCACAACAAAGGATGCCAGAGGGGGTAGGTTAACAATATAAGAAAGGACAATGTTGGATATGTACATTACAGTCCAATGAGAAATAATGTCATAAAGAACAGTTGTGATTTTATTTTAATCAGGCAAGTTCTTTAGGCTTAGTTCACCAATCTGGACTCTTCTTCAACTTATTTGGTTTCATTATTATGTTTACCTTATTCATGATTATTTTTTTGAAACAGCTTTCTGAAATCAAGTTTGGTGTGGAATGCTCACGGTGTATAAATCCCATACATAAGTGAGAATTGTCTAAATTTTGACAATGATGGTACAGGGGATCAAGCAGCCAGATGACATTCTGGAAGAAATTAAAGATTCTAATCCAGAGCCCTATTGGACACTTTATATAGATGACATAGGTTACTGTGGAATACGTTACAGCTGGGCATTTACTGGATGACAACATTCTGCATCTCTCTTTTTGGTGATGGTTTTGTAAATGAATGTGTAATGGCTCTGACTGCTAGGCCACACTTCCCAGTGCAGAAGGGCAATCCCATTGACTCTGGCCAGTAGGCTATACCGCCCTAGACTGAAGGGCGGTCCGATTGGCTCTGGCCACTAGGCCATATTTCTCTGTACTGAAGGGCAGTCCTATTGACTCTGGACGTTAGGCTGTGCTGCCCTGAATCTAAAGACGGCCCCTCTGACTCTGGCCACTAGGTCTCACTGCCCTGGGAAGAAGGGTGGCACCTTAGATTTTTTCCACTGAGCCTTACTGTCCTGAACTCTGGGACAATCAGACTGACTCCAGTCATTGGGCTTACCCACCCTGAGAGGAAGAGCAGTTATTTGGACTTGGCCACGGGGCCATAATGCCCTAAAGGGTGACGGGATATACCTGCTCCAGAGTCAGAGGGGCCATCTAGATTCAGAGCAGCACAGCCTTCAGTCCAGGGTAGTATGGCCTATTGGCCAGAGTCAATGGGTCTGCCCTTCTGTGCCAGGCAGTGTGGCCTAGTAGTCAGATCCCATAGGACCATCTATCACCATAGGGCAGTATGGCCTACTGGCCAATGGAGAGTGGGCCACCACCCAGTCATTGGTCAGCGGCCAGGGTAGAGAGCCCTGGGCCTTCCCTTCTCCACAAGGTCCCAGCCCAGGGCCCTGTCAGCAGTGAGCATACCTGCCATTGGGTCTGCAGGGATCCCCCCAAAACATGCTGACTCTGTTCCTGGTACCACAACCAGATCAATGTCTGTTTCCCATACGCTACTTCCCCTGTCTTCCTGCTCCGTAGTCTGCAAGTCTTCTGGTTCTCCAGGGTACTCAGCAGGCAGGGTTCCTGATGTCTCCTTCTCCTCATGGGCTTCTGTGGAGACCTGGGTATTTGCCTGGGCCTTGGCACACCTGGCCTCTGCCGTCTGGGGCTCGGAGAGTTTCTGGGTAGGAGCCTACAACACACATTCTCTCTCCTTCCTGGTCAGCGCACACCGAGCTGAGCTGTTTCCTCTTATGCTGTGGTTCCAGTTGGAGCATGCCCAGCAGGTCTGAGGATTGTGTGGCTTCCTCAGTCCATGTAATGCCCGTGTGGGGAAGGTCACACCCTGTTACACATGGGGAGTCAATCCATGCTCCCATTTTTCCCTCCCCTTCTTCCCTCATGTTAAAATTCAGAGAAAACTGCAAGTGTGAAATGCATGGAGTTTCTAGTCCGCTACACTGGAGTAGTCTGTGTGGAGAATAATAAGGCCCTTCTGTTGTAAATGACTAGGAATCATTGAAGTACATTATCACAAAAATGGGGGGGAAATCATAGACTAGCAGACTATTCCATAAAGAAAACGTGTATGGGCTGCACAGAAAGCAAGAAAAAGAAACAAATGCATTTAATGATGGAATACAGACAGGCAGCTTGTTTATTTTTGTAATACATAGATTGATGACTGTTTTCAAGTTTGTAAGTTTTAAAACTGGAGTCTCTAATTAGTGCCTCAACTGCGGTGGAAATTATTTTAAACTACTATGAAAAAACCAAGGGTATTTGGTCATTCAGAATCATTTGTTCTCAGTTCTCAAATGTGTGTTTAGCAGCCCAGGGAGTTTCTGAAGACGTGTGGAGGTAGGCAATTTAACTACAATTTTAGTTATGCCATGAGTACATATGCAAAGACCCTGCAAAATGAAGGGAAAAGTTGAACCAAATAACATGTGCATGAGGAAAGAGACTCTAGATTAAATGTGATGGAAAAGGGAACTATTGAGTGTGAAGTGTGGTCTGAGCACAGGACTCCAGATTAGGAACTCCTGGGTTCTAATCCCACATTTGAGTTGGACTCCATGACTTTGGAGAGGTTATTTAATCTCTCTGTTTTACTTCCCCAGTTTCAAAATAGAGATGATAGGATAAAATTAGTTACCTCACAAGGAAGTTGGGAGTATTAGTTAAAATCTGTAAATAACTTTAAAGAAGAAAAGCTAATAATATTATTTATTTGGCTTTCTGGGTAATCTAGTTGTAATTATACTTTGACTGAATTTCCACGTGGAAGATCCTACTGTTTGATTTCATGTCACAATTTTGGCTTGAAATGCAGCACGTGTAGCCACTGGGGAAAGGTAAGGCTAGATTTTAAAGATTGTTGGGGTGCCTAATGATGCAGATAGCTGCCTAAGAGTGCTTTTTAAAATCCCATATCAGCATCTTTACGTGACTAAATACCTTTAAAAATCTGATTTGAACTGCCTTTCAATCCTTCAACACTGACTCCTCCAACCAATGAAGGTGTGATCCATTGCCCACTAAATTCAGTGCACAGGCTCCTATTGACCTCAATGCTTAATGAGCATCAGTGATGGCTGTGTAAGGGAATTCTGGCTGGTCCTCATCAGCTAAAAGATGTGAGCTACAGTGCAGGGTTTCATGCATGTGGAGGATGCAGTTCTGTCATTGAGTTAATAATGTGATTATTTAGAGCATCTAGCCTATCAGCTGAGAACACACTGGATCTAATGTTATCTCAACATTAGATACCTGTGAAATGAAAATGGGGCACATAAACACAGTATCAGATTGCTCATAATCAGTGTGGCAACAGGCTGCAAAGTACAATGAAATCCACATTTACATGAAAACTGCTGCACAGGTGTTAGTAATTATGTTCACGTGTCAGAATTTTTGGAAACTAGGTAATGGGAAAGAAAAAAAGAGCAACTGTCTTTCAAAGTCAAATCAAAATTTGCTCCTGTCAGAGGAGTTATGGATATGAAGGACAGCTGCCATGTTAGTAATATAAAAGCACTGGCTAATTTGCAAAAATATGCAGATGAAAGATTGGAAAAGCAGGCAGCCAATGTTAAAAATCCAATACATATTATCTGGCTTTCTAAGGAGAGGAGTATAGAAAGCTTGGCATTAATTAAAGATGGTAGTAAACTCAGGTGGCTCAGGAAAGCACCATCTAAGCATTTACCCTTTACTGCTATACTTGCCCCAAAAGTACAGGAAATGTTCTAGATTATCTCAGCACGCAGGTTGGTTGTTTTTTTGTTTTTTTGTTTTTGAAAAACACATGGGATTTACAAGTCAGTCTTGAATTCTATTTACACAGCAGCAATAGACTGTAACAAACATATTTTCTTGTGGGGGTTGAAGGCTTTTGCCTTTGGTTTAAGATTCACCCATATTTTGGTATTTCCTCACAGCTAGCCCCATCATGGATTAAACTGGGACTTTCACCATGTAGCAGGTCAAAGATCACACTCAGTCTGAAGTAATTCCTAAATATTTCCCAGCCATACACTGTTCTGAAGATAGATTACCATATAATGAAGCTTGTGCATTTCATGAACGCATCAGCAACAATTGTTGTCAAGTATGTCATTGTAACAAAACTTCTAGTATATTTACAAGAAAAGTATACTGATAAATGTTGCTGGGGAAGAGGTCAAGGGCCTTCTTTGTAGAACCAATATTCTAGAATTAGTCCTGTGCAAATTCAGAAAATCACCACCACCACCTCCACATATCATATTGAGTATCTATGCCTGGTGTCTCATGGGTTACAAGTCATCATCTCCATTTCCGTTACTAACTAGACTTATTTACTGCTGTCTATATCTACACAATCCCTGAATAAGGATCTTTTGAACATGTCATAGCCAATCTTACCATTAATACTAAATGCCATGGAGTCATTTTTAAACATGGAAAAGACCCTTGGATCATTGAGTCTATTGTCTGGCAAAGACAGGATATAGTCCTCTGATAAAGGATTTGTCAGATATTAAACCAATACCATACTAAACTCGATACCTGATCTTAACCAAAAGAGGTAATGAGATATTAAACAAATAATTCCCTTGATCTGAGGCAAAAGGCAACTGATAAATTTCCAATATGAGGTTATCCAACACTTTAGGTAAAATAATTTTGTATTATTAATTATGCTAATAATGTGTTGGATTTTAGACCAAAACCTATGTAACTTGGGATAAGCCTCTGCATCCTCTCCCAACAATACCCTACATTTTTGTTCAGTAGCTGTACAATGGAATGGATTAATACATTTGTTCTGAACCCATTCAGTGGTTCAATATAATAAAAACAACCCGATTTCTTTTGTACCATGGATAATATTTTTTGTAAATAGGGGGGCCAGTCCACATATGCTGTTGTGCATTCCATCCCAGGTTTGGTACGGTCTAACATACTTCTTTAATATCCTCTCAGTGCTGTTCTTTCTTGTGTATACTGTGTGCTTTGTTCTGTTTTGTATACAGTTAGGAAGATAAGAATGATCATACTGGATCACAGCAGTGTTCCATTAAGACCATTAGCCTTTCTTCGATATGAGACAATAATAGTGCAAAAAAACCCCCAAAAAACAAACCCCAAACCCCCACAGCTGACATACAACAATTTGTCATAGAAGCCTCTTACTAACCCTCATCATTTAGGTTAGTTTATACTCTGAAGGATGTGGGGTTTTGTAACGCCTATATTGTAATGGCTTTTATCCTGTCTGTGTATCCATATAAATGTCAATTCCTTTTTAAAAACTCTGCTAAGTTCTTGCTCACAGTGCTATCTTGTGGCAGTGAGTTCTACAGGCTGGTTATCAAGGGAAATATTTTCTCACACCTCTTATACGTTTTAAATGTTTCCATTTTTTTGAATGTCCTCTCAGTCTTGAATTATGGAAAGAGAGTAAATAGGGAACCTGGTTTACCTTTTCTATATCATGTCTAGTACATCTTCTCTTATTCATCTCTTCTCTAAGTGGAACCATTCCAAACTTTTCAATCTCTCCTCATCTGGAAGTCTCCCTGGCCCAGATCCTCCAAAGTATTTAGTCACCAAACTCTCTTTGATTTCAGAATGAATTAGGAGACTAAATTCCTTTGTGGATCTGGGCTTCTGTAGCTCTGATACACTTTTTTGTCACCCATCTCTGCACTGTCCCCTTCTGTTATACCTTTTCTGAGATAGGTTGACGAAGAACTTAACCCAACATTCCAGGCAACATCATACCAGCAGTTTATACAATGACTCTATGATGTTTTTGGTATTACTTTTCCACACTGTCTTTACGCAAGCTAAGATTAGTTTTTTGACCACTGTTGTGCACTGAGCAGCAGTTTCATTGAGTTATCCACAATCATGTTCAGTTTTTTTCCTGGGTGGTTACAGTTAATTTAGAACTCAACAATGTGTATGAGTAGTTCAAATTATTCCAATGTGCATTACCTTGTGTTTGTCAACAATTAATTTCATGGCTGAATTATTCCTTGTGAATAATTTATCTGATGAATTTAGTACTTTCCATGAATTAACTACATACCAATTTTGATTTTTATGAATGTTTGTCATTTGTAATTGTTTGACTAACAGTTTATGCAAACAAATTTTAGCCGATGGTTTGTTCACAGTTTACTTTGACTGTTCACTATTCATTACTCATTATTTGTGGGTCTGACTGGTCACTTAAGTCACAAGGTATTGTTTCTGTTTCTGAATGGATTGCTGAACTGTTTAAACAGGAGAATAGAAAATAATGAATAGAGAATAATGAACAGAAAAAAACAGTCCTGTTCATGCACATACATACTTTCAATATGTTAATGATGAGATTACTATGAAGAGCCACTATTCCCCAAATAGTCATGCGAACAAAACAGATTAAGCCCAACAGCTATTCAGAATGAAAACAAATGGCTATGAACACTGTATTATACTATTTTCTATCCATTCATGTGGGCAAGGAGATTTGGAGGAGGTCAATTATTTTGATTTTATTTAGGGCTGTCGATTAATCTCAGTGAACTCACGCAATTAACTCAAAAAATTCATCATGATTAAAAAAATTCATCGCAATTAATCCCTTTTAATTGCACTGTTAAACAATAGAATACCAATTGAAATGTATAAAATATATTTGAATGTTTTTCTACATTTTCAAATATATTGATTTAAATTACAACGCAAAATACAAAGTGTACAGTGCTCACTTTACAGTATTATTTTTATTACAAATATTTGCACCGTAAAAATGATAAACAAAAATTATATTTTTCAATTCACTTCATACAAGTACCATAATGAAATCTCTTTATTGTGAAAATGCAACTTACAAATGTAGATTTTTTTTGTAACATAACTGCACTCAAAACAAAACAATGTAAAACTTTAGAGCCTACAGGTCTACTCAGTCCTATTTCTTATTCAGCCAATCGCTAAGACAAACACATTTGTTTACATTTACAGGAGTTAATGCTGCCCACTTTTTATTTACAATGTCACCTGGAAGTGAGAACAGGCATTCACATGGCACTTTTGTAGCCGGCATTGCAAGGTATTTACGTTCCAGATATGCTAAATGTTCATATGCCTCTTCATTCTTTGGCTACCATTCCAGAGAACATGCTTCTATGCTTATTTCGCTTGTTTAAAAAAAAAAAAAGCATTTCTTAAATTTTGACTGAACTTCTTGGGGGAGAATTGGTTGTCTCCTCTTCTGTTTTACCTGCATTAAGACATGTATTTCATATTACAGCTGTCTTGGAGGAGGAACCAGCACATGTTTTTCATTTTAAGAACACTTTCACTGCAAATTTGACAAAACACAAAGAAAGTGCAAATGTGAGATTTCTAAAGATAGTTAAAGCACTCGACCCAAGGTTTAAGAATCTGAAGTGCCTTCCAAAATCTGATTGGGACAGGATGTGGAGCATGTTTTCAGAAGTCTTAAAAGAGCAACACTCCAATGCAGAAACTACAGAACCTGAACCACCAAAAAAGAAAATCAACCTTCTGCTGGTGGCATCTGGCTCAGATGATGAAAGTGAACACGTGTCGGTCTGCACTGCTTTGGATTGTTATCGAGCAGAACCCGTCATCAGCATGTACGCATGTGGTCTGGAACGGTGGTTGAAGCATGAAGGGACATATGAATCTTTAACGCATCTGGCACATAAATATCTTGTGACACCAGCTACAACAGTGCCATGAGGACACCTGTTCTCACTTTCAGGTGACACTGTAAACAAGAAGCGGGCAGCATTATCTCCTGCAAATATAAACAAACTTGTTTGTCTGAGCAATTGGCTGAACAAGAAGTAGGGCTGAGTTAACTTGTAGGCTCTAAAGCTTTACATTGTTTTATTTTTAATACAGTTTTTTTATACATAATTCTACATTTGTAAGTTCAACTCTCATGACAAACAGATTGCACTACAGTGCTTGTATAAGATGAATTGAAAAATACTATTTCTTTTGTTTTTTACAGCACATATTTGTAATCAAAAATAAATATACACTATATTTACAAATATACAAATATACAAATGTACACTTTGTGTTCTGTGTTGTAATTTTAATCAATATATTTTAAAATGCAGAAAACATCAAAAATATTTAAATAAATGGTATTCTACTATTGTTTAACAGTGTGATTAATTTTTTAGTTGCTCAACAGCCCTAATTTTATTGAAATAAAATCTAGAATTATATTTCCATGGATTGAAGAGTTTGTGTTTGCGTGTGAGTGGGAGCTTTTGAATAATAACAGATTTACAAGATACTAGAGACTTGGCAGGTATGTCAGAAGGCATTTGCTATAGACCAGATATGTCACAATCCTGGAAAATTTGATACAAAGATCACTGTAGGAAGAGGAAATAGCACCAAAATGTACAGTGAACCTGGGAATTTGTGTATACTTTGGACAGACAAATGTGGGTTCTTGAGAACTGCCCCATAGAACAATTAATTAACAGATTGGAACAGTAAGTGACAGAATGTGAGTGTTGCTCTGAAGAATTGAATACATTGGAAGACTTTCCATTCAAACTACTTTTCATGTTAGGCATTAATCTGAGGGCACAACCAATAGAAAGATTGCTATTCAGCACAAGTAGGAAAGAAATGAAAGGATTTGGAGAAATTAGAAATGATTGAATCAGTACAGAGAGGAACAACTAGGAGCACTAGTCATTGTTTTAAATCCGATTTTAAAATTAGTCTCTGTATAGTCAGACAATGGAAAATGAAATGACTGTTGGCTATAGAAAGGAAAGTAACTAATTCACAAACAAGCAGATGAATAAAATGGCACTAGCAAATGGAATCAAAATGGCTCCTTACTTGGGTATAATGTAAGGTTAAATAAGATTCCAGGGCAAATCTGGCATTCAGTTGACAGTGGGGACATAGAGTACTTACACACAAATAATCACTAGCTACACTGCTCAGTAAATTCTGCTGGCAGAAAGCTTGAGTGTGTACTACATATTGGTTTGTGGGAAATATAAATAATGGGCTAACTTAATTCCTGGTGTAACTCCAGGTGAAGTCAGTTGAACATCACCAGAGTGAATCTAGCCCTATGTGCTAAGTTTTCTTTTCTCAAAAAAAAAAAAAATACCACATACCTTAAAGGAACACTAATAAGCAGTTTGGACACCAAATTTGACTTCAGGTATGTCTACACTGCAGCTGGGAGTATACTTCCTAGCATGCGAAGAGAGACACTTGCTATCTCTGCTCAAGCTAGCACACTAAAAATAGCAGCAAATCCTATATGCTCAGGCTGGCAACCTGAGTACAATCCCACCTGAATCCCGTAGCTAGCCCAAGCCACCATCTGAGCTGCCTCCTGGCTGTCTTGCTGGTTTTGGTCCCAGCAGAAGGGTAGATACACCCTTACTTTTAAATTAGCATGATCTGCTGAGATTGAGGAGCCTTGAGCCTAAATCTCTTTCCTTAAAAATAAAATGCAAATGTCTGTCACTGAGAAAATTACATACCAGAACTGTGCATGGCTCCGGACTACATTTGTTCTTTCACCGCTCCAGCAACTAAAAACGTTGGTTGGTTCATAAAGGCAATTTGTCACTAAATCCCATAGTGAATTTTGACAATCTCAACCCTTATTCCCAGAGTTGAGCAGCAACATTGAGGACATTGTTCATGATGCTTTGATGAAGCCATTGTTACAGTGGGTCAAGTTTCATTACAAATGTGGTCTTTTTCAGCTTCCCACCAACAGTCAAACAGGTTGGGAGAAAAATGCTTTTTAAATCTTCTAAGAGGCTGGGATTAACAAACATAATCCAGGTTTCAGAGTGGCAATGAATTGTTATTGTATTTAATTGTTTATATTTGAACTCATTCCCATGTGTCTAAGTGCTATGTAAAGCTAAATCAATCCCTTTAACTTTGGTATGTTTATTCCAGCTATCAGCATTATGTTTAAACATTACGTTAAACCAAGATTAAAATATAAATACGTCCAAAGGCCCACAAAAGAATCAGCTGCTCTGACAAAAGAATGGCAATAAACTCATTAAACAAACAAAATCCAGAAGGGTAGAGCTTGTGGCAAAGGGAGAACCAAGATGGTCAAAAATAAACTGAGCTGAACAAATGGCCTTACATCAACTCCTTGAAGTCTATGGTGGAGGGAGTGAGGGAGGGATTTCAATATATGGAGAGTCTGAACCAAGAAATCTTTCCCCCACAGTCCAATTCAAATGAAACTTCAGGATGGAGAGATTGGAAAACTGAGTTTAACTACAAAGGAAACATTAGGCTGGATTAGGAATGACGCTATTATGTTGCAAGCACTTTGTAGGATAGGATTAGAGTTCAAAACAACCTTGACATATTGGAGAATTGGTCTGAAACCAACAAGATGAAATTCAATAATGATAAGTGCAAAGTACCATACTTTGGATGGAGAAATTAAATGCACAATTACAAAATGGGGAATTACTGGATAGGTGGTAATACCGCTGAAAAGGATCTGGGCATTATAGTGGATCACAGATTGAATATGAATCAACAATGTGATGCAGTTGCAAAAAAGGCTAATGTCATTCTGGGGTATATTGTTAGGAGTATCGTGTGTAAGACATGGGAGCTAATTGATCTGCTCTACTCAGTACTGATGAGGCTTCAGCTGAAGTACTATGTCAAATCCTGGACACCACACTTTAGGAAAGATGTGGATATATTGAAGAGAGTCCAAAAAAGGAACAATGAAGATGGTAAAAGGCTTAGAAAATCTGACCTATGAGGAATGGTTTAAAAAGCTGGGCATGTTAAGTCTTTGAAAAAAGAATGCTGAGGGGGGACCTGATAAGTCTTCAAATATGTTAAGGGCAATTACAAAGAGGATGGTGATCAATTGTTCTCTGTGTCCACTGAACATATGGGCTTAATCTGCAGCAAGGGAGATTTAGGTTAGATATTAGGAAAAACTTTCTAATCATAATGGTAGTTAAGCTCTGGAATAGACTTCCAAGGGAGATTGTAGAATCTCCTGTTTTGAAGAACAGGTTAGATAAACACCAGTCAGGGAGGGCATATTTTTAGCTGGTCCTGCCTCAAAGCAGGGGGCTGGACTTGATGATCTCTTGAGGTTCCTTCCAGCCCTACATTTCTGTGATTTCTACGAACTGTCTCCCAAAATCCATTGCTAGACCTATTCATAGGAAGATTGAACAACATTTTTAGACAGTAAGAAACAGTTTTTCTTTTCTCGACAGTGGAACATGGGGAACTTTACAGTAGAACCTCAAATATATGACCACCAGAGTTATGGACTGATCGGTCAACCAGACACCATGTGAAACCGGAAGTAACCAATCAGGCAGCATCAGAGAAAAAAAAAAGCAAATAATGTACTGTGCCTATATTGCATCTTAAAGGTAGGCACCTCTGGGCTGCCTGTCCCCACCCCTATCCCCACGCATGGGGCACCAACTTACAGCTAGGAAGTGAAGACACAGATTTATAGGCAAAGCTGTGAGCCACCACTGCCAGCCCAAGGCAGAAGGAGCAGGAGCAGCACTGGGATCTGTGCTGCTTTCCTGTAAGCTATGGGTGCTGTTTTCACCCCACCCCCGCCAGGAGGGGGGACAGTTGTTTTTAACCCCCCCCCCACACACACACACACTGGCCGGGAGGGGGGCACAAGATTGGCTGGGACAGGGAAAGAAGCTGCCTGCAAGAAGCTGCCTAGCTGCCTCTAGAACCTGGCCCAGAGTGTGAACTGTTGGAGCCAAAGCTGCTTTTTCTTCAGAGTTACGAACATTTCAGAGTTACAGACAACCTCCATTCTCAACTCTACTGTAGTTATTTGCTCCGATTTCTGTGATAGAACATATTAGTAGAGCTGACTGGAAAGCAGAACTTCCCTTCTATCAGAAATCTGATATTTTGATGCTTGTTTTCATCTCAAATTGGGATAAAAATGTGAAATACTGAAACTTTGAGGAATGAAAAATTCCATAAAAATTCCATTAAAAATAGTGAGATGATTCATTTTGACATTTTGGATTGAAACAAAGCATTTAGACATTCCTGAATCAAAATGTTTCATTTCAGTGTGAGCTAAATGTTTATTTTTGGGTTGGGTTGACGTTAATGTTTGTGTCTGCCTGACCACCACAATGCTTCATGAGAGTTATAATTCCCGGTCACTCATTCAACCACTCTTACCTTTGGGGTCTGGTTTCTGGCTAGAATACATCTTCCATGATGCATTGCTGTTGTCCTTGAGGCTTAGCTGCTGAAGTGCAACATAGGACTTACCTTGTTTCTTTTTCAAAAAAGGGGGGGGGCTAAAACAGTTTTGATCAGCTCTCTACTTATGCATATTTGTTCTGACATCTATTTTTAGGGATCCCACCATAACCTCTTAGGTCAAAAGGACATTATGCTTCTGTGCTGGCAATCCCAAAGAAGTGGAACTCACTTTCCTTGAAATCCATCTCAGCCCGTTCCGTCCACCGCCCTCCCCTTTTTTTAAACACCTGAAAATTCTTTTGTTGTTTCCTTTTTCAAAGGTGTTTCTTATGTACTCTTGGCCCCATATTTACAGCCTAATGGGAGTTTTGCACTAGTTAGAAGTCTAGACTTTTAACAACTACAGGACAGGGTCCTGATAGATTTTGTAACTCTTCAGACTTTTCCTTGCAAACTGTTAGGCTAAAACAGCTGATACTTTAGATATCTGGGGTTTGGGACTGAAACAGATTGACACGTATCCTACTGGACTCTGGGTAGAGTTTGTGGCATAGATGTTCTAAGTTAGGGAATTTTTATTATCAGGAATTCCCTAAAACTCCAGGGCCAACAGTTACCAACTAATTAATTGACAGGCACCTACCCTAAAGTGCATTAGATTACTTCCTAAAATGGCAGACTTAGCAATATTAAAAGGTGATATGGGGGAGGCTGAATTATCTAGGAAATCTTCTCCTCATACTGTAGCTTGCCAATGCCTCTCCAGTCCAAATCATATTCACAAGAAAATGGCGGTGGCTATTAGCAAACGCAGTGGCATTTCAAGGTTTCAGAAGCAATTTATTCATCAGCAGTCAAATACAGAGACTGTAGGAAGAGCTATACAAATTCTTATTAGCTTATCACAGTATTTAACTTTGCACAACATAAATAATTCAACCAGGGCTATTAAATCAAAGACTGAGGATAGAGATCCTAGTTACCTGATCCAGAGAGATGAAGAGAGAGAGATATAGTGGTATGGAGGCTGAGGGATTGCAAGAGTCAGAAAAAAGAAAATCAAAGGAAAAGCCTGTGCAAATAGAAGAAAAAGAAACAGAAGCAGACTGAAAAGTAGGAGGCAAAAGGATATTAAGATGCAAAATATGATACCAGAGAAGTATGCAACTGAATCTCTATTGTATTGTGATGAAAAACTTCCTCATTCATACCCTAATCCAGGAAAGTACTTTGGGTATTTGAAGTCAGTGGCAAAGCTCTCATGGTCTTCACTGGTTCAGGATCAAAGACCTTACAGAAGACCTTACAGAGGTGCTTAAAGTTAAACACCTGCCTCAGTGCTTTCCTGAATAAGGATAGACTCAAACATGCACTTTCCTGAATTAGGGCTTGAAAGTGCCTTATACGGTGCAAAAACAACTGAAACAAAGTGTTTGGATGTGAAACCACAAGTCCTGTGTAGGAGGGAGGTAAAATGCGAACTCTGAACTCTGGTGTTTAATGTAAAGCAGTGAAAATGCCAGAAGCAGCAACATGTTAGTACTCAGAGGGGGCAGAGACCCTGGCAAAGGGTGACTAGGTTTTTGTGGAAGAAAACAAGTATGCTTCTCTCAACATTGTCATATTGTCAGCGCATTTTCCCTATGTAGTATGCAGTATCCGTAGGGTCTTTCTTTCCCCTTTTCTCCCAATGTTCCACGGTCTTTCACTAGTTTGACATCATTGTGTTGGAGTACTTTTCCAAGATTATTAGAAGTGTTGAAAATATGGACAAATTTAATTCTGTGATTAATAAAAACATTTGAAAAAACATTATCTGGCTATTAGAATACAAGATTATTTGAAATAATTTTTAAGTGGAACATCTATACGCTGTTTTCTTAAATTATTCTGTAGCATATCATGTATTGTCTTGGGACCTTTGTTGCTGTGAATATTGACCTATACAAATTGAAGAGGTATACGGTCTGTAGGACTGGCATGGAGACAGTGGCATGGCCAGACAGACCAGTGTATAGGGGTCCTTCACAAAATAGGGAAAATACAAGATGTGAAAATGGTAAGGATAATGGCTCAATATGCAACAATTTAGTACCATACCAATGTATGTATTTTAATCACAAAATACAAGGCCTGATTCTCCTCTCATGTATACCTGTTACTCCCTTGACTTCAGTGGGTGAAGAATCAGGCCCGCGCTGTGTTTAATTAAAGCAAAGCATAATGTGACTAGATTCTGAAATGCAAGATTGAACGTCTCCCCTGAGGTCAACAGCTTAATGTAAAAAATGTCAGACATTCAATAAAATTTACTTTAAAGATCCAGATTAAATCTAGGCATAGGTGCTGGAACTAGGGGTGCTAGGGTGCTGCCGCACCCCCTGGTTTGAAGTGGTTTCCATCATTCACAGGGTTTACAGTTTGGGTCAATGGCTCTCAGCACACACACACACACACACACACACATACCATACAAATTGTTCCAACACCTCTGGATCTAGACCTAGATCTAAAAATCATAAGTGAAATTAAACCAAAATGATGGGGGGCGGGAGGGGAGGTTGTCACAACAACCCTGGATGGCTATAGTTTGTTGAAGACCCATGCAGCACCACGAACACTGGAATCTTTTGGATTTGTTAAAATTAACCTTATTTTCTAACCAGTAGTTAGTGCCATTATTACCCACAATGCTTTGCATTCTATTCTTGCTTGCAGTGGCTATGAAAAACTTTTGATTCTGATTAGATCTGAAGTAATGCTCAGGGCTGTCATTCCAGTGTATCTGCAGACTTCTGAACAGGAAAAATAAATGATCAAATACCCATCTTAACACTGACTGATATTGCCTCAGATTTTTAACTATAATTTAGCATAAGCCAAAATTAGAACAAGTAATATTGGATCAATTTTCTCCTCATCTCTCAAAATGACAGAGCCTATGAAGAAAATGTCCATAGAAAGATAATATAAATGAGATCTTTTTTTTTTAGACAAGTCTGCTAAAGCTATATCTATTTCATAGACTCATAGATATTAAGGTAGAAGGGGCCATTATGATCATCTGGTCTGACCTCCTGCACAATGCAGACCACAGAATCTCACCCACCCACTCCTGCAACAAACCTCTCACGTATGTCTGAGCTATTGAAGTCCTCAAATCATGGTTTAAAGACTTCAAGGTGCAGAGAATCCTCCAGCAAGTGACTCGTACCCCGTGCCCCATGCTACAAAGGAAGGCGAAAAACCCCCAGGGCCTCTTCCAATCTGCCCTGGAGGAAAATTCTTTCCCGACCCCAAATATGGCAATCAGCTGAACCCTGAGCATATGGGCAAGATTCACCAGCCAGTACCCAGGAAAAAATTCTCTGTAGTAACTCAGATCCCACCCCGTCTAACATCCCATCACAGGCCATTGGGCATATTTACCGCTAAAAGTCAAAGATCAATTAATTGCCCAAATCATGTTATCCCATCATACCATCTCCTCCATAAACTTATCAAGTTTAATCTTGAAGCCAGATAGGTCTTTTGCCCCCACTGCTTCCCTTGGAAGGCTATTCGAGAACTTCACTCCTCTGATGGTTAGAAACCTTCATCTAATTTCAAGTCTAAACTTCCCGATGGCCGGTTTATATCCATTTGTTCTTGTGTCCACATTGGTTCTGAGCTTAAATAATTCCTCTCCCTCCCTGGTATTTATCCCTCTGATATATTTATAGAGAGCAATCATATCTCCCCTCAACCTTCTTTTGGTTAGGCTAAACAAGTCAAGCTCTTTGAGTCTTCTTTCATGAGACAGGTTTTCCATTCCTCAGATCATCTTAGTAGCCCTTCTCTGTACCTGTTCCCATTTGAGTTCATCCTTCTTAAACATGGGAGACTAGAACTGCAGACAATATTCCAGATGAGGTCTCACCAGTGCCTGGTATAACGGTACTAACACCTCCTTATCTCTACTGGAAATACCTCTCCTGATGCATCCCAAGACTGCATTAGCTTTTTTCACAGCCATATCACATTGGTGGCTCATAGTCATCCTGTAATCAACCAATACTCCAAGGTCCTTCTCCTCCTCCATTACTTCTAATTGATGCGTCCCCAGCTTATAACTAAAATTCTTGTTATTAATCCCTAAATGCATGACCTTGCACTTTTCACCATTAAACTTCATCCTATTACTATTACTCCAGTTTACAAGGTCATCCAGATCCTCCTGCATGACATCCTGGTCCGTCTCTAAATTTGCAATACCTCCCAGCTTTGTATCATCCACAAACTTTATTAGCACACTCCCACTTTTTGTGCCAAGGTCAGTAATAAAAAGATTAAATAAGATTGGTCCCAAAACCGATCCTTGAGGAACTCCATTGGTAACCTCCCTCCAGCCTGACAGTTCACCTTTCACTGTGACCCACTGTAGTCTCCCCTTTAACCAATGCCTTACCCACCTTTCAATTTTCATATTGATCCCCATCTTCTCCAATTTAACTAATAATTTCCCACTTGGCACCGTATCAAATGCCTTACTGAAATCTATCTTTAAATATAACGTTGTAGAATCAAGTGTGTCTTTGTGAAATTAAACATTACGGCAAAAATAGAGTAGAAACGGAGTTGGGTCAACTTCTTATTAAACAAATTTTGCTCTTTTACTTTTGCAAATTGTTTGTGAATACCCTTTGATTAAAATGAATGAGCACATTTGAAATTCTGTGACAGTGGCAGCAGCGAGCGACCCGGCCCCAGCCCGCCCCTGCTCTGCCCCCTCCCCACCTCCATTCCGCCCCTTTCCCCAAGCCCCCACCCCCACCCCTTTCTGGCTTCCACCCCCCTCCCCCGAGTGACACCAGGAGCCGGCGGGGCAGGGCGGGGCAGAGCAGAGTGGGATGGGGCTGGATTGCTGCTGCTGGCACCAGGCCCTCTGCTAGCCCCCCAGGACGCCCTGGACCCCGCATCCCCCTGAAGTTCAGGGCCCCCCAAAGCATGGTAAGCCCAAACATTGGTGGAGCTGGACCCACGTTCCTAAATATTGATGAAGCACGGGCACCACAGGCCCAAAAAACTCACCACCTATGGTAATGGGTAGTATAGTTACTTGGCCTTTGAATCTCACAGGGAGAAGGTAGGAGTAGCTTCTGGAGTCAGGAGTAGCTAAACTAGTGGAATTAAGGAGATTTTTTTTCTTTTTTCCCCCTTTCTGGGCCAGTTTAATCAGCTCTTGCTTAATATCACTGCTAGAAAAAATTTTAATACTGTAGGCTGAGATAATAAATTAATCTTCCCTTTTCATAGTCACATAAAATAAGTGTGTAGATTGTACATGCACAGTCTACCTTTGAAAGGAGTTCATGGCAGGGCTCAGGGCTGGTCCAAACTAAAAAGATACTGACGCATATTCTTGTCTACAACTGCAAAATTACAACTGGCACATGAAATTTCAAGCCCATTAGCAAGAATTTTTAATGAATCTGTAAACACAGGGGTTGTACCGTATGACTGGAGAATTGCTAACATAGTTCCTATTTTTAAGAAAGGGGGAAAAAAGTGATCCGGGTAACTACAGCCCTGTTAGTTTGACATCTGTAGTATGCAAGGTCTTGGAAAAAATTTTGAAGGAGAAAGTATTTAAGGACATTGAGGTTAATGGTAATTGGGACAAAATACAACATGGTTTTACAAAAGATAGATTGTGCCAAACCAACCTGATCTCCTTCTTTGAGAAGGTAACAGATTTTTTAGACAAAGGAAATGCAGTGGATCTAATTTACCTTGATTTCAGTAAGGCATTTGATATGGTTCCAAATGGGGAATTATTAGCTAAATTGGAAAAGATGGGGATCAATATGAAAATTGAAAGGTGGATAAGGAACTGGTTAAAGGGGAGACTACAGTGGGTCACACTGAAAGGTGAACTGTCAGGCTGGAAGGAGGTTAGTAGTGGAGTTCCTCAGAGATCGGTTTTGGGATCAATCTTATTTAATCTTTTTATTACTGACCTTGGCACAAAAAGTGGGAGTGTGCTAATAAAGTTTGTGGATGATACAAAGCTGGGAGATATTGCCAATTTAGAGAAGGACCGGGATATCATGCAAGAGGATCTGGATGACCTTGTAAACTGGAGTAACAGTACTAGGATGAAATTTAATAGTCAAAAGTGCAAGGTCATGCATTTAGGGATTAATAACAAGAATTTTAGTTATAAACTGGGGACGCATCACTTGGAAATAACAGAGGAGGAGAAGGACCTTGGAATATTGGTTGATTACAGGATGACTATGAGCCACCAATGTGATATGGCTGTGAAAAAAGCTAATGCAGTCTTGGGATGCATCAGGAGAGGTATTTCCAGTAGAGATAAGGAAGTGTTAGTACCGTTATACAAGGCACTGGTGAGACCTCATCTGGAATATTGTCTGCAGTTCTAGTCTCCCATGTTTAAGAAGGATGAACTCAAATGGGAACAGGTACAGAGAAGAGCTACTAAGATGATCTGAGGAATGGAAAACCTGTCTTATGAAAGAAGACTCAAAGAGCTTGACTTGTTTAGTCTAACCAAAAGAAGGTTGAGGGGAGATATGATTGCTCTCTATAAATATATCAGAGGGATAAATACCAGGGAGCGAGAGGAATTATTTAAGCTCAGAACCAATGTGGACACAAGAACAAATGGATATAAACTGGCCATCGAGAAGATTAGACTTGAAATTAGATGAAGGTTTCTAACCATCAGAGGAGTGAAGTTCTGGAATAGCCTTCCAAGTGGAGCAGAGGAGTCAAAAGACATATCTGGCTTCAAGACTAAGCTTGATAAGTTTATTGAGGGGATGGTATGATGGGATAGCCTAATTTTGGCAATTAATTGATATTTGACTATTAGTGGTAAATATGCCCAATGGCCTGTGATGGGATGTTAGATGGGGTGGGATCTGAGTTACTACAGAGAATTCTTTCCTGGTGGCTCACTGGTGAGTCTTGCCCACATGCTCAGGGTTCAGCTGATTGCCATATTTGGGGTTGGGAAGGAATTTTCCTCCAGGGCAGATCAGCAGAGGTCCTGGGGGGTTTTCGCCTTCCTCTGCAGCGTGGGGCACGGGTCACCTGCTGGAGAATCCTCTACACCTTGAAGGCTTTAAACCACAAGTTGAGGACTTCAGTAGCTCAGATATAGGTCAGGGGTTTGTTACAGGAGTGGGTGGTTGAGATTCTGTGGCCTGCATTGTGCAGGAGGTCAGACTAGATGATCATAATGGTCCCTTCTGACCTTAAAGTCTATGAGTCACATACCTAATTCACCTTCTGAGAAAGCTTTCTTCTTCCATGGATCTTTGTTTCATTTTTATTCATCAAAGTGAAGCTGGAGATATGTCTCACCCTTGAGTATTTTATTTTGTGTTGCTTTTTAATCAAGTATGGTATTGCTGTTGGGAGCAGATTCCTTTCCGTTAGTACTGACAAACAGAGACGCATTTGTTTCATATAACGTTCTCACCTCTTGGGCTCTTTGAAAGCTACTGCAGGCCAGAGTTTCACCACAGAGAACTCAAGGGAAAATCAAACAAGGGAGGATGTTGTACAATATCTCCGCAGGACTTGCACTTTCTGCTATCTATGAAGAAGTGCAGGCTGAACAGAGAGGAAGGATGGTCCGGGGGCTAGGGTGACAGCCTGAGACATGGGTTTAATTCCCTGCTCCTTCCCAAGGCAGGTAGGGGCAGAGCTTTTAAAGGTATTTAGGCACCTAAAGATGCAGATAGGTGCCAAGAGGATTTTCAAAAGCCCCTAAACCAATTAGGTGTCTAACTTCCATATATTTCAACGGGAGCTGGGTACCTAACCTGATTAGGTACTTTTGAAAATCCCACTAGGCATCTATCTGCATCATTAGGTGCCTAAATACCTTTAAAAATCTGGCCCTTGTCTCTTTGTGCCTCAGTTCCCCATCCGTACAGTGAGGATGATCACACTTCCCTACCTTTCAAGGGTGTTGTGAGGCTGAATACATTAAATTTTGTGAGGTGCTTAGGGACAATGGTGAAATGGGCCATATAAGTACCTTAGATAGATAAATAGACATTTCAGAGACTCTGCTACTTTAGGATAATGGACAGCAGATGTTTTTAGTCTCAGTGAGGGAACACTTACTGTGGATGTTCTGCTGCAGCTCTGGCCTTAATGACAGGGTCATGTGATGAATCATGCATCGTAATGCATATGCACCAAGGGGGCAAATTAAGGTTGCATAGACTAACTCAGTTTAGGCATTTCCTATCGTTTGAATGCTTACTGACACCCACATGGGTCATCAACAGGACTGGAACTTTTTTGGGCCACTTCACGCACTTCTGCCACTTGAGCTAACAGAGTAACCGATAGCAATAATAGGTTATCAACCTCACTATACGGTGATGAGACATGCACTTTGCCAGGGGGGTTCACAGATTTTGCTGACAGTCGAGGAATGGTGAGACTCAGGAAACTGAAGTGCCATTCTCTAGTGGGCACAGACTTTTCTGCCTGCTTACCCAAGCTTGGCTCCTCCAACTACCTGTCCCTCC
The DNA here is from genome assembly GCF_965140235.1 of Caretta caretta. NCBI lineage: Eukaryota > Metazoa > Chordata > Testudines > Cheloniidae > Caretta > Caretta caretta. The sequence goes on from NC_134206.1 coordinate 248,181,501, forward strand.
CCCAATCTTGTATCTTTCCTACCCTGGGCTCCTTTCCCTAGTCCCATTCTTCTTGTCTATCCAGTCCCAGTCCTCAGCCTCCTGCCCCAGCCAGTCCCAGTTCCCTACTTCCTCATCCAATCCGTCTCTCTCCCACCCCCTCCCACTAGCTCCCAATCCCAGTCTCCTCCTTGGGCTCATCATCCAATATCTGTCCCCCCCTCCCTGGCTCCTTGCCCCAACCTCTTTGCCCAGCTAGTTCCAGTTCCCTGAACCCCAGTTCCTTGTCGGACCTGTCTCTCCTCCCATCCTATCCTAGCTCCTTGTCCGACCTCAGAGTACCCCCAGCCAACTGGCTTCCACTTCACATTCCCCAATTTCCCTCCCTCGCCCCCAGTCCCAGTCTCCAACCTCCAACTCCCAATAACACTTTCTCCCCTCCCCCACTTCATCTCACCAGTCTCTTTGTCCTAAACCACTACTTTCCCTCCCCTGGTCCAGCTTTTGTTCTCTCTGCATTCAACTCAGATGACTTCCTCCACCTTCTGACTGGGTGCCAGCAGAGGGTCGGGAGCTTCGAGAGCAAAGGACAGACAGGCTCCCTGCTGTCAGGCTCAGTGCCCAGCTCTGCCTGAACAGCCATCACAGGGCAAGTTCTTCTGAGCCTTCTTGTATCTTATTCCTGGGCTGCAGCATGCTCAGTCACTCTGTGGGGATGGTGCCTGCACAGTCTGGTCAGCACTAGGAACTGTGAGGAGATGAAGCATGCTCAGTAAGGAGACACTCTTTGGAGATTTTTAGCTGTTTAACTCTAGCACGTCTATCATGAACATGTGAGAATGGCAATTTTTCAAAGATTTATAACTTGGCCAAATGTGGGTGGATTTTCACAGACCTGGCAAAATACAGATCCTGGACACACAGGCCACCTCTCCACCAAATATAAGTGCCCACTCCAAAGCACATGGGTGGTGGAGCATCTAAAATAAAGGTTCAAGAATTTTATGTGGGAAAAATGTACTTTCCCTGGCCTTATTCTTGGAAATGGCTGAACCATCTTGACTGAAATTTTCCAAACTCACCCTGAAACAGACAGCCAGCATGGGAAATTTCAGCCTAAACAGTTAAAACTTGATAAAGTTATAAGCGACTGAAAACAGTGTCTTTTAAGTCAACGAGAATCTTTACACTGAGTTCTATAGGTGTTTTGAATCAGGGCCTTGAGAAGGTGTATGACACACAAAAAGAGTAATTAATGTATGGGTGACCAAGACCCATATGGGTCACGACTGGCTGGGGCAGGAGGCTGAGGACTGGGACTGGATAGACAAGAAGAATGGGACTAGGGAAAGGAGCCCAGGGTAGGAAAGATACAAGATTGGGGGAGGGACAGGTAGTTGGAGGAGCTAAACATCTGAGAGAGAGAATTCTCTGAACTGCCTCACAGCACTGGTACCCCCATCTGGTGTTCCATCTCCAGCCATGGCCATCTCTGATGCTACAGAAGAAGGAGGACAAAAGAAAACATTCCAGAATACCCTAGGTGGTGGGGGGAAGAGAATTCCTTCCTGATCTCTATAGGAAACCAGCAGAAGTCCTGAAGCCTGAGATTTAGAAACAGGACTGGAAAGGACTCCCTGGGCCCCTAATCCTAGCCTCCCACCCTGCAGGCAATCACATCATACAGTCCACCTCATAAATTTATCGGGCTCTATCTTAAAACTAATCAGGCTCTTTGCAACCAGTATTCCTATTGGGATGTTGTTCAAGAGCTTTACTCCTCCAACGGTTAGAAATCTTCTAATTTCCACACTAAATCTTCTAATTTCCACACTATATTCGTGACCAGTTTATACCCATTTGTTCTTGTACCAACATTGTCTTTTAACTTATATAGCTCTTTCACCTCCCTGGTGTTTACCCCCCTGAGGAGCAATCGTATCCCCTCTGAGCCTTCTTTTTACTAGGTCAAACAAGCCAAGATGTTTTATCCTCTTTAAAAAGAACTTAAAAGAAATTCACCAATTTATAGGGAGATAATGCAAAAATAAAAATACAGGACTGCCATAATATGATCATACATGGTAAAACCAGTAAACAAATGTACTGCTGCATTGCAGGCAGTGAAAATAACACTCCTGGTAATTCTGCTATATGGGAATTACAGTAATCAAGTCTAATTATGATGAAGGTTTGTGCTTCTGTACAGGGCCAACAACAAACATTTGGACGCTTAATGCATGGTGTGGTGGGTGAATTGCTGGGGGACGCCTCAAAGATATGACTTAAGAAAGATTTAATGTTGCAGACACCTGGAGCTGGCCTGCTACACGGGAGTGAATTTCATCGTCTGTGAGTATAAATTGCTTGGGTTTTGTTTTGTTTTTTAACAGCATTTGTCCAGCTCCTAGTCATAAAGCCATTCTGGCTTGTGTATATACACACATGAGTAGGTAAGCAATAGACAAGCTATTCAGACTTCCCACCATTTATCCATCCCACCTCTAAAAATTATATCTGAATTAAACTTAACACTAACATTGTATACCTTGACCAACTGGAATAAAAACGTATAGTGTTAAGTAACAAAAAAAAGAAGGGAAGCAAACTGAGAATAATGGCCTCATACTTCTCAGCATTTCATAGCAAAGACAATACTTTCTAGAGAAATGCAAGTCCAAGCAGGACGCCAGCTGTTTTTTAATAATTCGGTTGCCTATTGCTTTTCAGTTATTTAATGAAAAACTAGACAATTCAGGCATTTTTCTTCAACCATACTTCTCATTCCTAATTGTACTCTCTGGAGTTGGTTATTAATTTGAGAAAGATACAATTTATCTGGCAATGCAGGAGTCCTGCAATTTCTTTAAAAGTCAATTTTATTAATATATAAATAAATAAGCTGATGGTCTGGGGCGGGGGGGGACAACCCTCAGAGATAAGTAGTGCCTGCAGTGCAATGTCTTTACCATTTCAGCAGTTTGGATTAACCGAGAGCAAAGATATGAAGAAGCATCAAAATAATGACATGTTAGGCACAGAGTCAGCTGACTGTAATTGAACAACAGCAGCAGTGGCAAAGCAGCTAAGCCGCTTGTAATAATGTAGTAATGAAGCAGCTGGATGTTTTGGGTCTTTTTGTCCGGTGGGCCACGGGTTTAAATCCCGATGAAAGCAGACCAAATGACCTACTTTCAAAATATGTGGAGTTTACCAGTTCTGTGTTCACTGAGATGTAGGTCTTCTTGGAGCAAGCTTCAGGATTAAACAAAATGCCACCTCCACAGACAGTATGTATTTGCTTTTAATCCATCACAAGTCAGTATTTAATTCTGATTCTACACAACTGCAAAATCACGGAAGCAGAGGATCTGCCTGCATTAGAAAACAAAACCAAGCCAATCAAACAGCAGCAGAGGAGGCTAAGCCACGCTTGGGAAGCCATGTAGACTCTTTGCAGAGCAAAGTATGCAGCTGTGCTAAATTACCAGCATCTTATATGTATTCTGTACACTAGTTTATTGTTTTAATTCAATCAAGCTTTCTGAAATGGAATCTTTTCTTTGTTGACTAGTATTATCCCTGCAGTAACTCATTCACCCCTGTGCCTTATCTGTGTATTCCAAAGGTCTTTTTGGTGGGCTACAAAGGATAACCAGATTAATCACATTAATGCCAGTCTTCTCCTACACTGCCCTGCACTCATTTGATATTGGTCCAGATTCTGCCCTCATTGTAGGTACAATGTAATATGCAGACCTGAAGAAGAGCTCTGTGTGGTTCAAAAGCTTGTCTCTCTCACCAACAGAAGTTGGTCCAAAATAAAATATATTACCTGACCCACTTTGTGTCTCAGGTATATTATACACTCACATAATTCTCATCAGAGTCATTAGGGGCTGTTCATGAGGGGAGAATTTGGCCTGTTGACTCCAGATTATGCATCTTTCCTTCTAAATGCATTGGATCCCACAAAACTCTCTATGCTCTTTGGAAATGTTCCTCTGCCTGTGGACTCCATCTGTAAAGGGTGTAATCGTGTATCAAAGGTCTTTAGTTTACTTTCTTAGGGCTAGATTGTGCCTAGAGGCATTGCCCTTGGCAAAGGGCAGTGTGTGAGCTGCACCACCCCAGGAGGAGCCTTGTGACTCAGAATTCCTCCCCTATTTTCTTCTTGCTCCTGGGGACAGCTATTTAGGGCTGACCTATAGATGCAACAAATTACAGCACCCTTTGTGCTGGCTCAGTTACTCTGGCCAAGATTTCCATATTCCCTGTCTGTGCCTGCCCATCTGCTCCAGAGAAAGGGTAAGTGCAGGAGTAGCTTTGCATATTTCTGCATGCCCAGACCCTAGATCCAGGGAGCTTTGTGCAAGGGGTACTCATTCTTAGTCCCTTGTCTGGGCACATAGGCCAAGTCACTATCCAGCCATCATTTATTTAGATGTACCATAAAAAGGTAATAAATAATCAACGCTGTAAATTCAAAATGGAGTTCTTAGAACAAGATGGACATAAATCAGGAGTTGCAGCTCCCCGCATGCTGGTTCGGTTAGCCATCAACTAGAGGAGAATATATCACTCTTGCAATGAGCCAGAACACTCACTGCCCTCCCAAAATCCCATGAAAACAGGAGAGATTGGCAGCCTGTGCTGAAGGTTGGTGGTTCGGGGTTATTTTCAGACCATGGTGGGAGAAATTCTAAACCTCAGAGCCCCTTACATAAACTGATTTGTGGGCAATTGCAAAATCAAGTTCATTTCCAGATTTCAGAGTTGAAATTTAACTTCAGTTTTTATTTATCATAGTCAAATAGTTTTTCCTCTCAGGCTTTTCCTCCAGCCATATATGCAGTACAGAACTAGCTTACTCTTAGCAGCATCTAAGTTGTCAAATATCCATGTCTGTTAATGGCCTGAGTTTTCAAAGATCTCTGAGCACTGACTTCAGTGAAGGTTGTGGGAGCTCAGCTCTTAAGAACATAACATAAGAACAGCCATACTAGGTCAGAGCAATGGTCCTTCTAGCCCAGTATCCTGTCTTTTGACAGTGGCCAATGCCAGGTTCCCTAGAGGGAATGAATAGAAAAGGTAATCATCAAGTGATCCATCCCCTGTCGCCCATTCCCAACTTCTGGCAAACAGAGGCTAAGGACACCATCCCTGCCCATCCCGGCTAATAGCCACTGATGGACCTATCCTCCATGAATGTATCTAGCTCCTTTTAGTTATGGACCAGGCCTTTTGGAACTTATGGACTGATTTATAAACATCTTCCCTTTGCATGTCACCACTCAGCAACAGGATCTAAAAATTCCCAGACTTTGGAAAAATTCAGACCCGAAGCTGAATGTTACATTTTGGACCATCTTACTTAGTAGAGCTGAAGCACTCAACCATCATAGCTAATGCTGCCTAAGTATTTCTTTACAGCTTCCTAGTTTTGGTCACTTATAATGCTATGAAACTTTCACTTTCAGACTGAAGGTCTCTGGAGCGAATCTTTTTGGGATAGTTTGGAGCAAAACAAATTCATCTATTTTTGAATGACAGGAGAATAAAAATTAATACATGTTCTGCACCATTAAAACAAACATTAAATTTAAAAAGGTAGCAGTATTGATTTGAACAAGCTCCAGTACCCAAATGGCTAGAGTGAGAAGGTATGTGAGGGAAAGAAGGATTTTTTTTTTGATGGTGTTGAGGAGTTTGGAATGACAGAAGCTTGAGATGCATTAATGAGCTGTGTGCAGATGAGGTGATCAAAGGTGCATGATGAATGCAGTTTGTCACATGGCTCCGGAAAGTATCATGCTCATGTCACCGCCACGTTACATCCACAGTGCTATAACATATCCCTGAAAAGTAGCCACACCTGGGTGGAAAGCAGAAAAAATGAATACATGACATCATGCATCAGTGCAGTGAGGGGGAAATTTTGTCAGACATCAGAATCAGTCAATCAAAAACACACAGTCTACTGAGGGCTGCTGTGCCAGCCAGAGTGACTATGGTTGATGGGGTCATGCTAGGCATCATGTAGTGAAATTCCCGGATCTGGCTCAATCCTGCAGATCCATTAATCTCAGGCAGCCCTGCGGGCAGTGCCAGTTAGTCAGACCACGCGCCCATTTCTGTGCTGATGGAGGGGTTGAGAGCATGGTGTGCTGGGGGGTTTTGTTCATTCTGGTGCCAGGGCCAAAGAGCATGCAACACCACTTAGGAATATAATAAGCGATTAAAGGAAGGCCAGTTCTTTGAGAGTTTATGACATTTTGCACAAAGTCAAAGCGCTTCATGCTCAGGATTCGGCACTGACAGTGTATATGGAATGTCTCTAGCCATTGCAAGTGTACCTGTAAGAGGACACAGGACATCACAGCATCAGGACAAACCTTATTACAGAACATATCTTGGGATCTTTACCACCTATATAAAGCATAGGGGGACTCAGTTATTACAGGCTCATCCAAATGGCCCACACGCAGTTAACTACAAAGGCATTCAATTATCTAACTTGGGTGGATGAAAGGCTGAGCTGCCCCTGCTGGGATTTTAACAAGGTGGCAGCGACTCTGGGTTTTTCAAACCTATGTTTATACTGCTGAGCTACCCTCCCTCAGTTTTCAATTTTTATTTTTTCCCTTTTGACTAGGGGGTCCTCCTAGTAATAGGCAATACATTGTAATTTGTGCCGGTCTGCAGCTGTGCCCATCTCATTCAGCTGGGGAAGTGACGGGAACTGGGGTTCTGGAATCTGTTTTGGGGCTTGATTAAAGTCAAAAGGAGAGGGATCAGGTTGCTAGTTCATAGATTCACAGATTCCAAGACCAGAAGGGACCATTGTAATGATCTAGTCTGACCTCCTGTATAGCACAGGGCAGAGAATGTCCCCAAAATAACTCCTAGAGCAGATCTTTTAGAAAACATCCAATTTTATTTTAAAATTGCTAATGAGAGGCAATCTACCATGGCCCTTGGTAAGGTGTTCCAATGGATATTTACTCTCACTGTTAAAAATTTACACCTTATTTCGAGTCTGAATTTGTATAGCTTCCCACCATTGGATTGTGCTATACCTTTCTCTGCTACACTGAAGAGCCCATTATTAAATATTTGTTCCCCATTTAGGTACTTATAAACTGTAATTAAGCCCCTTCATTTTCAGTTTAAACTGATCTTTACTGAAAAATTCCTGGGTTTTACAAAAAGTATTATTCAGGTTTTTTTCTGATTTTCATCCTTCTTTTGTATCATTCAAATATATAAAAATGTCTTGTTTTATTAGGAAAATACAATACATTGTACGAGATATATGGCTTACGAAAGTACATTAGTCTGTGTGTATATGCCAAGCTGCCATTGATGTAAGGCTATGTATTAGTCTAGAAGATACACACAATAAACGAACAGGCACTCACGCAAGCTCTGAAGTGCGTGTGCATCTGAACGTACTGATGAATCTCACGCTCACCACGTACACGTTTCAAGCTATTAGCAGATAATGGTTTAAAGATTTGACACACTAAAATGGGAAGAAAAGGAAAATCTGTATCGGAATACATTTCAGAACACAAGGAAGTATTCGAAAGTTTTTAAAAAACAAAAACAGGAGAAAAGGATGAAGTTGAGTGTATGCGCTGCAAAGGGAGTGGCCCAATTATTAAATGTAAATATTTGTAGGCTAATAGTTCTAAGTCTACAACAGTAAATTGTTTATTCAAATGAAAAGTTTTATTTGGAGATTATAGAGACATTGTTTTCTTAAACTCAGAGGTGGCATTGTGTTTTGAGTTCTGTTTTAGTTTTGCAGCAAACTACATTGATGAACGGAATTCAAATCATTAATCTACTGAATACTTTCCCCTCTGTCTTTCCCTCCACTAAAATAAACCCTGATATATACTCAGAAAAATATTAATAGCTTTTTGCACTGATTTTTTGTTGTTGTTGTGGTAATAAACTCTCATAAATTCCTGGGAAAAATAAATAAAATAAAAGCTGAAAACACAGGGTCCTAATCAAGTCACCTCTTAACTTTCTCTTTGTTAAGCTAAATAGGTGGAACTTCTTGAGTCTGTCACTATAAGGCATGTTTTCTAATCCTTTAATCATTCTATGAACCCTCTTCAATATATCAACAGACTTCTTGAATTGTCGACACCAGAACTGGACACAGTATTCCAGCAGCAGTCGCACCACTGTCTAATACAGAGCTAATGGCTTGGAACCTGTTTTTTGTTTAAAAAACAAAGGAGTAGAAACCAACATAAACAACAACAAACTAGGTTAAGCATTTTGCTAAGAATATACTCCTGGACACTTTGAGCTCGATTCACAAGGGGGAAGTAGGCACCTAACTGCCACTTTAGGCACCTAAGTCCAACATGTAGGCATCACTTGCATTCACAAAACTGCTACCCAGCTGCTTCCTAACCCTGTAGATTGTTAAGTGTCCACTGCTCAAGGTGCCAAAGTCGTGTGCTCAGCTGCCTCTGTTGTGGCACGGCACAGCTGCTTGGCACTTCACCTACCCTACCACGACCACCTCCTCCTCCGTTCTTCATGAGAAACTACTAACCTGCTGTCATAAATATAAAGGGAAGGGTAAACCCCTTTGAAATCCCTCCTGGCCAGGGGAAAGCTCCTCTCACCTGTAAAGGGTTAAGAAGCTAAAGGTAACCTCGCTGGCACCTGACCAAAATGACCAATGAGGAGACAAGATACTTTCAAAAGCTGGGAGGAGGGAGAGAAACAAAGGGTCTGTGTCTGTCTATATGCTGCTCTTTGTCGGGGATAGACCAGGAATGGAGTCTTAGAACTTTTAGTAAGTAATCTAGCTAGGTATGTGTTAGATTATGATTTCTTTAAATGGCTGAGAAAAGAATTGTGCTGAATAGAATAACTATTTCTGTCTATGTATCTTTTTTGTAACTTAAGGTTTTGCCTAGAGGGGTTCTCTATGTTTTTGAATCTAATTACCCTGTAAGATATCTACCATCCTGATTTTACAGGGGGGATTTCTTTATTTCTATTTACTTCTATTTTTTATTAAAAGTCTTCTTGTAAAAAACTGAATGCTTTTTCATTGTTCTCAGATCCAAGGGTTTGGGTCTGTGGTCACCTATGCAAATTGGTGAGGCTTTTTATCCAACATTTCCCAGGAAAGGGAGGGTGCAAGTGTTGGGAGGATTGTTCATTGTTCTTAAGATCCAAGGGTCTGGGTCTGTAGTCACCTAGGCAAATTGGTGAGGCTTTTTACCAAACCTTGACCAGGAAGTGGGGTGCAAGGTTTTGGGAAGTATTTTGGGGGGAAAGACGCGTCCAAACAGCTCTTCTCCAGTAACCAGTATTAGTTTGGTGGTGGTAGCGGCCAGTCCAAGGACAACGGGTGGAATATTTTGTACCTTGGGGAAGTTTTGACCTAAGCTGGTAAAGATAAGCTTAGGAGGTTTTTCATGCAGGTCCCCACATCTGTACCCTAGAGTTCAGAGTGGGGGAGGAACCTTGACACTTGCCTTAAATACCTAACGCCACATGAGGTAAATGGTCAAGAATACTGAGGGGAGCTAGGGCCTCACTCTGGCCCAGGTGTAGGTGCCTATCTCCCTTTGAGGAGCAAAGCCTAATTCATGCCTCTCTCTCCTACATTTGCTCCTGGCTAGCTTCGGGAGCTCCCTGTTCAGTGTCCTGGGGTTTGTGAATCTCTTTGTAGGTACCTAACTCTCCTCGTGCATTGTATAGGGAGTGTGGGTGACCCACTTGGGGCTGTGAATTCCATTAGGGCAGAAGGGCATCTAACAATTAGGTGCTGCAAACTGCAGCTGAGCTAATGGGGGACGGGGGTATGACCACCCGTCTGGCAGCCTTTAGGTGGACATGTGCACCTTTTCACATGGGGCTTGAGAGTGAGCCTGCCCTGTCCTCACCCAGCAGTGGCAGCTCCTGTCCCATGGGGCTTGGCCTGGCTCCACACTCCAGGTGGTGTGACGTGCCCTGCGGTTCCTTGTGCCACATTACAATGGCCATTCCCTTAGCTCTAGCCTGGCTGCCCCTCCGTCGTGATGCAGGGGCAGTAGGGCTCAACCTGAGTAGTGCTGTGACCCCATGCGCCAGGTCACAATGTCCAAAGTGGGAAGCCACGCCCAGCCCCGCGGGACAGGAGCTGCCTCTGCTAGGTGAGTGCAGGGCGGGCTCACTCTCCAGACCCATCACACCCTCTGCTAGGTGAGTGCAGGGCGGGCTCACTCTCCAGACCCATCACACCCTCTGCTAGGTGAGTGCAGGGCGGGCTCACTCTCCAGACCCATCACACCCTCTGCTAGGTGAGTGCAGGGCGGGCTCACTCTCCAGACCCATCACACCCTCCAGGTTCCAAAATCAGGCACTGCATCAATCAGCGTTGTAGCCAGTGGCAGAGCCAAGGTCCCCTTTGTGAATCTAGCACTTTACGATTCGTTTGGAACATACTGTTTGATGAGTATTGAACTCTTCTATCATGTTTCTTTCTTTTTCATTACAACAGTGGGGTACCAGATCCCTCATTCTGTGCCTGGACTCTCTTAGCACCTGAAGAGGATGCCATTACTGTCTACTATGTTGCAGGTAGACCACAATAGAGAGATTGCACTTAGGGTACTTGGTTTATCTATCTAATCTACTTGTACTACAGGATCCAAGTTACCTCCAAAATTAATAACGCAAAGCCCCAAACACTGTCCCTCCTTTCTGTCCCTGTTGGAGTAGCTTGAAAGGCCAAGGTTTCACCCCCACAGTAATTCTTTCATCTCCCAATCTCCTCGCATGTGAGTAGACTATGAGAAGAGTTACTAAGGAGAGGCTAAGTCAAAGAAATGGCTTCTGCATTTACTTCTGAATGTAATGAGCTCTGTGGTAATTCTGATCTCCTGCAGAAGTTTAAGTTCAGCTCCGATGAAAGCTCTGTCTCCCACTCTTACAAGCCTCCCTCTACTAGTCAACGGTTTCATGGTTCCAGTGGAACATAGCTATCAGATGGAGTTCAAATTCATAGAAGGATAGGTTGTTTCCTCGGGAGCATTTTCACAATTAGGGCAAAGACTTTACAAAACTTCATTCACTGGGGATCTAGAGTAGGAACGGAGCAGTGGTTGGTTATGTTTAAGGCAACCTGAGTTGCTAGGCAAGTGGGCTGCTTCAGAGAAGTCTTCTTGGTGTTCTCCTAATGGAAAGGAAGGGATTACTCACACTGTGGCATCCATGCTTCAAAGGAATTTTGAGTTGTCCCAGACTTTGGTTGAGAATATCATCATACTTTTGGATGAAGTGAAGTGGAAAGAGCTGAAGCAGCTGTATTTCTGTGAGGCATAAAAAATTCTGGACATAGCTCTCAAGCTTCTATCTCTGAGAAGGCTGGGCCAATCAAGGCAGTGATGAAGTGAGCTGAATATCAGGTCACCTCCAAAACAGAAGACATACATGGCGCAGTAGACAAAGAAAGACACTCTCCATTGAGTACAATACAGTTACTAACAGGACATACCATTATAGAAGACCAGTGCTTAAAGTCAGAAAAGGAGCATCTCCTGTTGAGTAACATTTGTTGAACAAAGAAAAGGAGTACTTGTGGCACCTTAGAGACTAACCAATTTATTTGAGCATAAGCTTTCGTGAGCTACAGCTCACTTCATCAGATGCATCAAAAAGCTTATGCTCAAATAAATTGGTTAGTCTCTAAGGTGCCACAAGTACTCCTTTTCTTTTTGCGAATACAGACTAACACGGCTGTTAGTCTGAAATTTGTTGAAAAGTTCAAGTACACAGATTCCTGATAGGCCAAAGGGTTCAAAAAGCAACACCTAGCTCTCTTTTGTAGTCTCATGGATCCAGGAGAACAAGTCTACCTTTGCTGTGTTTGGAATCTACCCTCCTTAGTTATTTCTTTAGTTTGGAATCAAGAGTGGTAACTTCATCCCCTCATACAAACATGAGAAATAACATGAGAAATAACAGCTTTTCCATAATAAAAATGTATTATCTTAAGTTTTCACACTGATTTCTAAGTATCTTTCTGAGTGTTTTTATAGCAGAAGACTCTTGTGCTGATATGTATTGACAGTCAGAAGTATACAAAATTAACTGATATCAAAATAAGAAGCAAATATGTCTGTCAGTTGGATCAGCGAGCCTTAAAATTGAAAACATCAATAACATTCAGTAGCTCTCTGTACGGCACCCACCCTCCTGAGGAAGTTAATAATATATCGAGTGTAGGTGGTGTTCTGGAAACAGCTTGTAAAGTTACAGGATAATACATTACATCCTTCACTACAGCCCTTTTTAAAATAAAAGGAAAATATTTTTAATGCATTCATTTCTGTCTCACTTTGAAATGTATACTAGCTCTCTTTTTAAAGCTATTTTGCAAAAACGCACATTAACCTCTCTGTGTGTGATTATACTACATTAACAAGAAAAAAATAACGAAAGTTGGTCTTAGACTGTACAAAATGATCACATAAAGTACTTTATTTTATATCACATCAGCCTCTTAATCCTATTATACATAGCAAATGGAGAGTGTCAATGTTCAACTTCCCTGGCGTTAAAATCTCACGGGGATTTTCTATGAACATCACTTGGAAGTTGTCTCTCTGCTGTTACTGTGTTTACACTTCCTGCAGAGAGTCTTTAAATAAAAAGTAAAGTAGTGCTGGTATTATGTGCCAGCATGACAGCACTAGAAGCCTAAATGCCTCCACTTATCACCAGAAAGGTTGACTGCCAGGAGGAGTAGAAACTTCCCAACCATGTACTTTAACACCGTTCTGGACAGACTTCCTTTAGCCACAATGGCCTGATACAAAGCTTATAAAGAATATGGAAAGGTTCCCATTGATTTCAAAGGGCGTTGGATCAGGTCCTATAAGAATAAGTACTTTAGTCTCTATGTCCATTCTTTCATTGGCTTCTCTGTTGAAACAGTCACTTAGGGTGGGGGTTCCATGATTGCTGCTGGTGATATGGACCTAGAAACCTACCCTTTAAGGAGCTAGACTGAGAACAACTCATTTCACATAAGCCACCAAGCACTTAGTGGGGTCCAGCAGGGGTAAGTCCTGAGTCCAGTAATATTCAACATTTTCATTAATATTTTGGATACTGGAGCAGAGAATTGGCTTATAAAACATGTGGATGAAACCAGTCTGGGAGGGGTTGTAAGCAATTTGGAGGACAGCATTAGAATTCAAAATGGCCCTGACAAATTGGAAAATTGGTCTGAAATCAACAAGATGAAGTTCAATAAAGACAAGTGCAAAGTACTACACTTAGAAAGGAAAAATATTATGCACAAATTAAAAATGGGGAATAACTGGCTAGTCAGTAGGCTGCTGAAAAGGATTTGGGAGTTACAGTGGATCGCAAATTAAATGAGAGTCAACAATGTGATGCAGCTGCAAAAAAGGCTAATATTCTGTAATGTATTAACAGGAGTAACATACATAAAATGACATGTAATTGTCCCTCTCTGTCCAGTACTGGTGAAGCCTCAGCTGGAGTCCTGTGTCCAGTTCTGGGTTCTACATGTTAGGAAAGATGTGGGTTAACTGGAGAAAGTCCAGAGGAGACAAACAAAAAAGATAAACGGTTTGGAAAACCTGACCTATGAGGAAAGATTTAAAAAGCTGGGCATGTTTAGTCTTGCGAAAAGAAGACTGGTGGTGGTGGGGGGAAATACTTATAAATCTTCACATATGTTAAATCCTGTTATAAAGAGGACACCGATCAATTGTTCTCCATGTCCACTGAAGACAGGACAAGAAGTAATGGGCTTAATCTGCAGAAAGGGAAATTTCGGTTAAATATTTGCAAAATCTTTCCAACTGTAAGGGTAGTTAAACTCTGCAACAGTTTTCCAAGGGAGGTTGTAGAATCTCCAACACTGGAAGTTTTTAAGAACAGGTTGGACAAATACCTGTCAGGGATGGTCTAGGATTACTTGGTTCTTCTACATCACAAGAGGCTGGACTAGGGGACCTCTCGAGGTCCCTTCCAGCCCTACATTTCATAATCTCTGCCAGTAGCAACTTTTGGTCCTTACCAAATTGATCCAAAGTTCAAATAATGAATAAGGTGAATGTATTTAAAAATGTGAATGAATATTCAGAGAATTTCCTTCTTTCCTCTGCTCCCCTCCCACATCTCTACTGTAAATGGGTAACAATAGGGACCACACTCCTATATAGAGTACCTAAACCACTGGTAGGCTACTGTCAGTGATTCAGGACAGTTTTCTAGTTTTCAGCACTGCTTGGGCCTCTTACACTACACAGTCACTGATCTGTAAAGCTTAAGACTTGAACCCTAGATATCTCTCCCAAATGACAAAGGTTGCACTTCACAGGAGCAGAATCTGGAATGCCTTCATCTGGTCTTTCACAGGATAGACTCTCTTTATTCTTGGCCATCAGGGCTTTCGATCTACATGCCTTGGGCCACTGATCAGTATCTACAGCTATGCCCCTCTACTGCCTCCTGGCAAATCTGTTGGGCTGTTATTGAGCTGGGCTCCTCCAACCCAAGAAGGTGGCCTTCTCTTTCCCTCTTCTCCCAGTGATTCTGATAGTTAGCTCACCCTGCGAAAAAGAAGTGAAGGGGAGAACAGTTGTCATTGTCCCCCTGTGAAAGTCTGGTGAAGGGTTGGGGCTGTACAATGAGATAATTAGCTCACCTTGCAAAATCATATCCATTTACCTGGGCCATCTGGTCTCTCTCCCCCTTAGAATCCTGTAACTTAATTGCAACCGGGGCTGTGCTGTTTCTCTTTTGAACAAAATGTCCATGAAAGGACAGAAAATATCAATTCTTTTCTTTTTTTAACCTTGAGGTAAATCTAATCGATGCATGGAATTTAAAAATTTTAAAGAAAATGCTTCAAAAGGCCAAATGTTATGCAACAACCCTTAACTATCAACTGAAAATGTAGCTTACTCACAGAGACAATGGGACATCCCTAGACAGATCTTATCTAATAACCTAAAAACTTCAATGCCAACATCCCTTGAATAATGGAGCCACTCTATTTTGATCCTAAAATTATTGTAGCTAGTCTCTATAAATGATCACAAGAGGAATCTCAATGCTCTTATATAGCACCCAGCAGGCCTCGTTCTCTTCTCCAAGGAAATCAGTAGCGTTACATCAGCATTGAACTGGTGGAAAAGAGAGACTACTCAGGCCCCGCATGTTCAAAGGGCTCTGTAGATAATAACTAATCATCACAACATTACTGAAAGGTTGCTGAGCAGATGTTATGGTGCAGCTGAGAACACAGAGGCAGAATGACTTTGCCTAGGTCAAGCAGTGAGTCAGTGGCAAAGCTACGGTTAGAAACTCAGAAGCTCCTGTCTAGACCACGATACCTCTATTTAAGAATACTGGTGTTAATGGTAATGTGCCAAATCCCCACCTTCCCGCTGAATGGATGTGGATCCCAGCTAGAGCTTTAGGGCCTGGGTGGGCTCTTGAAGCACTAGACTGGGGAGATCATTTGTTTGTAGCATCTCAGCCACTCCCTTTAGGGACTCCATCCCCATCCCCACATAAGGCAGTGGGCAACATGAAGAGGGCAGGGCAGTGGTGCTTCCCCGATATCTCTGCATGAAGAGGAAGAAATATGTCTCCTTTTTGGCCCACCAAGTTTCAGGATTTGTGAAAGGCTGGTGTGGCTTGGCATGTCCCCACCACACAACTACTGAGGGCTCTGTGAACTCCACTGCACCTGCCTGACAGTCACACAACCATGCAGGCCCCATATTCCCAGGAAATCAAGCTCATGCTCACAGGATTTGTTGCTATAGAAATGCCATCCACTGGATAGGCTAAACTTTTTATTAGAATACACTCAGAGCTCATGATTTGCATCATGCTGCCTTTATTCATCGATACCGAGGTCTAGATTTGCATCCCTCGCCTACTAATGTGCACACCTACTCTTTTGTGCACAACCTATTTGCAGCGGCAAAAGTGATGGTGCACCCACCTCTGTGACTGGACGGCAGCACAATCTAATCAACTAGTGAATATCACACTGAAACAATTGCCTAGTGTTAGTCATACCTAAGCCACGTAAGAAGAAATTGGTGGTTAGAGCATGATTCATGGGATTTTACTTTGAAACTTAAAATATATTCTTTGTTTTTCCAATCGTGTAATTAAAAGCAATCCTGTCACAATCTATTGGAGAGCTCATTTCCAGTCAACATACTTAAATGTCTCAGCATTAACTGAAAACATTGCAAAGTCCTGAGGCACTCCATGCCTTGTTCTCTTTATAATGGTGTTTGTCCCTTTGAGCACAAGAGGTATCTGATGCTAGAGGCGTTAGAGGGTAATACTGGCATGGTGTGGGATTGGAGACAGAGAAATCGGGGCAGTAACAGCACTGTTTGGCACTGCAATGCATCTGACCATGGAAAAGAGATAAATATAGAAATTAACGGTCTGATCCAAGGCTCTGGAAATCTTTCCATTGGTTTCAATAGGCAATACTGAGGTACCAACATATACGGAGATAAATTTGTTTGGTATCAGCATTTTTTGGGGGGGGCAGCTACAGCTTCTCAATTCAAGTTTTGTGCTTTGAAGGGGTTTAAAATAACAGAGAATGCTGTAGCTCCAAGGTTAAAAGGGAATGTGAGGGGTGGTCTAAATAGTCACTGAAGTATGTCGTTTCTGATGTGAGAAGACAAGTATGAAATGAGGCCATAAAGGACCAGACATTTGTAAGGATGCTATTTGAATCTCTTTTTTGACAGCAGGTACTTCTATGCTATAAAAGCTTTTTACTTAACTGTGAACCTAGATTAAATGTGATCACTAATTATTAATGATTATTATCTCTATGATGAGTCATTTACACAATGTAGCAACAATTTAACATCGGGCTGCAATGAGATGCATTAAAATCATGTGGGTGGCTTTTTCAACTTCTTCCTTTTGAAGGCTTGAGGCTGTTGTTGCTAATCACTATCGTTTTGTCATTGAGTATCATTTCATTCTCCTAACCATTTACTTATTTTTGCAGTTAGGATGAAATGTCTAGTTTTGCGGTCCAAATATGTGAAAATGTGACTTTCCTGAGTTCTATGCAAAACCCACCTTCCCTTGAAGATTCAGCCCATTTTAACCCGGTAAAGGTCCCATTGGGGATGAAAAACTGGGTCTATTTTCACCACAAAATAGACTTAGTTCTGCTTGAAAAATGCACATAGCAAGAATATTCCTTGAGGTTTTTTGTAATGGATTTTATATATTTGGATTTATGAACACACGAATAACGTTACCTATTGATATATATTTTGAATCACGTAAAAGACAAAACTGGGCATAAGGGTACAAGTAAAGGTCATTTTAAAAAAATCTTCCTCCTATTTTTGGTCCATAACCGTTCAGCAGAATGGGCATTTATAAAATATTTCCTTGTATAGTGACAACTCAAATGTGCCCCATTGTAAAATAGTCCACAGCTGTGACACCATCAGAAAAACCCAACCAGCCAATGCAGATGCAGATTTGGATAATCAGGTGACCCACGTCATACCTTAATGCTAGTTTATGCCAGAGGAGGGGAGTAGGGCCTCATACTTTAGAGCAGGGAAATGGGACTCAGCACTGTTAGTGAGATGAAACGTACGAAAAGGGAAGCTTGTACAATGGCCTCTTGCATAATAGCTTGTTCTTGCCTCTGGCATCTGATGCTATCTTTTATGCCACCATACCAACCCATTGCTATTCAGAAATGGGTGGGGGAGGTATAATTATAGGTAGGAAGTGAGCTGGAGTGGGCCGCAAAGAACCTAGGGCCAGCAATTTGTACTGACGGGGGAGGGAGGGGGGAGGCCGTGTGTGTCTATAATACCTGGTGATGTGCTGTGCTACAAAGGTTTTAATGGCATGAGTTTGTGATAACCAGATTATCAATAAGTGGTTAAGTCACACATGAGTAATACAGATCATTCTTGATGTAAGATAACACAATCTTTATATCGCAACACGATCGTGCATTGTGTATACAGCACATATTGCATATTAAAAATTATTTTAGAAATGTTTTGGAGAGCTTTAAAAATTGTTATTGGGAGTCTGTGTATTTTTATATCTATAAGGTCAGATACCTTAGGTACCATGGGTTCAAATGTCTTTGACCCAGAATAAAAGGGAAATTATATCTACTAATTTATTGATGTTTCTAAAATGTATTTTAAATAGCCTTTGAAAGTATCAAAGTGTCACAGCTTTAAAATCACCATGGGACTTCCAGAACCAAAGTCAACTGCTATATGTTCCATTGCAAAGCTAGGAATATTCTCTTTCCAGTGGTATACATTTACCAATATATCAGCTCCAAGAACAGGTCCAGGACTAAATATGTCCATCTTGCAATCCAGAAAAGTATAATTTGCATGGGAAATTCCACATTTGGATCAAAGAAAACAGTTCTCAGGCAGACTGATTATATTATTATACACATGAAACTGTGTTAATAGAACTTCTTAAGGTTGCAAAGTTGCACACTCAAACATTAGGAAAGGCCAGAATTAAGGTTACCTTAATTTGGCCCCCTTGTGCACATGCATTATAATATAGTTTTTATTTACATGATCACATAGTATTTTTTCCCCACAAGATCCATGCCTCATTCTGTGTCCAGGGTGAATGTTTGGTTTTCAGCCCAAATGGTTAAAGTTTGGCAAAGTTATAAGGAACTGAAAACAGGCTCTTTTAATGGGAAGTTTCAGGCAATCTTGATAATAGGTGGAGCTACGAGCCCTGCCTATAATAATAGATGGCTGTTTTAAAGCTAAACAGAAGTTTTGAATGTTAAAATTAGTCCCAGGGAGACTAATTAATGGGCAGAGTGAAGTGGATACAGTCAAAGATGCATGATGTTTACAATTTATATAGCTTTCAGAGTGGTAGCCGTGTTAGTCTGTATCAGCAGAAAGAACAAGGAGTACTTGTGGCACCTTAGAGACTAACACATTTATTTGAGCATAAGATTTTGTGGGCTACAACCCACTTCATAGGATGCATGCAGTGGAAAATATATATATACAGAGAACATGAAAAAATGGGTGTTGCCATACACACTATAATGAGAGTGATCAGTTAAGGTGAGCTATTATCAGCAGGAGAAAAAAAACCTTTTGTAGTGATAATCAGGATGGCCCATTTCCAACAGTTGACAAGAAGGTGAGAGTAACGGGGCGGAGGGAAATAAGCATGGGGGGGGGGATAAGCAATAGTTTTATTTAGTGTAATGACCCATTCACTCCCAGTCTTACTTACTTACTGCTGTACTTACCTACATGCCTCCAGCTTTCATCCAGGCCAAACCACACAATCCATTGTCTACAGCCAAGCTGTACAATACAACTGCATTTGCTCCAATGCCTCAGACAGAGACAAACACTGACAAGATCTCTATCAAGCGTTCTTACAACTGCAATACCCACCTGCTGAAATGAAGAAACAGATTGACAGAGCCAGAAGAGTACACATAAGTCACCTACTACAGAACAGGCCCAACAAAGAAAGTAACAGAACAACACTAGCCATCACCTTCAGCCCCCAACTAAAACCTCTGCAGTGCATCATCAAGGATCTACAACCTATCCTGAAGGATGATCCCTCACTCTCACAGCTCTTGGGAGACAGGTCAGTCCTTGCTTACAGAGACCCCCAAACCTGAAGCAAATACTCACCAGCAACCACACACCACACAACAAAAACACTAAACCAGGAACTTATCCTTGCAACAAAGCCTGTTGCCAACTCTGTCCACATGTCTATTCAGGGGACACCATCATAGGGCCTAATCACATCAGCCACACTATCAGAGGCTTGTTCACCTGCACATCTACCAATGTGATATGTGCCAACAGTGCCCCTCTGCCATGTACATTGGCCAAACCATTTATTCTACGTAAAAGAATAAATGGACACAAATCAGACATCAAGAATTATAACATTCAAAAACCAGTCGGAGAACACTTCAATCTCCCTGGTCACTCAATTACAGACCTAAAAGTCACAATATTACAACAAAAAAACTTCAAAAACAGACTCCAACAAGAGACTGCTGAACTGGAATTAATTTGCGAACTGGACACCATTAAATTGGCTTGAATAAAGACTGGCATTACACTAAGTAAAACTATTTCCCCATGCTTATCCCCCCCGCACTGTTACTCTCACCTTCTTGTCAGCTGTTGGAAATGCGCCATCCTGATTATCACTACAAAAGATTTTTTTCTCCTGCTGGTAATAGCTCACCTTAATTGATCACTCTCATTATAGTGTGTATGGCAACATCAATTTTTTCATGTTCTCATGTTTCATGTGTATATATATATTCCTACTGTATTTTCCACTGCATGCATCCAATGAAATGGGTTTTAGCCCAAGAAAGCTTATGCTCAAATAAATTTGTTAGTGTCTAAGGTGCCACAAGTACTCCTCGTTTTTTTTACAATTTAAATAGTGTCTCCATAATTTACAGTATGACTGCAGCCTCCACGTATAGCAATCATTGTGTCAATTGCCACAGAAATTCTGCCAATCGATTGGTGGTGTGAAAAAAAAATTACAGCATGCAGTGTGTGTGTTTTATGTCTATGTGTTTAAAGACAGTAGTCACACAATATAAAACACACTCCATGCATTACTTCTTTAGTGGCATGAATTATTTCTGTTTTACATATTTTGTGTGTTTATATGATTATTCCAGCTGAGAGTGGGGACTAAACCTTAATACCTGCCCTGCTTTCCAACCAGCTACTGCACAAGGGTCCTTGAATTCAACAGAATAATTTTCTGCTAACATTATTATTTGTTCTTTTACCTTTCAGTTAACTTTGCTCATTACAATAGGCATAAAACACACAAAGAGGGTGGGCCAAAGCAAATAAGATCACATTTCTCTCTGCCCCTCATAATCCTACAATGACACTCATGACCAAGCTGCTACAGTGTCAGCCACCATGTCACACATGATAAGCATGTGTAAGTGATATGGCCTTAATGCCTTATATATCCTAAAGGAGGATCTGTCAAAAAACAATGCAAGCATGTGTGCAGGGAGAAAAATTACTAATGAAATCAAGCATTGTGCAAAGATAGTTATGCCTTTACTGTGAAATTGTGTGTCCCATTGATGGTGTCAACACCATCCTAATAATCTGTCAGATCTAATCAAGGAAAGCCAGTCAGCCTATCACAATATTTTGTGCAGCTGGGAGCATTATGTCAGGACCAATCAGGCATTACCGTCTGTCACTTTATTGTATATCTATTTGAAATAAAGCAACATAAACTCTGTGGCTTCAGTTTACAAGTTAACATTTTTTTAAATCATTTGGTAGGAGAAGGATCTGTTTTTCTTCGAGAGCCTGAGCCACTTAATGAGGTGAAAATGCACATGACCGTGGAGCGAACTGAGAGACAACAGCAATTTTCCTTACGAGGGACCCGTCCCATGCTGCTATGATTCGTATTGCTCAGCCCCCTTTCCCTACTCCTTTTAAAACACCACTGTTCAGTTAGTAGGAATCAGGAAGTGAAGTGGAAATCAGGAATTCATGAGGCACAGCCATTATGAGGTTGCTAAAGATTTGCCAAGTCCACTTAGAAGTTGATGACAACAATAGAACTGTACTATAACATTCAGCAGTTTGCTTGAAAGGCCCTGTTTGGTCTTGCAGAATAATAGGTTTTTGAGTTTCTTCTGTAGTGACCTAAAGTTGTTACTTTCTGGTGGCACTTGATGACTTGTGTGAAATGAATTGGTGGTGTGGGACCACTATCTTACAGCCAAGGGTCTGTCTATATACTAACCCTACTACAACAATTAGGACATAGGATGAGAAGGGGCCTCCTGGTTTATCGAGTCCAGATCAGGTACTGATACTCTCCAAAAAAAAAAGGCCAAGAATTAAACGGGTGTGTAGACTACAGTCTGTTACGTAGAGGTGATCCATGCACGTCAGGATAAAGGCACCTGGGGGAAGGTGTTGTAGGGTAAATTAGCACTGCCTCTGCTGTACCATCTTTGGTGGCTGTTCTATTTTAAACTAAGAGTCCAAATTCATCCTTGGTGTAGTTTTACTGAGATCATATTGAGTTACACCAGGGATTACTCTGATCCCATGCTGTTTTTTTAAAAGTAAGTATAGGGAATAAACCCCATTGTTTACAGGCCAATATGATAAACCTCTGAATAAACCAGAATGTAAAAACAAGGCTGAGGAGAGCATAAAGGCTGTTCCTTTTGTCTATGCAACCACCAATATCTAGCATTCTTTTGGAACACCGTGATTATGAAAGAAGATACAGAAATCAAATTCTATTAAGCTCTCTCCACACATCCTCATTATCCACGGAGCTAGGAGTACATGCAGTGCCTAACTATCAAGTAAATGTTTGTGACAGGCCAGTTGAAAGAGTGGTGTCTGGACAACAGAATGTACAAAACTGAGGCAAGGGAGAAAATAAGTATCACTTGTTCACTTCAAATATATAAGGAAATAAAATTGTCTTGTCCTTCACCAGGTCCAATTCCAATGCTATTGCAACTCACTTCACCTTTTTTCTCCCTTCTTGTCCCCCACCTCCTCTGTTCCAGACGGTTCTCTCCTTGGCCTCCTTGGGCCTCTTCTCCTGGCTGACCCATCTCCTTTTGCTGATCACAAGCCAGAAGGTGAGGCTAAGAATAGTAATGGGGAGGCAGGCCTCCTGAGTAGAGCTGAGTGAATAATTCATTTGATGACTTTTACCTTCTTTTCTCCCTGTCCATGAATTTCTTCAGCAAATAGCTCTTGGTGTGAAGCTTGTTTGGGAATAGTTTGCTGTATATATCTGACATTTGAAATGTATTCTACATTAGCTAGTTAACTAAAGTGATCTCATGGCTTTATTTGGACATTTGAGCTTAAAATTATCTTCCCATGAAGATCTAAGCACAGAAGCTGTCCTATCATGAATATTCATAGAAAATGAATGGAAAAAATAGGTGATGAATATGGGTGAATTGATATTGGATTTTGAATTTAAACAAATATTTATAGACAATTGTGACTATTCTTTGCTCACCTTTACTCACTGAAGTTTTCCAAAGAAAGGGATAGTTTGAAAGTCAGTCTAGACAACAGTATCAACTTTCCCTCTTTCCCACTGTTAAACCATCAGTTACCTCCTGAATTGGTGTCTCCTAAAAACTCTACAAAACAATTAGTTCTCTAAGGAATAATACATGTTCTTTCTACTACTCCTCCTCAGTCATCCGTGTGGTTAGTGTCACTAACAGTAGCTTGGTTACCTATCTCCTACAGTAGTTCTTAAACATGGAATAGTTTTCTCCCTCCTCTATGAACGGCTGGCAGGGTGACCCTCTCAATCTTCTGCTAGTACTACTCCATGAATAAGTGAGCAGACGGTGCTCATATAACTATGAAAGTTATCAAATTAACACCTGCCCATAAAGACTCATGTCCTCTGCCTATAATACAGGAGCTGCTAAGAAAATCTTGGATCTGCCATCTGCAGCAAATGGTGATGCACTACATGCACTAGGGAAACAGCTCATTTGGAATAATTGTCACAGTCTGTTTCTCAGATCCACCACCCGTGACAAGTTTAAAATTAAATGGGTGAAATCTTTGTCCTAACAATCCATAAAAGTGAGGGTGGGGATCATATCCTCAATAAACATTGGAGATTCCAAAGGCCCCCACTGTGTGCAGATATTTGACTCTTCCACAAGCAGCTGAACCCATCTCCTGGTGCAAATCTCTACTGTTGTTGACACGTAAAGATAGATCAAGAAAGATTTTAAGGATTGCCTGGGAGAAAGACATCCATAATGATTTGCCATTAAGATAAAGATATCTAGCAAGGACTGGAATTTTACAGTACAGTAACTCACAACATATTTTAAAAACTGTTGTAAGATATATTGTTGCAATGTACTAACTGCAAGATGTGCACAAGTTATGTAATGAATAAAATGTCCAAAAGAGGCATAAATAATTACTAACCTCTAGGTGTTGAGATGGTTTGAAAGTTACAAGGGAACAAGGAACTTCTGAGATAAGGAGAAATATGAGCCAGAAGGAGAAAGTAGATAAGGGTTGGAATGATGAACTAATAAGTGTAACAAGAATATAATTACCCCATGAAATAATGAGGAATAAGACCTCAGTTCCCTCTAACCTGCGCATGGCCACGCAGGAGACTATCAAGGGCACGCAGACAGGGAGAGGCACCTCTCCCCTGGCTCCAGCCTCAGAGCTGCCATGGTGAGAGAGGGCTGAGGGGGGTATCCTCTCTCCCCGCTGCAGCCCTGGGGTAGCCTGCACCCCAACCCCCTTATCCCTGCCCCCCACCCCAGAGCCCTCACCCCAGCCGGAGCCCTCACCCCCTGCACTCCAACCCTCTGCCCCAGCCCTGAGCCCCCTCCCACACTCCGTACCCCTCGGCCCCACCCTGCCACACATCATCTCCATATTGGTGCACATAACAAAATTCATTCCACACATGGATGTAAACATTAGAGGAAACATTTAATAAGACCCTTGGCAGACTGGCTGAAGACTGTCAGAAGCTATAGGGAAAGTCTTCCACAGCTGTTGGTAATTCTATGCCTCTTTGTGTATGTGCTGTCTTTACTATTTGATTAATGAATTCCATCCAAGCTGATGTATTTGAGGTCTGTTACTATTAATCAAATGTGAATTCAAGAGAACTCTATTAATTAAATATATAATCACAACTAAAATTCCTATCAGTTATTGGCTATTGAAAGCCTTTGGCAAAGCCATTCATCAAAGGCTCCTAAGGAAACTAAGCAGCCATAGGGTAATAGGGAAGGTCCTCTCATGGATCAATTACTGGTTGAAAAATAGGAAACAAAAAGCAGGGATAAATGTTCAGTTTTCACAAAGGAGAGAGATTAAATGCAGGGTCCCTCAAGGATCTGTGCTGGAACCTCAGCTATTCAACATATTCATTAATGGTCTGGAAAAGGGAGTGAACAGTGAAGTGAAAAGAAAAGGAGTACTTGTGGCACCTTAGAGACAAATCCAGACTCCAGCGAGAAACTGTTGAATTGGAATTCATTTGCAAATTGGATACAATTAACTCAGGCTTGAATAGAGACTGGGAGTGGCTAAGTCATTATGCAAGGTAACCTATTTCCCCTTGTTTTTTCCTAACCCCCCACCCCCCTCCTCAGACGTTCTTGTTAACCCCTGGATTTGTGCTGGAAATGGCCCACCTTGATTATCATACACATTGTAAGGAGAGTGATCACTTTAGATAAGTTATTGCCAGCAGGAGAGTAGGGTGGGGGGAGGTATATTTTTTCTTGCTTTGTGTGTATAAAAGATCTTCTACACTTTCCACAGTATGCATCCGATGAAGTGAGCTGTAGCTCACGAAGCTTATGCTCAAATAAATTGGTTAGTCTCTAAGGTGCCACAAGTACTCCTTTTCTTTTTGCGGAGACAGACTAACACGGCTGTTACTCTGAACCAGTGAAGTGGTAAACTTTGCAGGTGATACAAATTTATTGAAGAAAATTTAGACCAAAACTGACTGTGAAGAGTTACAAAGGGATCTCACAAAATTGGGTGAGTGGGCAATAAAATGGCTGATGGAATTCAACATTAATAATGCAAAGTAATGCACACTCGAGAAAATAATCCCAACTACACATATATCTAATAAGGATTCATAAATTAGCTGTTATCATTCAAGAAAGAGATCTTGCAGTCACTATGCATAGTTCTCTGAAAACTTCAGCCCAGTGTGCAGCAGAGGTCGAAAAGGCTAACAGAATGTTAGGAACTATTAGGAAAGAGATAGAAATAAGACAGAAAATGTCATAATGCCACTATATAAATCCATTGTGCACCCACCCCTTGAATACTGTGTCCAGTTCCAGCCACCCCATCTCAAAAAGAATAGAGTGGAAGTGGAAAAGGTTCAGAGAAGGGCAACAGGGGGTATGGAACATATGAGGAGAGACTAAAAAGATTAGGGCTGTTCAGATTAGAAAAGAGACAGCTAAGGGGGGATATGCGTAGAGGTCTATAAAGTCATGAATGGTGTGGAGGAAGTGAACAGAGAAGTCTTACTTACCCCTTCATATAACAAAAGATGTAGGGGTCACCTGATGAAATTAATAAGCAGCAGGTTTAAAACAAACAAAATGAAGTATATCTTCATACAATGCACAGAACCTGTGGAATTCATTGTCAGAGGATGTTGTGATGGCCAAAAGTATAAGTGGGTTAAAAAAAAACTAGATAAGTTCATGGAGGATGGGTCCATCAATAGCTATATTAGCCAAGATGGTCAAGGATGCAACCTCGTGCTCAGGGCAAATCTAAACCTCTGACTACTGGAAGCTGAGAGGGGAAGACAGGGTTGGATCACTCCAGCTGCCCTGTTCTGTACACTCCTCCCTGAATTTCTGTTATTGGCCACTATTAGAGACAGGATACTGTACTAGATGGACCATTGGTCTGACCCAGTATAGAAATTCTTATATTCTCATGATTATTCACAAATTATTGATTATTGATTTTCAATATTGCTCACTGACTTTGACTCCATAATCATATATCTTAATACTTTATCTGTAAGACTCTTAAACTCTCACATCATTAAGCACATATCACATATACATGTCTCCTTATCAGCTTTCCTGTCATTGTGTAAGGAAAGGATCCACTCACTGTTCATTGATTCAGATAATTTTGGAGAGAGAAGATTTTATTTTCCTCATCTTGCATAGAACATTTTATCTTCAGTCACTAGCACATCTCTGGTCTTTAAAAAAAATTAAAAAACACAGAAAAGACAAGCACACAATCCCAATCAGTACACTTCCATTCTCTAAAATGTTTATCTGATCTCAGCTGCAGGATTCCCTCCAACACGACATCACAAAGGGACTCTTCTGTGTCCCTGGAAGCGCAAATGTTCTGTTTTCATGACAATCTGGTAAACAGAAAACAATAATTACAAAATAATATAGTGCTATAGGACTTTCCATTCAGAGAATATTAATTCATTTTGAAAACATTAATGTCATTTAGCACAGCAGGATAAAATTTTCAAAAGTGACTATGTGACTTAGGAGCCTAAATCTCCAGTAGCACTTAGGCTTATAAGTGATTCTGGTGTTTCAGAAATGTTTACTTATAATGCATCTGGAAGTAGGTAAGAATTATCATCATCTTTTTACTGATGAAGAAACTGAAGCAGAAGTATGATAAGGCCATTTCCCCCCTAAAGCTTGGGTAGGTGTGTATAGCCATTTGTGTGCTCAAGGGATTTTCAAAGATGGTATTCCATTGCACCTCTGTTGTCAGAGAGCCCAAGAGCTTGAGCATAATTGGGGGATGGGGGGAAGGCATACTTTGGAGAATGCATACCCAACCAGTAGTTCTGGGAAGACTTTTCAGTTTTAATAATCTGAGGGTAGGATTCCCAAAATATTTACACTGAGTTAATTCTCTAACATCTGAATCATTGCAGATGACTCTTGATTGGCTGGTATACAGCACAAGCCTGCAACTACAAAGTAAGCCTCACCAAGCAACCCAATTACCCTACATGAGTCGGTGAGGTGGTATGATCTCATTGTTCTTGCAAGCACTATTCTGGGGTCTGGTTTGGTCACAGGGATTATCTCCTGCAGAAGGGACAATGTGAACAAGAAAACCATCGAGCCAATATGGTTGCCTTCAGCTCCATGGAAAGAGCGACTGGGACAAAATCCTCAAAAGTAGGTGCTCAAAGCTCCTGAATCCTCATTTAGATACTTAAATAAACAGCCTGATTTTTTTAAAGTGTTGACCACTCACTAGCTCCCCATGGAGGTTAGAATTTAGGAGCCTAGTTTTAGGTACCCAGTACTGAAAATCTTGGCACAGGTTTCCACTCGCATCCGGTGGAGCGTGGGTGGGAAATCTTTTAGCAGTGGCGCTAGCCTCTGTTTTGTTCATCTACTTTACCTGTATTAACTCTATTCACAGCAAAATTGCTTAGCAGATGACTTTGTAGAGCACTGAAAGAACTGCCCCTGGATTCCAAATGGGGGAATGTTATTCGCCTTCCAGCTGACATCAGTACTGGATACTATGGGGCACTATGGCATTTGGTTGATATCTGTGAGGCAATATAGATCCTGTATCCCATTGTTGCCATTATTGACTTCAATTGGTAAGATCTGGGGTATTCTTCCTGTCTTAAAAGTGGTATTCATGTTTTTAAAATTCAGTAAACCATGGCTTATGCATCTCAATGCTTGGTAGATGGGTGAGCAAATAGCACCAACTGATCCTTAGCACCAAGACTGGAGCAATATTATCCATTGTGGCTGATGTATTCAGGTATTCAGACACTAAACTGGGAGGAGTGGTAGATACGCTGGAGGGTAGGGATAGGATACAGAGGGACCTAGACAAATTGGAGGATTGGGCCAAAGGAAATCTGATGAGGTTCAACAAGGACAAGTGCAGAGTCCTGCACTTAGGACGGAAGAATCCAATGCTCCGCTACAGACTAGGGAGTGAATGGCTAGGCAGCAGTTCTGCAGAGGAGGACGTAGGGGTGACAGTGGACGAGAAGCTGGATATGAGTCAACAGTATGCCCTTGTTGCCAAGAAGGCCAATGGCATGTTGGGGTATATAAGTAGGGGCATTGCCAGCAGATCGAGGGACATGATCGTTCCCCTCTATTTGACATTGGTGAGGCCTCATCTGGAGTACTGTGTCCAGTTTTGGGCCCCACACTACAAGAAGGATGTGGAGAAATTGGAGAGAGTCCAGCGAAGGGCAACAAAAATGATTAGGGGACTGGAACACATTACTTATGAGGAGAGGCTGAGGGAACTGGGATTGCTTAGTCTATGGAAGAGAAGAATGAGGGGGGATTTGATAGCTGCTTTTAACTACCTAAAAGGTGGATCCAAAGAGGGTGGATCTAGACTATTCTCAGTGATAGCAGATGACAGGAGAAGGAGTAATGGTCTCAAGTTGCAGTGGGGGAGGTTTAGGTTGGATATTAGGAAAAACTTTTTCACTAGGAGGGTGGTGAAACACTGGAATGCGTTACCTAGGGAGGTGGTGGAATCCCCTTCCTTAGAAGTTTTTAAGGTCAGGCTTGACAAAGCCCTGGCTGGGATGATTTAGTTGGGATTGGTCCTCTCTGGGCAGGGGGTTGGACTAGATGGCCTCCAGAGGTCCCTTCCAACTCTGTTATTCTATGATTCTATGTTTTCTAAAGATACCAGAAGCTGGACAGAACTTCCTTCCTCATTTTTAAATCAGTTGTCCATACCCAGCACAACTGTGGTATTTATGTATCCCTCTGGGGTGATTCTGATTTCTCGATTCCAAATTCCCCTTGGATCTCACTTTCGTGCAATCAGATGGCTACTGCAAGTTACCAAGCATTAAACAAGGCTCTTTCTTTTGGCAAAGCAAGCAATAGAGAAATAAAACATGATGGGGGTAGAAAAAGTAGCTCAGATAGGACCAGTGGTGGCAGCGTGTGATGGACTGTCCTCTCTCCTCGTGAAGGCACTAGCAACATTTGCAGCCGTTGTGAAGCTGGAAGCTTTGAGATACTTAAAGATCAGAGCGACAATTTTCACTATCAGGAAGCTATGGGGAAAACAACGAGTAATCTAGGCATATTAAATTCTATACAAATGTGTAATCTAGACATGGCAGGTTATACATGCTCTTCATTGTCTAACTGGCTGTAGTTAACTCTTCAAACTCAGGTTTCAGAGTAGCAGCCGTGTTAGTCTGTATTGGCAAAAACAAAAGGAGTACTTGTGGCACCGTAGAGACTAACAAATCTCTAAGGTGCCACAAGTACTCCTTTTCTTTCTTCAAACTCAGGTGGTACAGTTTTGACAGTCAAACTGTCTTTTTGGAGGTTTTCAGGATAGTTCAAGAGAAATAAGAGATTAGGTTTAATTTCCTGAGTTCCTTGATGTTTTGAACTAGATAAGGCTCTACTGAGGGAAATGAATGTCATGGTTAGAGCCCTGTTTAGTCTTGATTCAGATCAAGGCTCAAAACTAGGCTTTGACAAAATATAGTAATTTTTAACAATTTTTGTCAACATTTCAACTTTTGACCAGGAAGGATGACCATTTTTGAGAATTTATCATCCCATTTTTCAACAAGTTCTACTCCAGATGTGTCTGAAAGACGACATAGAGACAGTGAAAATTGTACCACATGGTGTGGAGTTCACAGATTAAACTGGCAAAAAATCTCCTGCTTCCATTTATAATCTTCTGCTCTCAGTCTTCAGTGATGGTAGGGCTGGCCTTTGTGGTTGTAGCTGTATCCTTTTCTTTCATTGTCCTGCAACTTCCTTTCACCTAGAAAAGTTGCAGTAATTCTACTTCTTATCTGTCATGTAACTTGTTCTTTCTGAATAATAGAGTAAAAATGGACCTCAGATTCTGGTTGATGGTGATTTTTTTAATCTGAGAGTTTGTGATAAAGGTGAAGAATAGCCTTCCTATATATACTCTCACCTGAGAATGAAATGTAAGGATACACATAGATTGGAAGCCTCTTTGATATTCTTCTACTGCTTGTGCATACTGATTGGTACTTCTAGCAGTGAAGCTTAGAAGTACCTTTACACTGTGCACTCTCTATATACATTCTAGAACTTGGCTTTGGGAGAGCAAGGATGGATGTGGACTGAGGAAAGAGAGCTACCATTTTATTGACCTATTTCTAGTGCCCGATCTCGTCTCAAAGTCTTGTATACTTAGGGGT
This sequence comes from Caretta caretta, assembly GCF_965140235.1. Lineage (NCBI taxonomy): Eukaryota > Metazoa > Chordata > Testudines > Cheloniidae > Caretta > Caretta caretta. The sequence continues at coordinate 248,212,338 of NC_134206.1, forward strand.
GCCTGGAAAGAGTGGCTCTTACATTTACCTTAAAAAAAGGCATATCTGATGGGCTGAATGAGTGGCGTGAATAGCATTCATTGAACAAGCTATTTACTAGTTTGTAGCATACTGAACTGATGAGAAATAGCCTTGCCCTCCTAGCTAGTAAATGAGGGGATTCTTTGTTGAACTGTCATTTTGCTTGCTAAGAAGGTGTTCTAGAGTCTCCACAGAACGAGAGATTAATCTGAATCAACACGGCAAATCTGAACATTCATAAATTTTGGGTCATGGTTCTATATCTAAATGGTGTGTTGCATCCCTCACCTGCTTTGTTTTGCAGTTCATATATATCTATGTATAAACTCCAATACAGTGTATTCGATGAGTACTGGAAGTATAATCTTCATGCAGGGTAGTACTTGAACCATCTATGATAGAGACAAATTCTGGAAAAATAGGACTTTATCCAATTCTTTTTCAGTTCTTGTCCGAAATGCCATCCAGGTTTAAACTATCCTGAGGCAAAAAAGATCTGTAAGCAATCTTAGAAGAGCTTTGGAATCATCTTTCAACCTGCTTTTTAATGTCTTGGGTAACTCCGATGATTTAGGCTTGAAATTGTGCAGGATTGGGCCATGTTAGTACTTGGAAGAAACACCTGCAAGAAATTTAGATGAAGTGATGGCAACTGCTTCAGTAGAAGACACTCTTTCTTCTGAGTCAAAGTGAACCTATGGTCTGAAAGGGAGCCTAGAGGGGAAAAGGGAATGCCTCTGCCAAATCTCTTCTAATGAGGAATGAACTGAAAGTCTACAAAGATCATTGTGAAACCAAGCCAAAGTGTTTCGCCAGCTGGTTTGATCCATTTTACAGGGAATAATTGGGATACCAAAGTATCTAATTACAAATGCCTATTGAATTTTTTGCCAGACTGGTACCCATGCCAGGATTTAAACACAAGCAGCCACTTGGTGCCCTGCATACCCTGCAATCTTTTCATGATACACACCAGCCTTATGTCACATTTCAGTAGCAGGATAAACACACTGCCTGATTTCTTCCCTTTTCCCTGCCCCCTACCTGTTAGGAGCTTGCAGACCCACAAATCTAGAGGTTGGTGGTACAGCAGTACATTTACAGGTTCTGCACAGATCTCAGTTTATGTCCCTTTTGACATGTGAAGCTTTAATTCCTTTGCTATGTTCTATATTCAGTAGTCACTTATTCCCCCTTGATGAATAAATGTTGCAGTGTGATATTTCTGTGTTTTATGAGTGTGGTAGGTGTCTTCCTTTATGGGAAAAGAGGTCTAGAAAATATTTTTTTTATTAATTTACATTAGCACCCATTAAGAGTTATGTGCTTTCCAAATACCTGAAGAGAGCTTTCTCTGTTTCAAGAAGCTTACGGTCTAAGGTAATCAGACTGACTTTATAAACATTTTATCTCTTTAAAAGGATGTTCATTTAAATTATGTTAGGCATATTAGGAATGACATGTTCTTACTGTTGTACTGATTAAGAGTTGAACACCATTGCCAAATGTTTTGGTGCCCTTATCACCTACTCTCTGTAGGCAAGACATTGTGGGGACTGATTTAAAACTCACTGAAGTCAATGAGAAGACTCCCATTAATGTCAGTGGACTTTGGATCAGGACCTGTGTTTGGCAGGATCTGCCTCCATCGATAGTTCCTGAATAACACCGTAGCATAGCTGACTACTTGACTGCTGGCGTCCAGTCCCTCTTTTCCCAGTATCCCTGGTGGGCAGGTGCAGAATTTTAAGCATCGAAGAGAACGGAATATTTTCCAGCTAACTCATCCCTGCCTAAAGCAGTTGTAAAGGATACATATATATTGAAATAGTTCCCAAAAGATGACTAATTTTTTTTATTTAACTCCCGCTTCTCAGGAGCTACAAAGTAATCCAGCATTTCACCTTTCTTCTCATGGTGATCCATTTTACTTTGTACTTTGACCAAAGATGTATACTCCAAGAAATGTGGCTTGGTGCTCCCTTTATGTTCTTTTGAGCTCCTGCTATCCTGGGATATGAGGGGCCAGTTTAGGACCCTGCAATCTGCTCTCTCTAGTTGTAGAAAAATTACATTTCTGGCCTGGCTCACTCAAAGGTAAAAATTCTTAAAGCAAATTGGGTTACACAAACTTTCTCAAACTTTCTATAAATAAGTCCAAAGAAAAGACAAGGTAATTTGTCTTTGCACTTGACAGGCACTCATATTTTATAACTGGCAGAAGCTAAAGAGAGCACCGTTTGATTTGCATGATGAGTGACTTTGTTTCTGGGACTTACAAATGCATTTCAATGGAAGTGCTTTGAACTCAACAATACATTCATTTAGAAAAGAGTTTTCTGATTAGACAGTGGAGCAAATATCTCTCTTTTCCCCCATTTTACAAACAGAGCTGTTTTACATAAGCAATAATACAGAGTAGGGTGCGGATTTATTCTGCTGCCACATTTCATGATGTATCTGCACCGTGAAAGGTCTTCTTTCAGCACTGAAGAAGTATGCATGGATATGTGACACTATTACTGCATGCCTTCAAGTGGATTGTATACAAGAAACAATTATTCTATAGGTTTGACTAATGGTTCTGACCTATGCACCTATGTTTCAATCACATGATTCAAGTACTTTTTCTATCCAACCTGATTGCTCTCACTCCAAGTTATTTCATGGAGTTACATTTGGTGGCAGGTTTGAATTTATTAATATTATCCTTTATGCCTGGGCTGAGGGGTCCCTGAACAGTAGCCCTCCTCAAACATTTCAGTGAGAGATATCCAGGTTTTAAAAGGCAATAGCCAGTGTTTGCTGTTCCTTTCAAACACACAAGCCCTCTGCTGGTGATGCTGGTGTTACAGGGCAGGCCATCAGCTGCTAGAGCTGGAGATGTTTTGTATTCCCTCCAAAAAAAAAAAATTGGCAAAAATGTTTTTTAAATATTTTTTGTTGACATTTTTCTGCAAAAGTTTCTTTTTTGGCAAAAAATGAAACTCCCCAAATTGAAAAAAAAATGTTTTCAGCAACCAAATATGGATTATTTTTTTTCAGGTTTGGGGTGATTTCTTCTCTTGTCTTGGTTGCCAAAAGCAAGAAAAAACTGTTTTTCTCCAGTTTTTGGTAACTGAAAGAAATTTTTAGTTTTGAGGGGTTTTTGTTTTGTTTTGTTTTGTTTTTTAAAAAAAAACCCTGAAAAATTGAATCAAAACAGACATTTCCCTGGGAAATTTCCATTTTGACAAAAAAGCCATTTTTCATCACAGGAAAAGAAAAGTTGAGAATGAAAGACTTTGAGTTAGGGCCCAGTCTTCCTGTGACTGTCTTCTGAAGGCCCATCTGGGAGTAACTGACTGCCCCAAGTGGCAGCTTAGTGGTATAATTGGTAAATGAGCATCTGGACCTAATAAAAAGTTACCAGAGCTCAGTTAGGGTAGATACTCCCAGGGAGAAAGTGCTTCTGGAAAGAAGGGGTTCACACAGAAAAGAACAATCCCAGAGAGAAAGTTCTCCCAGCAAAGGGACAGGAGTAGCCTAGGAGAAGGAATTAGGTGAGAGACCTCCTGGATAGCTATGTGGGACTTAGTTGGCAAAGAGTGATGCAGTGCCTCGGGGGGAAGAGTGGCAGGCAGCAGACTGCTGGGCAGAGGCCTTGATTCCAGACAGTGAATGCAGCATGAGAGTGCTCCATGGCTAAAAGGCCAAGATATAAGACTGACTAACCCAGAGGTGGAAGGTTTTCCTGGGGAATAGCTGAATAAAGGATTCTCTTGTACATTGTGTTGTTTATTGTTAAAAAAGACCTTCCAAAGGGGGCACTCTTGAGTATCTGAAGGCCTGCTTGGACTTATTTATACCCTGGGTGGGGGAAAACCAAGGCTGGGTTCACACACAGCACTGCAGCTGGGGATGCAAGGGGATAGTCTGGGCCATAATGGGGAGATATCAGCCGGCCAGTGTTATTTAGCAAGGCATTCAGACAGCAATGGATAAGAAAAAAGAATTTTCCTGCATTTGTGTCTGGATATTAGCCACTCTGAATCCTAAACTGAATACTGCTAGCTGTACTTTGGGTACTGGACCTACATCATTGGTGCTTTCCTGGTTATTAGCAACTTTTAATTGCCACTCTTTTCTTTTTCTTTTTTTTTCACTGCATGTATGTGCTCATATTAGGGAGCTCCTTTTCCTCATTGAGCAATTCTGAGACATCATCTTAGTGGGCACTGGCTTCTATTTAGTGCATGGTCCTTGACTTCAGTGGGCACAGGATGAGCCTCAAAGGGCCACAATGTTAGTGCACAGTGGTGGAGAAAGGAGGCGAGGAGCCCTCTTGTCTCCACATACTGCCCAGGTCAGAAGTAGTCACCATTGCAGTCCCTGCACACAGTGGAGCACAGTGACTGCTCCCTTGCAGTAATCATGGGGTAGAGAGCAGGACATTGGTTTCTATTTTTAATGAATCTGCATACAGGCTGCTTTACCCCTTGCCCTTGTCATACCGTGTGGCTATGCTACACCAGCCAGCCCAGGGTTAAAGGACTGTTCTGGGCTCAAGCAACCCCTCTCTGACTCACCTGCCAGATGTGTCAGACCTGGAGGGAAGATGAAAAAGGGAGAAACACAGCTCAGCTGGTGGCAGACCTGGGAGGAGAGCAGACCTTCACTTCTCAGCACTTGGAGAAGGTCTGGCTGAAGGCTGGAACTGCTTGGAACACTGCTGCCTATTGAGGACTCCTTTGTGGGGAGGGAGGGCCCAATATTGAGTCATTACTTTGAGACTATTACCAGAGACTGTCCTGCAGCTGCCTAACTAGGCTATGGCCTATCAAAGATTCTCTGAAGGAAGAGATTTCTGCCGAGACCTTGTGTTGGTTCATTTGCATTTGGTTTTGATCTTTGACAGCCCTGCAAGGGATGGACTCCATTGCAGAGCTGAGTCTCCCACAACCAAATCTGTGCTGTTGACCACCTGGATACTGAAGAACAAAGGCTAGGTGAGTTCAGTTCCCTGTCATGACCCCTCGGGACACCGTGGGAGACCCACTCCCTGACAGTACCGTATAGCATACATGCCCTGTGTATGTGGAATTGTGCAAACAGATCTACTTTCTAACAGAGACATTGTCCTCAGTTTGTTACATTTATACCAATAAGGGCTGGTGTTTTGCGAATTCTTTTTTTTTTCTATTGCCAAAGAACACTGTCTTTTTCTTACAAGGAAGCTTTGTTCTGCACAATAGTGATGTGCTGGAGCAACGTGTCATTTAAATTAGTGCAGAAGGAGGTGTGAATGCTGTGCAGACACTTCCTGATGTATGGAAAACATTATTTGTACCTGCTCATTCAGGGATCACCATTTGAGGTTGTTAGCTGTCAAAATTCTATCATCGGAATGTCAGGGTTTTTATTTTTAACCTGAATTAGATGTCCCTATGGTCAATTAAGCTCTACCCGCAGTTAATTCATTGACAGTAACCTTCTGACCTCTGTATAGCTGACAGTTGCTGATAAGGCTCCATGGGATTTCCATTCCCTTTAGATGTCTAAGCTTGGCATGTGATTCTGCAAGTGGGGATGGCGGTCTTCTGCTAACCTCTGAGTCCAGAGGTGAACTAGAAAAAGAATTGCTTTTAATTAAGAGAGAAATTCAACTGCACAAGAAGGAGCAAGTGCTACCTTTGTGGCTTTCCTGGAGCTCCATTTACAGAACTCTCTGAGCTGGGGATTGATGAAGGCAACACTCAGCCAACAAAAAGTAGGACATCATTAGTTGTTAGAATAGTTAACGGTAATAGAATGATCAGGTACCTGATAGGCAGGACACTGCTCCCTAGCAATGTCTTGTGAATGATTGTAACACGTGAGCAAGGAGCAAACACCATGCGAGTAACAGTGTCGGATGAGCATGTGAAGGAGGAGAGACAAAAGAGGAGCTGGAATTCAAGAATAGGATTAAACTGTGTCTTTAATGCCCTGATCATGAACCACCCAACCTCAGAAGGAGCACCAAAGAAAATGCATCTTTCAGAGACACAATCTCTCTGGTGTTGCTGTTTCTGTACAGGAAAAGGAAGGAACAGCTTATCCCCACCACTCTGCCAGTCCCATTTTGCAGGCTGGTGCAAAGATAGTGTATGGTTATGAGTCCACCTCCTCCCATGACTCTCTTTTGAAGTCCTGCTTGCTGAGGGTGTAGAAAAAGAAGCAAAAAGGAGTAATAGCTCAAATCTCAGCTACAGTGAAGATAGAACTTTGATGAATGAGCCCCCATAACAATGGTGGTTGTCTTCTAGAACAATGCAGATCACAAAGCCCAGGTGTGAGCAATCCTATCTCCCCTCAGCCTTCTTTTGGTTAGGCTAAACAAGCCAAGCTCCTTGAGTCTCCTCTCATAAGGCAGGTTTTCCGTTCCTCAGCTCATCCTAGTAGCCCTTTTCTGCACCTGTTCCCGTCTGAATTCATCCTTCTTAAACATGGGAGACCAGAACTGCACACAGTATGCCAGATAAGGTCTCACCAGTGCCTTGAATAACATTGGATTCAGCCCAAATGTTGGAGAACAGATCGGGTTTTCCATATAGTCTCTAAATAATTGGCTCACACACTGGCACATCATCCATGCACAGATACCAATACGTGGATGCGGGAGAGCTTTTCTCCACCACCAAAGTAACGATTATTTCTCATGCAATACCGCAGGTGTGAACCACTTTGAGGGTGTTCTTGCAATGCTGAGTTTATTTATTTCACTTAAATCTCCAGGGGAAATACTAGAATCACCCAAGCTCTTTCTACCCCTAGAATTTCACTAGTACCTCACACAACTTGTCCGCAGGAACTATAATTTGGAATGTGACCACAATATGTGGATTCTGTCTAAGAATTCCATTTAAAGACTGTTATGCCACATACTGAATTTCTACCCAGTCTCTAAAATCTTCCATTAGGGTTGAACACTCCAGTTCATTTTGGAGAGGCAGTATAGTCTAGCGGATTGAACAAAGGGCCAGGAGCCAGAAATTCCTGTGATGTAACCCCAGCTGATTACTGATTTACTGTGTGGGATTTGACAAATGACTTTCAGACTATGTCTACATTACAAATTATTCTGATATAGCTCATGTCGCTCAGGGGTGTGAATAATCCACACCTCTGAGTGGCATAAATTATACCAACCTAAAGGCCGGTGTAGAGAGCATTATGTCGGCAGAAGAGCTTCACTGACATAGCTGTCACCTTTCATGAGGAATGAGCTATTAAGCCGTGGGAGAACAGCTGGGCCATCAGTGCAGCTAGAAACTGTAAATGATGTTGTGTACATGCAGGCTCACTTAAGCCCCGTCTATAAAATGGGAATAACAATACATGCCTACCTCATAAATGTGTGGTGAAAACTGTACAGTGTTTTGACAATGAAAAATTCTATGTAAGAACTAAGTCTTATTATTATTAGAGTTGGTTGATTTTTTTTTCAGCAAATTCTTTTTTGCATGAAAACTATTCCCATTAGAAAATGTGGTTCTGTTGAAACTGTCCATTTTTTTTTTCACTTTGATTTTCTAACTGAGAGAATTTAAATGAAAAACTGTTGAGCTGCCAGTTTGAAATGTCATTTTGTCATGTCAGCTTGTTGGGGGGGAGGGATATTTTTTGTTTTGACATGTTGATTTGAAAGTTTTGGAATTGTTCTCTCTGAAATTTTTCAGTGTTTTGACTTTGCATTCTGATTCTAAATGAAAAGTAATTTCTAACTATTGACACTTCTTGAGGGATGAAAATTCCATTTTCCCAACCAACTCTAATTGTTGTGGGTATTGCTACCTGGACCATTTGTCAGTTGACCCGTCAGAAGGTCAGCTAGCCCAAATGTTCAGTGCTTGCTGTCAGCCAGCTTGCAAATAAAAGGCCTTAAACTAAGCATCCAGAAGCACAACTGCAATGATCTGCTTGAGCTCGTGTTTCTAGAGCCTGTCCAAATCTAAAAAAGATGATCTTTCAGGAAGCCATGAGACAGCTGCAGGTGGCAGGGGAGGCAGGGCCTCCTATATCCCCAAGATCTGCATAGATCTTGGCTTCAGCTTGGGGGAAGAACCTCCTACTTCTTCCAGGGGATGAGGATGGGGGTGGGGGGAGGAAATACAGTCACTGCCCTCTGACGGAAGAACCTGGAGGAAACTCAATGAAGGGAATTTCACATTTTCCTCCCCTCAGACCCTTTTCATGAGTCTTCCTGCGGGTTGACATTATCTGGTTCTATGCCACACTCTGCGTCATCCAAAATCCACAATCATTGGAGCTGGTTAGTTTCCATCAGTTCAGACAACCAGGCGACCAGTACAGTTTGTGTTGAATTTTAGGGCACAGTCCTACAAACCTTTACTCACATGCATAATCCATATTGAAGACTAGGATTTGCAGGATCATGCCCTTAATTTGATTGGGATCTGATTGGGAACTGAGATGCCTGAAGAATGGGCTGGAGAACTTGTTCCTCATTTGTAATATAATTATATTTGAGATTCCTGAAACGTTGCCCCAGGTAGCAGGTCCGAAAGTACCGCTGAGATCAAACGGGGGAAAATGCCAGAAATTTCTCCCAATGTATGCCTATTCTTCATAGGTATTCCCCCAGTTTTCTGATATGATGATGTAATTATAGCTACCATTGGGGAAGTGCACTGGAAATGAGCAAAAGATATAAATGGATTGTGTGTGCATACAAAGTAAGCTAGAATTTTGACACCCACCTCTTGCCATGCTTGCCAGTTAATGATAGACATGAGCTATATCTAGGGTTGATATCTCAAAACCTAATTGATGTTTTTAGTTTTGTAAAAGTCAAAAACAAAGGCCTGATTATCCTCTCATTCCATTGACCTTGAGCAGAGATGGTCAAATTTTTCCCTCAGTTTGATTTTCCATTGCAAATCCACACTGGAATTTTGATCGTGAAATAAAAGGGGGCAGAGAATTTTTTTAAAAAATCTAGAGTTTCCCCCCATTTATCAACTAATTCTAACTCCAAAACAAGTCTTCTGATTTACACTGATGTAGGTGAGGGCAAAATCAGGTTCCCAGAATGGTTTAGTTCCAGGTTCTATTTTCACCAAATTTTCTGGAGGGTTCAGATAAAATGGGTCTGATATTGACCCATCTCCGTTACATGTAGTTTAACTAGATGTGTTAAACAAACAAACAAACACCCCCCCCCCCCAACCATAATTCCCTCACAAAGATAATTGTTTTTGTTTGGTTTTCAAACAAGACATTTTTATGATACAATGTAGTCATTCCCTCCAAAAATATTTCATCCTTAAAGTGGCTGAAAGTCTCTGGGATGGGTAAATAAATCCCTCACTGGGATAGAGTTAAGGAGCAGTTCTGAGTCCAAGCACCTCTGCCCGAGAGCACCTGCATAGCCTGCTTTAGCTGGAGGAGGAGCTTAAAAGAGACCCAGACTGCTCAGTAAGCAGGGGGCAGTGAGGATAGGGGGATGGACTTACACTGAAAAGTCCGGAGTCAGGGTACAGTGGGAGCTCTTGATATAGGAAAGGGGGGTAAGGGATCCACAAGCAGCAGCTTCCCCAGGTCCCAGCAGAGGGACTAGCCGATCCTTTATGTACTAAGGAACCCTTCACTTGTGTTGTTTGTGAGACTGTGACCATGAAGTAAGTGGTAGGAAGTAGCCCAGGGAGGCAGCTTCGAAGCACTGCTGGATGTTTGATATTACTGACATTTGTAGGGCCCTGGGTCAGAATCCAGTAGAGAGGGAGGGCCTGAGCTCCCCTACCACCCACTCTCCCACGAAGTGGGAACAAAATCCTTCCCTCTCCCCACCCTGAGAGATAAGGGAGGATGGAGACGTTGTAGACCCTGAGGCAAGGGTATGCAGTCACAGGAGCCTGGAGGTGGACTGAAGACTCTTCCTTTTGTGGGGACACTGGACATATATATTTTGGTGGACTCTGTTACCCCGCAAAGGGGCAGACTCAACTGGTAATTGGGCTGGTGGTCTGAGTCACTACCTACCACAAGAGGGACTGCCCCAGTGCTGGAGTGACTGTGAGCAAAGGATGTTAGAGATGGTGGAGAGCTGGGACCCAGTGACCTAACTGCTAGGAAGCACCCCTAGTAAACCTAGCCCCATCACGGAATCCAAACTCTGATATGCATCTCTTAAGTATGATTAATACACCACAGTATTGTCAGTCTCATGCAAGGTGTCTGAACTTTTGGTCATGGTGAATGCTGATAGAAGAAATGGACTAGGAGCTTTCTTCCTCAAAAATTATCATAACAACCACAGTCAAGTGGTCACTACTTTGCTACTAAGAGGCACATAAGTTTTTATCTGATCTGATGCAAAGTCTGTCCGAGTTTTGCTAAAATCTCAGGTAGATTCTGTGCTTCACTTTTTAGCACAAGGAAAACAATTCCACAATTTTCTCTTGTCTGAATACACCAACACTGACAGCATTAAAAAAATAATTTCTGGGATTTGGAGGAGACAGAGTTTAACAGTACTAGTCTGGGATAAGCCATCATCTGCATCTCTGGAGAGGGAATGTAATAGGCTACTATTCTTATTTGGTAGCACTGTACATCCAGTCTGCAGTTGCTGAGACAAATACTCAGCTGGTATATATTGATATTGCTTAATTGGCTTTTGTGGAGGAAAATCAATTTTACACCGGCTTGTAGGTGTAAAATTAGAGCCTGTGTCCACTCTTGACAGTGTCAGGACCTACCTAGTCTAGAACCGTCTTTTACTTTTATCACTGGTTAGTGGTGAAAGGAGAGGACTGAGTCACTTCCAATCACTGTCTTCTATGAAGGGAAGGAAAAGAGAATGCTACCTTTTCTGAGCCTTAATTGCAGTGTGTTTCACCTGGTTTACCGCCTCTAGCCGGTTCTCCTAATTGCTAAACATGTTTTAATCATTAGATACCGGTAAAGTGAACATAATATTATGACAGCACTTTCCAATATGCTGAAGAGCAGCTGAGCAGTATAAGCACTGTACTGAACAAATGCTTGCAATGACTGTGTTTCTTTCAGCATTCAGACCTGTCCTTTAAACCACTACTAGCTCAGGAGATTTCCTCTCTGCCAGCTGCAGTTCTTTGCTTCTTGTCAGTGATCAGGTCCTGTCCTTCAACTCACGTGACTAGCTGATAAATTCTGTCCATTGTGCCTCTGAGTGACATAACCCAGGAAAACAAGAAGCACCCACATTCACCAATTTTGCCATTTTGGAAGTGAAAATACAATTGCAGTGAGGGGCTGATCTCTTATGTCCTGCTGCAGTGTGTTAAAATCCTTCCATAAATACAAAGAAAATATCCAAGTACATCCTTAAGAGGAAATTACTGGATATATCACAAAGTGCCACCAGGGTGTATCTTGCTGCACTGGAGGTGACAACAAATATAATAGATCTGACCATTGCAACATAATTCATGCTTCACAAACTGTGTGACTGATTTAAAGGCCCATCAGATCTTTCCTTAATTAGACACCAGGAGACTTTATTCACCTATAATCAGCATTCTGTCACCATGATTGGGCACAGATGTAAAGTCCACACATATCATAGAAATCTGATCTCTTAATTATCTAGACAAAGTGCTGTAACTTATTACAGAAAAGGGATTAAGCAGTCCAGTGACTAAATTCTACTCTATGGGGGAGGATCCATGCATAGATCTCTGGCTGCAAATAGGACAGCACAAATCAAGCAGAATGCTGGTCTGTCTATAATGCAGATTTTGCTCAGTGAAACCCGCAATGAGAATGGCTTCTAGAACTGTACTGCTCAAATGCTTGACAAGTGTTCAACCAGCGAGCATCAAATCTAGGAGCTAAATTGAAGTGTGCTGTGGATAGTTCGGATTCCTCTTCCAACTGCCCAATGCCTAATTGTTTTCTTACTCTATAAGCCATATGCACAGTACACAGAATATCATTCTAACTAGCACTGCATTATCTGAAGTACATTTTATACTTGTACGTGAACTAGAAGACCAGAGTCAAAGGAGATAATCTGAAAGTTAGTTCCATGGCAGATTTTTCTAGACAGTATTTTACAAAAATGTCACCAAAATTCCAAATATCACACAAACCCATCAGTGAGTCATTTTCAGTGTCAGCAAGTGTTTGTTCTGATGCGAAGCATTAAGGGTTGCAGTATCATTTTGGCATGGCTGTCAGTGAAGTGGAAAAGCATGTCATGCATCTCCATTATTTTGCTATGGCTTGTCCTGGGCTGGTGAAGGGGGCACAGAGTCATGACCCTGCTTCCTCTCTGACCCCTCTGGAGAGAGGAGTTTCTGCATTCCCCAAAGGATAGGGAATACGATTGTTCCTAGCCCTTGTGTGACAAGGAGGAGTGTCTCTCTCTCTCTCTCTTTCTTTGCTTCTCTACATTTTCACAAGGACCCAGCCATAATCTAGCTCTGGGTGCCTATTAATTATAAAGCACCTTATTGAGAATCCAGAACAAACAAAGGGGAAAAGAGGGCAACTTTTTAGAGAGAGACAATATCTCAGAGGGAGGGAAGGAGACAGAGCTCCAGAAAGAGAGGGAGCAAATGAAGTGAACGATTGCTGGGGTGAAATTCTGGCCCCAGTGAAGTCAATGGCAAATGGATAGGTCTCCAAAAATATCCACTCAATGTGCAGTGACAGTCAAAAGAGCGAACACAATGTTAGGAATCATGCGGAAAGGGATAGATAATAAATCAGAAAATATCATAAAGCAGTATATAAATGCATGATACACTCACACCTTGAGTCCTGCATGCAATTCTGGTCACCCCATCTCAAAAAAGATATACTAGAAATGGAAAAGTCACAGAGAAGGGCAACAGGGAATGTACCAGCTTCCATACGAGGCGAGACTAAAAAGACTGGGACTGCTCAGCTTAGAAAAGAAACAATTCGGGGGTCAGGGTATGCTAGAGCTCTAGAAACTCAGGACGGGTGTGGAGAAAGTGAATAGGAAGTGTTACTTACCTCTTCACCTAACAAAATAACTAGGGGTCACCTGATGAAATTAATAGCAGGTTTAAAACAAACAAAAGGAAGTACTTCTTCACACAATGCACAATCAGCCCCGGGGAATTCGTTGCCCGGGGATGTTGTGAAGGCCAAAAATATAAGTGAGTTCAGAAAAGAATGATATAAGCTCATGGAGGATAGGTCTATTCGCCAGGATGGTCAGGGATGCAACTCCATGCTCCAGGTATACCTAACTCTCCAACTGCTAGAAACTAGGACCAGATGACTGGGGATGGATCATTCAATATTTGCCTTGTTCTGTTCATTCCCTCTGAAACATCTGGCACTGGCCGCTGTCAGAAGACAGGATCCTGGGCTAGATGGACCATTGTTCTGACCCAGTATGGCCGTTTTTATGTTCTTATAGTCCCATTGACCCAACTGGGGCCAGGATTTCCATCTTAGTGTTCGAAGCCAGTAAGAAGAATAAACTCATCATATTCATCCCAGTAGCTTGTGATTTAAAGAGGCAAATTTAGCCTTCTTTTCAATGTGCATCTGAATGTACTCATGCTGGTAGATGATTTTTGTCTTTGAAATTTCATAGTAATGGTCTGATGAACTGGTGTTTCCTTCTAAGGACCATGAAATGAATAGGGGCAGGATTTATCTGTCTCAAATTGTCATCTTTTCTCGAAGGAAACAAAAGCCTTTCAGACATGTCCTAAGCCCATACAATGTTCTTGAATGCCAGTGTTTGCCCTAGGGCATTGACATGAGCATATATGTATTGTGTAGAGCTGGGCAAAAACGTTCGGATGAAACTTTGTTTTGGCAAAAAATGCAGTTTTGGCAACACCAATTAACGCTTTGTGAATTCATGTTGGTTTGGATGAAGTGTTTGTGTTGGGGGAGGGGTAAAGCAACCCAAAAAATGACAAATCATTTTGCCTGAACACTTTGTAAGCAAATGTTTCCATTTTTTGATCTGAAGCAGCTTTTTGTTTAGAAATGTCTTCTAATTGTATTTAAAAAGTTTTTAAATGCTCAAAATCAAAACAAAATGTGTCATTTCAGGTTGAACAACATGCTTTGTTCCACCAGAATGATTTTTCTTTTCTGACTTTTTCTCAGAACTGCCAGTCAACTGAAATATCAGTTATTTACACAGCTGGTACAGCACAGAAGGCTACTGGGAGCCAGGCTGAGAACAATTTTTTGTTTGTTCATTTAATACCCTGAAGTCACCTTCACTTACATCAGTGTTACAATGAATAAAAAAAATCAGTTTCAAGTCTTGCTTAAAATCAGGGTAAAATCAACTAGTGAAAATCATGTGTTTCTTTGCCCTGGTCTACACTTAAAATTTAGACCTACTTCACTACGTCACTCAGGGGGTGTAAAAATTCCGACCCCTGAGTAACATAGTGAAGTCCACCTAACTCCCAATATTGATGCAGAAGAATTCTTTTGTCAACCTAGCTATCACCACTCAGGGAGGCGGATTACCTACATCAATGGAAAAATACCTTTCTAATGATGTAGGAAGTATCTACCGTACAATGTTATCGCTGCAGTGCTGCCGTAGGGCGCGTACTGTAGATGTTCCTTTTGTCTCCCTTGGAAATTTGCAGTGGGCTCATTACGCTGCTTGCTGGCTTCTGATTGCTGAATTGGGACCAGTCCCAACTATAGACTATAATTCCAACAATTTGAAATGGCTGCTTGATATCTCAAAGGTGGTGCAAATCTGCTTTCAAACTGATCATTTGATGTGTTAGCTCAGAACTGCTATAGCAAGCCCCCTAGAGGGAAAACTTTTAATTTAATACTATAAAACAGGCAAGAGTCTTTTGTTGTGTTATTTTAAAATTTTATATTTAGACTTACAGCTGAAAAAAAGTTAAATACATGTGTATTTTTCTCAGATGCTGCCTTCTAATTACACTAAATAAATAGTTTTATCCTTCTAAGTGGTCTCCTGCTGTGATCACTTTTTAGTCAGTTTACATGCTTAAAAATAACCTTCCTATATATATATATATATATATATATATATATATATATATATATATATATATATATTTGCTACCATTTTCTTAGACTAAACTATTGGATTAGGGGGAATGACAAGACAATCAAAAATTCTTCCCAATGTAAAAAACTGCATGGTACAAAGCACTATGGGTAATTACAGATTTCCATTAATAGGTGATAATAAGTTGCAGAGACTTTGGGTACATTTACACTGCAATAAAACATCTGTATCTGGCCTATGTCAGCTGACTTGGGCATGAGGTGCAGGACTTCAAAATTGCAGTGTACATGTTTAGGCTCAGCCACCAGCCAAGGGAGTTTTATTGCAGTGCAGGCACTCCATTTAAAGTTTGATGCTCAGCATCTGCAACTCCCGTTGACTTCAGCTCATTGTGGATGCTCAGCATTTCTGACAATTGTATCTGACATGACCCCACAGCCAGGCAGTGACAGACTTGCGGAGCTGAGAATAAAACCCCAGAGGTCAGGCTCCCAGATCCCATTCTAACCACTAGACATTGGTGCAGAGTTTTCAAAAATACTAACTATTGTTCTTAAATTATCAGTAGGGGTATACTTAAAGGGAAGAACATCCTGTATATATAGGTCCAGATCCTCAACTGGTAAATTGGTGAATCTCCATTGACTTCCACTAGCTAAGAATTTAGTCTTTAAACATCAATGGGTTTTCCACATCAGCCAATAACTATTTTAAAGATGATCAGACTCTGACTCTAAAATTTTACAGTTACCCCTTTTATTGCTCTATGGTTTCTTTTCTTGTCAGCGCTGATTACCAGGTTACAATAGCTGTGTATAAATAGACACCTTTATTTTTTCTATTCAGCATCTTCCTCTCTGATTAATTCATGGATGTCATCACAGTTCAGTTTTTGACATCACAGCTTATCATTATCACCCTGGGGAAATGAGCATTTCAGGAAGTAGGAGGAGGATGACTAGAAAAAGGAAATGCTTCTTTTTATACATACATTTCCTGGTGCTGGAAAGATGAATCTAGAAAAGGGAGATCACTGTAGCTTGCTACATCTAAAAATGTTCCTGAGTGTGTCAGTGGCTTTTTAAATATATGAACCACAGTTTGCATGATTAGCATTCCAGGTCCAAAAATGATTGTGATGCACTAAATTGCGTGCAATATGCTGAAACACACAGGTTGTAGCTATGCTAGTGTTCAACATTATATCTCTGTGGCCCCAAAATAAGGAACAACAAAAAGCCTGTGCACTAGGAAAATATATAAATAAAATAATATTGAGAGTAATAAAAAAAAATAGTTCAGAGTTCCCACTGGCACACACCTTCTGCGTTGGTCCCCATTTCAAAACAGAAAAACTATTGACACGTTGTCTCCAAGACACTAAGTTATTTGTTTGGAGCATGGAAAACAAAGCTCTGAGCTTACTCATAAAAAAAGTCGGTTGCTAGTGATATTATACACAGATCTCTTCTCTGCAAAACTTTCTTCCGGGTCATGTAAACCAGACACAAAAGACAAATAAACAAATTATCCAAAGCAAATGCATGCAAGAGAAATCAAAGTCAGAATAATTATTCCCTACCCCATCCTCCCACTTTCATTCAAAACTTCATAATTTATGGAACTGGCAGCAAAGAGAAGTGGCCACATCGGAAACATCCATTGCCATCCCCAAATCCTCACGTTAAAGCAAGGTCACCAATGTATTATAGATGAAATCCTGGCCCGGTTGGTAACAATAGCACAATTGCTGTTGACTTCAATAAGGCCAGGAGTTTACGCTGTAAGTGTAACAACTTTATCCCCTTCTCCTCTGCTGCTTCTAGCTCATCCTCAGTGTGCAAATACCCTGTCTTCCTTCTCCTCTCCCCCAGCCGGTCTGATACGAAAAGGGGAGTTCATCTCTGAGTTCACTCTACGATCAGAAGTAGCTTGTGTCTCCCCTATTCATGGGGACCATCTCCTTCCCTGGGTTATGTGTGATGACAGCTACCCTAACTTGTTCCCCCTCTACCAGAGTGCCCCTTCAGAGTTTACAGCACTGGGGAACTGCCAGGTTCCAGGACTACTCTGGCTACTCCTCTTCCTGTTTTTTATCTGCTCCCTCCCTTCTCCACCTGACCCTTGACATGATGTGGGCTTCCCCAAACATTCCTTATGTGCAGGGCTCCTGTGGGGGCAGAGCCAACTGGAAAGAAGTTTCCTGTGCCAATGCTGCTCACAGGGGGAGCTTGATACCTTGCATTCCCTGTGTGGGCAGGTGAGATGGTTCAGACAAAAGAATAACCTCGCTGGATCTTTCCCCATAACTTGAGCCAAAACCGACAATTCTGAGATTCAAAAAAGTCAGTGAGTTTTTATCCTTATTATTAGAACTGGTTGAGAAAAATCATAATTTGAATATTTTTCTTTTTATGAAAAAGGGACACCATTTTCATGAAAAAAATGTCTTTTTGAATGACCTGCTCTATTTTTTCATTGCCATGCATGTTCACAACTCCTGCTTCCAGTGAAATCCTACCGCAAAAGACTGTTCTTGCATTATTTCTGGCACAGCCAAAACAAAAAATAAAATAATAGAAATCTCCAAAAAAAGCCTGTTCTCTTGAAATTTTCAGCTCAGTTTTGCAGAACCAAGAGGCTCAGATAAGCAACCAAACTTGTCAGTGTTGAGCCAAACCAAATATCCAAATCTTATTGTCGTTTGGTCCAGAGATAGTTCCAAATCAGGGTGTCTACAGGATGGTAACTGTAATATCTTCTACCTTGAAAAGAGAGAGAGGATTATGTTGTCTATCTCCTTTTCTCTTCGTTTAAGGTTTTCCCCAGGTGTCAATTGGTGCCGCCAGACTCTTTCCTGCCACTTGTTCTTGCCTATAGAATTTTCATATAAATCGTAGGCTCAAATAGCTTTTTATGAAAAGTCTTCTGTTTGGATTCCTTGCTTGATTATGTAAGCACAGGTATCTAATTCATCTACAGAGCTTTGGCTTGCAATATCAAAGTATAAGAATG
The DNA here is from genome assembly GCF_965140235.1 of Caretta caretta. Classification (NCBI taxonomy): domain Eukaryota; kingdom Metazoa; phylum Chordata; order Testudines; family Cheloniidae; genus Caretta; species Caretta caretta. The sequence goes on from NC_134206.1 coordinate 248,230,405, forward strand.
ACCAAAACCAAAGACCTGCTTCCAGGCTTCGCTTTTTTCTCTTCTGATTCATCTTGGATATCAGACAGACTGGAGTTCAGTCCTTCAACACTGGGTTGAATTTTCAGGGTCGGCGAGTTGTATTCTTTTCCTCTCCTTTCTCAATACGCACTAGAAGTTCAACATGACAGGCAAACCAAGACATTTCCTTCTTCCCTAGCTTTCCATATAGAACCCCTAAAAACATTCAGCTTTAATAAAAGCATTGAGAGAGGTGGGGTTTGGGGACAGGCCTAGCAGACTCCTAAAGTCTAACCCCAGCAATGACACTGACTCCCTCTAACTTTAGAGAAGGCATTCAGGCCAACATTTTAAAAAGTAGTCTTGGATTTTGGGTGCCTCAGTGTTTGAGTGTCCAACCTTGAGCTTGGCTTTCAGAGATGCAGAGCACTTGTATCTCCCATTGGTTTGAGATGGTGTTGAAGGTGTTCAACACTTCTGAAAATCAGGCTCCTGGTGCCTACAGTGGGGTACCTGAAAATAAAAAGAAAAGGAGTACTTGTGGCACCTTAGAGACTAACCAATTTATTTGAGCATGAGCTTTCGTGAGCTACAGCTCACTTCATCAGATGTTTACCGTGGAAACTGCAGCAGACTTTATATACACACAGAAATCATGAAACAATACCTCCTCCCACCCCACTGTCCTGCTGGTAATAGCTTATCTAAAGTGATCAACAGGTGGGCCATTTCCAGCACAAATCCAGGTTTTCTCACCCTCCACCCCCCCACACAAATTCACTCTCCTGCTGGTGCTAGCCCATCCAAAGTGACAACTCTTTACATAATCAAGTCGGGCTATTTCCTGCATAGATCAAGGTTTTCTCACATCCCCCCCACCCCCATACACACACAAACTCACTCTCCTGCTGGTAATAGCTCATCTAAACTGACCATTCTCCAGGTTTAAATCCAAGTTAAACCAGAACATCTGGGGGGGGAGGGGGGTAGGAAAAAACAAGAGGAAACAGGCTACCTTGCATAATGACTTAGCCACTCCCAGTCTCTATTTAAGCCTAAATTAATAGTATCCAATTTGCAAATGAATTCCAATTCAGCAGTTTCTCGCTGGAGTCTGGATTTGAAGTTTTTTTGTTTTAAGATAGCGACCTTCATGTCTGTGATTGCGTGACCAGAGAGATTGAAGTGTTCTCCGACTGGTTTATGAATGTTATAATTCTTGACATCTGATTTGTGTCCATTTATTCTTTTACGTAGAGACTGTCCAGTTTGACCAATGTACATGGCAGAGGGGCATTGCTGGCACATGATGGCATATATCACATTGGTGGATGTGCAGGTGAACGAGCCTCTGATAGTGTGGCTGATGTTATTAGGCCCTGTGATGGTGTCCCCTGAATAGATATGTGGGCACAATTGGCAACGGGCTTTGTTGCAAGGATAAGTTCCTGGGTTAGTGGTTCTGTTGTGTGGTATGTGGTTGTTGGTGAGCTATTACCAGCAGGACAGTGGGGTGGGAGGAGGTATTGTTTCATGATTTCTGTGTGTATATAAAGTCTGCTGCAGTTTCCACGGTAAACATCTGATGAAGTGAGCTGTAGCTCACGAAAGCTCATGCTCAAATAAATTGGTTAGTCTCTAAGGTGCCACAAGTACTCCTTTTCTTTTTGCGAATACAGACTAACACGGCTGTTCCTCTGAAACCTGAAAATAAAGGCACCCAAAATCAGAGGCCAGTTTTCAAAATGTTGGTCTTTATTTTTCTGTGCCTCATTTTGTTATTTTGTTTAATGGAGATAATTACACTACCATTCTCAATGGCAAAGTGAGATGATCATGAAAAATACTATATAAATGATAAATATAACATACAAGTCAAAGTAAGTTTCTCCTCTAAGCAGCTAACTGGGATTATGGCAACCATCAGTATGCCTGAAAAGAAGGCATGTGTATTCTTCCTTGCAGCTGCCCACGCTACCCTCTATGCCTCTCGGACTTTGCCAAGTGATTGTGCTATATAATTGATAAGGCTAGGGAAAAGGGCAAATTCCATTTACAAAACATTCACACTCCTTTTTCAATGGAGGCACAACTGTTTCCCAGAGGGAAAGTAGTACTTTCTAGTTTAACATTTTCTTTTGATATGTATATCGCTTTTCACATTGAGAGTTAATTGGCTTAAAGTGTGGTTCTACTCCGAAAAATGACTCTGGCATCACAGAGCTCCATGTTTATTGTCTATCTATGACTCCCAGTGCACATTGGCTCATTTTACAATTAAAATATATATATTTCTTTCTTATATATATAAAAATTACACATCAACGTCACAAACTCATCCTGGAATCAAATCTAGCTGTGTTCTTTCCTCCTGGCTCATTATCATTATTGCTGTAGTGCTTTATCATTCTGTATTGTTATTTATGAATTGTTAATTGCCCAAAAATGTGTTCAGTGCTTTATAGGATGCAAAAGAAGACATTTTTCTGCTCTAATTAGCTTATCATAGCCAATAACCTTGGCCCTAGTGAGGCACATTATCGGTGAAGTTAAGGTGTTCACTTTGGATAACATTACAATAATGTCAAAAATAATATTGGGTGAGTAGACATCAGGTAGAAATGGGTTGGCTTTGTGCTAGGATTATAATAAACAAAAACCAAACAAATAAAAATAAATGTGGGTCAACAAAATATTTGTTTTTCAAGTTGACAAATTGAATAGTAATAAATAAATTTAAAAAATTGTTTGACCTAAAATAAAATGTTTATTTTGATTTCAATCATTTTCAAAGTTGGTTTTATTTAAAAGAGAAAAATAAAGGCATTTCAAAATGAAAAGTTGTTTTAAATTGAAAAGTCAAAATGCTTCATTTTGAACCTATCAAAATGGAACATTTTGATTTTTGGGGGGAGGAGGGTGGCTGAAATGAAAAATTCAGCAAAATGACCACAAATTCATTAAATGTTTGCGTGTCACCAAATTTGGTTTTCTTTCTCTGGAGACCAAAAAAAAATAAAATAAAATAAAAATGTTCCAGTTGAAAAATTCACCCAGCTCTATCTTCAGGCCGCATTCCACTCATCTGCTCAAATAAGAGTCCCTCCCCCCATTTGTGAGGATACAAAGCCCCTTTAATTAGGATCATTTGGAAATGGGGCACTAAAAATATTATCTAAAGCATTAGTGGGTGTCTCAGGATGAAAGAGGCATCAAAAGGTTGTGTGCATGTTGAGGTAGAGGCAAGTAAAGACCATCTGCTCAGTGGCTGTGAAGCTCTTTTGAGCTGTTACTACCAACAATTTGATAGCAAATGTTTTGATCTGAAATTCTTTTTGAACTGGGAGTTTGCAAAGAGCAGAACTTTTCTTAGTGTTTCCTTCATGTATATGAATCAGGAATAGCACCAGAACAGCATATCTGTAATTTCGAGTGCCACTGAGGCTCAGATGCTGTTACTTTTGCTTCTGGCCCAGCTGGTTGCGGGTTCAACTGATGCTGCTTATATCTGATGCTGACCCTGCAGTGTCCTGGTGGGGTGGCAGAAATGGCTGCTGCCCTGTAAGATGTCTACTCATTCAGATGAGCTATTAAATCAAGGACTCTTTTGGCTGACCATGTGGAAATTACAGATCCCATGGCAAGTTTTCAAAAGAACATAAAATAATCCCAGTGGTTATTTGCCTTCACAGCCCCTGGACTATCCAAGTATCAAACTCAGTGCTTTATAAACCACTTGGAAATACTTGCATGGAATAGAAAAGGCACCAAATTTAACTCTCTTCTTTTATTAATTACTAGTAGGTGTTTATTCCCTGAAATGTGTAGTTGGCCCAGCCAGTTCAAAGTCTCTCTAGAACACAGAGGAGTCTTCAGAATGAGTCAAGGGTTTTGCTATCACACCACTTTCTACTGGATCAGCTGCCTAGCATCTTTACTGAAAGGGCTGAGCTCTTTAGAGGGCAGCGTCATGTGATCTTGCAGTGAAAAGTTGGTGACCTACTGGATGGTGATAATGGTAGGGAACTGCTCCAGCCTGTGCCGTCCAAGATACATTCAAGCAATTTAAGTATGGGCAGATAGTTCAAAGGTTTTTTGTGACTGGGTTCAGCCTCAGGTGCTATCACTCTGCTCCACTTTTTTATTGATGATGATATTTCTTCTATGCACTCTTGTTCTGAAGTACCCCCCAAGGCAAATTTATCCAAAAGCATCTGAAATCTCACAACTCAAGAAAATCTTCTTTGCCAAGATTTCCAATTTTATGATTTACTTTCTCTCTTTGTTCTTAACAACAGATGCCATTTTCTACAGGGGAACAGCAGCTCTTCTTCCTCCTGTTATCCGCCACTTCTCCCCACATCCCTGTCTTCTCAGCTCACCCTCTTATGGGAGCTGTCATAGATATAAAGGGAAGGGTAAACCCCTTTGAAATCCCTCCTGGCCAGGGGAAAGCTCCTCTCACCTGTAAAGGGTTAAGAAGCTAAAGGTAACCTCGCTGGCACCTGACCAAAATGACCAATGAGGAGACAAGATACTTTCAAAAGCTGGGAGGAGGGAGAGAAACAAAGGGTCTGTATCTGTCTGTATGCTGTTCTTGCCAGGGACAGAACAGGAATGGAGTCTTAGAACTTTTAGTAAGTAATCTAGCTAGGTATGTGTTAGATTATGATTTCTTTAAATGGCTGAGAAAAGAATTGTGCTGAATAGAATAACTATTTCTGTCTGTGTATCTTTTTTGTAACTTAAGGTTTTGCCTAGAGGGGTTCTCTATGTTTTTGAATCTAATTACCCTGTAAGATACCTACCATCCTGATTTTACAGGGGGGATTTCTTTATTTCTATTTACTTCTATTTTTTATTAAAAGTCTTCTTGTAAAAAACTGAATGCTTTTTCATTGTTCTCACATCCAAGGGTTTGGGTCTGTGGTCACCTATGCAAATTGGTGAGGCTTTTTATCCAACATTTCCCAGGAGAGGGGGGGGATGCAAGTGTTGGGAGGATTGTTCATTGTTCTTAAGATCCAAGGGTCTGGGTCTGTAGTCACCTAGGCAAATTGGTGAGGCTTTTTACCAAACCTTGTCCAGGAAGTGGGGTGCAGGGTTTTGGGAAGTATTTTGGGGGGAAAGACGAGTCCAAACAGCTCTTCCCCAGTAACCAGTATTAGTTTGGTGGTGGTAGCGGCCAGGCCAAGGACAACGGGGGAAATATTTTGTACCTTGGGGAAGTTTTGACCTAAGCTGGTAAAGATAAGCTTAGGAGGTTTTTCATGCAGGTCCCCCCATCTGTACCCTAGAGTTCAGAGTAGGGGAGGAACCTTGACAGGAGCATTGTCTCTAGGACACTCATACTTCACTGGCATGGCAGGTACAGTGCCTAGCACGATGAGGTACTGGTCCATGGCTAAGGCTACAGTAATAATATTAATAATAATAAGTGTATAAATAGCTAGGGTTATGTTAGCCCTGTTGTATCAAGTTTCTATGGCTTACACACAAACTGTACCTTGAAGGTTCACAGGTATTGGAACCCAGCCACTACAGGATGATTAAAGGTTCAGATTTTATACAGGTCCAAGCCTCCAAGAAAACTTTCCCTCTTCTTCCCCCAGGTTTCAGGTTCCTGGCCACATCCCTTACCCCTGAGGTCAGGACCGAGGGCTAACCTCTTTACCAACTGATTTTATGAGCTGGGGGAATAAAAAGGAGAAAGCGGCCCACTGAGTCCAAGATGGTCTTTTGGGGCTAGGGGGTCCCTGCCAGCCTTCCCCAGTGTCCCCAGAAGGCATTGCGTGACTTGTCTTCATGAGACGCTTTGGGAAGCTACTGCGTATGGACCACCATGTCCTGCAATTTGATAGTCTTCGGTGTGGGAGAAAAGTGTGCAGCACTTTCCCCAGTCCCACAAAGGGCAGCTGGAGCAGGGAAATAAAACTTGTCAGTCAACTCCCTATTAAACTAGCTGTAGAAACTCTCCATAATATCCGGTGTAGTATCTGTAGAACGAACAGGGATTCCCTAGCAACCACACACAAGGGATTGTGGAGTTTCCTTTTCTAGTACTGAGTTGCTAGGGAACTCTTAGGGTCCCCTAGTTACCACATTAAAAACTTTGGGGAGACTCTTCGGTCATTCAGGAGGATTATGGCTGGCAATGGAAGCATCCTTTCTTGTTCCCTTATGGAGAAGCAGTGTTTTCACTTCCTCATCTCTTTGAACAAGGATAGTAGAAGGCAGCAGCTTATGCCAAGTGTCCCCCGGGAGCCTCTGATAGGATGGAACAGTCACCAAGCACTCCCTGGAAATCAGAGGGAAGAGGCAGAGGATACCACCCACCTCAGGGTCCCAATGGGCCAATTGCCCATCTCCCAAAAGACATCAAAAGGTAAAATGGGAAGTCCCAGAATCTAGGTTTTGAGGGCAGGGTGTGATTGAGGCACAGGTATTGAGGAGCAGGGCTGTATGGATTTTCTGAATTTGGCGGTGTGGTGGGGCAGTGCCCCACCACCATACCAGATTGGGCTACAACAGGCCAGAGCAGCTGCGCAAGGCGGCAGCCAATCAGGGAGGGCCTGTTAGAGAGCCAATCAGGGCCAGTATTACAGCCAGCCAATCAGGGCTAGGCTAGACCCTATATAAAGGCTGCCCAGGAAGGGAGCAGGCAGTCTCTCCCAGGCTTTCAAGGGAGATGGTTGGAGTGAAGCAGCGCAGGCTTGGGGGAGCTGAGGAGAGCTCCAGCCCAATACCTGCTAGGCTGCAGGCCCTGATAGAAGGGCCCACAAGGTGCAACAGGCCAAAGGCGAAGCGGCCCAGGGAGGAGAGGCGGACAAGGGGAGCAAAGGAGGGCGGGGAGGCTGCTGCCAGAGGGTCCCTGGGCTGGGACCCAGAGTAGAGGGTGGGCCTGGGTTCCCCCCTTGTACTACACCCGGCCGTTAGAAGTGGCTATAGCGGACTGCACCTGACCCCTGATAGAAGGGGTTAGACTTTAGGGATGTGGTTAGCCACTGCAGCTGCGGTGAAGTGAAAGACTGCTGTTAACCCCCCACACTCTCCCAGAAGAGGGTGAGGGTGGACTTGGGGGCACTGATGGAGGGCAGTGTCCTGAAGAGGATGCTGGGAGCAACGTGGGTTGAGATGCCAAGCCAGGGCGAGAGATGGACCGGACACCACCGGCAGACGGTGCCCCATGTGGATTGAGCTAATTCCCAGAGGTTGAACAGTAGGAGGTGCTGCGGTGGTGAGTCCCAACCGCATCGCAGGCTGTGGTTCACAAAAGTAATAGACCATGAACCCACTCTAATTTGGGTTGGTTTATGCATTTGTATGTGGGCCTGTCACCTGTCCATAGTCATGACTCTTTTATCCTCTTCCTGAAGAGCAGCTACAGTCCTTGAAAACCCATTTCAGGACAGTCTTCTTTCCACCCTGCTCTCATTGATTTTAACTTCAGAGGGGAAAATGCAAACCATCCAGCTTTTACACAAGAGTAAAGCAGCTGCCAATTTACATAATAGAAAAGCATAGGAGTTGAACAAAAATATCCATAAAAGTAAATTTAGTCAAGAAAAAAATTAAAATGAGATGAGCTAATGAATAAAGTCCTCAGGATCAGGGAAGCAAAGCACCTCATACTGTAAGGGCAGCAGGGGAACTTTTAGAATGTATAATAAACTTTTCTGAGCTGCTATCAGACGCTGGGCTCCCGAGAAGGTTTGGGGAGTAACTATTATATTCTCTTGGCTAGATCTCCAGCTGATGTAAATTGGCACAACTCCATTGACTTCAGCTGAGCTATACCCAATTTATATCAGCTGGAGATCTGTTTCTCAAACTCTTTTAAATGTGGTAAGTATAATTTAATTTAATGAATACAATTATGTTTTTTACATGAAGGATTATTTTAGAAATCTGAAACTTTTCTTATACTAGAATTTCAGGTTCAAAGACCCATATTAGGTCTCTGTGCGGGGCAGGGGTCCCATGAAGTCCCTGATCCAGGTCCTTGTACTGTCTTTCTCTCAACCCCAGGCAGATGCCCAAGGGGTTCTTGAAGCAAATAAACAAAAGTCCTCTCCACTCTTTCTTCCCATAGGGGAGTCTATGGAAAATTGAAAAGAAGCAAGAGTGACCTGGAACTCAGGCATAGTCAACCTGTGGAACTCCTTGCCAGAGGATGTTGTGAAGACCAAGACCATAACAGGGTTCAAAAAAGAATTAGATACATTCATGGAGGATAGGTCCATCAATGGTTATTAACCAGGATGGGAAGGGATAGTGTCCCTTGCCTTGGTTTTGCCAGAAGCTAGAAATGGATGACAGGGGATGGATCACTTGATAATTACCTGTTCATTCCCACCTGGCATTGGCCACTGCTGAAAGACAGACTACCGGGCTAGATGGACCATTGCTCTGACCCAGTATGGCCGTTCTTATATTCTTGTGTATGTTATGTTCACTCTTCCTGGATCAGCCCTTTGGTCTTAGTGTACACAGGATCCACCTCCAGCCCCTTCTACTAGATTGAGCTGCTCTGAGGCTGGGTCATGCAGCTTCAGGAGGCTTGTTGCTGTCTCCCTCTCAGTGAGCCTGTCTGAGGTGGAGCAGCCTTATCCCAGTTCACCATCCCTTCCTATGGCACATTTTTTCTTTTAAGCTTTCCCCCATACCCCTCCAGGCAGAACAAGCCTTGCAGGTGTGCCTGGTTGCTGCTGACCAGGCCTGGAAGAGCTCATTAGTCCCCCCTCTGTCCATGTGAGGGTGTGCCCCTTCGCAATCTCCCATGTATTTATCTGTGTGTATATACACCTAGCTATGCATGTGTGCATTTGTTAGGGATTGTCTCGCCGGTTCAGATAAAATAAGGAGTGACATGAAACCTTGCCCCACCTCCCAAACTGACTTAGGGCTGAGCCTGTTTTTAAGACTTGAGGAAAATTATGTTGGGTTCTCCTCACACCAGTTCTAGCCCATTGACTTCTATGGGGTTACTCATGGTTATCAATTATATAAATGAGAGGGGACTTGGGTCCACTAGGGTTATTTTTTTTCTTGTTTTTTCTCTCCTATATCTACACTGCCTGGTTATAGGAGAGACCTAAACACCAAGTGCTGAATACCATAAAGCAGGCTCTTCTTGCAAGATTTCCAACACCGTTCTGCACGCTTTGGATTGCTTATCAGAACTGAATCAAAACTCTGAGGTTTGCCCATCTCTGGTGCGTACAGTACACAAATGGTGGTTGCAACTTATTTTCATGGAGAGGGAGACAAGAACTAGCTGGCTGAGCTGCATGTCCAGTGGCAAAGGAGAGAAGGAAACATAGTAGTATGGAAACGAGTGCATGTTGAGACTGAGGAGAGGGACCAGTGATAGAAAAGCATGTGATAAGGGGGAAAGTGGGGAAAGAGATGGAAGGGCAAGATGAAATAAAGAGCCAAAGTGCATAGTATGATTTTCCTTTTTTTTTTTACAAAAATGACAAAATTGCTTATCACGTTAAAGAGTTAAAAATACATGAATATGTTCCTGATATTACTTTCCAAGAAAGCCATTGCTGTAATGACTGAAGGGCCATCATTAATTTGTGAATGGTCAAAGAAGTGATCCCACAGGTGCCACTGGGAAGGAAGGTGTTGCAGAAGGTTCCTCTCTGGTGTCTTCTACACTCAAGAAGTTTGTAAACCTTCGGCTTACACTACACCACAGCAGAGAGCACAGCATGAGTGCAGAGTAACTGTAGGGATTCACTTGTTGTTATGCTCATTAAAATTGCTTCTATATTGTATTATAGTTATAGAAATAATATTTATTGATGTGTTTATTTCCCATTACTCCAGTATGTTGTATTATTATAGCTCTGCAGTCACAATGCTCCCATTATGGTTGAAGTGGCAGTTTCATTATAAACTCCTGTCTTCAGAGGCTTTTAACTTTATGGGGAAAATGTCCTTATATCAACCAAAAGATTCTGATTTTTTTTCTTTGAAAGTTAGTTGAAAATCAGGTTGCTTTAGGGTTAGAAAAAGAGTGAAAAAAGTTTGTATACTTTAAAATATTTTTCAGACACTATTTTGTCATATAAATAACCCTCAGAACTCCATTTTAAAATACTCCATTTGCTGTGAACATAGTGGTAAGGACAAGTTCTCTAGAAGGAAGGAATTTGGTTTTGAAATAACCGCTTATAAGGATTAGATAGTTGTATGCTGTGCATGATTCAAAGCTCATTGAAATAAAGAGAAGTCTTTGGATAACACCCTCTGTGCCAAACCCTGAAGTTCTTACTTAAGGGTCCATTAAAATTTAACTTTACATTTCAAACTTCGTTTTAGCCATCTGTCCTTAATGGGAAATTTTTCTTAAACTTCAATGGGATTTGGGCAGAGTAAGGACTTCAGAATTTGGTTCCATGTAATTATTTTCGATAACATGCTGTGGTGCAGAGCAACAGGTATACACTAAGCATATTTGCACCCACAGGTATATCCTGAGCTCCACTCTCTGAAACTCATTGGAAATTGGATAAGATCGATCTATCAATCAAAACTCAACTGGTTCATCTTAATTTTATCCACGCTGGATCTTCCCCACATCACTCCCTTGAAGCCCGGCTAGTATATTTAAATTAAAGTTTGGTCATGATATCTTGTTTGTTTGTGGGGTTTTTTTTAATGCTCTGGGGTTTTGCACCCTAGAGTTCACCACAGCCTATACTATGCCCATGAAACTGGAATAGGAGTTAAATAGAAAACAGGCAGGACTAAAAGAGACCTACAGACCTACTGGGTCTGCCATATTAAAAGTTAATTGATTGTTTCTCCTGTCACTTGCAAGTTTGTAAATCAGGAGTAATTCTATTTCAGTTAATGGAGTTAAACTGATATAAAACCACTGTCAGATCAGAATCTGGCACAAGCTGTTAACATTCTCTTATTCTCCTTCAAATGACCATAGAAGGGGCTTAGATAAACCAGCTCCTTCTGTCTCCTTTTCTGCATTTCTTAACTGCAAATTTTAAAAGTTCACACTCTGTAGGTGCACTTCCCTAACACATGAGATTGAATGGAATGTGTAACTTAATGATTGTATAGTCAAAAAACAGAATTTATTAACAAATAACATTTTATGTGTTCCAGAATTGCATATTCATTTGAACACATTAACACACACCCTTCTGTTCTATACGTCCCCTTTGAACACTAAGTTCCTCAGTCCAGATTTACAGTTACTTTGGAAACCATTTCTTTGTATTGTGTGTTTAAGTTCTCATCCCCAACATCTTTTTGGCATTGAATACCAGAAGTCGCTCCCATTACAATATGTATATAGCATGCAACATAACTGCAGGTCTGCCCCGTTCTGTAGTTTCACTTTGTCACTCATAAACTATACAGTCATCTTGTAGTTCTGCAGCTAGAAATGGTACTGCATATATGGACTGATCCTGCATAACTAAAGTTGGTGGAAGTTTTACCATTGATTTCAATGGAAGCAGAATCAGTATATAAACACACACACAGTTACAAACATGCAAAGAGAGACAGGGGAGGACATTCATATTGGGTTCTTTGATTATACTAGTGAGGATAAAGACCAACTGACAAGTGTGCTGATGTGAAAAAAGATCATAAACACATTAATAGACCTCTCCAAGAATGAAATTAGAGGATGCCAGCTCAGTAAGAGCTCTGATATCAGACTGTAGCATGGCAAACTGAGGATGAGTGGTTTGATCATGGTGTTTGAAATGCTAACAAGGCAGCACTCGGATTTCAAGAAGTAATTCTGAAGTAGTTTAACATGCTTGTAAAAGATGGGGTTTTGAAAAAGAATATATATATTTGATCAACCTTTTTCTTTGATGCACAGTCATAATGGAATGGTCCATCGTTACAGTGTGAAGTATCCTCTTCTAAACTGGAGCTATGACTGGTCAGTTGATCTCAGCTCTTTGATGGAACATCCATTTGTACTTTATTGTTATGCAATATCAGTCTGAACATAATGAAAATGCTGTTTTTTTTAAACCACAACATATCATGTGCTTGATGCGAGCTAGAAAAACTTCTTTGACCTTGAATTTACTGTATTTTCAGAAAAACTTGTATACGCTCACTGAACAAAGCTTTGTTTTGGGTGGCTACTAACCTCCGATTCTGAGCTTCATTCCTCCATTTGTCATCCCCACCTCATGGAAATAAAGTGCATCATGTTTCCTACCGTTATACTATGGAAATGCCTAGAATCTTAACTGAAACATACAGAAACTGAAAAACACCCTAATGTGGATTTAGTATATGTTAAAGATGAAGCCTTTACTGAAGCAGATTGGGTGTGACTTAAATGTCACAGTCCAAAGTGACCAGATCTTCTGTGATCTCTAACAAACCCAAGTCTGAAAGCAACTCACCAGAGGTTTAATGTTTTTGGTTAGTACTGTAATACTAAGTGTGTATGACTAATGTGTCCTCAGCTGGATAGTCTCAGGGGCCTTTTGGAGCCAGTGAACTCAAGTTCTATCCCAGCGGCCACTGTGAAGTTTCAGTTGCTCATGGTGTATAGCATAGCATCAGCTGGGACATCCACAGAGCTCACGTATTCATCACAATTTTATCTAACTTGGTTTCTGCCTGCTTAACGTTTTAAAGGCTTTGAAAACATTTGGGTGGGTGAGAATATTTTTCTAGGGTTACCTTTTTCCAGAGGTACCTACTTCGGCCTTTTTTTCTGGCCAAAGTAGGACTGAACCTCAGCCATCTATCCTTGAGCATAGTGAGGATCATATAATACAGGCATTTGAAGATGGAAAAATGTCTGTCTGGATAAGGACAGAGGGCAAACTCGGAGAATCCCCACCCCCACTAAAAATGATCCCAGTGTTAGCACCAGTGTCTCTTTGGGCAAGTCACTGAAATCTCTGCACTGGTGATGTCTGTCTGTATAATGGAGAGAGTTGTATTTCCTTGCCTACCTCTCACTAAGACTAGTTAACATTTGTAAAACACTTTTGAAGATGAGAAATGCTACATACCAGCTATTGTATTACTCATTTGGTTGTGGCCCTTCTTTTGTGGATCCTAAGTTTATAATTAAAATGATCTCTTTTGACAATTCAAGTCATTTTCTGTGCTGAGACAGACAGAAGGAAATAGCTTGCCTCCTTCCTGGGTAATGTTTGGTTTAGAGGTCCTGGGATAAAAATCAGATCTAGCGTGATCATTCACAAAAGGTGGCGTTTGGGCCTAGTGGCTCTGCTTTCACTCTGCCATTCATAGGGAAGGCGACTGACACAAATATATAAGCGTGTTCGATGTGAAGTCAGTGATGTAGCTTCTTGCCATTTAAAAAAAATTACAATCTCCTTCTACCTTTACTCTTTGGCATGATACTGAATAGACCATCTACAGCTGTCATCGTGGCCAATAAAGCAGGGTCTGGTAGCTTTGTGCGGCAATTTTCTGTAATGCAAGAGAGCTTAATGCTTCTAATATACAGCTGATTGTATTATACTTCCCTCTACAATAGATTCTGTTGTATAATGGAAGTACTAAGCCAATTCAGGTTAAGGAAAATTACTGTAAAAGACCACCAGATCTTGCTTTTAGCCAGGTTTGCACCTGCACAGTACTTCAGTCAGAATCGACAGGACTGCAAACAATCTCTGTAGTTTCAAGGGAGTTGGGGTATAGGGAATCCCAAGAGATGCATTAAAGAGGCTCCCCACCATGTATGGCAGTATAATAATGTGCTGTTGGCACAAACAGAACGTGCTTCGGGGTTTATTTAATTATCATGGATGGGGATGCTGTTCCTTGCTCTCTTCTTACTTTTTCTCTGGCTCCCAGTACTCTCTCACCTCCACAACTCTTTCCCTGCCAAAAAACAAAGAAAACAATCCCCCTTTCCCACCCCAAAAACCAGCCCATCCTTCCCCAAGCAAACACAAATTCACTTGGTCAGTCATTAACAGCATAACTAAAAGGCATCATGATCTAAGAGGGGAGGTTCCTAAACTTTCTCTATCACTCACAACCCCTTTTTGACTGTCCATATACTCACACCCCCTAGTGGGTTCTTTGAAATGTACTTTTTATAAACATTCATAAGCATTGACATGAGATATAACTTACTGATTAATGGGGTAACAATGCCTGTTTGCTTTCACAGAGCTGTTCCATTCTGTGCATGGCACAAGAACCAGTTGTTTTCCATTGACAAGTCTTTATATTTGTTTTTAATGGCAACCATTTTTGAGGACCCTTGTTTGCATAAATATATTTTGAAAGGTTTAGGAAAAAAGTTTGAGAATACTCAGTTTTTATGAAAACTCCTACACAGCTCGAATGCATAGTTCCAAATCCTCAGCTAGGGTAAACGGATATGAACTCTATTGATTTAAGGGTAGCTATGTTGATTTATACAAAATGACAATCTTGCCTGTAATCTCAGTTTTAAAGTGTTTATCACAAGATGATTCTGCTAAAGGATCATCAGGTCTACCTGTGTTAACTACTTCCACAATAAATGGGTCACCTATTCACCTCTTTTCCATGTAAGAAGAGCCATCTAGGAAGTAAGCTTCAAACTGTGTTCAAAATTGTTTAAAATGCCTCTTGAAAAAAATATTTCATGTCAATAGTCTCAAACTATTTGTTAAAAATTATAGATGATAGAATGTATCCAAGCTGCCTTCTATAATACAAGGAAACCTGATTTCTTTTTCTTCTTCTTAGAACATATTAATTTTGTCTTTGGATGCTATGAAGTTCCAATTACCCCCTGGATGGCAAGACCTGCATTGTTCAGGAAGCAAAAATCTTGGGAAAGGAAGCAAAGTTGCCATGAAACGAGCTTGAAGTTACTGCACGTGGCAAATTTTGCTCTCCCAGAAAAATGTACACTTATATCTATGATTATTTGGGGAATCTTTCTATGTACAACTTATAAATTCTGGTTAATCTTATGATACTGATGTATCATCGAACCCCACAATGTATGTGGGAATCTACCATCTGCTGTCAGGGCTGTGTCACATATCTCCCAGATGAGTGAGAATGGAAGGTCATTAAATCTTTGTGACTCTGATCAAATGGGAACACCTTAGGACAATGTAATGGTGAAACCAGTTTTCATCAACTTTTCTGCTGTGGCCTGGGGTTTGGAGAATGGAAGATCCCCAAACTGAAGAACAAAGATGTCAGTTCTTAGCACTGTCTTAAAAAATACAGCACAGGGGTGGGGTGGGGCCTCAGAGGGACTCACAAAGACAAAGGAAGTTAGAGAAGGAGAGAGGATCAGAAGGATATGCTTTTGTAGCAGAGTGGTCCTTTTAAACTGAGGGGCCAACCAATGAAGAAGGAAATTGCCTGCAGAGGAGAGAAACTCCATGATTCAGATGAGAAGCCATGTGCAGAAGAGGGAAATCCTGGACTCCTTAGAAGAATTTGACCTAAGCCCAACAGTGGTGAAGAAACTGAGGCAAGGAAATGAGTGCAAGTGTTTTATTGTTTTGTCTAGACCTGCATATTTCTCTGCTAACCAAAAAGTGATTAGTTATGGAAACCCTTTACAAAGGGTGTGTTTGCTTCCCCTATCACATGTCCCTGAAGAGGTGAACTATTAACCCAGAGTACCCACAAGGTTGGACCTGGGGGAAAAAAGAAAGCTTACTGGAGAGTCTGAGGGGTCAGCGTTGGTCGTGGGGGGCCTTGGATAACTGGGATTTGACATCCCGTATCCATGAAGAGGTAGCAGAGAATCTGTGCCCAGGAAGTGTGCCAGAGAGGCCAAGGAAAGAGACAGTGCTGCAGTCTTACAGCATCTAAGTGAAATTTAAGAGCACCTGGGTGGGACTCAAACACAGCTTAACACACAGCTTAAAGTCAATGGGACATAAGCACACGTTTGAAGTTAAGCACACGTTTAAGGACTCTCCTGAATCAGCACCTCCATTTGTATCTTTCACATCAGATTCAAACACAAAGCCAATGTTTATCCATTGCACAACTTGGCAGCTGTTTTCAAAACAACAGTTGCTCACAAACAGTGTTGCTTCAAATAAATCTGACAAAGCAAAACTATTATAATGAACTTGAAACACTGCTAGACTCCTAGATGATTTAACTGGGAATTGGTCCTGCTTCGAGCAGGGGGTTGGACTAGATGACCTTCTGGGGTCCCTTCCAACCCTTATATTCTATGATTCTATGATTCCTCAAACTGTACTGCAAGAGGTGACACTTCCCCCAAGGGTACCCAGGGTTGTGAGGAACCTTGCTACCACCTACCCTGAGCATGAGGAAGCCTTGTCTGTGCCTGCCAGTGGTCAGCTCCCTGACTCCGCCAGCCAGAGTCAGCACAAGCATTCCCCTCTCAGCCTATGCAGCCTCTGCTGTCCCTCTGCAGGTTAGCAATAGGCACACAGCAGTCCCCAAGCCCTCCGATTGTCTACTGGTGATGTCCAGCCCCGATTCCACTAGACACACTCAGAATTCTCAGATCCTCTATTCTCAAAGGTACAGTCCACCACGAATTACCAGTTACACCATAGACCACTGATCCACTTAACATGCAAGCACTTATATTTTTTGATCGAGAAAACACGTCTATGTTTATTTAGCAAAGAACAGCAAGATTCAAGGCATACAAAGCGGAAATACTGCAAACAGGTTACATATAAAATAAAATCATAACATACATATTAGAGACTAGACCTAACAAGCAAGATACCCTCTGTCTAATGAAGTTTATCTCATCCAACTTTCTTCTCTCAGCATTTAATAGCCTGGCTGGATGTGATCCTTTTTGCAGGAATAAACTCACTGTCCGCTTACTTCCTAGGAGAAAGATCCAGAGTGAGTCCCAAAATCCATTGTCTTCACTTGTACCTAGGGCTCCCTCCTGCTGGGTTATTTCCCCCTGTAAATTCCCTCTCCCTGAAGATTTCACAATCCTTTCATTAGCATTCAGCCCAGATGTAAATAGGCATCCATTGTGAACCATACAATACTCAACTTACAGACAGACAGACCAATATATAAACATCTTTTGCCTGAAAGAAATTTATTTAACAACTTCTGGTGACTGGCCCCAACTCACAGACCATAAAAACATAATTTTAAGTTTAGATATATAACTCCTTATGTATTGTCCATCATTCATGTACATTGATTATAATGATCTGTGACACAGGCTTTCAGTAGGGACCTTACGTGATACTCTTTGGTGAACTAGTATGTAGATAACAGACCCAGGGGATCCCTTAAAACCTTGTGCACCTCTGTGCCCTCTGCTAGTTGGCACCAAGAGGTCACTGGGTCACACAAAATATTCACTCTAACACTTGAGTGGAAAGCTGCTTGCAGAGATAATTAGCTATGACCAGAAGAGGATCATGGCCTTTCTGCTATCAGTGATTATTAGAGGTGTTGAAGCAGATCCACAGCTGGTATAAACTGAAGTTACTGGAGCGATGCCAATTTACATCAACTGAATATCTGGCCCATTGCAACAATTTTGATATTCGTAAATTAATATTTTAAATGAAAAGAAAGTCTCTCAAATTTATTCATTCAGAGTTGTTTCTTTATTTATCCATTGCAGGGTATCTAAGTATGGTCTCCTATTTTAATAATTCTGTTTCTAAAGAAGCACACCAAGTTCCTTGGAGCACTGCACAGTTGAGAAGAAAAACATGCAGTTGTATACAAAACTAGCCCATGCATTGCTATAGAGTTTGTTCTTTCTATTGACCTGAATTTCTTTACTGTGATGGCCAGAGTGAATGTGAACTGGAACTATATTGGTTTTATTAGTGGTGCTATTAGACTGCAAGACATGTCGAAATATAGATAAATGGATTTCTGCCATAACCCACACAAATAGAGATTTCCGCGGGCTTTCTTAAATAGTACCCAATTACTATTGCTTTTATTTATCTGTTCTTTATTCTTTGATCCTGCTCTGTGTCTTCCCCCTCATTTCAGTGTTCTTAACACTTTGCTCACTCTAATTCACCTCTGGGGCCCTCTCTGATTATTAATTTTGAGTTAATTTAATGGAGCAGTTTGGATTTGATTATCCAGAAGGCTATTAACAATGACTGTCTCCATGGTAAAGAACAGAAAGCTCAAGTTTAGAATGTGTTTGGCTCAGATACTACTGAACCAATTTGGATAACATTTGACTCCCTTCCAAAACTTTCACCCTTTTTAGTACCGGAACCTAACGAAACATTTTTTAAAAGATCTGAAATATTTGCGTAAGAAGTATATCTTTTGTAGGCCTTTTACTAAGAGAAAAGATGTTGTTGTATTATTTCCAGCTGGAATCAAAAGCAGAAATACCAGAAACCTCAAAGAAAGCCCATCCTTGTGAGATTTCAAGCCCAGTTTTACATACTGAAAAGTTACAGATACTTTTAGATACTTCCCAACCTTTCAGCATTCTCCCACCACTAGTTTGAATTGTTCTTCCCCCACCCATGCTAACAGCAGGTAGGCATCGCACATCAGTAAGATAATAGGAGGTCATGATTACTTCTAATCTGTTGGCCTAGGGTCTTTATATGAAGTTACTAAACTACATGTGAAGTGCAACTTTTGTTTAAGAGACACCAACTGTGTATTCCTCTCTGTAGATTTCTTGTTTATACATTTAACTAAGGGAGGAGTTGGAATATGCGCATACCCCAGAATAAGTGAAAGTAGACAGTGAATGATCCAAAAAGGGGGGAGAATGGAATGGACACACACAGCATTTTGCACGCATTTCCTCCTGGAAAAAAGCTTATGCAAGTGTCAGAAATGTACATTTCTTAATTAAAGCTGACTCAGAATGGCCAGTAATGTGAGAGTGAGCCCTCACCTGCATTTCATTCACGGCAAGTAAAATTAAGTATTCCATTCATACCTTTTTCAGTTCCTTACCATCTTGGTTACCAACATTGCCAGTACAATTCAGTCGTGCCTTGAGCAACTTCCAGCCATTCTATTCCTGTTTCTGACTTTCCTCTGCAAAGATTTAGTCATGCTGCGTTTTTGTGGTGCTTTTATGATAAGCGGTAGATTAGACCATTAAAGTAACTTGTAAAATCAGGATTTGAACCCACCTCTACACTTATTGCCCCATGGATGTTGTCTTTCTCTTCGTGCTTTTTTCTGCTCCAGTGGGTCCTTCCTCCATGCACAGTCTCCGTGGTAACTTATTCGTTGCAGCTTCTGCCATCTGAAGACACCTCCCTCTAACTTTCTGACCCAGACAGTTTTTGTCTCTAATCTTTTCTTTCTTGCATACTTAAGCCTCGTAGTTTCTCAATCTTGCTGCTGCTATTTGTTTCTATACATTCTTTATGAAAGATACTATACAAAATAACATGTATTTCTCTCTCTCTCTCTCTGTGTCTAAAACTGTAGTGTCCTAACCCCCTGTGCTACTGATTCCCCATGCTTTCCCTTTTATTAACATTTGTTTGTATTTTCAGTACAGACTATGACCCCCATCCTGCAAACACTCAGGCCCATGCTTGACTTTAAGCAAGCAGGTTGCCCTATGGACGATAGTGGGACTTCCCCCATGCTACATGGGAATAATGATACTTGCGTCCTTTCCAATGTGCTTTGAGATCTGCTGATGAAAAGCGCTACATAAGAGTGGAGTATTATTATGTCATTATTAACGCTAAGCATGTGCACGTTTGCAGGATGGGGGCCTATTTCAATAGAATAGACACAACAAGCAAATGACGCCATTAACCAAAATCATATAGATGGTATTTAACTGAAATAGGAAGCACCATCTAGGTGCTACAAAACAAAACAACAAAGCAAACATATACATGCATATACACACAAGACTGAAAAAACTGCACCGGACTATGCTGATCACCAGTCTCCTGAACAGGTCTGTCTAAATTATGTACCTGGCTAGCAAGGCTCCTGTCCTCAGTGTCACTGCAGATAAGTAATCAGGATAGGGACTCTGAAATTAACCCTATAACAATCCTAGCACTATTTTTCCTAACAGAAGAGCCTTTTTTGCATTTGGCACTATCCAACAAAGCATTGAGCTAAACTGCAACAGTCTGAGTTTATTTGCTTTTCCAGTTCATTCACGTTAATTTGTTTTTTGGTGCAATTTTTGCTCTTCTGGAACTACTTCTTTTCCCATTTATTTAAAGGATGTAACTGACAAATTTGTCACTGTGTGGCCAGCAAAACTAAATCCCCAAAGTCAGTTTATAGTTCTTCTAATAACATCTCTCCTAAAAGGTATTGCTGTAGAAAGGGACAGTCCTCCACCATGCAGACAATGGTGTCCTTATTTTCATCGTATCTCTACAATTTACAATTCTTAACATCCTGATTCTGGAAAAGCAATTCTGTACATTTAAGCACTGATTTATATTCATGTGCTGGACCAGAAATATCTCTGAATGTCATAAGAAATATCCCAATTATTCTGAGATCTCATTCCCTCTATTTGGGCTTAAATGCTTATTTAGCAGTTTGCAAGTCTTTGAGGCTGAGAATGGATAAGAATCAATATGTAGCTTTTGTACAACGGCAGTGTTGCATTTCTTTACATGATGATATCTCTGTATTTGAGAGTCTGGTAGATGAAAATCTCACTGTAGCCTAGTAAACAATTTAAGATTACATTCTACAGTAATGTTTGCAAGGTAATGATTTCCACAAGCAATTCACTGATGCCAGAAGAAAGAAGGTATGATGATCCAAAGGATCATACAAATAAAGGCTTATGGAAGCCAGAATGGATTAATTCTCCGCCGGCCATTGTCATGCTTTTCTCAGGGCACCCAGCACCCTAAGCTACTTTTACGTCCCTGCCTCCCTATTATGCGTCAGCTGCCTGCCACACCTGCCTGTCTGCCTCACACCAGCAAACGCAATGAGACTCTGCCAGTCTTCACCTTGCCTTGCAGGTAACATTCCCCCAGTTCCCAAGTTCCCCAACACACCTCTCTGCAGCGTCCAGTGCCTTTCACTGGATACTCACAAGAATTGTTATGTTTGCTGCCTCCAAAGACAAACCAGCCCATTGGCTTCCTGAGGACACACACTTTACCTTAAAACAAAACACTGACGTGGTTGATAGTAACACTAAGAATACGTTTATTAATAAAGAACAGAGATTGAAGTATACTAAGCGGAGATAGCAGAAACAGAAAATGTATTTATTTATTTATTTATTTATTTACAAATAAATCAAAATAAAACACTTGCTTGTGTCTAAGTTTTAACTTTAGCAATCTACTATTTTTGCCTAAGCAACTTTCTTAAAAAAGAAAAGGAGGACTTGTGGCACCTTAGAGACTAACCAATTTATTGGAGCATAAGCTTTCGTGAGCTACAGCTCACTTCATCGGATGCATTCAGTGGAAAATACATTGGGGAGATTTATATACACAGAGAACATGAAACAGTGTGTGTTACCATACACACTGTAAGCAGAGTGATCACTTAAGATGAGCTATTACCAGCAGGAGAGCGGGAACCTTTTGTAGTGATAATCAAGGTGGGCCATTTCCAGCAGTTGACAAGAACGTCTGAGGAACAGTGAGGGAGGGGGGGGAATAAACATGGGGAAATAGTTTTACTTTGTGTAACGACCCATACACTCCCAATCTCTATTCAAGGCTAGGTTAATTGTATCCAGTTTGCACATTAATTCCAATTCAGCAGTCTCTCATTGGAGTCTGTTTTTGAAGCTTTTTGTTGAAGAATTGCCACTTTTAGGTCTGTAATCGAGTGATCAGAGAGATTTAAGTGTTCTCCAACTGGTTTTTGAATGTTATAATTCTTGACATCTGATTTGTGTCCATTTATTCTTTTACGTAGCGACTGTCCAGTTTGACCAATGTACATGGCAGAGGGGCATTGCTGGCACATGATGGCACATATCACATTGGTAGATGTGCAGGTGAACGAGCCTCTGATAGTGTGGCTGATGTGATTAGGCCCTATGATGGTGTCCCCTGAATAGATATGTGGACACAGTTGGCAACAGGCTTTGTTGGAAGGATAGGTTCCCCATGTTTATCCCCCCCTCCCCCCACTGTTCCTCAGACATTCTTGTCAACTGCTGGAAATGGCCCACCTTGATTATCACTACAAAAGGTTTTCTTCCCCCCGCTCCCCACTCTCCTGTTGGTAATAGCTCATCTTAAGTGATCACTCTCCTTACAGTGTGTATGGTAACACCCATTGTTTCATGTTCTCTGTGTATATAAATCTCCCCACTGTATTTTCCACTGAATGCATCCAATGAAGTGAGCTGTAGCTCACGAAAGCTTATGCTCCAATAAATTGGTTAGTCTCTAAGGTGCCACAAGTCCTCCTTTTCTTTTTGCGAATACAGACTAACACGGTTGCTACTCTGAAACAACTGTCTTAAGTACATCAAGCCACTAACATCTCCATCCCTTCTGGTGGAAGGAATCACAGAATCAGAAGCTGCTATCCATCACTTAGTAGCTAGAGGGACAACTAGAATGACTTTTTCTCCTTTTATATTTCCCATAGTCCATAGGAATCACAGAATCAGCAGATGCTATCCATCACTTAGTGGCTAGAGGGACAACTAGAATGTCTTTTTCTCCTTTTATATTTCCCACAGTCCATTTTATTTACCTCAAAAGCTAGATTGACCTCCGGAGGTTCACACTACTGTGTGTCATCTGGTGTGCTCACCAGACTGTTTCCTCTGCTGCTTGTTAGTTTGATTACTCTGTTTATGAAGTGAGCTGTAGCTCACGAAAGATCATGCTCAAATAAATTGGTTAGTCTCTAAGGTGCCACAAGTACTCCTTTTCTTTTTGCAAATACAGACTAACACGGCTGTTCCTCTGAAATCTGTTTATGTTATATGTACATGTACTTTCATTGTCCTCTGCCTGTAACCGAGCCACATAGACAGGTAAATCCACTTTCCTTTGTCTAAGGCAGGCTTGTTTATTCACTGCCTCCAAACCATATTTTAAGAATTTATTTCCAGCACACATATGTAACTCTTTATACACAACCCCTCACGCTGGCCAGGCCATAGGCGGTCAGAACTAATGGCTAAAACAAGAGTTCATCCTAGTGGTTAGAGCTGGTTCCAGGGCAGGCAGACTCCTGGAATGAGGCAAGTGTCTGAATCGGAGGGACAGAAATACAGTGCCAGAGCTGGAGGATAAACCAAAGTCATAGGCCAGAGATGGAGCTGAGAATCGGTACTGGAGAGACCAAAGCCAAATGCCAGAGCTGGAGGGTCAACCAGAGTCATAAGCTCAGGGTGCAGCCAAGTACTGAAGCCAGAGGGGAACAGGTACTGGAACAAAGCAGGAGCAGGAACCAGAAATGGGCTGGAAAAGAGCAGGAGCAGGGACTGGAACAAAGGCTAGGAGCAGGCAAGCACAGCTGTAAACATGGTATCCACCCAGAAGCAGCTGATCTGCTGTGGGGGCCAGGCTTAGCAGCAGCCAATGAAGGGCTGTGGCCACTCTGTCAGTTCCAAGGCAGTACAGCTAGGCTCATTGCTTGTCTAGCAGCTAAATTAGTCAGGGATCATGCCAGCAGATGGTCCTAGCTAGTCTGGGCCCTGGCATACACACATCATGTAATGATCAGCGGGTCACCAGTTTTTCTATGATACCTTAAGACACTGTTTATCTAAATATTCTGACAACAGTGTGTTGAGTGTGCCCTTTGCCAGTTGGCATAAAGGGGCTCTTAGGGTCACCACTGTGATAATTTTTGGAAGTTTCCAGCTCTTCTAAAAGAGGAGGCCGATTTAGTTTCCTGAGAGCAGGAATATAGAAGGGAAGGCAGCTTCTCTCAAGTTAGAGGGGTGTGAATGAGTACAGAATCTGATCCATAGATTTCATATCACCATTGCTTGAGATCTGAATGCTACGGTATGTTTAGTAAAATTGGGTGCAATTTGTTTTACTTCAAATGGGCCCCATACGAATACCTGAAGACTGCTACTTCAGAGTTCAGCTCAGATTTTGATTTTGATTTTGAAAAGGACTTTAAGCGATGTACAAGCCCAAGTTCCATTGATTTTCAAGGCACTTAAAGTGCTTTTGAAAACCATGCCCTATATTATTATACATTTCAGGATTTGGTAATTTGAGAGCGGCCCACCCACCCACACTAGTGACATTGGAGCTTGTAATTTCTTTAAAGTCATCCTTGCTTTGTTACCCAACTCATTTTAATTGCTTTAATATCACAGAGAAAATTGAAATAGCTTCCAGTTCTCTGTATTAGTATGTACCTCTCAAAGAGGTGGGAGAAAATTACTGGTAATTATATTATGTATTCGTAGCCATAGACCTACAGATATTTTCATTATTTTCTGGTAAAAAAAAAATCACTGAGCTCTTAAGGGTAGCAAGAAAAAGGGAGAGTATAATTTGAGATCATTGTCTAGCAACTGACAGCCTGAATACCTGAGGAAGACTGCAGAATAATAATTTTCTGCACACTTGTTCTATTCCTTCTAGATTATTATTACTCATTAATTTAAAGTAACAAGCACAGAAGGTCAGAATTATTTTTTTCACCCTACTGGAAAATTTCATCTTTTCATTAAAATAAAAAAAAAAAAAAAGTTGTCAGGTTTTTATGAAAAAATGCTAGCGTTGGAGGAAAGTAGATACTTTCCATGAACTTTTTTGTTCTGGCAAAAACTCAATTTTCCATCGAATAAGAGATTTGACAGCAAATTTTCCACCAGCCCTAACAAGAAGCCTCAAATAAAATCAAGTCCCCATTATGTCAGACACTGTACAGACATATAGTGACAGTCCCTGCCCCAAGGCACTTACAATCTAATGTTGAACTATTCAGCAGGGCCTGAGGGAGTTCCAACTTCTATAGAGGTTCAATGGGATTTGGACACCCTAACTCCCTTATGCCTCTTGAAAATTCCCAGCATAAACTCACAAGACAAAGGATAGATGAAACGAGGTATCGCTATCCCCATTGTACAGGTGGGGAACTAAGGCATAGAGGCCTCAGTTTGGAAAATCATCCCTTTTCAGGCAGGGTGCTCAAGTGCTTCCGCCTCAGAAATTAAGGGTCCGATTTTCAACAGTTTGTAGTGCTCAGCAGCTCCCCATTGCCTGCTTCAGGAAATCACTTTACTGCTTCAGGAAAGGCACATACTTAACTTCAAGCATGTGTTTAAGTCCTATCAGGTTCATGCTTGAATGCTGTCCTGAATAGTGATGCTTTCCTGAACCACTGACCAGAAGAACAATGACCTCTGGCTTGTTAACACCTCTGCAGTCATAGGACAAAAAGAGGGGGTTAGTTGGTTAAAGATTGTTGTAATAAGCCTTAAATCCAGTGACTGCAGAGATGTTAATGGGTCACTTTTCCTTGACTAACCAATTTATTTGAGCATGAGCTTTCGTGAGCTACAGCTCACTTCATCAGATGTTTACCGTGGAAACTGCAGCAGACTTTATATACACACAGAGAATATGAAACAATACCTCCTCCCACCCCACATATTCTCTGTGTGTATATAAAGTCTGCTGCAGTTTCCACGGTAAACATCTGATGAAGTGAGCTGTAGCTCACGAAAGCTCATGCTCAAATAAATTGGCTAGTCTCTAAGGTGCCACAAGTACTCCTTTTCTTTTTGCGAATACAGACTAACACGGCTGTTCCTCTGAAACTTTTTCTTGACTGGTCCTTTAGAATACCTGCTAACTACTTATGCTAAACAATCTGTTCCACCTTGCATTTAGCTGTGATGCTTGGAGTACAGTCCCCAGACCTGAAGAAGAGCTCTGTGTAGCTCAAAAGCTTGTCTCTCTCACCCTCTCACCAACCGAAGTTGGCCCAATGAAAGATATTACCTCGCCCACCTTGTCTCTCTAATATCCTGGGACTGACATGGCTACAACTGCACTGCATACAAATCCCAGTCTCATGCTTTAATCACAAGACTATCCTTCCTCTGAATGTTCAAGGTTTCTTTTCATGCTTTATCGTCTCTCAAACAACTGCCCCATCAGTACTCCTTTGGTAGGATGTCTTGTGCTGGCTAAGCGTCACTTGCATTGTTTAAGGCCAAAATGGAATGAAGCCAGCCAAGTTAGGTTCCCTATTGTGGGCACTTGTAGCTGAATATGATAGGGGAATAAAAAAGGAATTGAGGTAAGACAATGGGTCTAATTTGACTTTTGGGGGAGGGGGTGTTTCTTAAGGACTAAATTATGTTCATAGGTTTATTGTTGTGAAACTGTGTTTTATAGTCATATTCCCTTATTAGCTACTCATTTGGGGGGATATTGTATAAAATAGAAATATATTCATGCGATATATATTTAATATTTTTAATTTTTTTTAAATCACATTTTTGGAGACCAACTACAACATTTTATGAGCAATAATAAAATCCTTCAGTGATGCTTGAGATCTTACATCTGGAATATTCTTGAAATGGAATAGTCATCTGTGAATTTTAATAGCTATTCTAATGCTGCTCTATTATGTTTTTTTGAATCTTGGTTTATTAAGATCAGCCCTTGTCACCTGGTCCAAATGGAAGTGGCTTTGACTGAGTACAAGACCAATACAATATTCTACCTCTGGGGCTTTTCAGCCCAAGGTGCTTTACAGTCAGGAATTGCTTCATCACTGAAATGTAATGAACCAGGCAGACAGTAATGGGAAATCTCAGCTAGGACTAAGGGCTGAGCTCCCATCATCTAAACATCAGACTTCTTTAAAGATTTGGGCAGACCAAAACCCTGACCATATACCACACACAAACATATGCACTTGCACATCAGCAACATTTTCGTCTGAAACATTTTTTGGCAAAAATGGCAGATTCGGAGACACTGAAACATTGATACAGGAATTTGTATCACTTTCACCAAATTGATTTGGAAAAATTAACAAGCAAACCAAAAAATCTCTGAAAAAATAGAAATGTTTTGTTTCAAGTCATTTGCAGAGCTGTTGAAGCTGTGTCAGTCGCAGGATATTAGACAGACAAGGTGGGTGATGTGATATCTTTTATTGGACCAACTTCTGTTGGTGAAAGAGGCAACCTTTTGAGTTTACACAGAGCTCTGCTTCAGGTCTGGGAAAGGTACTCAGCATGTCCGAGCTAAATACAAAGTGGAACAGATAAGGAATTAACACAGGTTGCAAGAGACCATTCAAGATTAATTTAACACCTCCACAGTCATAGGACATAGGAGGGTTGGTATGTCACAGGTTGTTGCAATGAACTATACAGCCAGTGTCTTTATTAAGTCCATGATTTTTGCTGTTTAGCAGAGTTAAGAATTTAAGTATCCAGGCTTGTCTTTTAAAAGTGTTCTGCAGGCTTCCTTTGAGGACGAAAACTGAGAGGTCAGATAGGGAGTGATCATTTTGTGAAAATTGTTCACCCATGGATGATATGGTGTTTTTGTCTTTTTCATTTTTCTATGTCAGTTCATTAAGAGTGTATTGATTGGCTGGTTGTACCCACATAGTTGTTATTGGAAAATTTAGTGCACCAGATGAGGTATGCCACATATTTAGATACACATGTGTAGGATCCATGGATGTTGAAAGGTGTGTTAAGGGGGGTATTGATCATCACACCTGTGGAGATATGTCTACAGGTTTTGCATCTGTTTTTATGGCAGGGGCTGGTGCCACTTTGAGTTGCTGCGTCCTGGTCTGTAAGAGTTTGGTTCGGATGATGAGCTTGCCGAGATTGGAGGGTTGTTTGAAGGCCAGAAGAGGGAGTCTGGGAAAGATACTGTTTTACATAATGTTGTCTCCATCAAGTATGGAATGCAATTGTTTAATGATATCCCATGTGGCTTCCAGTGTGAGGTGGTAGGCGACAACTAGGAGCGTGCAGTGAGAGCGGGATTTTTTTCCTACATTGAAGCAGTTTCTGTTGGGGTATTTGGGTGGCCCATTTAATGATACAATCTACTTCTCTGGTGGCATGTTCTTGTTTGGTGAAGGTGGTTTTAAGTGTGTTAAGGTGTATATCCCAGAGTTTCTCCTTGGAGAATATTCTGTGGTGTCTGACTGTCAGGCTGTAGATAACAGGTTTCTTGGTGTGTTTGGGGTGGTTACTGGATCTTTGGACGTAGGTGTGGTGATCTGTGGGCTTCTTGTACATAGTTGTCTATCAGTTCCATTGCTGAAGCTGATCATGGTGTCCAAGAAGCTGATGCTGGGATGGGAGTGTTGTAGAGAGAATCTGATGGATAGGTGGTAGCTATTGAAGTTGTGGTGGAAATCTATGAGGGAATGTAGATCATCTGTCCAGAGGATGAAAATATAATTTCTGTATCTCAGGTATATCATTGGTTTTGTGGTATGTTTGACCAGAAATTCTTCCACAAGACAGCCCATGAAAGACTGGCTTATTGGGGATCCATTCTAGTACCCATGGCTGTTCCCATGGTTGGACAAAGTTTGTTGTTAAATGTAAAATTGTTATAGGTAAAGATGAGATTGTTGAAGTGTTTCGAGTCAATATCTGAGTGTTGTCCATTATCTGGTAGATATTTGAGGTAGGCAACAATTCTGTCATTGTGAGGGATGTTGGTACACAGCAGGGATTGGCAACATTTGGCATGTGGCTCATCAGGGAAATCTGCTGGCGGGCTGGGACAGTTTGTTTACCTGCAGCGTCCACGGGTTTGGCCGATCGCAGCTCTCACTGGCCGCAGTTTGCCGCTCCAGGCCAATGGGGGATGCAGGAAGCAGCAGCCAGCACATCCATCGGCCCATGCCGCTTCCCACAGCCCTCATTGGCCTGGAATGGCGAACCACTGCCAGTGGGAGCTGAGATCGGCTGAACCTGCAGGCACTGGAGGTAAATAAACCATCCCGGCCTGCCAGCGGATTTCCCTGATGGACCACATGCTGAAGGTTGCCAATCCCTGGTATACAGGGAGATGACATCCATGATGGCAAGGATAGTGTTCTGAGGGCGGGTGTTAATGTTGCAAACTTTCAAGCTGACACTTCTTAAAAAAAATATTTTGTTTTTTCGGTCCAAAACAACTTTTCATTTAAAAATTTCCTTTAAAATATACTTGGTTTTTAAAATAAAATTAAACACAAAATTGAAACAAAACGTTTTGATTTTGTTGAAATGACGCTTTTCATTTGACACCAATGATTGCCAGCAAAATAAAAAAGTCTGTTATTCACACCGTTACACGCACACAAATGCATGCAGATGCACACACAGAGAATATCTTCTCATGCATGTGGAGAGCACAATGTAATATAAAACCTGTACATTCTTCAGGATTGCATTTAAACTGTGTAACATAAGATTCATTGTCTGCCTTTTGTTGCATAGAAACTGCATTTGAAGCCCAAGGGATTGTAGTTTTAGTAGAAGTACTTCATATCTATTATTCTTGCGATGTCAAATAGATCACTAAATTTTCAACACCTAATTAACTCTGTCATCTAACGACACTCTCCGTATTTCACAAAAATATTTAATCTTTCTTTTATTTAAACGTCTACTACTAGTGACTACAGCCTTCATTGTCATTATAGGCTGATGCATTCTCACTACTTTTCTACACAAAGAGCAAGAAATTAGAGCTGTAAAGTGTCAGAAACACCTGTATGAATAATAATTGTAATAAAGGTCTGAAGCGTGTAGGGCTCACTTCCAGTTTTCATAGCCAGAATCATGCTGAGTGAGGGTGGCTGCAGGGGTGTTTGGGAATGCCCAGTCTCCTGCAGAGGCAAGTCAAATGCCTCCAAAGGCACTGGTGGTGGGATCCTACTTAGAAGCGCAATATACTTATC
Organism: Caretta caretta; assembly: GCF_965140235.1. Taxonomy (NCBI): domain Eukaryota; kingdom Metazoa; phylum Chordata; order Testudines; family Cheloniidae; genus Caretta; species Caretta caretta. Next base: position 248,260,225 of record NC_134206.1, read on the forward strand.
TAAAAAGGAGGTTGTATCAAATGCTGCTCCCATTAAACCATTAGTGAGAGTGTAGTAGGGTACTGAATCCTGGCGACACTAATGCTACTTGGCCACACTAGCTTGCCCCATTGCATTCTGGATGCCCCTGCAGAGGTGTGCAAGAGGTGGCAAGGTTTTCTGGGGTGTTTCCACCCATCCACCTGGTTCGCTACGCATAATCTAGCCCAGCATTTGTAAAGAGTAAGAACAGCTCAGTCAAGGAAAAATGTTAACTAGAGCCCTTTCCCCTTTGAAACTAATTGCCTCTACACTGCTCTGCTGCTACACTCATTCCTGAGCTGAAACACCCTTTGCTCTTCCTGGCTGAAATCCTACTCAGCTCGGCCTATGAGCCTCACTCCTGACTGGTTGGTAGAACTCAGCTGACTACAATGTGCAGTTATGCTATATATTGTGCTGGCTTCATGATGTGGACAACTGGGGAGCAGAAGCTGAAACTCATATTCACTTGTGACCTAAGCTAGAATTTGAACTCTCCCAAATTGAAATGTGTACTACCCTAACCCCAGCCTGACTCAAAGCCCACTGAAGACAATGGGCAGACTCCTGCTGAGGGCTTTGGATCAGGCCTTAAGACATTGCAATATAGCTTATTTTAAAAAATCAATCCATCAGCCTATCAATCCATTTGTGAAAGTGGGATAGTTTTATCCCTCATCTCTGTACTGTGTACTAGCAGATTTAAAACTATTGAAGAAACTAATTAGAGCAAGTTTATTCTTTTCCTGCCCGGCAGGACTGGACTCTTGGAATCAATGACTGTGTTACTATAAGAGGCTGGCAGAGTTTGTCTGAAACACCACAGCTGGTGGTGGGCCTGCTGGGAAAGAGTTAAAGGGTCTTGATGACTCTCTAGTACAAATCACCTTGCTGTAAGGGAGGCAGGAATGGCCTTTGGGCAGAGAAAATGTATTAGGGTTTGGGACAGTTGGGTCTTGAGGCAGACTGGGGAAGAAAGTAAACATGGGGTAAAGCAAACATGGTGGGACAAATTCTGTCCTACCTACAACCCAGGGCTGTTGCAGTGATGTACAGGGACCAGAACTGTGCAGTTTGGGATTTGGGGAGGATTTTACTGAGTCCCCTCACTATCCCTAGCATGGGGGCATACCAGGTGTGAGACGGGGGAGTTTCAGTAGAGCATGCCTCTGTGGAGATTCTGGGCTGCTCCAGATTGTGGGGCAGCCCTTGGGAAGATGACATAAATTAGAGAATTCTTGGAGCTGCTCTAATTTATGCCAGGGACTGTTTTGCCCCTCTGGAGAAATTCTGAAATGAAAAGTCATTTCAGAATGAAAAATTGAAATGTTTTGCTTAAAAAATGTTGACTTGAAACCAAACTTCAATGTTTTTGATTGCTCCTTTGTTTTTCCCAAAACAGTTTGGCGAAACTGATACAAATTCACAAAATCTCAGGGTCGGTTATAGCCACCTTTGCCCCTGCTCTCCCTGGTTTATGCCTTCTGCGCAGCACATCTCGGAGACCCAGCACAGCAGAAAATGTCAACCATGGCAGCAAAGACTGAGAAGAATGTTTAGTCTGGGGCTTCATATAATTTGGAACATTATTTTATAATCAAAACTAATGTTGATATACCCTACTCCTGGAGGGTGTCTTTATCTTGGATTTCTGAGTGTATTGTTTAGTTTGGAGTAGAGTAGGGTTGCCAGTTATTTTCATGTGCCAAGACATACCCCCCTACAATGAGCGATTACTTACAGTTCTCTGACAAGTGAGGCCAAAAAGGGATATTATCAAGAGATGGAGAGCTACAGTGGGTGTGTGTTTACAACAGACACCATTAAAAATATTATAGTTACTAATCCTTCTCTTGCCTTTTGAAGATCTGTTGATTCCATCCCCTCCTCAAATACACAGCAGAGCAATAATAAACCCTGCTGTTTCTGCATTGTATTAAGTTTCCAGTAAAAAGAAATTTATTCTCCCGGAAAACAGAGCTGTGCATTAGGGAACAGATTATACCTCCACAATTGGAAGCTGCAAATGTTTGCCTTGTTAGTGCACTTGGCAGTGAAAACAGAAGAGAAAGGAAAACATACATTACACCAACATATCATTTTCTTGCTGCAAGAGGGAGGTTGTCTAGGAAAAAGGTAACCACTGGGAAAAAGGGTCAGTCCTAGGACCAACCCTATTCAACATATTCATAAATGATCTGGAGAAAGGGGTAAACAGTGATGTGGCAAAGTTTGCAGATAATACTAATCTGCTCAAGACAGTTAAGACCAAAGTAGACTGTAAAGAACTTCAAAAAGATCTCACAGAACTAAGTGATTGGGCAACAAAATGGCAAATGAAATGTAATGAGGATAAATGGAAAGTAATGCACATTGGAAAAAATAACCCCAACTATACATACAATATGATGGGGGCTAATTTAGCTACAACTAATCAGGAGAAAGATCTTGGAGTCATCGTGGATAGTTCTCTGAAGACGTCCACGCAGTGTGCAGCGGCAGTCAAAAAAGCAAACGGGATGTTAGGAATCATTAAAAAAGGGATAGAGAATAAGATGGAGAATATCTTATTGCCCTTATATAAATCCATGGTACACCCACATCTTGAATTCTGCATACAGATGTGGTCCCCTCATCTAAAAAAAGACATACTGGCATTAGAAAAGGTTCAGAAAAGGGCAACTAAAATGATTAGGGGTTTGGAACGGGTCCCATATGAGGAGAGATTAAAGAGGCTAGGACTGTTCAGCTTGGAAAAGAGGAGACTAAGGGGGGATATGATAGAGGTCTATAAAATCATGAGTGGTGTGGAGAAAGTGAATAAGGAAAAGTTATTTACTTGTTCCCATAATATAAAAATTAATGGGCAGCAGGTTTAAAACAAATAAAAGGAAGCTCTTCTTCACTCAGCGGACAGTCAACCTGTGGAACTCCTTGCCTGAGGAGGTTGTGATGGCTAGGACTACAACAGGGTTTAAAAGAGAACTGGATAAATTCATGGAGATTAAGTCCATTAATGGCTATTAGCCTGGATGGGTAAGGAATGGTGTCCCTAGCCTCTGTTTGCCAGAGGGTGGAGATGGATGGCAGGAGAGAGATCACTAGATCATTACCTGTTAGGTTCACTCCCTCTGGGGCACCTGGCATTGGCCACTGTCAGTAGACAGGATACTGGGCTGGTTGGACCTTTGGTCTGACCCAGTATGGCCATTCTTATGTTCTTATATACCATTGTAGTCAGAAAAATACAAACTAGATTTTCAACAGTGTGTATGGCCTGATTTTCAAAAGAACTGAGCACACTGTGACTATTTTTCAGAATCAGTTCACTTGTTTTGCTGCCTAAATGAGAGCTGAGCTCATTTGAATAGCAGGCTGGATATGATTTTCTTGTTGTGAAGCAGTGAGTGTAATGGTTAGAGCACAGAACTGGGAGCCACCATTCTTGTAGTCTTTTCGTGTCTCTGTCATTGACAATATTTTAACAAGTCTCCTTAGCCTGCAATTAACCCTGTAAACCATCCCTTTGAAGCAGGGTGGGGGCAGGGGAGGAAGGAAAGGGACTGGGGAATATGCATTTATTAACACAACCACATACTAAGGAGGGAGACACCACCACATGGCAAACAAACATAATTTGACTGCACTTGATAGAAATTTGATACTTGATACTTGAAAAAATATGCTTTGCATAGTGTAGCATTGCGTTAGCTGATGTGATTTGAAATGGGAGTGGTGGTGAGTTGACCAGACTTTGTAGATGGGACCAAAGGAATCCAACTTAGGACATTATTGTTTAAAATGAATCAAACAATTGGGTCCATCTGGTGCATTCAAAGACAAAACATTTGTTCTCCATATCTAATAGATGTGAACTTCATGCATAAGCAGGGAAATCACCCTGTCCTTCCAAAATCACCCTATACTTTCCTTCAGCTTCGTGACTGAATGTTAACAGCTGACTATTGAAAACCCTTTCCAGCATGACGGATGTGACCTTGGGTGAGTCACATAATGTCTCTGTTCCATTTTAAACATGGATATAATAATACATACCTACTTCACTAGGATGGGAGGCTTAATTAATGTTTATAAAGCGCTTTGAGAAGAAATCTGAGGATGAAAGGCGCAATGCAAGTGCAAAGTATTATTATTTTTTTTATTATCGCTTACAGCTATATAATTGATGAAATATTCCAAACCTAATCCCCCACAGACTCACTTCTGTGCTATAAACCCCGATCATCTTCATGGAGAAGCTTCTAATATTTTACACTGGCTCCAAAGAATACAGATGTACCGAACTTGTGCTGGTAGCATTAGCTACATCAGTGGTCTCTTTTTGTTGATAGCTCTACAGCCTGATAGCTGTCCTTCTTATCCATGATCTCCTTTGGCTTAGGATTCATAAGTCATGTTGCAGTCATTAAAAGAAACTCCAGACAATGAAAATAAAGGGGACCATTACTAAATCACACTCGTAAATGCCAGCTAACAAAATGGCCATTTCTTTTATATTTTAAGCTTTTAAATGACTAGATCCAGATCCTCAGGCAGGTGTAAATCAATTTAACTCCATTGACGTCAATGGCACTGCACCAACCTATACCAGCTGAGGATCTGACCCTGCTCTCCCCGAAACTTCTTCACTCCTATTTGCTTGTGAGAGGGTACAGTAACCCTACCCTTGCTATGACAGGAGAACAGTTAAGTCTGTCCTGAACTCTCTAGCTTTCTAAGGCTCAATAAGTGGAGAGGAGTTGAATGAATGGGCCAAGACTACTGTTTGAGGTCTCAATGAAGATATTTCAGGGAAATCAGAGAGAGGAGGATAGAAGTTAGCAAGGTCAAGCTAATGAAAGATTTAAGGGAAGGCAAACTTCTGAACCCAGAGTGGTAAGTATAAATCCCACAGGACCTTTTATCCTGTCCGTGTGAAATCTCTTCAGTTTTATTTTAAGACACCTCACAGTGCAAGCCCACAAGAAAGCTCTCCCTTGGCAAAACTGGGTTGTTGGGCTCTGCTTGGTGATCCCAGCAGCTTACAGTGCTGACTTATGCTTGCAATCCTCCTAGCATACAGTGTTGTAACGGCAATTACAGCATGAAACATTTTGAAGTGAGACATCTGGGCGTACTTGCACTTACACAATAATCTGTTCCAGGATGAAGAGAGATGGGAAGCAGTTTGCAAAACAGCCAGACCTTCTCTGTTCCAACACACCTCTGAGATGTGGCCTTACCACTGTCATATTGCAGCCTGTGAGTCCTCAGATTTCTTCAAGAGTGCTGGTCGTCAAACCAGTCTCCCACTTTGTGTTTGGGGATAGAGTGACTTGCTTCCACTCTGTTGTTGTCTTCATTCTGTTGGGTGGTGTCTTGTTGGTCCTCTGTATTGCTCAGAATCCTCCTTTCTTCTGACTCTCCTCCATCAGGCCAGCTAATGGCTCTGGATCTTTCTCAGTCCTAGTCCTGGCCTTGGTCCAATCAGTCTGGGTGTGATGGTTGTCTGCTACTACTCTGCAGATGTCTTCAGTTTCTTCTCCACTGCTGTCTTAAGTCTGTAGCTACCGCACATTACAGTGTCCCACTGCAGCAGGGATTGTTCTGCTATAGCTTTGTGTTTTGATATGTGGACCCGGACTTCCTCACTTGTGCAGAGAGACCTCGGGTCCACAGCTCCTTTGCCTGCCCAACTTGGTATTCGCTTAGCTGTGCCTCTGTCTCGTCTATCATTCCTCTGCTGGGCTGCAGGAGACTATCCCTCATGGGAAACACTCTTGAGTTTCTACCCCATCAATCTCTGTGCTGGGCTACAATCTAGTACCTGGGAAGGTGTATTGCATGGACTAACATTGTCATGTAGGTTTCAGAGTAACAGCCGTGTTAGTCTGTATTCGCAAAAAGAAAAGGAGTACTTGTGGCACCTGAGAGACTAACCAATTTATTTGAGCATGAGCTTTCACGAAAGCTCATGCTCAAATAAATTGGTTAGTCTCTCAGGTGCCACAAGTACTCCTTTTCTTATTGTCATGTAGAGATCCCTTCCTGTCTGTTTTGCCTTTGCTGTCAGTCTGTTGGCTGTCTCTATTGCAGATTCTGCCTCCCCGTTGCTTTGTGGATACCCAAGAAAAGATATCTTGTGCTCAAAATCCCATTTGGTGACGAATCATTCAAATTCTGGTGCAACGTGCTGTGACCCATTGCTTTTGGATCAGTGCAGATCCTCAGATTACCTGAAAGTTTTCTCACCACTAAAAGGCTATCGAGCCACTCTGTGCTGGTTTCAACAGTATAATCATGCCTCTTCTCTGAAGAAAGAAAAGGAGTACTTGTGGCACCTTAGAGACTAACCAATTTATTTGAGCATGAGCTTTCGTGAGCCACAGCTCACTTGAAGTGAGCTGTGGCTCACGAAAGCTCATGCTCAAATAAATTGGTTAGTCTCTAAGGTGCCACAAGTACTCCTTTTCTTTTTGCGAATACAGACTAACACGGCTGTTCCTCTGAAATCTTCTCTGAAGGTTTACCAGTTCCTTTGTCAGTGGTTCTACCACAGCTAATGGAACTCAGTGCTTCTGTAGTCTCCTGGGCTACATGTGGGGGTCTAGTTCTAACTTCAGCTTGCCCTCTAGATCTTCATCTCTTTGAATTATGTTGTTATTTATATTCTGTTGGAATCCTGGACAAGGCCCATAGTGACCCTTCTCTGTCATGTTGAGGATATTCTGGAGTTGTAGCATGACCAGATCCAGGGCTTGCACTGCCCTGCTGTTCAACAATGGGTGGCACTCCTGTGTGTCAACAACTATAAACTCCAGGCGATAACGTCTTTTGTTTCATGGGTTTCTTATCAACAGCTTGCATTTGCTCATTGGGCTCAGAATGGTTTTATTATACATCACCACCACTTGGCCACATTTCTCCAGTCTAACATTGCTACTTATCAACATCTCTGGGATTACTTTACAGTTGATTCCACAATCCAGGGGGATTCAGATTGCTCATTGATCCAACAGCATAATTGCAAATATGACTAGTGGATGGCTGGCTGCTTTCTTCTGCAGTGTGTGTACATTGAGCGTCTTTGGACGTGCTAAAGTCACACTACAGGCATTCTGCTTTTCACTGGCAGGCTCTAGATCCTCAGTCACTGCACATACTGAATGTACTGTTTTATTCTTTGTGGGGTAGGGGCAGTACTGGGACATAAAGTGGTTCTGTTTCCAACCACCCTGTTGCTGTTACTCATAGGTTGGGCATTTTAATTTGTGCTTTTAACATTGCTTACCACAGTACATATGCTGGATCATGATGCCTGAGTTCTCAGTTGGGCTGCTTCTGTCATACTTCCTGTATGCCTCTAGCTTGAGCCTATTTACTTGTTCTGCACTAGTGGCTCTCATGGCTTTTCCTTTTCTTGGACAATTCAGCTGCTCTTGCTATTTGGAGACATTTCTCTCTTGCTAGATCTGTTTCTCTCAACAGACTCTCCTGTAAACTGGACTCACATGTCCCACAGGTGATCTTGGCTCTAATTAGGAAATCTTTTATATCTCCAAAGTTGCAAGGCATGCCAGAGTTCTCAACTCTGTAACGTAAGTATCTATTGCTTCTTTCATAGGGGAAGTCTTTGAGTGGTATAGCAGCTCTACTTTCCACTTCCAGCCAAGCACAGGGGGTGGAGCTGAGGAAAAGTGAATGTGGCTGGGTAGTGTTTGTGCTCTGGCTATTTCCAGATGCTGGAATGGACTCCTGAGGCTGTGGACATCCAGGAGTAAGTTAGAGCAGCTTTCTTCTGGAGTCACATGTACTTAGAGCAGCTTTCTTCTGGAGTCACATGTACTCAAACCCCTTCAACCCCCTAATTTTTATTTTGTCAGGAAAACGGCTGCTTACCCATTGGAAATATACAACCCCACCCATTGTTGTAAAGTTTTTGATACAAAAAATGATCCTCACCCACAAACAGGTCCCTTCACATTTTTTAAAAGCACCTTGATGCAGCAAACCTTTCAACAAATTGGCACACCCCCATCCCAGTCAGGAGAAGGCTAACAAGCTCCTCTGAGCTCAATCCCTGCCAAATAGACACCTGCAGCATCTGCTCCAGTTGGAGGAAGCATGCCTAAAAAGGAGACCTGGTCACAGGAAGAGGCAGCAACCAAGAGGGAAGCTGCCGTACCTCAGAAGGGGCTGACTCTTGTTACAGCGCAGCTGAGAGGGAAAAAGCTGACAAGCCTCCATGGCCCACATAGTCTTACCAAAACCCAGAAAGACCTTTGAAAGGGGGAAAAGGTTCTGAAACTGCCTGAGTGTGACCCTCAAGAAAAGCCCAGCCTATCTTTGGACCCATTTTTAGTTTGAGCCTTTTCATACCTGATTATGATTTTTCAAGTGGCTTTGTATTTTGTCATGAATGTTTCACTTCTCCTTGCTCACTCTGCTACTGCTGAACTCTTGGTGACTGAAAAGAAGAAGAAGAAGAAGAAAAGTGTTATTTTAGGTATTCTAGTGATTCATTGTAATTCCCCATGGCAAATGATCCCAGCACCATAGGGAACCTTGAAACTTGACTGAAGGAAATACGAAGTCTGAGTCTATATGTATTGTCATCCTCAGATCGAAGAATATAAAAAAAGGTAGTGGGGTTCAAAGGGGGCTTAATGAACCACCAGTTTCCATAGTAACCAGTTTGGAAATCTATATCTTGCTGACACCCTTGTTAAGAAGATCGCATTAATAAAGTTCTACATTGAGACTGGGGATGGAAGCAAAAGGCAATGGCTCACAAAGCCATCCAAGATGCAAAGATATTTTTTTCCCTAGTTACTTTTTCCCCCTTTTCCACAGCACTGATCTCCTGCCAATCTCATAAAGACTCAATTATTTTGAAGTTAACAAGCTGCAGGAAAGGCTACAAATGGGGACCGCATATCTTGTAGGCAGAAAACTGGGAGCTTAAAGAACACATGATACATCTTTCTCCATTTTGCATACCTTCTCAGACAATGGGATTTAAACTGAGTGGCGTTAGACTCCCCTTTTTTCCACAGGCATTAGGAATTGAAACATAATCTGCAGTTTATAATCATGTCAATATGCACTCCCTTCTCATTTTTTGTGTCTTGCTCTTCCTCAGAGAAGCTTGTGAATGTTTACATTTCCTATACCCTCTGCTGCTTTTCAAAGTCAATTCCACTCCATTTCCCTGAAATTACATTGTCACTGAGAAATGTCCTATAAGTGGTGTATTTCCAGTACTTAACCACTAGAGTGGTTAACAAGGCAAGAGTAAAAAACATAGGGCTAGGTTGTGATTTGGACTACATAACTGTATGAAGGAGCAAGAACCCCACTTTCTTCCCTAGGTGAGCTACCGAGACCCAGCTTGTGGGCATATTTGAGTAATCAGCGCTACTCCCCTCCTGAAGCATATGGGTAGGGAATGGATAGAACACTGGCTCCATTTGCTCTACCTCAATGGCTGGAGTAGCTAAGCCAGCTGGTTTATGGGGCAGCAGCCAGTTGGAACCAGGGGAGAAATTGTGACTCCAGGCTTGTCCCACATGAACATTTGGTGTGCAGCAAGTGGGTGTAAAGCTACCCTGCACTAACTGCCTATGTGACCCCTCTGGTTGTGTACTAACAGTCCCGTAGTGTGCTTTGATCTACACCTATTTCAAAGCAGGATAGATCAAAGCACACTAAGGAATGGTCAGTGAGCAGCAGCAGGGTCCACATGGGCAGTAATGCAGGGTAGATTCACACCTCCGCTTGCCACAAACTAAGTGTTTATGTAAACAAGCCCTCAGAGGCATGTCTCCGACCCAGAATGCCTCCCAAGGCTATTCTTGCGAAGGTTGCCAACCCATTAGGAATGAAAGCTCAATCTTTAATTAAAGATTGTCATGTGATGAAACTTCCAGGAATATGTCCAACCAAAATTGTCAACCCTATTCTTGCAGTGGTGCATCTTATGCACCTCCCCTTGATTACGGCTCTGCCTAGAGGCACAATCTAGTCCTACATTTGTAACTAGTGAACCACCCGGCAGGCAGTCTGACAGATTCCTGTCCTACTGCCTAAGGGCTTGGCAGCTGCTTTTCCAGTGTTTGGCTTGTCAGTTAAAGTCACAGAAATAAATGTATATCTGGCAAAATCTCTACTCATTTGAATGGGATGATTGCGATTACATTCCCAGGGTAAGGTTCACCACTCCACTCAGTGAGGCTGTTTATTCTCTACGCATTTTATATGGAAACCTTCCATTGGTATCAATAGGATTTCTGTGTATAGACTGCAAGCAGCTTCTGTGATGGGGATCCATACAGTGCATCTGAGAGGAGAACTGGGGCCTCAGTGAGGATTAAACATTGATTGTGTTCTTGATCCTTTTCTTGTAACAAACATGGGAACTGTTATGTCTGTGTGATGTGGCATTCCAAGTGTTTTGTCCCTCTGACAGCCCACCTTGGAAGCTCTGTCTGTTTACCATACAACCTCACTGCTGACTTTCAACTCTTAGGAATATAACCAGTTGGTCTCAGTCCAATTCCTTTCTATCTATATCTTTATCTTGGGTACTTAGATGGCTCCTATTACCGCAGTATAGAAGCACCTCACAATCTAATGTATTCATTCTCACAATGCCCACTTGAGTCAGTAGAGCTCCATCTTACAGATGAGGAACCGAAGCCTGGTGAGTCTAAATGACTTGCACAAGGTAACATGGGAAATCTGAGGCAGAACAGAGAATTGAACCCAGGTCTTCTGAGTCTCAGGCGTGGTATTTTTACTGAGAGTCACAGGACAGAAAGGGCACAGAGACTGATGTACCCTCTCACTTCAACGGGTGGTCCCTCCCAGTCGGGAGTGAGGCCTTTTTGGCTGGTGTAGGGGGAAGTCAGCCATGCTTCTACCTGCCATGTACCTCTTCTGTGGCTAGATAGGAAACTTCAGATTCCAAAACATCAGTCTGATGGCTTTTGCCAGCACTAAAATTCATTTGAAAGCCTAACAAATAATACAACCTAATCTTGTCAGTCAGCTCTAAGGGGGAAGTATTTTTTTATTACCCACATCTCTGGACAGGTCATTTTTGGGTGCTATTTAGCTACATATAGAACACATTTGAAATGTTAAGTGATAAGGGGCCCTCTCAAGTGTTAATAAATTAATGGGTCCAGATCACTTCCTCCAACTCTGTGAGTGGAAAGGGCAAAAACCCAGCAGACCTCTACACAGATGTCACATGATGGGGGAGGAAGAATGTTCTCTGCAGTCTACGGCATCATTCCCTCATTTCTCCTGACCTCTTGGAAATTCTTTTGTGGCAACTGTGTAAGGATCAGGTGGATACATAGTTTGAGAAGAAGTGATCTGGGAAGATGGGCTCTGGACACATTTCTCACAGAGAGAGAGAGAGAGAGAGACCAGCAGTGCAGGGATCCACTAGATAATTTAATATTACCTTAGGCAGCATTAATGAAGGTGCACTGCTAACCCCTCTATTCCTTGGTACTTCCCTTTTTAAGAGAAGTGCTTCCAGATTCAGCAGCTAGAATTGTACTGACATGGAGCTGGGAAAGGGCTGCAGGATGCAGAGAATCACTGAAGAGGCAGAGAGCGACTGCATGAACAGTCCTGGCCCATGGTACTCCCAAGAACTTCACAGTTCTCAAAGAATCATCAGGGTTTGGAGGCTGACCCTCCTGTACCATCTGAAAAGGGTAAACCCTGTCCCCATGGGGGAACAAGGTGTGGAAAAATCTGCGAAGAGCTCCTCACAGACTTTATAGTTTCCTCCCCAGGTAATCTCTGCATAGAGGAATTTCTGTGTCATGATCAGGGAATTAAATTCTTCAGTTTTCTCTGTCATACCCACAGTTTTATTAAGTATGGCCTAGGCAAAGCACAATGTTTCATGCTCTTGTGTATCTTCCACGAGCTCTGCAACAACATTTAACTGATAGACTCTCTTTCAGAGGTGGACTGACCTCATGGACAAATCTGGTACCCAGATGAAGACATAAGCCATCTGTGTTTACCAAATGGAATTAACAGTGGCGGGGAAAGGAAAGCCAGTTACACATTTCAAACATTTAAAAATGCAATTAGAAGGTAGAGTGTTTTTTAAAAAAAGGCATTTGAGCACCCGAATGAATCAGAGAATCAACTGTCTAGTCTATTCATTGCATTTCTACTTATTGTATTTAGAGAGGTATTATTTGTATAATCATAGTGCCTTGGAGCACTAGTCATGGACCAGGACCTCATTGTGCTCGGCGCTGTACAAACATAAAACAAAAAGGTGGTCCCTTCTGCAAAGAGCTTACAATCTATAAGGCCTGGTCTACACTGGGGGTGGGGAGGAGTCGATCTAAGTTGCACATCTTCAGCTATGTAAATAAAGTAGCTGACGTCGACATACTTAGATCTACTTACCGCGGTGTCTTCACTGCAGTAGGTCAACTGCTGATGTTCCCCCGTTGACTCCGCCTACACTTTTCACTCTGGTGGAGTACCGGAGTTGACAGGAGAGCGCTCGGCGGTCAATTTATCGCATCTTCACTAGATTGCTCCGGAGGGAAGTGTAGACGTCCTCAGTATGAGGCAAGAGACAAAAGATGGATACAACCAGAGTTACTGCAGCAGGCAATGAGATCTCCATATTTACAAATCTCTCTTCTAGTCCTTTTGTTTCTGAAAGCATGGGAAATATTTGGAAAGAAACTTCCAAATGTCACTCTGATTCAGGATTTTTGGTAATCAGTCTGATTTTCTGAGCAGAATAAACGGGCTGACCATATGACTGAGCCAAGCCTAAAGTATTTTGGGCTAAGTGAAGGGAATAAACCTTTACTTAGTCTTGAAAAGTAAACTGGTGCATAAAAGAAGAATAAATAATAAATGTTCCTTGTGGCTATGCAGCAAGCACTTCCTTATTTGTTTGCCTGTTTCCAAAGCAGGTCCAGACACTGTGTTCTCACTTCTTAATAAGGTCTAACAGACAGTTCTGTTTGTACTGTAAACTGTAAAATCTCATCCATGAAAATAATCAGTCCCAACATTCTCCTTTTAGTAACAATATACAATCCTGCATGCACTGTCTACACAGCAGAGATTTACTATGATTATTAATAATAATAATTATTATTACTGTAATAGTGCTTAAAGTCTGAAGCTGAGATCAGAGCCCCACTATGTTAAGTCCCTGTATATACACCTAGAAAGACAAAAACCCTGGCATGAGGTGCTAACAACTGTAAATAGTCATGACAGAAAAAAGGAAATATTGTGATCCCTATTTTACATATTTCAGATAAGGATAAAATTGTCAAAGTACCTAAGTGTCATTTTCAAAAGTGACTTAAGCACTTGGGAGCTGACATCTCACTGAAAATTCTGGGGACTTGGGCTCTTAAGGGCCATATTTTCCAAAGGTATTTAGGTGTCTAAAGATGCAGATAGATGCCTAGTGAATTTACAAAAATGCCTAAGTGAACGGGGAACTTTTGAAAATCTCAATAGGCACCTATCTGCATCTTCTGAGTACCAGTTCATTACCTTAACCAAAAGACCAACCTTCCCTCTGTATTTTATAGTTCATCTTCCTCTTAAGGACCCTAAGGAATACCCATTCCATAAATTAAGTGGAATGCTTCTGTCTTTTTTCTAAAAACAATGATATAAATCATGTAATCTAAGTTTTATTGGCATTAAATGTAAAGGAAATCACATATCAGAGCTGGTTAAAAATTTTCAAAAGAAAAGTTTTTATAATGAAAAATAGCCTTTTATTTTTAAATTGAAATGTGTAGTGAAAAATTGTTGACTTTGACATAGTTTATGAAGTGTCATGCCTTTAAACCCAAACCCCCCACCTTTTTGTCAAAAATGATTACAAAAAAGATTATCAATATGATAAAAATTAATAACCTTTTTGATTTTTTTAATTCATTTTCAATAGAAAATTTGAAAGAATAATATGAACATTTGTAGGAAACAAAAAAAGGATTAATTTCAAACACTCTAAAATAAAAAATAAACTGTGGTGTGGGGCCGTGTGTGTGTGCATCTGTGTGTGTGTGCGTGTATCTGTGTGTGTGTGTGTGTGTGTGAAAATTCAGTTTTTCAGATTTCAACCAGCTCTACCATTTATGGCCTAATGAACATTTTTATAGAAGCCTTGGGTTAGTCTCTGGGGAAGTGATTAAACCCAGCTTCTCTCACTCAAATAGTTATTTTGTAAGTAAAAATACCATTTAGGGAAACTGACTGGTTTAAGCCCATCTCTAATTAGTAAAAAGAAAAGGAGTACTTGTGGCACCTTAGAGACTAACCAATTTATTTGAGCATGAGCTTTCGTGAGCTACAGCTCACTTCATCAGATGCATACCGTGGAAACTGCAGCAGACTTTATATATACATAGAGAATATGAAACAATACCTCCTCCCACCCCACTGTCCTGCTGGTAACAGCTTATCTAAAGTGATCAACAGGTGGGCCATTTCCAGCACAAATCCAGGTTTTCTCACCCTCCACCCCCCCACACAAATTCACTCTCCTGCTGGTGCTAGCCCATCCAAAGTGACAACTCTTTACATAATCAAGTCGGGCTATTTCCTGCATAAATCCAGGTTTTCTCACATCCCCCCCACCCCCATACACACACAAACTCACTCTCCTGCTGGTAATAGCTCATCTAAACTGACCACTCTCCAAGTTTAAATCCAAGTTAAACCAGAACATCTGGGGGGGGGGGGTAGGAAAAAACAAGAGGAAACAGGCTACCTTGCATAATGACTTAGCCACTCCCAGTCTCTATTTAAGCCTAAATTAATAGTATCCAATTTGCAAATGAATTCCAATTCAGCAGTTTCTCGCTGGAGTCTGGATTTGAAGTTTTTTTGTTTTAAGATAGCGACCTTCATGTCTGTGATTGCGTGACCAGAGAGATTGAAGTGTTCTCCGACTGGTTTATGAATGTTATAATTCTTGACATCTGATTTGTGTCCATTTATTCTTTTACGTAGAGACTGTCCAGTTTGACCAATGTACATGGCAGAGGGGCATTGCTGGCACATGATGGCATATATCACATTGGTGGATGTGCAGGTGAACGAGCCTCTGATAGTGTGGCTGATGTTATTAGGCCCTGTGATGGTGTCCCCTGAATAGATATGTGGGCACAATTGGCAACGGGCTTTGTTGCAAGGATAAGTTCCTGGGTTAGTGGTTCTGTTGTGTGGTATGTGGTTGTTGGTGAGTATTTGCTTCAGGTTGCAGGGCTGTCTGTAGGCAAGGACTGGCCTGTCTCCCAAGACTTGTGAGAGTGTTGGGTCATCCTTTAGGATAGGTTGTAGATCCTTAATAATGCGTTGGAGGGGTTTTAGTTGGGGGCTGAAGGTGACCGCTAGTGGCGTTCTGTTATTTTCTTTGTTAGGCCTGTCCTGTAGTAGGTAACTTCTGGGAACTCTTCTGGCTCTATCAATCTGTTTCTTTACTTCTGCAGGTGGGTATTGTAGTTGTAAGAAAGCTTGACAGAGATCTTGTAGGTGTTTGTCTCTGTCTGAGGGGTTGGAGCAAATGCGGTTGTATCGCAGAGCTTGGCTGTAGACGATGGATCGTGTGGTGTGGTCAGGGTGAAAGCTGGAGGCATGCAGGTAGGAATAGCGGTCAGTAGGTTTCCGGTATAGGGTGGTGTTTATGTGGCCATTGTTTATTAGCACTGTAGTGTCCAGGAAGTGGATCTCTTGTGTGGACTGGACCAGGCTGAGGTTGGTGGTGGGATGGAAATTGTTGAAATCATGGTGGAATTCCTCAAGGGCTTCTTTTCCATGGGTCCAGATGATGAAGATGTCATCAATATAGCGCAAGTAGAGTAGGGGCTTTAGGGGACTAGAGACTGGGAGTGGCTAAGTCATTATGCAAGGTAGCCTGTTTCCTCTTGTTTTTTCCTACCCCCCCTCCCCCCGATGTTCTGGTTTAACTTGGATTTAAACTTGGAGAGTGGTCAGTTTAGATGAGCTATTACCAGCAGGAGAGTGAGTTTGTGTGTGTATGGGGGTGGGGGGGATGTGAGAAAACCTGGATTTATGCAGGAAATAGCCCGACTTGATTATGTAAAGAGTTGTCACTTTGGATGGGCTAGCACCAGCAGGAGAGTGAATTTGTGTGGGGGGGTGGAGGGTGAGAAAACCTGGATTTGTGCTGGAAATGGCCCACCTGTTGATCACTTTAGATAAGCTGTTACCAGCAGGACAGTGGGGTGGGAGGAGGTATTGTTTCATATTCTCTATGTATATATAAAGTCTGCTGCAGTTTCCACGGTATGCATCTGATGAAGTGAGCTGTAGCTCACGAAAGCTCATGCTCAAATAAATTGGTTAGTCTCTAAGGTGCCACAAGTACTCCTTTTCTTTTTGCGAATACAGACTAACACGGCTGTTCCTCTGAAACCATCTCTAATTAGTAAAGATCAACATCATAGAATCATAGAACTGGAAGGGACCTCGAGAGGTCATCTCGTCCGGTCCCCTGCACTCGTGGCAGAACTAATTATCTAGACCATTCCTGACAGGTGTTTGTCTAACCTGCTCTAACCACTTGTTATGCCCTTCCAGCATGACTCTGAACCACTGATAACCACTCTCTGGGAATGGTTTTCCAACCAGTTTTGTACCCACCTTATAGCAGCTCCATCTAAGTTGCATTTCCATAGTTTATTTATGAGAAGGTCATGTGGGACAGTATCAAAAGTCTGGCACCTTCCTCTGAAGCAGCTGATACTGGCCACTGTTAGAGACAGGATATCAGGTAGATGGACCTTTTGTCTGATTCAGTCTGGCAATTCCTATGTTCCTCTGAATAGGTGTGGATGAGAAAGGGGATCCAGTTTTGTCTTTGTTGCTAATATGAAGAAGAGCTCATGGAAACAGATTGAAAAGCAGAAATCACTGCAATGGACTGGTACGTGATATATACAGTGATAAAATGTTAGTGAGGTTTTCTGTCTATGTGCACGTGTGGATGCATGTTATTATTTGGGAGAAAAGAATTCGCACTGTATAACTCAGCACCGTGCAAAGAGACTTTTGCTTTTTAAATAGTGCCTTACTTGGCAGTCACCCTCACTTTATGAAAATGGTCAGGACATACTGTTTAGCTTTGCTTTGTAATTGTTCCAACATACACAGTAATTTAATTCTAAGAACCTCACATTCTTGGAGGGGCCAGTGTTGGGGGGAGAGAGCGCAGGAAAAAATAAAAAAGCCTGAGTGCTGTAAAAGGGAAAATTGAATGCAGTTGCTAAGTGACACTTCTTTCAGTGGTGGAGGGTTCCTCTACCTTGGAAGAGACCCTCATCCACCCTGTGGGTTATAGTCACACTGCATTTCAGTGAGATCTTTCCTTTGTGTCGAATACTAACTGAAATTATGTGTTGCCTATTTAGTTCATCATGTCCTTTGAGCATGAAGTTAATAGTTTGATTTTAAAAAGAAATAAAATCAAAGCTGGCCTTGAACTTAGCCCACACCAGTGGGAGAACACAGGGCAATAATCCCTCCTAGAATCATAAAATCATAGAATAACAGAGTTGGAAGGGACCTCTGGAGGCCATCTAGTCCAACCCCCTGCCCAGAGCAGGACCAATCCCAACTAAATCATCCCAGCCAGGGCTTTGTCAAGCCTGACCTTAAAAACTTCTAAGGAAGGGGATTCCACCACCTCCCTAGGCAACGCATTCCAGTGTTTCACCACCCTCCTAGTGAAAAAGTTTTTCCTAATATCCAACCTAAACCTCCCCCACTGCAACTTGAGACCATTACTCCTTGTCCTGTCATCTGCTATCACTGAGAATAGTCTAGGTCCATCTTCTTTGGATCCACCTTTCAGGTAGTTAAAAACAGCTATCAAATCCCGCCTCATTCTTCTCTTCCGTAGACTAAACAATCCCAGTTCCCTCAGCCTCTCCTCATAACTCATGTGTTCCAGTCCCCTAATCATTTTTGTTGCCCTTCACTGGACTCTCTCCAATTTCTCCACATCCTTCTTGTAGTGTGGGGCCCAAAACTGGACACAGTACTCCAGATGAGGCCTCACCAATGTCGAATAGAGGGGAACGATCACGTCCCTCGATCTGCTGGCAATGCCCCTACTTATACACCCCAAAATGCCTGACACAGTTATGTTCATTTCTGGAACAGAGAATATTTTTCCCCTTGTAAGATGTGTGCAAGCAGGGTTGAATGAAGACTAGGGTCCTGTTGCCTCAAGTGCCAGCTCCCAGAGTCATGTGATTATGTCAGGATCACAGCTTTCATTTTTAATAGAAGTTTCTAGCCCTCGTGTTTGTGGAAAAAAGACTTGAAAATGTGACCCATGTGTAACTGATGCAGCAACATTTGCCAGAGTCTGCAGAAAATCACTGCTACTCCAAGAGGACATGGGGAGGGAATGGTGTAGGGGTGGGGTTACAGGAGAAGTGCCTAGGTCATGGTGTGCAGTCACCAAATAGCCTTACTCCAACTCTGTGCACAAGGGGTACGTATGCCCACTGGAAATTGGATGAATCAGGAACAGTTTTGCAAAAGCAACCTCTTGTCATGTTTTAGTTTTGCAAAGGGAAAGAAATATGAAATCCCTTGCCTGATTCTGCTGCCTTCCAGCAAGATGAACCTTTCAGCAGGCAATTGGTTTAAGAAAGTCTAGTAGCCTCACCAGTAGTGCCAGATGTAGGAAAGTGATTCATGGAAGAGCAAATAATCAAAATATGAATTAATTGCAGCCGTACAGAATAGGAAAGAGAATGAAAGTTACTTTTGTGGACTCAGATGGATAAGGGCCCAGAATTCATCAATCCATAGAGTTTCAGGCCAGAACGGAACATTACATCTCCTAGTCTGAGTTCACATATATCACAGGCCACAGAGTTTCACCCAGTTACTTCTGTATGGAGCCCATTAACTTGTGTTTACCTAAAGCATTTCTTAAAGACTGTGGTAAAGGTCAGGAGAACCAGCAGCAATGACTAGACAACCCTGTCTACATTTAGGTTTGCCAACTTTCTAATTGCACAAAACTGAACACCCTAGCCCCACCACCCCTTCCCTGAGCCCGTGCCCCCGCCCCTTCCCCAAGGTCCTGGGGCCTTCCTACATTCCCCCTCCCTTGGTGGCTTGCTCTTCCCCACCCTCACTCACTTTCACTGAGCTGGGGCAGGGATTTGGGGTGAGGAAGGGGGTGAAGGCTCTAACTGGGAGTGCAGACTCCAGGGTGAGGCCAGAAATGAGGCATTCAGGGTGCAGAAGGGGGCTTCAGTCTGGGGTAGGGAGTTGGGGGTGCAGGAATGGGTGAGGGCTCTGGCTGGGGGTGCAGGCTCTGGGGTGGGGCTGGGGATGAGGCGTTTGGGGTGCAGGATGGCACTCCAGGCTGGGGGGTGGGGCTGAGGGATTCGGAGTGCAGGAGGGGGCTGCGGGTTGAGGCAGGGGGTTGGGGTGCAGGAGGGGGTGAAGCTCTGGGGTGGAGCCAGGGATGAGGGGTTTAGGGTGTGGGAGGGGGCTCTGGGCTGGGGCAGGGGGTTGGGGGTAAGGGGGTGAGGGCTCTGGGATGGGGATGCGGGGTCCAGGGTGTGGCCAGGGATGAGGGAGTTGGAGTGCAGGAGGGGGCTCCAGATTTGGGGGGGCTCAGGGCTGGGGCAGAAGTCTCGGGGTTGGGGTTGGGGTTCAAGCTTACCTCGGGCAGCTCCCGGTCAGCAGCACAGTGGGGCTAAGGCAGGCTGCTTGTCTGTCCTGGCACCGCACTGTGTCCCAGAAGTGGCCAGCAGGTCCAGCACCTAGGTGGGTGGGCCAGGAGGCTCTGTGCGCTGCTCTGGCCCACAGGCACCGCCCCTCAGCTCCCATTGTCTGGGAACCGGCCAATGGAAGTGCTGAGCCAGTGCTCGGGGTGGGAGCAGCGCACGGAGCCCCGTGCCCCACCCTGCTTAGGAGCCGGACCTGCCGGCTGCTTCCAGGGTGCAGTGCAGTGCAGTGCCAGGACAGGTAGGGACTAGCCTGGGTTAGCCCCGCAGCACTGCTGACGGACTTTTAATGGCCCGGTTGGCAGTGCTGACCAGAGCTGCCAGGATCACATTTTGACCGAGTGTTCCAGTCAAAAACTGGACACCTGGTCACCCTATCTACATTTTCAAAATTGACTAGTGACTTTGGGTGCCTCTGTTTTTAGGTGCTCATCTTTAGATATTTTAAAGGGGGTGATCAGAAAGTGATGAATATCGACCCTCTTAATGTCAGGCCCTTTTAAGATGTTAGGCCTCTGTGTCTAAAAGGCCTGCAGGAACCTGGGGCCAGCTGCAAAGAAAGGGACAGTGTAAAAGGCCATTAAATATCATCCAGTCGGTAGTGCCTGTCATATAGTCTTCAGGTTGCTCATTTATTCACATATGTGCTTATACATATCCGTTGAGCAGGACTTAACCTCAGATCCTGAGTCCCAATTTTGGATTCAAAACAAAACAATTTTTATTATGAATTGTTTAATTTAAAAAATTGAAACATAAAACAGTATCTTCTGAGGCAGAATAGAGTTACAGGTCTAACGCAATTCTGGAAGAATTCATGTCAGTAACTTGCTTTTCAAAAGGATTGTCTAGGTCTTATTTCCTTCTCCTTGCTATCAGTTGTTCCAGGGAGCTTTTACATGCCATTAGTTGAGTGTCTATGTGTGTCAGGGAAGGCGGTGATAGGAGCAAGAAAAAAGTTGGTTTTGGCCCTAGGGTCATGTAGTCAGGTTGGGGTAAAGCAGTGCCTTGAACTGTGATAGAAGGGATACTGTTTTATGAAATGCTGGACGCACCATCTTCCACCCCTCTCCTGTAACTTCAATGGATAACAAAATTTGGAAATATACACAAGAAAACTCATCCAAACTGCCACAAAAATACATGGGAAATCTTCCTATCTGAGGAGCTGATGTACCCCTATTGCACCCAGAACTATGTATGTACTTCCTTGCTTGGCTTGGAAAATATTGGACCAGCAGGTCTCAGAAATCTCAGTCCAAGTCATGTGAACATGTTAAAAACCCAAAAAAACAGCTCTTTGATCTTGTCTGTAACATTCGTCCTCTGTATCTTTTAATCCAATCTTCACTATGACTTTTTTCACCTCCTGCTTCCACCAGGCTTTGTTAAAATCCCCACATCCTTATTCCTTAGAAATAAGGGCATTTACAAGAAAGAACAGATTAGGTCACAGAAGGGTGGCAGGACAGCAGAGTGTGGCACTGTATGCTAAAGATTCCTTAATGTCTAATGAGACAATTTCAGAGAGGACAGAACCATCGAGTAGAAGATGCATTGGCGGAATATATTAACTTCAGTTTGAATTCCAGGTGCTTAGCACATCTGAAAATCAGGCCTGATGTGTTTCATGTCAGAGGAATCCCAAAATAAGTGACCACTTTCGAAAATTTTGATCATACTTAAACTGCATAGACTCCAAGCATGCCCTTATTCAAGAACAGATCACATTTTGTTCTGCTTGTTTCCATCGGTTACTTTAGTAGTTCACATAACACCATGTCAGATTGTGATGTACTTAGTTTTTCACTTCTTTTTACACCCCTTGACTCCCAAATACTGCTCTATTGAAGAGACATAGCTAATGTAAAGTATGTATGTGTGTGTGTGTGTGTGTGTGTGGTCCCCAACCATTTCATAGCCTTGCCAATAGCTGTATAGCCCTCATCAGACACAAATAGCCTTACTTTTAACTCTCAGAGTTATTCCACCAGTGCCCAGGGGGGTGCCTGTCCTTATCGATCACTGAGATTTCAAAGCAGAAAATTGACATGAAAGGCTTTCTTGTGGTGTGTTTTATGGGGGATTGAAGCCACAGTTTTCAGAGGAATATTGGTGCTTTGCCTGTCCATGCTCCTAGGCTTTGTTTCTTTCTCTTGAATATTGTCATGTGGATCCTCTTATTGTCATGTGACAGGTTCAAGTTTTTGATCCAAACATTTTTCAGGGTACCCTGAGTTTTATTTGCCTAATTAGAAAATCACACATAACATAGCAGGAAAACAACCCTCTCCTCCATCCCCCAACTCCTGTGAGTGGTATGGGAAGAGACACTTAGGATCGTAAGTCCCCAGAATTTTCCATGAGATGTCAGTTTCCAAGTCCCTAAGTCACTTTTGAAAATGAGCCTTAGGTGCTTTGAAAATTACTAAATTCAAGGCAGAAGAAAGCAATGCAGAGGGCACTGAGGTAGCTTTGGAATAGCTGTTGGTTCTCAGCTGGTGTAACTCAGTGTAACTCTTTTGAGCTCAATGGAATCATGATGATTGATACCAACTGAGAACCTGGCTGGCTGAATTTTCAAGTAGGGTGCATTTTCCTCACAACATGTCCTTTTAAAGTTGGCTCTGAAATGACTTGCTTCTGAGAGGAGGGAGAAAGCGACAGCCAACTGGCTTTGTTGTTTTTTTATAAGTTAGGATTTAGGCTAAGGTTAGAATCTTAAATATACAATAGCTGTAGCTTTGGAAGGAGTCAGTTTAATCGGTTACCACAGTTATTCTACCATCTTCCAGAAAGTATTTTTGCCCATCAATATTTACCAAAATTCAAAGCAATGATTTTTTTTAAAAAATATTATTATAAGTGAAAAACAAATCTTCAGGGACTGTAATGTGTGTAAATAGGCTTTGGGGTAAGAGATGAAGTCCCAGCGTGTATATAAACATGCTCTCTGCCATCAATGGCTGAGTCACTACACAGAAGCGGGCTTCTCTGCCAGGTTGGTTGTTTCCAGCAGCACAGAAGCTGGAGCCTGCAATTTGCAGTTAATGATGATATTAATAATTAATAGTAGTAAATAAAAATGTGTGGGCCTCAGTTTAAAAATTACTGTGAGAGACAGAGAGGATTTCAAACAAAAGTATGGTCATCCTTTTATTAATCACAATCTCCCCACTGGCTAATAAACTCACAGTGTCGTGACATTTTTCCAAGGGAAGCTGCAGTTTGGGGTCACTCTGAGATTTGGATGGGATGTTGACTAAGATGACTCTTTGTCATAGGAAGGGTATATTATATTTTTAACCCTTTTAAAAAAAAGGTTAATCAAGAGGCAGTTGTGTAACAGTTGTGGAAATTGGTTGAGTTACAAAAATTAAATTAGGCTAGAAATAAATTTTAAAATAACCATCTTTCAAAAGTGAGAAGTAATTTTGGATGCCCAAATTGAATCACCCTAAATGGACCTGGGGTAAAATTTTCACAAGTACCTACATCTAATTTTCAAAAGTGACTTAGGCACTTTGGGCTAGATTCACAAAGGAACTTAGGTGTGGTGACACTGAGAGTGACAACTAACTTTTAGGCACAAGAAAAATCACTGGGATTCATAAAGCCTGGGTTTGGTGCCTGGACTCCCTAAGCAATGAGTTGGGAGAGATAAGTGCCTAAGAATGGGATTCACAAAAGCCAGCGTGGTGGGTTGCCTAACCTAGCCAATGAGGAGGGTGTGTGCTAAGTTCTACCCCTCTCAGGGTTAGATTCCTATCTTTGCTTGGGATTTGCAGTTGGAAACCCTCTACTAGAGTCAGGTATCTAAGTCTTTTTTGTGCCGCTGAAGGAGAATGAAGACCTCCCTCAAAACGTTTAGCCCAGGATACTCACCTTGGATGGTGGAAAGCCGTACTCAAGTCCCCGCTTTTCCTGATGAGAAGAAAGGATTTGAACAGGGATCTGCTGGTCAGATGAGTGCCCTAACCATTGAGCTATAGGATATTCTAATGTGGTACAGGGGTCCCTCAATCTCTCCTGTTGAAGCTGTGAATAAATAATTAAACACTCACTTGAGCAGAAGAAGGGGATTCTGGGTCTCTCATATCCTGGGTGAGTGCTCTCAGCACCAGGCTATAGAGCAGGGGTGGGCAAACTTTTTGGCCCGAAGGCCACATCGGGGTGTGAAACTGTATGGAGGGCCAGATGGGGAAGGCTGTGCCTCCCCAAACACCCTGGCCCCCACCCCCTATCCGCCCCCCTGAGTGTCCCCCTCAAAACCCCCGACCCATCCAACACCCCCTGCTCCTTGTCCCCTGACCACCCTCTCCCAGGACCTGCTGCTGGGATCCCACCTCCTATCCAAACCCTACTGCTCCCTGTCCCCTGACTACCTCGCAGGACCCCGTGCCCAGCCCCCATACTGCTGCATGAGCATGATGCCGCAGCCCCCTTACCATGCTGCTCAGAGCGGCAGGAGCTCGCAGTCCCGCTGCCCGCATGGCGGCATGACTGTGGGGGAGGGGGGACAGCAGGGTAGGAGCTAGGGGCTAGCCTTCCCAGCCAGGAGCTCAAGGGCCAGGCAGGATGGTCCCGTGGGCCGTAGTTCACCCACGTCTGCTATTGAGTCATTCTCATGCTCTTCCTGGCCCATGACCATTTAATGAGGGCAACACTGAACATTGTGGTTTCAATTTTACAAGGTCTTCAACATGCATAACTCCTTTTGAAAATCCCACCCATATAGTCCTTCCAGCCTTTGACAGGGCCCAGTCCTGCAAGGTGCTGAATACCCTCAACTCCTGTTGATTTCAGGAGGGTGTTGAAGACCTTGTAGAAATGAGGCCTCAATGCAAAAAATAGTTAAGTAATCTAACCTCAGTAGGACTCATGCATGTGCTTAAAGACCTTGCGGTCTTTGCTGAATCGGTCTTTGCCTTTGTCTCTAGTTTATGCTCCAAGCTCCACTTTTAAAATAGTAAAGATGGTTCATATGGCTGAAGCTCCCTAGTGTTTTATATATACAGGCTAATACTTTCTAGATAAAAAATAGAATACAGGTAAAATTGTTGTTCAGAATTAAATATTATAGAATAGACCCTATTCCCAGATTAAAAAAACAAAACAATTCAGTTAATCTTACCAACAATTTAAGGAGGAAAATATTAACAGATATTTCTAGATATATAAAAAAAATTAAAACTCATAAAATGCAAAGTTAAGGATACTCCTTTTTCTTTTTCTCTTCTCTTAATTAATTTAAGTGTAAGGAGCTTCATATAACCTTAATTCTGCCCATATACCCCTGTCAGCTTGAGCAGCTTCTGTGGGAGGTGGAGACATGGCTGACAAATAGACCAGCTACTGTACTTGGCATATTAAAGTCCAGATACCTTGGCAACCTATCAAAGAACCCTGGCAGGTGGAAACATATTGACCCTCCACATAATTTGTCTTTAGAAGCATTGGAGTTGCTCAGTAATTCTGCAGTCAGAAACCTTCAAGTGCATGACAAGGAAGAAAATAAATTTAATTAATGAAACTGGCTTCCATTTCTAGCTTCTATAGTTTGTTATAAACAGTGAATAAAAAGTTGATTTGAAAATGTTGAAAAATATTTTGACAGTACTCATTGCTATATAACTGCTATTTGTAAGGGCAGCATTAAAACTGTTACTAAATATGATATGCTGTTAAATAAGTCCATGGAAGTAATGTAATACTGTGAGAAAACTTACTATGATCTCACTGCAGAATTACATTACACAAACCGTGTAACTCTGAAAAGTGACTGCAACAATTACACCTTCTTGATCAACAGATCTACTACCTGTGTGTATTCAGAGACAGCTCTGTTTGCTTTAGTGACAAAAGTTATTACTCCTGTTGGCACTGCAGAGACAACCCAGCTCTGAGAGCGAGTGAGTTGGATTCTATCCCTGACTTGCACAGCATCAACAGAATTGTTAACTCATTTCCAGAAGTGAGGTCAAAGTCTGCCTTTACTTACACCTGGGCAATTTGAAAACAGGGGGGTCGCACAAGTTCAAGTACAAGCAACATTTGCTCTCAGAATATTTATCACTGATGATGATACATAAGCTAGTCAGAGCACAAATGGATTTCACAACCTAGGCTGAGTCTGCAGAGCCGACAATTAGATAAATCACCTTTTTATGTGTCAGTGGAACCAATCTGTTATGGAAGACACAGAGACAATAAACATGGAACCCCATGCTACCACACATTAGAGTAAAACCATACTTTAAGTCCAAAGGAAATCAAATACAACAATCAGACACAACTGCTCCAGCCTACAAGCAGTCCTCTTCATTGTCATGCCTACCCCTTGGGGTGCCATGAATTCTGACCACTGCATATTCGGTCCCAAAGGAAGAGATACCTTTCTCTACGCAACAGCAATTAAATCTGGACAATTAAGAAATGTTGCTGACATCTCAGGATGCACAGTCTTCTGAGACTGCAGTGTGAAGGTATGTGGGAATAATCAGAATCGTTATTTGTATTACTATAGTCTATAGGATCCCTAGTCCTAGGCTTGGTCCAGACACAGAACAAAAGATGTTTCCTGCCCCCAAGATCTTATTGTAAGAAGGATCCTCAGCTTTCACACCAGGAATAATTGGAATGAAAGGAAAATATTAGGGTTTGGGTTTTTTTTTTTAATTTGAGGTGAGGCCAACAAAATATTTTGAATTCTATCCCACTTAGAGACGTCACATACACACAACTCCTTGTTCAAAGGGTCCTATGTCAGGCAATAGGAAATGCTCCCTTGCTAGAAGAATATTCCCCCTCTTAACATATGCTAAATGTACAGCTATAGTTACACTGTATTTTAATTTACTGAGAAACAGCTACTCAGGGGGCTTTAAAAGTTATTGTAATTACTCTTGAAAAAGTCACATAAGGTTTATTTTAAAATAATGTATTAAATTAATACATTCATTTAATTTTTAATCTGTTTACTGAATACAGGTGGTCAGGGCCTTATTTTTATCTCACATCTGAAAGACAGCTCCTGCATGAGTACAATCCCTCTTAGCACTGTGCTGGATCTTTGGTTCAATATTTACACAATGGGAAGAGCAAATCATAGTGAATGACCAGCAACACTTTCTACAGAACTCAAGGTCTTCCTCCAAGCTCTCCCATGCAAATACTGAATAGACCTTTACCTGCTTTGCTTGTGCATGATGATGAATATATAATCTGAACCCCTGAGCCAACAAGGCATATAAACATGTGATTAATTTTAAACGTATGAGTGGTCCCAGTGGCACTCTGAAGTCAGTGGCACTGTTCAAGTACTTAAAGTGAAGCATGTGATTACAACCCTGATTCAGGAAACCATTTAAACATACCTTTAAAGTTGAAGTTAAGCATGTGCTTAAGTGCTTTTCTGAATAGTAATAAACTTTAAGCACATTCTTAATTGCCATGGATTTCAATGGGATTTAAATGCTTAGGTGCTTTTCTGAATAAGAATGGTTTCCTGAATCAGGCCGGCCTTAGCACCAGATACTTAAGGGTACTTAGGTACCTAAAGATACAGATAGGGACATAGTGGGATTTTCAAAAGCATGTAGGCACCTAGCACCCATTGAAATCAGGATGGCAGATTTCAATAGAGTTAGGCCCTGACGCACATTTGTAAATCTCACTAGGTAATTATCTGCATCCTTAGGCACCTAAATATCTTTAAAAATCTAGCCCTTTTGGATTGCTGCTGTGCAATAGCAATGAACATTTGTTTCAAAGTTTAATGAAGAGGGTGTTCTCCATTTCAGAAATATTGCCTTTCACAACATGTGCATGAAAGGACTCTTTTCCCATTAAAACCCATGAGAAATGAGTTTTCAGTGCAAACTGCTTTTCACCTGAAAGGGGATTTGACATTTTGAATGTTGTGTGTGTGTATTGTTTGTTTGTTTAATTTCACTTAAAAATGGGGCTGTTTTCATGTGAGAAGTCCTGGCATCTCCAGGGTTTTTGTCCAATAATTTAAAAATTTGAAACAAAATCAGAGAACCTCAGTGGAAAGTTTTCTTCAAGTATGTTTTGCACATTAGAGTGTAGAGCAAAAGGGTAGTATCCCTTTAAATAGTTTGTATGTTCTCTGGTAGTGCTCACTACCTTCTATGATTTGGAAATCAACCAGAGAGGCAGTGTACATATGTAAGTAGGCCTTGAAGGTGGTCTATATTTAGTAAACATTGTTATAACTTATTTGGATCCCACTATGTCCATGTGGTTCCTCCATGCTACTGTTGTTGTATAAAGAGCAAAATACATAGCCCACACCTCTGCTGCAAGCAGTCTGAGCACATCTGAAGCATCTGCTGTGCTGAAACAGCTGTCTTTCTCACTTTTGTGCAGATGTCTTCATCTCTGATCTGTGGCAGAGCAGCGGTAACACAACATAAGGAACGGCATCGCCGTAACCAAACTTTTTCAGTCAGACAAATCCACAAGCGTCCCCTGCCACTGAATTCAGAATAGAGCATTGTGAAGGATTTTACAGCCCTCCGCTAATCTCTTCCTGTTTCTAGGGCCAAGAGCTGCAGAACACAGGCAAGAAAGAAGGTCTAGTGAAGTGGGGAGACACCATCTGCAGTCTGCACCGTCTGCACAGCAATAGTTTCTTCATATGAAACATTCAGTAGGGAAAGTTGGAATGGAAACCCAGCTCTTTGGAACAAGATATTTCCAAATCTCAAAATTTGGCACTATAGCTTGTTGGTGCTTTTATTATTTATTTATTTGTTTGTTGAGTGCCAGCAATGTGCTCTTCATGCAGCACATGCATTGTGGAGTCGCTCCTTAGTTAAGGTTCTCAAAAAGAAAAGGAGGACTTGTGGCACCTTAGAGACTAACCAATTTATTTGAGCATAAGCTTTCGTGAGCTACAGCTCACTTCATTGGATGCATACTGTGGAAACTGCAGAAGACATTATATACACAGAGTACTGTTACTCTGAAACCTGTCATTAGTTAAGGTTGCAACTGAGTTTCCACTTCAAGCCTGATTTTTGTCCCTTCGAATTCCACACACACAAAAAGTCACATCAACCAGAAAATTGGTAGGTTTTATCTGGGACCAAGGTACTATTATTTTGCTACACATTTTGAAGTGAGTTCGACAAGGGGCTTCTGAATTATTGTAACACTTTAAAAACAGAGGTGTTGAATACAGTTCCACAGTTCTTTTTGTGTGTGTGCAACACTTTCTAGCCACCCCTTGCCCCTCAAAAAAAACAAAAAAAGCAAATGAAAACCAAAACCAACCTATCCCCTACCTCCTACCCCTGACCCCTTGAAACAAGGAAAAAGGAGAGAGAAAGAAAACGACTTCACATGGCTCCCCTAGCTCAGGTCTAGTGGCCAGGACCAAAATTTAATTGATGAATGTGAGATTATAAATGTTATTAACATTCTCTTCAGGAATGTCACTAATGCAAGCTCAGTACAGCCACTCCAGTGGTTGCAGAAGACCTAAGGTTTGCTGGGGTTTCTCTCTTCTTGCTTGCCTGATGAGGGTCAAAGGAAGGTGGAAAGTGCACTCTTGAGCTCTTTTCCCCAGTTCTCAGCCACTCCCCACTGCTCCTAGACCTCCTGAGGTTCTTCAGCTGTGCTCAGTAGTTCTTAGCTTTCTGACACTCCTTTGAGAAACCATGGATGGAGAAGGCAGGGAAAAGCCAGTGCTTCCCCCTGCCTTCTCCTCCTGCACCATTAAAGTGCTCCTGAGTTTCCCTTTTTCCACTTGCTCCTCTGTGTTCCTGCCAGCCCTGCTACTCCCAGCATAGGGGAAATATCTATTCCCCTATGTTGTCATGCCTTCTTGAGGCCCCTCTCCCCTGCTCTTCCCCATGACCTTCCTAAAAGAGGCCACATATTTATATGTCGGGGAGAGCATCAGGAGTGCAAGAGGAGAAGGCAGGATTTGTACAACAACTGGACTGTTGTTCATCGGGTGGAGCTCAGCTGCTGTGAACCACAGAAGGTTCATCTGCGGCAGAAGCCGGGGCAGAACTCATGCTTCCTCTCCCTGCCTTCCCCTGCAGTGCTGAGCTGCTTCTCAGCTCCTTCCCTAGCCCACTGTGCTTCTTGCAGTTCTCCCATGTCGACCCACTAAAAGCCCACTCTCCCCTCATTCCTTCCACAGCCATGCTCCCCCACATAACCCCTTCAAGGGCCTGTGGCTTGCAAGGCTCCAGAATCATAAACTCACCTAGTGATGGGGGGCACGCAAGTCTCCTAAAGCTCATAGGGATTGTGGGACCACTGACAAAGGCTGTAACACTTATTGGGAGATTGATAAACTTATCCTGATGGAGCCCTATTTCTGTGCACCTCCTAAGGTTCATAATGGAAAATCTCCTCTCCCAAGGATCTTAGGAGTGAGATGAGTGAGTCCCCTGGTGTAGAACTCATAAAATGAGGAATAAAGGAGATAATCCCTTCTATTTAGGCTTTCTTCATGCTCTAGAACCATGCTCTGACTATGTAAAAAAACCAAACAGGGAAACTCCAACACAATACAAAAACTTTGTTAAGTAGAATATAAAGTTGCAGGGACATATGAGCTCTCTGGATACATATTATTTTACAAGAATGTTCAAGTAAATAAAGAAAAACAAATAATCAACTAGTAGGAATCTAGGAAATAAAGAGTAAACATTTCAAAGCTATTATTTAACCTAGAAAGGAGAAGAACTGGAAGATATTTTCTTGGATTACAAGAGGACACATTGTCAAACAGCATATAAAGGAGAGAGTGATTAGTTTTCACTATGAGAAAAAGGGTGATTTGAAAGTATTAATTTGTGATTGTAGAAGAAATAAAAAGAAATACGCTATCATGCTACTTCGTCAACCTGTGGAATTCATTACCACAGGCGGTTATAGAAATGCTGCTGCTGAGAGATTTCAATAAGGGCAAGATTATTTTTGACCAATAATATTAATAGTTACGCAAGCTAAGATAAGCATGATCAAAGTTCATGCTTCACGCTGATCGCTACAGGAGTCAAGAAGGATTCTTTACTTCCCATGAACAGAATTGCACGATTTAGTAGGCACCTAAGGCAGGGTTTTTTGTTTGCTTTGTGTTGTGTTGTTTCTTTTACCTTCTCTCAAGCATCAAGTATTGAGCATTGCTGGAGACCATTCACAAAGTTGATGGCCAAAGGTCAGATTCCATATGGATACCATTTACAACATAAAACGTAAAAAGTGCAGGGGGGAAAGTACTTTTAAATATATCTGCAGTAGAAGAGAGATGCATGGAAATGCATAAAAAGTTGTTCAAATAAAAATTGAAAATCCCTTAAGCAGCGTTCACAACTAATTTTTCATAAGCATTTGTGAAAATGATTTGCTTTGGTTTTTCATTTCACTAATATTCCCAGAAAGGGAGAAATTCTCACACATATTTGTACAAATATATGTTTGGACAAAGGTTCGTGCCAGACATGTTCAGGCAGCTATCCTGAGTTCTCTTTGATTTCTCTTCACCTCTTGTACAAAAGTTGTGATCACTGGGGGCAGAAACAGTACTAGGTGACTCTGGTGACCAGTCACAAAGTCATAATCAAACGAACGGTTTGCAATCAACTCACTTGCTAACCCTGATCCTCCAAGCTGTGGCATGTGTGCAAATCCCTGGGCCTACATGGAGTCCCCAACATCATAATCAATGGACAGGTGTAGAGGTCTGCTTGCATGGAACAACTTGCATGTTTAAGGCTAAAATGTTCATTAAGGGTCTGATCCTTCTGCCATTTAATGGTAGGGTGACCAGATGTCCCGATTTCATAGGGACAGTCCCAATTTTGGGGACTTTTTCTTATATAGGCACCTATTACCCCCCACCCCCATCCCATTACACTTGCTGTCTGGTCACCCTATTTAATGGTGACATTTTCATTAACTTTCGAGGTCATTGTCAGGCCCCAGAAATGATCAAATCCCTAAAAATTTGTCTGTTCACAGATAATTTGTGGACAGAGAGAGGCTACATTTTTGGAACAGTTTATTCTTTTTCATCTAATCTATTTCAGGCAGTGATATAGCACACTGTAACCCTGGCATTTATTCTCTATGCATAGTTCACTTTGCAATACATCGGCCTAAGTACTTAGCCAAATTTATAACTGTCCCTAAGATGATGGCTGTGATCACAGTAAGTGAAAAATATTGTTATAAGGAGCAGATCACCAATTTTTGGCAACAAAAGAATACTAGAGGAAGAAAAGGCTAAAACCACAGAGAAAGAGGTTTGAAGTTTTCATAAAGTATTTTAGCTTTGATCATAGGTATCAGAGTGTTCTACTTGATATCTGGGAAGAGTTTGAAATATGTATTTTAAATTTAATTGCTGTGGATGTTTAATCTGTTGTAACTTGTACTTGCAAGATTATTTTGGGGGGAAAACATAGTAAATATACTAGTTGATGATATCCCCTTTAATTAAACATGCTATATCTGCTTAGGTACACAGTGGAAGAAAATTAGATCAATTTTAAATATTTAAGAGGGTGGAATATAAATCAGAGAGATTATTATTATGAGCCCAGAAGGGATGCAGAAAGAATAGTTAAACAGAGATTAGTCACACAATATATATATATAGACCCAACATGAGTCTGATAATTTTCATAAACTATATACAGTGCTTTTGGGGATGGATTCTTTGCTAGCTTCTTGGCATAGTAAATAGGCGGGTCTGCCAAGGAGCTAGTTATGTGTCTCTGATGCTGAGGCCAGGTTTGTGCCAACTCCAGACCTACCCAGGGTGTGAAGCTATCAGCACTCAGGAAAATCCAACTCGCACAGATCTCTGCAACACGTGTCCTCAGCAACATGGTTATCAGAGCACATCAAACCTGTCCTCTGCATTCTCCACTGGCTTTTGATAGAATGTTGAGTCAAGTTCAAGGGCTTGGTTCTATCATCAAGATGTTCAATGGATTGGACTCAGGATATGTAAATGGCCACTAAAGCAGTAGGATGAGGACCATGGGGAACCATTTTGCTCCTGTGGTACAATGGAACACTCTATAACAAGGGTGCAGGAGACAGCATTCTCAGGGGCCAGTCTCAAACTGTGGAACGAACTGCTACAGGAATGAAGGCCCATTAAGAACCTCACTACCTTCCACTCCAAGTACGAAGTGCAATTTTCCAACCTGTCTTCTCTAACACATAGCCACATACACATAAAAACCAAAAGGTGATGTTGAACATTCTTCTACCAATTGGGGAGAGGATGAAAGGACATCATGACAGATGTTAGTCACTTAAATTACTTAATGGACTACTGGAAGGTGCTCTGATACTATGGTGAGAAGAAAAGGAGTACTTGTGGCACCTTAGAGACTAACCAATTTATTTGAGCAATACAAAGGGCAATACAAGGATCTTGCGTAGAATAGAAAAGAAGTTGATGTAAGTTCTGCCAACTAGTAATGCTCTGCAAATGACCATCTACTTGCTGGGAATAACTGGAGCACAGCACATGCTGGCTATGCTCTGTCCCTGGCCCTCCTATCCTGGAGACACCCATTGCACAGAAGGCTGCAGGGGATGTGGCATAGTAGCAACTACACTCTCAACACTTGCTGGGAACTCCCATGCACATGGTGGAGTCATCAGCAAGGGAGATGAGGTCTGTCTCCATTCTTGTTGTGCTGCAGGATCAGGGCAAAAGGAGCAGAGTGGGTGGTGGGTCACACCTCCTCTGGCACAGTGAAACTCTCAACAGTAAGAATAAAACTCATCTGTGCAGAGTCAGAACTTTCTCTGGGGGAAGTTCAAGACTGTGGAATGAACTCCCCCAACAACTAAGGACCATGGCAAAGCCCACCAAGTGCAAGGCACATTTCTTTGACCATCTCTAATATAATCACATAGCCACAGTTATATATATATATATATATATATATATATATATATATATATATATATATATATATATATATATTAAAAAGACACACCCTACAAAACAAGACACTCCACTGCACACTTCTCCCTTTGGAGAGAGGATGAGAGAACAAATAACATATGACAGATGTATAGTTACGCTGCTTAATGCATTACTGGAAGGTGTTCTGATATAGAAAACCTGAACAGAATAGAATAGAACAAAATAGATTAGAATGAGGAGTACCTCCACTACCCCTCTCCTGTTCAGATCACCCTAGTCACCGGAGCTATTCAAAGGAAATGTTTAAATACTAGCAGTAACCTTGTTAGCCAAATGCTTTTATCTTTCCATTTTCATTTAGGGCTACATTGTGCCCTTAGAC
Source organism: Caretta caretta (assembly GCF_965140235.1). NCBI lineage: Eukaryota > Metazoa > Chordata > Testudines > Cheloniidae > Caretta > Caretta caretta. Next base: position 248,294,372 of record NC_134206.1, read on the forward strand.
ACAGACTGGAGTGAGGGTTGATGTGCTGGTGCACCAACTCTGGGGAAGCATTGTGCTCCTGAGCAGTGTCTGTGAAACACAATTCATCCCTGAGGATGAGGATGTGCACAGGTCCCACATGGCCACACAAGGTGTGAGGAAATCTCATTCCTCCTTACTCCCCTTATGCAATTGTGTTGGAGCACAGTCTAGCCACGAAGTAGGCAAAGTAAGGCTGTTGCAGCAGAGCTGCTGTCTTTTTGTTTGTTTAGGAGTATTGCCACAGGCAATGGCAATAACAATAATAACATGGCAAACAAATGCTGCTGTGTCTCAGTTTAGACTGTAAGTCCTTCAAGACAAAGACTGCCTTTGAATATGTGTGTACGGTGCTGTCAAGGTTCCTTCCCCACTCTGAACTCTAGGGTACAGATGTGGGGACCTGCATGAAAATCTCCTAAGCTTACTTTTACCAGCTTAGGTTAAAACTTCCCCAAGGTACAAATTAATTTTACCCTTTGCTTTTGGATTTCCACTGCCACCACCAAACTGGGTTCCTGAAAAAACAGAGTTTGGACACATCTTTCCCCCCAGAATCCTCCCAACCCTTGCACCCCACTTCCTGGGGAAGGTTTGGTAAAAATCCTCACCAATTTGCATAGGTGACCACAGACCCAAACCCTTGGATCTTAGAACAATGAAAAAGCATTCAGTTTCCTTACAAGAAAACTTTTAATGGAAATAAAAAAGAAAAGAATCACCTCTGTAAAATCAGGATGGTGAATACCTTACAGGGTAATTAGATTCAAAACATAGAGAATCCCTCTAGGTAAAACCTTAAGTTACAAAAAAGGCACACAGACAGGAATATTCATTCTATGCAGCACAGCTATTTTCTCAGCCATTTAAAGAAATCATAATCTAACACATAACTAGATTACTTACTAAATTCTAAGACCCCATTCCTGTTCTGTCTCCAGCAAAAGCATCACACAGACAGACCCAGACCCTTTGTTTTTCTCCCTCCTCCCAGCTTTTGAAAGTATCTTGTCTCCTCATTGGTCATTTTGGTCAGGTGCCAGCGAGGTTACCTTTAGCTTCTTAACCCTTTACAGGTGAGAGGAGCTTTCCCCTGGCCAGGAGGGATTTTAAAGGGGTTTACCCTTCCCTTTATATTTATGACAGGTGCTCAGCACAATACAGCTTTGATCCTGATTGTGGTCCTTGGATGCTACTGTAATGCAAATAATCAATAATAATAATGCAACCAGGAAAGAGCAGTGGACTGGCAAGTGACCCCAGCACCAACCAAATAGTGACTGTACATGGGCTATTCTCATTATTCATTCCTACACAGTGCTCCTTGCTCCATGAGACAGCAAAGGAATCCAGACTCTCCTATCTCTTGAAGCACAAAGTAAAAGTGAGTCTGTCAAGAAGAGACCAGTGGTTGCATAGGCACAATCCAAGAGAAGTGCAGGTTTAGCCTATCCTGTCTGGAATGAAAGGATGGGGCAACAGAATATACAAGGGGAAGTAAGGAATAATAATACTTTTCCACTCAGTGAGGCTCTGAGGATTTATTTAATACATGTAAATATCCTTATCTGAAAGGCCTATAGAACTTCAGGTATGGGAAGGGGTTGTCTAAGATCCTCCCTCATTTCTCCACACTTAGACCCTATCTAGATTGAAGACTTGTCCTGATTACAGCCATCAGTGTAGCAGCATCAGTGCAATCTCTAGTACAAACAGGCAAAGCTCCTATTTGCACTGGTTAAAATTTTACTTGTTTCAAGCAGGTGTAAGTTCAACTCATGCAAATAGCAGCTTTGCCTCATCTGGACAGGGAAAGAGTCGGGAAAAGAGAAGACTGAGGTGGAACATGATAACAGTTTTCAAGTACGTAAAAGGTTGTTACAAGGAGGAGGGAGCAAAATTGTTGTACTTAACCTCTGAGGATAGGATAAGAAGCAATGGGCTTAAATTGTAGTAAGGGAGGTTTAGGTTGGACATTAGGAAAAATTTTCTAACTGTCAGGGTGGTTAAGCACTGGAATAAATTGCCTAGGGAGGTTGTGGAATTTCAATCATGGGAGATTTTTGAGAGCAGCTTAGAGAAATACCTGTCAGGGATGGTCTAGATCAGTGGTTCCCAAACTTGTTCCACCGCTTGTGCAGGGAAAGCCCCGGCGGGGCGGGCCGGTTTATTTACCTGCTGCATCCGCAGGTTTGGCTGATCCCGGCTGTAGAATCTGCGGACGCAGCAGCTAAACAAACCGGCCCGCCAGGGGCTTTCCCTGCACAAGCGGCAGAACCAGTTTGGGAACCACTGGTCTAGATGATATTTGGTCCTGCCATGAGTGCAGGGGGGGACTGGACTAGATGACCTCTCGAGGTCCCTTCCAGTCCTATGATTCTGTGCTAGGGGATTAAACTGGTGTATAATCAGGGTACATCCCCATTATTCACATGGTCTTTTACCACCTTCAAAAGTCCCACGTCAGGCTATTGTATTCTTTCTGGCCAAGGAGGACTGAATACTATTCCTTCCCTAAATTGGCCAGACCTAGAAGAAGTAGAGCATCCTGTGAGAAGTGGATGTAAAAGCTACCATTTTGATTTGGGACTTCATGCAGATGGCCTTTTGCCTTTGCCACATCCCTTGGGCCTGATTCTCCACTGCCTTGCCTCTTGGGTTGCCATTTACACCGGTGTATCTGTGAGTGGACAATTCTGATTTGGGCACCCAATCTGCCCATGTGTAAATGATGACATAAAAGCTCAGGCCTCGTGTGCATAGGATTCAAATCCCTGGCCTCTTCTGAACAACAGAAAGCTCCCACTGCACCCCAGCCGAAGGATATGAAGGAAACAGAGTTGAAACCCATAGTTTCCACTCCACACCATGGGGATAATTTGTGCAGGGGCGAACGGGGCCCATAGATTTCACCATACTTGGTTAATTGCTCTGATAGTTTGAAAGGAGAACCATGCATACTTTAGATGTGGTCAAACTCTGCTGCTTCTTGCTCATTGCTTTCAATGAACTGCTCATCCCTTGCTTTTGACAGGCACAGGCCTCTTTAAAACTGGTGGGCATTTCTGGTTATCATAAGGTCGTTAATGTTTCTGCTAACCAGCTAAGAAGCATCCAGCTGTTAAAAGCCTTTAACTGGTGAGTTTGCACTTTTGCAGCCACTGGGAGGTAGATAAAATAAATAACCTCAACTTACAGAAGTACCAAAAGTGAGACACGGTAGATCTCATTGAAGTCAAGGGGAAAAATAGATAATGGTGGCGGAATAGTTCTCCCAATTCAAGGCTGTTCAGACCTTGAGCTCTGCAAAGCTACACTGGAACATATGAGATCTTCCATAATGCAGCCAACAGTCAGGCCTATCAGTCACTACTTGGGATTCAGCCATCCATGGCCAGTAACTGCTGTCACTGCACCAATGCATAGACAAGGAAAACTTTGATTTGTACCCATTGAAACCAGTGTAACCTCCTCCAGTACATGCCATGACTTTCCTTGTCTACAGTTGAGGTGTGCACCTATGCAGTTAAACTGGTTGCTGGCCACCAATGGCTTAATCTGAGTTAATCCTAAATTTAAACAAGGCTTTAGTTCCTCAAATCATTCTCCAGCAGTGACTAATACATAAAGCCTTATGTACTCCATGGAAAGATGGATCTAAATTCTGTCCCATGGTACCTGGATTTCATAGCACACTGGTGCACCAAGCTGGAAATTCTGTAGCAGCTTCATCTGGAATAGACAATGGAGGGTTTTATTGGCTTAAATTTGAAAATTAATAATGCAGTCAGCCCAATAGCTCCTGTGTTATTTGGTTTGAATTTAAATCTAATGTGTTTCCATTATCTAACATTTTTACTCTTCTGCAAACATTTTGATTGACAATACTTAACTGCATTGCAGAGGCTGTCTGGGAAAGCCAAATGCTTGGCAGGGAGAAATCGGGGTTTTGTCCTGGGAGAAGATGTGGGAAGCCGTTTGGGATTATGGGATAAGCATGTTAGTTGGATGTTTCTGGAAGATGTGTGACTAAATCCCCTGCATTCCTTTGAAAATGTCAGCCTTAACCTCTGTGCCACATGTTCTCTACCTGTATAATGGAGACACAACCTATCCCAAGGGGTTATTAGAAGGCATAAATGATTCATGAGTGTCAAAATGCTTTGAGATCCTTGAATGAAAGGTGATGTATAAGTGTAATGTGTTGTTGTGTTGTCTTTTCTCAATGGCTTTCATATCAAAATTGTTCAGTTTACAAATCAAAACATAGTTTTCTTAACTGCCACTCTGCAAACTGAACCTGGACTTGGAAAATGAAATGTATTTCTTCTGCATCACCAGTAACAAACGTTCAGCATTCAGAACTGAGCTGGCACATTTATTAATGATATGTTAAGCAAAATAGCATCCAGCTCAGTTTTCCATAGCAGTGTTGGCTCTGCAGTGCTAACAGTAATAAAAACAGCATTCCATTTTGTCACTAAAGGGAACAGATGTGATTCAAAGATACATAGAGGGAGCCAATATGTTGGCAATGGCACCATTTTTAAACAGTTGCTTTTCTTGCTACAATAACATTTTAAGGAACAGTTTGTGTCCGTGTTTAATTGTTTTGTTATTTATGTAGAAATAAAATATAATTTGATCGTGTTGCCTTCCATGAAGTGTGAAGCTGCATTTGTAATAGTCTTAGAAGAAGGAAAAGGCAATCTGAAATGGCTGAACAATAACTATACAGAGTCATACACTGGAAAAGGAAATTTAACATGCTGGGAGGAGGGAGAAACTTCTAAATGGTTGATTTTAATCTTGAAAAAGCATTTAGCCACAGGGAAGCTATAAGGTTAAATGAAAAAGGAGAAAGCTCTTTGAGTTGTACTAAGAACAGAGTGGTCTGCACATCCCGGTAACTGGCTGCTGTTCACACATTTGAGCTTGCACAAAAGAACGTGCCACAGAAGAAATGTGGTGCATCCCAGTAAAATTGCTAGCCATGTATTATTGTACAAAACACAGTGTGTTTGCCCTTCTCTCTTTATGATGGTGGACATGGGACTACATCTGTAAAGGGAAACTTCATGGATTTGTCCTCCACCACTAATCTCCTCAGAGATTTTTATTTCGAAGAGAGAGTTATCTGAATGCAGAGGAGTAGAAATTGGGAGGCTGCGGACCTTAATCCTATAAGAGCAGAGCCTAACCTATTTGGCAGTGAGGGCATTGTAGGGAATGATCTAAACTCAAACTTCACCCTGACAGAGAGCAGTATTTTAATTGTTAGATCATCTCTTCCAATCTATGAGAGATTTTTTTGCATTTTGACAGTTTAAGGGGAGCATGCTACATAGTATTATTTGGGGCCAAATTCCATCCACAGATAAATGTTAAACCATGGTCTGTTGCACTTATATAGTATTCTCCATCCCAGGATAAAAGGTGTGCAACTTAAATGGTACTCTATGAGCGTATCTGGGGTGAAATTCTGGCCCTACTGAAATCATAGGAGTTTTGACATTGACATCAAGAGGGCCAGGATTTCACCCCTGATGAGAAATAAGTATTTATTAGATAACCTCTTTGTCTATATTTTTGAATATGGCTTTCCCCAACATCATTCCATGTGCTGGAATGGGGTTTCTTTTTACTGGAAAGGCTAATGTTTAGGCCCCCAAATCCCAAACTCTTCTACAGTACTCTCCAAATTTGTCTGACTTTTTATTTATTCATGAGTGGGCCAAATTGTGCTCACCTACTTTGACAAATAGACCCTTAGTCAGATGATCAGGATTTCACCCAACGAGGACTTCGGAATGGTAAAGGTCTAAGTGCCATTATTGTTCTTTAGTTTCATAATCAATTTGTATTTATGTTTAATCATCTTTTTGAGGCTAAAGTGGCCGATCTGATGCTCATATTATGGGAGCAGCAGCATTAAGCATCTTGGAAGCACATACAACTGAAAATCCACCCTATCTTTTAATTAGTTGTTAGTGTAGACTGAGGTAGTAACTATTGTTTCCAAAAAGAGGAGGACTGTCCTGCCAAGGACAGGGTATTATATTAAGCATTTGCCAGTGGATGGAGTGTGTGTGGACGTGGTAGGTTGCAGCAGGTCATGGAGTTTCTAAGGGCTTGTCTACACGGCCCTGCAGTTCAGACTACACGGGTGTGAACAGCAGTGTGCACCAAAGTGCTGCACTGTAACTCCCCCATGTGGACACAGGGGACAAGAACTAAAAGGTTCCTACTTTGCATTAATGCAGACATGTTTGAAAAGGACTCTGTTAATGCAAACTAGGAACCTTTTACTTCACGCCTGCTGCCTCCTTTCAGGGGAGATACAGTGCAGCACTTTGGTGCGCACTGCTATTCACACACTTCTAGTCTGAACTGCAGGGCGGTGTAAACATACCCTAAGTCATTTGCTGCATTTTTATCTAAAGTACTGGAAATGTGCAAAACAATAGCATGTGAACACACTGTCATCATCAGACTGCCATAGTCTAAGTCAAGTTTTCATTGCTAGTGAAATTCTCTTTACTCTTTGCACAACAACAATAGGAATATGAAGAAACCATATGGGCTCAGCCTGAGAGTCAGGGCGCCATCAAAATCCTGTCTGGCTTCCTCTGGAGTTTTGTCAAAATCAACATGGTCCTATAAATTTTTTCTGTTTTGATTAATTAGTATTTTCTGGAGAAACATTCAATTGAGAAATTTCTATTTAAAAGGTCTGGCTATGTATACACACCAATCCCAAGGAGCAGTGGCCCTATCTCATGGTTTTCTCAGAATATATTCTCTAAGAATTTACGAATTAGTGCAGTGTATGGTTTCACGCTCATGTATGCACAAAAGGGCACTTGAAGGGCAGTGGAAGGAGGAAAGTGATTGGCTTAAAGAATAAAATGAGCTGTTTGGGGATTGCAAATGTCAGGGGATTAGAAATAAGATAAATAGCTTTTCGTTCTAGAGTCCTGGTTCATACCTAAATCCAAGTCCAAAGCTGTTACTTTCTGGCACCTACACTGTGTGAACTTATCTCAGCCCAGTTTCTAGTACACAAGGGTCCACATCACAAAAGCCATCACATCAACTGGCATTAATTGGCACACTAGCTAGCAATCTCAGCAGACAGGTCAAGGACTGAAAGGTTCAGAAAACTGTAGGGTTGTCAGCAATCCTCTCTCCAGTTGTTGTATCCGACCCAAGATTTAGACAAATCCTTTGTGGTAATTGTGTAACATAAGCACTGGTCCTTTCTCTGCAAACTGGAGAGCCAGGGAAAGCTGGTGTTTGTGTTTACTGAGTGAACAATGCCAGTAGAGAATCCCCTTCGTGTTTACTGCACCTGAGTCCTGACTCGTCTGCTTCATGAGGGACACTGTATAAGATTGACTGACCCTTTCCCCCTTCACTACTGCTATATTTTAAACCAACCAACAACAAAATTCTAAAATGTGTCAGGGCTGGGGAGGGTCCCAAAGGGACATGCTGCAAGGACATTGATGTAATTAACCTCTCTGGCCACCGAATGCTTCTGTTGTCCCCCTGGACTACAGCAGAACTAAAGGCAACAAACAAGCCTCTTGAAGAAGGAAAGAAAGCGCAATGATATTCTTTTTTTCTTTTTTGGGGGGGGGAGGAGAGTAATATCTCATTTAAGCCCAAATGGTCTCCACTGGGGGATGGGACAAAAACTCAGTGGACCCTCGGCTGGGAAGTGAGGAAAGAGAGGGAAGTGCTGCCCCATAATACCATTCTCTCCTTGCTCCAGACCCCACAGAAGTCCCTCAGCAGGGGCATATGGAGAGGTGAGGGCTGGGAAGGAAGCACACTGTCAGGAGGCTGGGGAAGGAAATGTGTCCTCAATAGCACCACAGGGATTCTGCACAGGTGTTAATATTGGCTGTGTTTGAGCTTAGAGCTAATCAAAAACCAGAACTGGGAAAATCCAATAGTTTGACATTTATTTTAGTCTCAAATCACAACAAAAAGTTAAAATACCAAACTTTCTGAGAAATGAAAAGCTGCAAAAAATTGCAATTTGGAAATGTTTAATTTCATTTCAGGCCAGAGGTGAAAGTAAGCCAGTACAGTCTGGTACGGCGTACTCGCAAGAGCCGGTATGCCGTGCTGGATTGGACCGGCTTCCCCAGGCTGGTGATTTAAAGGGCCCGGAGTGCCCTGCAGCGCCGGAGCCGCAGGCCTTTTAAATCACCTCCCAAGCCCCGCTGCTGGAGGCCTGGGGTAGCGGCAGCAGGGCTCCATCGGCGATTTAAAGGGCCTGCTCCGCTGCGGTAGCGGCGGCCAGAGCTCCGGGGCCTTTAAATCACGCCTGAGCCCCGGCGCTCCCAGCCACCTCTGCAGCTGGTAGTTCTGGGAGTGATTTAAAGGCCCTGGGGCTCCTAGCCGCGGCCCCGTGGCCTTTAAATCTTGATTTAAAGGCTCTGCCTCTTCCGGTTGAGGCCACACCCCTGCTTAGGACTCTGGCATACCGGTAAGTCCTTTAAGTTACTTTCATCCCTATTTCAGGCTGACATTAATCTGTGTCTGCCTGAGACACCAAAGTGCCTCATGACCGTCGTAGTTCTGGGTCTTTCATACCTGTATTCTCCTCTATATACCCTTCGCCATGGATGGACTACATCTCCCGTGATACACACAGGCCTCTCCATGATGAATCCCACGATGCATCATAGCAGCTCAGCTACAGGATCAACAAAATGTTTCAAGATTTTCTTGATGGAAAATTCAGCCAAAATCAATCTTCTCCCATGACACATTTTGATGTTGATGAAACCCCATTTTCTGACAGAACAATGTTTCATTAGAAATTTTTCAACCAGACCTACTTTAAGCCCTTTCATACCCATTCATTCAGATGGAGTAAAATCAGAATCTAGCTTGGAACCATATATGTAGAAGATGTAAATACCTTTAGAAAATATAGTGTTCTCTCTGCAATGAAACTAAAGTGGTATTAGACTTTCTGAATGCAGTATTGCCCCTTAGAATAGGCAGACCCAATAACTGTCTATACCTACAATACAGGAGAGTGTGTAAAGTATACTTGGTAGCTTGGCTCCCAAATGGCAATATATAATTTGTGACCTCCAGTGACACAGTGTTCTGATCAGCAGGGCTTGCTGTTCAATAGTTTGCTCATTCATATGGTATTTAATGTTTGTACTTTCCTGTTCATAAAATATATCGCTCCATTTCACTATCATAAACAGTTATGACTTGTGTGTCGGTGGCAAAGTTTTACTGACGCACTGATGTTTCTCCAAAACCTGCCTCTACTTGCCAGGTTTCCTGCTCATTCAGGATTATTTTGAAGTGTGCTGATTTGGTGGTGCCAGAAGCTGTCTATGAATACCAGACATGGAGAAGCTGGTGCTTAGCCAAAAGATCTACTGTTACTGCCAGTAGGCACATGGCTACAACTAATTAAACTTTAGAAAAGTACATACCTGATTTTTCAACTACTGATATGTGTGCGTAATTTTACTCACACAAGTAGCTCCATTGACTTCAATGCAATTACTCTCATAAGGGTCAAGTTACTCATGTACATTAGTCTTTGCAGGACTAGTCCCCATATTAGTCTCTGATTTTGTTTAAGTTGATTGAAGTGTGGGTTGAAAACTGCCATCTTCACCATTCTACAGGTAAACTAAAGGACTCTGAAGATTTTAGTGCCTGTAATTGTGGGATTTTTAGGGGAGAACCACTGACAATGATTCCCCCCCACACAGGTATATTGAGAGATACAGTCCTGTGTTTTATTTATTTTTACTCCACCCCCTCCTCACAGAGACAAAGAAGTGCCCATCCCCAGCAGTCACACCCTGACTTAATATCATTTCACAAACAACCCCAAAACCAAATAAAAAACAAAAGTATCACAATCAACTTGTCTCCCCAGTCTAAAATAAACACATACCGGCAGATAACATAACTCCCCAGACAAACCGTAACTTCCCCTCGCCCTGCCTAGAAGACAAGGTGAGCCATGCATCATGGCATGACAGTTAACAGAACTAGGCTCTGGCAAACTGGGTTGGTTGGGATGGGGACGGAGAGGGTTTCCAAAGCTGAGGATCCCTTGTGGAGAATATCTTACTGAAAGTCCCTCTCATACCAAATTCACCGCCGTGAAAAACACATAATAAACTCTGAAATCTGCCTATTATAGGGGAGGGGAAGGGCTGCGGGTGCCCCAGACAGGGGATTTTACTGTGGGCCAGTCTCCAGCTACCAGTCCTGGCTCAGGCTGGGGAGGGATGGGACTTCCTCTTCCCCTGCAGGGGCCACTCCCAGAGGGGGGTCTGACCCATCTCCAGGAACCAACCCCAGCTGCAGAAAGCTCTGTGGCTGCTGAATGGGAGGCTGCCGGGAAAACCCAGAGGTATGGTAACTCCCACTCCCACTCTTCTGCACAGCCCATTTGTGGCACTGGCTTTAGAGCTTTGAAACCTGGTTGGCAGTCAGTGCAGATCCCAGAACATTTATATATCAATGTACTCCTGATGTGAAACTGTTTAATAATCAGGCTATCATATTCTGCCCTACCTTTGGTTTCAATGTTAGTCACATCAAGGAAGCACTATGTAAATATAATTTCAAGGCAACAAAGGAATGGATAATTGTGTCAAGGTCTCTGCATCAGAGAAAAAAGTTTCCCTTCTCTTCACCATTTTTTGATGGAAAAAGCTATTCGCCCAGCCGCTAACTGGGCATCCAGGAATAGCCAGGAACCAACATCACCCTGAAATTGGGCACCTGTGTAACAAATTGTGGTCAGACACCTTTAGTTAGGGATATCAGTGTAAATTCTTTCATTTCTTCCACCTGCTTTGCACAACCCATCAACATTCTCTCTATCTTATCAGAAAAAAGTCTCCTCCACCCAGCCCTTATGAAAGCCCTAATCTCTTCTAGATCCTGGGGGTATTTATTCCATTGCACTACACAAGGACAACAGCATGCTTTACTAGGGTGAATAAATATTATACCTTTTATTTTGCACATGGAGAAACTGAGAAAGTGAACAGCAGTCTAGAATACTATATATTGACTAAAATGGGTGTGTATTTGGCCTCAGTGAATGATACGGTGATAGCTCTGAAGTGAGATAGATTAAAGATAGGCAGGTTGTGGTGAGAAATTATGCCCCATCCCCGAATTAAAGGGCAAGAAATTCTTAAATTGACTTCCTAGGATTCCCCTTTATGGATTCTGGGCATAGTAGAAGTGTCTTGGATCCACAACCAGCAGGTCTTTAAAGGTAGTGGGGTTGAGCAAAATAATCTGCAGAGCAAAGCGGCAATAGTGAGTTTGTTTTAATGAGAGAGAGAGAGAGAGTGCATGGGGTGTGGCATCAGAACAGCCCTGCAAGGGGGATTAACTGGGATCTTCCTTTTATATGAATAAATTACATTCATACGCTTTCATTTTAGATATACAACAAATGCTAAATCTTTAAATCAAAATTGTTTCATTAGTGTGTACTAAGGCCTAAAGAAATGTGCAGTGATGCACAACTGTGCACTGACATTTTTTTCTGCACTTGGTTAAATTATCTACCAACCTACCAGAAGTGATGAAAATATCTAAAGTCTGCTATGAATTCAGCCCTCAGGGTTGTCCAATGCCAATCCCTTATGGAAAGATATTTTTCTTCTTGTGACCCTAGGCACCCCTGTATTCACACCCTATATACTACTGCAATAATAGCTGTACAAAATAGGTCTTGTAAAGTAGCATATGAAAGCTAATAACACACTGGTTATTAATATCATTGTAAAATGCAAGTGAGAACATTTTATGTGGAGTTATGATTTCCCTCTGCATGATGTTACTAGAACATATATAAGATCTAGCCTAGGAAAAGGTAATAAACATGTCTGTCATATACAAGGGAATGTGGATTTTCCTCAATTTACATATTAGCAGTAAACAAAACCATTAAGCTAAACTGGTAGGAGTTATCCTCATCTTGAGAGACAGAATTAACATGGCTCCTGCACCCCAGAGAGACACAGGAGACTGAATTCCCGGGAGGCCTTTCTGACTTGTAAAACAAAGACATCCCTGGGGGATATAAGGAACAGAGAGATTCCATCTTTATCCTTCACCTTAGGAGACAAAGAAAGCAAGCCATTTGGTCTCTTTGATAGGTTCTGGCCAGGCTGGACAGTAAAAAGCTGGAAAGGAGACTGTGGGTGAGAGAAACCCATCTTGAACAAAGACTGTATGATGCTCGATTCAGTTTGTCTTTTTTTTTTTCCACTTTTTTTCACTGCATGTTTTCACTTTTATTTGCTTGTCACCATCTCTACCTTTCTCTCTTTTACTCGGTATCACTTAATCCATGCTCTTTTCTTAATAAACTTGTTTCGCTTTCATTATAAATCTTCAGTGCTGGGTAAGTTCAGTGAAGTGTGGTCTTCTAGAAAGCTAACAGGTTGGAGTGTTTAACTGTCTCTGTAAAGCAAACCCAACACTTTTTCTGTGAGGGCCCAGTGAGAGGGGTTGGTCCCTGCAGCAGGATGATTTGGGGGTTTACTTCAGGCCTGGAAGGGCACTAAGGTCAGCCCACAAGGAATAGCCAGGTTGGGCAAAGCCAGGGTGAGGTTTGTGGGCTGGTGGCATACTGTTGGGGTCAGAGCTCTGGACTAAAGCTGCACAGCCACAAGGAACCCAGGGTAACGAGGCAGACAGTGACCAAAACCCTTACTGACCTGGGTGAACCCCAAAGTCTCACACTTCTTCTTTCATGGATATGTTTCCTAGTTTCATGTTCCCGATGGAGTATTTTGGCTTACCTTGGGGTATCTCATTATCTCTGGGAGACAATCCACTCTGGGCATGTGTGACAGGGTGGTCCATTCACTGCTAGGATGGCATCTCCTTCTGATCACTCTGGGGAATAACTCACCAGGTCAGCACCCCTTCCTGCAGGTGCATCCTGTCACTTCATCTCTCTTCTGGTCTGCAGCCCTTTGCACGCTCCACGGCCTGCTGCTGCCTCTTCATGACTCAACCCTCCAGCTAAGTCACTATTGTGGTTTCCCCTTCCAGAGGTTGGAAAGTCACTTCTCACATACAGGTTCAGGCAATCTTCCCATTCACTTCCCTACTGGTATCACTTCTCCAGTAGCTGGCAGGGGAACCCAGGCCCGCCCTCTACTCCAGGTTCCAGCTCAAGTCACCAGTCAAGGCCTGTTCCACCCTGTACCTTACTGCATTTCCTTGAGCCCTTCCCTAATCTTCTAGCGCTCCCTTCCTTTTCCAGGTCTGCCAGCTTCACCACTCCCTCCTCCCAGGGAGCAATTGCAGGCTGCATGTCTCTGCAGCCTCTATACACTCCTCCCAGGGAGTGACTGAAGCCTTTCCCCACCTTTGTTGTCAGCTTACCTACTTATATAGGTCCTACCTGTTCCTACAGTTGAGCTTCTTCAAATTAAGGCTTCCCTCTCAGTTTTAATTCTCTCCAACTTGCTGCCTAATAGGTTATTTGCCCCCTTCTTGGACTGCCTTAACCCTGTCATGGCAAGTGTGGGGACGACACCAGTCTGACACCTGGCGTTTCAGTATAATGACTTTGTGCAGGTAACCGTTTTCATTTGCTTTTCATTTGAGGGTGTATCTTGTACTAAGTAATCTCCTGTAGTATGATGAGTGGAACTGAAGAAAGAGGTTTAGGTTTCAAGAGGGACCGAGACTGGTGAGGGACCAGGAGCTCAAGATTGTAAGCTTGGGGACTGGCTGCTGGGAACCTCAGCAAGTAATACTGGCCTCTCAACATGTTTAATACGTCTCTGATTTCTACAGCTTTACTTGCTTGTAGCATCACTTATTGCTAATCAAACAATCCCCCACAAAAAAGGACCTTTCAATTGTATCCATTTTCAATAATCTCCCCAACCCCTGTGACTGATGGGAAAGGATTTTGTTATTAATTAGAAATGCATTTTAGCGTTTCTGCATGATTATAGATTGACAGGACTGGAGACTAAAATTCTCTGTTTATACTTCCCCGTGGCATTCGGCCCAGCCAATGTCCTTCACTGTGGACAGATTACCAGAGAACTTTGTTTTGGAAGAACCACCTCTGGGGATGAGACGAATGGTTCACGTTCTATGTCTATGCCATTCAGTGTTTGTTGTAGCTTATGAGACTACCCTCAAAAGAATACATCCGTGATCACCTAAGAACTGGCCTGGAAGCAGCAACTCATTTCACACAAACCAACAAACAGCTTTTGATCAGCCAAAATGTGTAGCTGTTTCCAGTTTGGGCTTGTCAAGGTTTCTTCCCCACTCTGAACTCTAGGGTACGGATGTGGGGACCTGCATGAAAGACCCCCTAAGCTTATTCTTACCAGCTTAGGTTAAAAACTTCCCCGAGGTACAAACGTTGCCTTGTCCTTGAACCGTATGCTGCCACCACCAAGCGTCTTACATAAAGACAAGGAAAAGAGCCCACTTGAAGACATCTTCCCCCAAAATATCCCCCCAAGCCCTATACCCCCTTTTCTAGAGAAGGCTTAATAAAAATCCTCACCAATTTGTACAGGTGAACACAGACCCAAACGCTTGGATCTTAAGAACAATGAAAAATCAATCAGGTTCTTAAAAGAAGAATTTTAATTAAAGAAAAGGTAAAAGAATCACCTCTGTAAAATCAGGATGGTAAATACCTTACAGGGTAATCAGATTCAAAACACAGAGAATCCCTCTAGGCAAAACCTTAAGTTACAAAAAGACACAAAAACAGGAATATACATTCCATCCAGCACAGCTTATTTTACCAGCCATTAAACAAAAGGAAATCTAACCCATTTCTAGCTAGATTACTTACTAACTTAACAGAAGTTCTGAGGCTGCCTTCCTGATCTGTTCCCAGCAAAAGCATCACACAGACAGATAAACCCTTTGTTTCCCCCCCCCTCCAGATTTGAAAGTATCTTGTCTCCTCATTGGTCATTTTGGTCAGGTGCCAGCGAGGTTATCTTAGCTTCTTAACCCTTTACAGGTGAAAGGGTTTTGCCTCTGGCCAGAAGGGATTTTATAGCACTGTGTACAGAAAGGTGCTTACCCTTCCCTTTATATTTATGACAGGGCTATTGTAGATTGAACAGGGGGTAACATGTTCTATATCCCATTAGCCTCTCTTGATACATCCTGTCCTTCTAAAGGACCACTTCTCTTCTGGATCTGTACAAGAAACTCAACTAGATATTGAGATCTTGTGGCTAGAGAGCAAAATCTCCCCCACTCCTCCTCCTGTCGTCCCCATATCAAATATAAAACCTACATCTTCTGTCTTTTAGTTTCATGCCTCCTGTTGGATTTAATGAGTTTTAGCCATGAGGGGGAGAGCTAACAACATGCATTGAAACTATCTAATAATTTTTGAACGGATTGTGCAGAAAACATCTGTTTTCTGCCCAGCTTCACTTGTTTGTATAAACTCATGGCTTCAAATGATTCAAAGCTGGAGAAAATACAACGAAAGTCAGCAGATCCACCTTACTTGTTGGCTTTCTGAGACATGCTCATCCCAATTTGGGCAGTAACTCTCTGTACATCAAAAAGAGACGTCAACCCTGTGAACAAAGCAAAGTAATGGAATTAAGGCTGGTTTTGTACTTTTACCCAAGATTTCATGCCAATTTCTGCATTCAGATTAGCAAACCTCTTTTTGTTTCCAGCCATGCCTGCACAGCTTTGCCCTCTTTCATTAATTCCATTGTGAGGTTTTGTCAATGCTTTCTTTACTGTGTATCTATCAAAATATAACTATCTAATTAAATAAAAGTATGTGGGAGATAATAAAAGGAGCAGGATTGGCATTATTGAAATGTATAGTAAGCCTGGAATTTGGAATGTCAAAAGTGTTCATTCCTTTTTACATGGGCTTCTAGTTCTTTTTTCCCCTTTACTATTTCTAATTCCCTCTTCGAAGCATAAAGATAACATTTCTTTGACCAGTGATTTGTCCTTTTCTACTTGGCAATGATGTCACTGTCAAAACAAACCACATAGCATTACATTTCTTTGCTCTTTCCAGTTTGCCTACTTTCCTTCATTATTAGATTCCCTTTCCCTCATTGTAGGACACACACACCCCTCAGACTGGGAACCTTCCTGGTCATGGTGGGAAAGCTCTCTGGGTCTGAAATCCAGGTGTGCTATGCAATAGCGAATTCAGATTGAATGTATTCTAGTTTTTTTCCCCTTTGCATATAACAAGTTTACATACAGGCCTTATGTGTTGTGACCTCCCTATGGGCCAGTTTTTAGTGACCTTATTTGCACTGAATACTACTCAAAAATTAACTGGCCCCAAGAGTTAGACGCTATTGTCATGCATTGAGTACGAGTCCCATTATATGGCCCAATAGCATCTGTCCAAAAGGGCTGAACTCATCTCCCTTAAAACCACCAGCAGAGCTGTGCCTCATCTGCACCATAATGTCCCATTGTTACTAAATCTCCACCACGCTTTCTGTAATGGTGCTGAAAACCGCTGCGTCCTGTGATCTCCTCTCTCAGCTAAGCTGTTCAGGGGGATTCGTGATTGACCATTACTGTCAACAATGGGTCAGTAAACTACTGTGGCTGGCGTTTGTGTCTCTGCTGAGATACATAGCAGGTGTGCTGTCCCTGAATGCTCAAAGGGTGAGAAACCAAGCCTGAGGTTCAAGCTTTGTTTACAGCAAATATCACTACGAGTGCCTCTAAGTCGGTGGCTTACAATGTTTTCCATAGTGCAATATCTCCCTGCCTCCACCTCCCTGAATCGCTGTGATCTAGCCAGGAGCCTTCTCTCATTTAGCAATATGAGATGAACAGGCTTTTGCCACTCTCTGGCACCTGTCAGTGAACCCCAGTTTGAGAACACATGCTCCAGGTTACTGAGTTGGCCCCTGGTTTGAGGCTGATCTCTTTGCCAGGTAAGGCAGCACGAGGAGCAGCACTCATTGTACTCCTAGTTATAACTATCCCAGTTCTTTTCATTATGGCCAAATACTTTTTGGTCTCTAAAGTGTGGTTGTCTGTTCATTTCTTTTATCTTTTATTTAACTTTCCTTCTTTCCGGCAAACACAGATCTCCAAGCAACACAAATGTATCTAACCATAGGGGAAGAATGTTGTGTACTCTGGAACACTCCCAGGACCATTCATTGTTCAGCTAGTAGGGCTCTGTGCCTAGCTGATTCAAGATTCTCCCACTCAGAAGGAGCTTGTTCCTGATGCTGCCATGCCCATGTCCCTAACGCTCCTATAAGCCCACATTCTGTGCATTTGACTCTGCCCCTGCTCCTGTACAGATCACCCTTTCTTCCACCTGCTTCCTGGCCAATTTACTCCCATCTGGACTTTGAGGGGCCAGGCCCTTGGCTGGTGTAAATCAGCATAGCTCCACTGACATCAATCAATGCCTCAGAGCCAATGGAGCTGTGTTCACTTACACCCATTGAGGATCTGACCCTGAAAGCAGTTCCTGACTGTGATATGCTGTTCACACGGAAATGGAGCGTCTAGTGAATCTGATCATTTATATTGGCAACGTGTTAACCTTAACAGCTCTTCAGTGGGTGCACAACAAAGAGCTCCTGGAGCCGGTGCTGTCTTTGTTCACAAAGGAAAGAGTTGCCTGATCCCAGGAGGATGACCGTAGGTTGAACAGAAAAGAGAAACAATCCTTTCTGAGGAAATTCTCCTCCATTATTTTTCAAAATATTTTTCCCTTTTAAAAGTGTTCTGTCATGGTCCCCATGGCTCCTGGAGGGAAGTGATATTAAACAGCATGACTTCTTCTTTGGAACAAATACTAAACAGGAGGGGAAAAAGCAGTTTTAAAACTCCAAGAGGAGGAAAAAAAGATGTCTGATTGCACCATCCTGCAACTCTGGCATTGACGTTCATATCCTATGACTTGTCAGCTGGAGAGGGAGAGTATATTCATGTTCGCTGTTGGTTTAGCCAACGTTTGTTTTTATAATATGCTCTTTCTGTTTTTCTTTTAACAATTTTTTCTCCTCCTCAAGTCAAAGGCAGCAGGCCAGACCCCAGGAGCAACCCTACAATAACAAATAAGCCTGCAGAGTACAGCATTGCTGTGAAACCAAACAGTAATGAACCAGCATGTGAGCAACACAGGGTAAAAAAAAGGGTTCAGGAAGAAGACTGATTTAACTCTCCTGATTGCACAGCTGTTATAAGGAGTGATGTTTTTCAAACACCATGAAAAGCATTATTTAAACTTCAAAGAAAGTGCCTCTTAGTTGAGGGGTTCCCTTCTAAGCCACTCATTTCAATTAGTGTTTGGGTGGGACATGCTCTTCTTTTTGCTTGCTTCTGAACTCACTGAATTCATTTTGCCAGTTTTCTTTCTTACATAACTTGCCACCATCTCCTCTTCCAAAGCATGGACATTACTTCAGAGTACTGGCACCACAACACGGCTTCCGGGCTTTTTTCCTCAGTGTAGATCTTCCACTGGTTTGAGTCTGAGATTCTGAGATTCTGAGGCAACAATTCTTATCCCAGTTGTGTCGCAGTGAGGATAATACTGTTCTGCCATTGGACAGGGCAGTCATCTACTTTGGTCATGGCCATAAACAATCTGGCGTTGTCAGCTTTTCCATTTAGGGACTGGATGAGCGCCCAGAGAATAGTGCCATGGTGGCACTTTCTCTTCATTCTAACACTCGGCCATTTTCAAAAAGCTGCCACTTGCAGGTAACGCTGTAATAATAATCACTAGTTTTTATATCACACTTATCATCCATAAATCTCAAAGCCCATTACACAGGAGGTAAGCCCCATTATCTCCATTTTACAGATGATGAAATGACGCACAGGTCAGTGATGTGGCCTGCCCAGCAATCCAGTGGCAGAGTTCAAATAGAAACCAGTTCTTTTGAATCCCAGTTGAGTGCTCCACTAGGCCATGCTGCTTCCCTGTAGAATTACAGGCTAAAACCTAGAGATCAGTGAACTGAGCTTAAAATAAGAAACAACTAAAACCTTCATCTCTCTATTGAATCAAGCTGTTATTAAGGGTGGGAAAAGTTTTGTTGGGGTCAACCCCTTCTTGTCTCTATCTCTCCCTTTTCCGTGACGGCATTGTGGAGCCCAACACTTCATTGTCCCAGCTGCAGTGTAACCAAAATCTCACCTGCTTTGGACATGATGGGACAAGGCTCCAGACTGTGCTACATTTGAATTAATCTGCAGTAGGACTCAAGGGGAAGGGCAATTGCTAGAGGTGCTCGGCTCTTCTGCAGCTCCTGCAAAAGAGGGTAAACCCCAGGAAGAGAGGGAGCCAGGTCTGGTGGTTGGCGGTGGATGGTCACTATGAGGAAGTCATTAAAGGTTTGAATAATATGGGTCAGGTTTGGAATGTTTGGGTACTTATCTGAACAGAACCGTTTGAAACTTGACCGTCATGTGTCTGGTCCACAAAGCTCATTGTAGAACACAGCTTATACACAAACCTCTCAGTAAGATCACATAATTTGCATACCAATACTGCTACCATGATACAACTGCTGAAACGGAAATGCCTTCTGGGCATTAGCATGCAAATCAGTGACACCAAATGCCCAGCTTCCCTTCAGAGAGTCTTAGACCCACTAGAACCACAGAGCTAGATTCACAAAGAAACTGACGTTGACTCTTACACCTAACTTTTAGGTACTTCAAAAAATCACTGGGATTTGCAAAGCCTGAGTATGGTGCCTTGCCTAAGCTAGCCAATGGGACATGCCAAGCTCCTCTCTTGGAGATAGATGCCCACATCTGGGATGCAGGACATTGCCTTCCTTTGCTTGGGATTGTCAGCTAACAAACCTTTCTTGGTGTCAGGCACCCATGCTGTTTTAGAGAGGAAGAGGAATTCTCTCATAACTTTTAGCCCAGTGTTAGGGTACTCACCTGGGCTGTCGGAGAGTCCCTGGTTCAAGTCCTCCTTCCACCTGAGGGGGAGAAAAGATTTGAATTTGGATCTGCTACCTCTTGGCTTATCTGCACTGCCCCACAGTTTGGATTATAGGAATGTGAATAGTAGTGTGCATCAAAGTGCTGTGCTGTAACTCCTCCATATGGATGCTGCAGATGGGAACTAAAAGGTTCCTAGTTTGCATTAATGTAATCCTGTAGTCCTGCCATCGTCATCATGGCAAATCCTAAAGAGGGGACATAGCCTCCTTGCAGATCAGGCACAACCTGGTACGATCTCAAGCTAGGTCCTTAAGACCATCTGTCTGGATGTTCACTCTATGTGACCATATTGCACCACTGAAGCTTTGACAACAATGGGAGTGCTGGCAGTGTAGTGGCATTCCTTAATAAACACACTTTGTAGTGTATTGCTCTTCCATCTTAATAATATGCCTGTACCAAGAAAGGTCATTAGTGAATGAAAGTTGTTACCTTCAAATATCCGCACAGTGACCTAAGGACCTCCTTGGAGACTCAAGCCAGTTCTCAGTGGAAAGGCACAAACTTCAAAACCACCACTGTCACTAACATGCCTAGCAGCATTGTTAAAGAGTCCAAGGATGGAACTATAATGGAAATTGATCTATCTTTTCACCTCTACAGCTGGTCCATCTGGGTCAGGATAAAACAGTGGTCCCCAAACTGTGAGGCATGCTCCCTAGCGGGGTAATGGAGGAATGTTCAGGGGGGCCAGAGGTGGGGCCTGGGCCAGTCCCCACAGGGGGCAGGGAGGGAGTGCCACACTTCCAGCCCTGCTTTACCCCCAGACCAGCTCCATCCCCAGCCTCGCTCCTCCCCCAATCCTGTTCAGCCTCCAGTCCTGCTCTGTCTCCATGCCCAGGACAACCCCATGGTGGGCAGGGAGGGAGTGCCATGCTTCCAGCCCCATGCCGCCCTGCCCCCAGATGAGCTCCACCCCAAAACCCATTCAGCCCCAAGTCCTACTCTGCCCCCAGGCCCGCCTCTGTCCCCAGACCCATTCCACTGCCAACTCTGCTCTGCCCCCAGCCAGGTTCTGCCCTCATTCTCTCTCTGCTCCCAGACCAGCTCTGCCTGAGCTCTGAGCTCAGCTCCACCTTCAGCCCAAGCTCCTCTGCTGAGGAAGCTTCAGTTGTGTAGTAATGAAGGGACGGATGCGCACAGATTCCGTTAATGGTAAGGGGGGGGCACGACTGGAAAAGTTTGTGCACCCCTGGGGTAGAAAGTGGAATATAGCACATTTCACAACTTCTGATTTTACACGAAAAATTCAAACAAAACAGATCCTGTGTTCACCCTATTAGTGTCTATCATCCTGACGTGGCAATTCAGCCTTGTGTAAGTACAGTATAGACTCATCCTTGGGAACCAGTTTTGCTCACTTGCATTCATTCTATTAATAACCAAAGTGATTTTTCAGTCATGAGAGTTTCCCATGGGAGCAGAAGCCTGAGGTCAGGATCAAGTTCCTGGATGTTGTGTAAGCAGATGAATGTGCTTTGGAAAAGGGGACAATGGAAGAGGAAGGTTACTTTTGGGCTTCAGGCATTAGACTGGGACTCAGGAGAGGTGCGTTCAGTTCCTGGCTCTGCCAAAGATATCCTGAGTGACCTTGGGCAAGGCACCCCAGGCATCCAAGTCCCTTAGAAAACTGCAGTTTTACTCTCTCCAGGCCTCAGTTCCCCATCTGTAAAACTGGAATAACAATAATCCTTTTGCCAGCCTTGCGTCTGCATTACCTTATAAACTGTTTGGGGCAAGGACTGTCTATTACTATATACAATACCTATACAATGGTCCCAACCGTGGATGGCACCTGAAAGTGCAATCAGGGGCATGCACAGGAGTTTAAATTTCATGGTTTTTGGAGGGGCATGTTCTGTGCCCCTGCTGGGACCCTGGACTGGAAGAGCTGTCAGCTCCTGCTGCAGCCTCGGGGCTGGAGGAGCTCACTCTCCCCGCTGCTGCCCCAGGGCCAGAGGAGTTCTGTGCACCTGCAGATTATTGGGGGCACCCATGCCCCTGCTTGCCCTCCTTGTGCGTGCCCCTGAGTGCAACCATAATACAAATTATAAGAACAAGTTTCCCCACTGGTGTCCTCCCTGTTTTTTTCATGTATCATTCTACTTCTACTCTTGAGGAAAAGAAAAGAAAAAAATATGCCCAGTTTTTAAATTAAATTCCTTTTTCTTTCCCGCCCCCCCCCCCACAAGAATGCGAAGAAATGTTTCCAGCAGGCAGGGTAATAGACATTAGATAAGGATCTTTCACTCTGTTTTTTTTTTTAAATTGGCAGATGAGAACTCCTGGTTTGACTCTAATAGTGCGTTTACATCCCAACAACATGATATGTAGAGATGTCAAGTTTAGGATGTCAAGAGGCTTTCCCGTTTAATAGCATGGCAGGGAGAGGAAAAGGTTGCACTTGCAGGATGAACATAATTATTACTCTCAAGATGCTTCAGTTAAAAGCAGCTTGAAGAGTTTCCATCATTATGCATGGAAGAATTACTTGAGGAGAAAAGGGTGTCTTCTTAAAACTCTGAGCCTTCAGGTAATGTCTTTCAGGGCTCACCAATCAGTTAAGAAGAGTCCAATCCCAGCGAAGCACATGAAATACACTTCTCTATATTCCACTGAAGCTTTTCATCTGTAGCTGTTGACAGCAACACATTTCATCTGAGCTTTCCTTCTGCCCCCACAGCTGAAACACTTGCTTATGCTTTGATTCTCTCTCACCTTGACTACTTCTCTTTGGCCTACTGAACTCCCACAAGTGACAGGGAAGGTTTCACATTTGCAACACATGTAGGTCTCATGAAGTCCTTAGAACACCCTGGGTGTGTTAGTAGGTGGGGTGTGTCTCAACCCAGCTCTCTATTTCCTTCTTAGCTCTACAGTGGTGTAGAAGCAGACAGGGAAAAGTTAAGGGACATAAAATACATCCAGTTGGGCTCGGTAACCTATCAGGGCTCAGGTGCTGGGTATAAAAAGCATAGGAAGCAAGCAGTCGGAGTTAGGTAGTGGGGAGACCAGCCTCAGGAAGGCAGTGCTCTTCTTTTACTCTCTATGAGAAATTTTATTTGAAAGCCCTAGAATGAGCAGGGGATTTGCCTGGATTGTTGTTATTTCCTATGAAGGAGAAGAACACTTGCCACTGGACTGCTTGTCATGCTGAGAGTTTGTTTGAATGTAGGGAGATCCCAGGCTGTCTAACTGCCCTCTAGTCTATTCAGACAGGGGCTGTTAAAATAATCTTGCTCAAATTATATCCCCCTCCATAAATCCCTTCACTGCTTCCTTCTAGTATTAGTATCTAGACTCAAATTCATTCATTTTGTCCTCACTTTCACCTCTCTTCATGTAAGCCCTGCTTAAATCTCTACTTTGCTTTCTCATTGTACTGATTCTTGATCCTTCACTCCTCCAAGGAACCCGACCTCACTGACATTCACTCTGTTTCCTTACCCTACTGTAATTTCTGTGCCTTCCTCCATGTTGTCCCACACACCTTGAACGTTCTCTCTGTCCCTCTACCCCACACATACACCTTCTCCTCATTCAGTTCCCCCCTGAAGTCTGACTACTTCTAAGAGGCAGACAAATGCTAAGCCTTGTCAGTAGGTAAGGTAGAGAGAGGTAGGGGAGTGCATCACGAATTGTTGAATGACCATTTAGTGACTAGACCTGTACCACTGAAGCCAAAGAAAGTTTTGGATATAAATTCAATGGGAGCAGGATTGGAGGTGTCTGCAAGCTCATTGACATGAGAATTATCTTTTCCTGTAGTCTTCATGTACAGTCCTGAGCACATTGTTTGCATTTAACACATTTTTAATAATAATTAACAACAAATGAGCCTGCATACACATAAGATGATAGAGGTATAGACAGAGGCTAAGCAAGGGATGGATTAGGAAACCACAGAATTAGCAAATTGGGAATTGATTGGAGATTGGACTCCAGCGCCTCTGTAGAATCAAACACTTAATTTGTCCATGTTTTATTTGAGAAATAGGTAAACGCTGAGGAAAATAAACTAATCTGAGAGTGCCATTTATTTTCAGAAACTGCTGAGTGAGCGTGAGTCAACATGGATATAAAAATCATTAATTAAAAAAGATCCAGTTGTAATTGTATTATTTGGGGTACTGATGTGATATAAAATCCTAACTTCACCTTTAACAAGCTTTAAGAGATTAACACAATCATACAGTCTTGCACATTATGCTTCTGGTTCATGTTAGCTCACATTCTCTTTCAGAACGTGACCCTTTGTGTTCTTAGAGTCATAGCTATTAAGTTTATGCCTTGCTCTATAACAGCCTGACACCAAGCCCATGGAATACCTTGGTTTTAACTCTTTATATTTCTCTTCTCTTATACTGTATTATGAAGGAGTGTACTTAGAGCATTCATGGCTGGATGTAAAATGTTTGCTGTAAATACAGCTCTTAAAAACTATGTTCTTTAATTGAAAACACAGATTTGATTTGATTAATGGTACAAGTACATGATCAAGGCAAAATAACCAAAAGTCTTTTTGCAGGAGGAAAGTCTGTAGACATCAGGCACCTGTGAGATACAAATTCTATCAAGAAATGATTAACCTAACAGATCCTGACATTAGAACTGGGGTTGATCAGAAATACCAATTTTAATACAGTAAACTGGATACAAAGCAAACTTTACATTTCAAGCCATCAACGCTTTTTCCCCACCTTCTCTTTTCAAAACAGCATTATGTTAAAGATACATTGATATTGTTCTCTTTTGGAAAAATTCTAGAATAAACGTTCCTATTAAAGCATGGCTTAAAGATACAATGGGATGTTTGGGAGGAATCTGGTGTATGTGATGTGTAACATTTATATGCTGTAGTTAATTTGAATTTATTTGTTGAGGGGCAGAGTCTGTAACTCGGAAGGGGTTCAGTGATGTGTGGGTTTTATGGCATGGTAAAGATAGATCCCTTAACTGAACATTTCCTCACTTTTAAGGGTTTGCATGGATATGATGGATTTGATGTAGCACTTAAATGACCCTAACTGTGTTTCAGTGAAGTACTGATGGTGGGATAGGAAGGTGAATTTAGAGATCATGCAAATGAAAGATTGGATTCATAGATTAAAAACCAGAAAGAACCATTGTGATCATCTCATCTGCCCTCCTGCATAACACAGGTTATATGACTTGCCTCAATTAATTCCTGTTTGAACTAGAGCATCCCTTCTAGAAAAAAGTCTATTTTGATTTTAAAATTTCCAGTGATGGAGAATCCACCACAATCCTTAGTAACTTGTTCCAAGGGTTAATTACCCTCCCTGTTAAAAACGTATGCCTTATTTCCAGTCTGAATCTGTCTAGAGGGCTCAAACCAGGCAAAGTTCAAGTAGCCATTGTGCAAGCGTCCCTAGCACAACTTTGCGATGCACCTAAATCTTGGACAGCCACCAGCCTCTGATACTTCAGGCCTCTGTCCACACAAGTCTTCCATTTCTCTGTAATGCTGAGCAGAGTCAAATAATCATGAAAAAATGTGCCGGAATGTATGATGGACTTCTGGTATGAAAAAGGCCACTAGTAACTAGAATAAAACCATCAACCATTTCACTTACTGTCTAAGCTTGAATTTGAACATAGGTTTTCATAGGTGAAATAATTTGATTCACCCAATGCAGCACAAGATCACTTTGCAAAGGTTGAATAATCAGATTGGTATACTATCTATCTCCCAACACCATACCATCTGAAAATGTGGTAATGGACAATGATTTGGATAAGAAAAAATCAAGTTACATTTTGTGGGGAAAAACCCTTCGATAATGTGGGGTGGGAGGTTTGCAAAAAAATTATTTTAAAAAATGCCCTTCTGCCAAAATCTTTTCTTGCAAAAAACTTTAACCAGCTCTAAAGAACATGTTGAGCACAGACCTTATCTCTTTCAAACTGTCCCCTCGCCTTGCACAATTTCCTATTGGTCAGTTCCTCCACCAGAGGGAAACTTTTCTGCATGCTGCTTACTTTTATATTTCTCTTCTGTTTCCGTCCCTTTCTTGTTCCTGTGGGGAATGTGGTACTGAGCTAGTCAGGGCAGCTGTAAGTATGGCATTTGTTTCTCCCTTCACTTATCTCAGTGCACTCAGGGTCATCATTGTGGATTACCTTGAGCATTTGACTTTATAATACATTTCTAGAAACAGCATTGCATACCTGAAGTTTCCATTTATTTTGTGTGGCAGATGCTAGGTGACTTGAACCGATTACATTTTCGGGGATCAGCTAAGGTCATGCCGTGTTGATCTGGCAATAATTTCTACCAGCAGTTGGCAGACAAATGCAATCAGGGCCAGATTAAGGCAGGGGCTTTAGGGGCTGCAGCCCAGGGCCCTGGCTCAAGGGGGTCCCTGCAAAAATAAATCACAGGCAGCGGTCTCCGGGCCGCTAAAAGGGGCACTCAGGGTGGCTGCCTGCCTCCCAGAAGTGGCAGGCTGCTGGCACGTCTCTGTGGCCCCTGGCGAGAGGTCGGGGAGGCGGCTCTGCATGCTGCCCCCGCCCCCAGCACTGTCCCTGGAGCTACGGGGGCAGCTCTTACGGGTGCAGGCAGCGTATGGCTCCCCCCAAGGGGCATGTAGAGACATGCTAGCAGCCAGCCGCTTCTGGGAGAGGTGTGGGGCTATGGCAGACAGGCAGGCAGCCTGAGCCCTGCTGTGCTGCCGGCCGGGAGCCGCTTGTAGCAAGCACCTCCCAGACAGAGCCTGCACCTCGCACCCCCTCCTCCACCCCACCCCCCTGCCCCAGATCAGAATCCTCTCCTGCACCCCAATCTGCTGCCCCAGCCCCCTCCTGCACCAAACTCCCTTCCAGGAAAAAGACTTGTATACAGGGACCCCACAAAATCTAATAGCCCTGGGCCCACAGGAGAGTTAATCTGGCCCTGAATGTAATGGACTTGTTAACAAAGTGATTTTTTTTACTCATCTGTTAATTAATCTGATAGATACTGTAAAGTGCTAAAGTGAACCATTTATCTGCCACATAGATGGATACTCAGAATATGTTGTCTTTCTGTTTTGTGATCATCTTGTGTCTGTACATCATACTAATGTTCACATGCTGACATTCCAAGAGTCCAGTGCTGTGGGAAGATAGGATAATTGCAGAGCTTCTGCATTAATTGAAACTGATTTGTTTATGATTATCTTTCCACCAACCACTACCACTAGCCTCCACAAAGAATGGTGGTGTTGTTTTTCCCATTCTCTCTTTACTGACATTAGTATCTTTTCATGAATTAGCCAGTGGGGGAGGAATCTTTAATAGGGGAAAGACTGTGCTGAAGGCATTGTTTGTCATATGTTTCCTACTCTGCCTCTGTTTGTATGCCTCTGGCCTGAAGCATTGGCATCAGATGATGAAGAAGTGGGATGCTGGCTACTTTGAAGTCTAGCAGTAGTATAAACAGCAAAGAGGAAAAATCAGAAGTGATGGTGATCTTACTTTTAGCCGACAGCTCCTTCCATGCAGAAGGATCCCAACATTCTTTAGAAATTGTACTCTTGGTTGTGGTCCACTGCATACAGTCCTGAGAACCGCAAGTATAAACCTTGGTGTACTTGGGTGGCTCTTAGACATGAGCTCAGTTCTCCTAAACTTGTATCACCTTGTATCTTCTCCCCTATCACTAACTTGTAGTTCTCCCTTTCTCATTGTCCTTCCTCACTCATCTCCTTCCCAACTCACCAACTCTTTCCAGTCTCTTGTACTTCACCTGCCCTCTATATTCACCTGTCCCCACATTTTCCCTCCCTTTATTTTATAGTACTCTTCCCCGGCTCCTTTTCCCTTTCTGCTCCCCACAGATACAGGGTCCAATTTAAAGGGCTGGTGGGTGTTAATTTCCAAGGCATTCTCTGGAACTGACCCAAGACTCCTCAGAGATTGCTCCTCTCTTCACAACAACTTCCCCTGACCATTTGTAGCTTTGTTTCTCACATACTAGGTTGCAGTTATTCAACCAAAAACAAGGTAGTTTTAGATAGAAATGAAAGTATTCACCCCAGTAACCTTGCTAATCAGTGAGGGAACACAAATAAAATGACTCATCCAACCAAAATTAACCAGTAAATCTCAAATGTCATCCATTTGCAAACGGCTCATAAGCAATCTCCAGACTAAGAATTATTCACTGGAAGTATTCAACAACAAATTAAATGGAAAAATCATAAGCAGCTTGTAGACAATTGGTGAAGAGAAAAGAAGTTTACATTCATTATACCCCTGTATTATGTATTGTAAATTATTCACTCAGCTTTACTTGATATTATGTTCCAGATTGAACACCAAAACAACAGTGTTTACCTAAACTTAATTCCATGAATCAGCAAAAGTGGAGTTTGTTTTCCAAAAAATGACATGATAATTATGATTTCAAGAGATGCATTTAAAAATATGCTTTCAAACTGGGGACAGTGGAAGTGGAAGGATCATCTCTGGTTGAAACACCGGACTGGGAAACAAGAAACTGGGCTCATTTTCGAGCTTTGCCACCGACTTTTTATGTAATCTTGGACAAGTCACTCACCATCTCTTTGCCTCACTTCCTTATCCATTAAATGGTGATAATAAGACTTATTTTACCCACTGTGAGGGGGTGCACAAACCCCACACTGGGCCCAAAGGGATTAAAGGAAAAACTGGGCCCTGGTAGCCCCACCCTTCCAGGCCTGTAGATCGTGCTCCACCTGGAAAGGAAGCTTAAAGTGGCAACTCAGCTCAGAAGGGGAAGGCTAAGGAGGAAGACAGACGTACTCTGAGGTCTCATGAACAAGGGTGCCTGTAGAGCCCAGCTGGGGCTGAAAGTTTAGTTGTCTTTTTTCCCCCTTGCAATCTCATATTGGACTTGGACACGCTGGGGGAGATGGATGGTAGGCAGTGATTGAGGAAGGCAGATCTGGGGCACTCCAGATTGCTGGACACTGTTCTCTCATAGGACCTGTAGTGGGGCAGTCACCCCGCTCCGGCACTGAAGGGGTTAAAACCAGCCCTGGGAAAGGGCGGCCCCGGGGAGCCAATGGGAAAAGGCTGGGAGGCAGCCAATCAGGGCCTGGCTGGGCCATATAAAACAGCTGTAGGGCCAGAAGGTAGGGAAGACTCTCTCTCGCGCGCGACCAAGCTGCCTGAAGGAGCAAGGGTACCTGAGGCGGAGCAGTGCTGGGGAAGGGCAAAGGAGCTGGGAAGCTCCAGCCTGGCAACTCCCCAGGCTGAGGCCTTGGTTAAGTCCAGTGATGAGCTGCCAAAATCTTAACAACCGGTTCCCTATAAAAAGTTCTGATGTAAGGGATGTGCCCCAATATGTATTTTTGGTACCAACAGGGTTACCATACGTCCGTATTTTCCCGGGAGGAATTCTTAAAATTTAAAAATTCCTCCTGGACAGCGATTTAAGAATCAAAAAGCCTGACCTGTCAGGAAAATATGGGTGTGTGTTAACCCTGCCTAAAGTTCTTTTTTAAAAAGATGGGCCTGAACTAGAAATGAGCTCCCTTTCACAGGTGTGGGTCCCTGCCACTCCCTGGGGGTGTGCTAGGGTGACCAGATGTCCCGATTTTATAGGGACAATCCCGATTTTGGGGTCTTTTTCTTATATAGGCTCCTATTACCCCCCACCCCCTGACCTGATTTTTCACACTTGCTGTCCGGTCACCCTAGGGTGTGCACATGCGTGGGTCCCAGCTGCTCCCTGCCTCCCTCATTGAAGCAAGTGTGCAGGGTTACTGCCCTGGGAACTGCAGGGCACCAGTGGACATGGGGCCAGCTGCAGACAGGGGCGTGGGGCAGGGCTAGCTGGAGGCAGGTGGTGCAGGGCTGGCTGCGGGCAGGGCAGGGGGTGCAGGGTTGGCTGGAGACAGGAGGGTGTGAGGCTGGCTGGAGACAGGGCAGGGGGTGCGTGCGGCAGGGGCTGGCTGCGGGAGGGCAGAGGGTGCGGGGGTGGCTGGATACAGGGGCTGGCTGCGGGCAGGGCAGGGGGTGCGTGCGGCAGGAGCTGGCTGCAGGCACGGGGTGCGGGGGTGGCTGGAGACGGGGGGTGGCTGGAGACAGGGGCTGGTGCAGGCAGGGTGCTGGGTGCTCACGGGGAGAGCGGCTCGGAGCAGCAGGACGCAGCCTAGGCCCAGCAGAGCAGCCGGGGACCCACCAGGCAGCAGCGGGAGCCCCAGGGCCAGGGGTTGGGGGAGCAGCAGCAGCACCAGGGCTCGTGCCCAGGGCCATGCGGCAGCCCACATGGCTCCCACAGCGCAGCGCCCCCGGCGGCCGGAGGAGGAATTACATCACTTCTCGGCCAGAGCCCATCAAAGGCTCAGCGCCCCCTGCAGGGAAGCGGGTTAACAACCGGTTCTAAAACAGCTTCAGAATTTAACAACCGGTTCGTGTGAACCAGTGCGAACCGGCTCCAGCTCACCACTGGTTAAGTCCTAAGAAAGTAATGGGTCTGCAAGGGTGCAGCCTGGCGATAGTCAGAGGCAGCTGGTCCAACCCCCTTGCCGGTGATGAGTGGCCATTACGGGCTGCAGTCTGCCCCTTGAGAAAGGGGCTAGATGACGATTGGCAGTAGCCACTGAGGCAAGGTGGGTGTGGAGGGTTGGGGGTTCCCCTGGGAGGGGAGACCCAGTGTGTGGGGGTTCTGTGGTGAGCAGAACCCTGACGTAAAGGGCACCGGGGTCCAGGAGGGACATGGGGGCCAGCGGCAAGTGAGACACCGGCCTGCAGAGGACACGCCGTACACTAGAGAACTAATTCCCGAGATGACCAGCAGCAGGTGCCGCACCGGTGAGTCTTAGCTTTGCTACAGGGTATACGTGGGCCTGGGCTTCCCTAGCAACTGTGCTTGTTGCAGGACAGGCATAAACCTTGTTTCCACTCCACCCCTTTCTAAAAAGGAGAAGATAAGGATGTTGAAAACCCTGAGGTGAAGATAAGCCACGTACAAGGATTAGGAAATGGACTGCAGGCCCTTCCCGCTGGGAGGCTGGAGACTGCAAGGTGGGTGTGCTAACCAGTAAGGCACCTGGCTCTCTGAGGACTCTGTTATGTCCACCTTTGTCTGTCTTGTCTAGTTTGACTATAAACTCTTCAGGGCAGGAACTTTCTCTCACTATGTATATGTATAATGCTTAGCACAATTGGGGCCTGAGCTCAGTTGGGGCCTCTAGATGTTACTGTCATACAAATCAGTAATAATAAATAATAATAATTAATAATACAATAAGTAATAAATAATAGGATTGCCAACAATTTGGCATACTTTTTATATACCTATATGTTTTCCTTGATGGAAACCTTTCTGAAGAATTATTGCGGGGTGGGTTGAGGTAAGAGGTAATAATTTCCCCACAGAAAGAGTATCAGAAGTGTATTTAAAATATGTAGGCACAGGCAGTGTTAACTTTTTTCTTTCTTGTTAGCTCAGTTTGCTACCCTTCGGACTCAGCATATGCAAAAACATCCATTGAACCCTCCATAGTGAACGTCTGCTAATCAATAGACAATTCTGCTCTCGCTGAATCAAAAGGAAAATGATCCAGAAGAAAATAAAACATGATAGGTTAAATGCCAAAGTCCTTTGTAAGTTGTTCTCATCTTTACTGAGACAACTCTAAATAAAGCCAGGAGGGGTTTTGCCAATTCAATGGCTAAGTAAAAATCTGTATCAGAACATCAGGATTTGGCTTACTGAATTTCTATCATTATTCATTTTATCTCGGATAGATTGCTCCTCTTTCTTACTTGGGACTGGTGGAAGCTGTTGGTCCCATCTCATGGACCATCTAATTTAAGAAGTGATCAGCATTATGAGAAAGTTTGCAAACCATTGTCCTAAACCAGCAACATGGGTGAATGGACTTTGGTGTTCATAGAATGCAAAAAAAAAAACAAAAACAAATGTTCAGTGTAACTCTAGCATTTCTGGAAACAAAGCTCCTTTATTTTAAATAAAATTACATAGCGAACTGTTAATTTGGGAGGGAAGAGGCACTATTGAAATGCAGAGGAGTTCTATGCTGACCAGCCAGGAATTTAGAAGGAAGGGTCGTACTTTGCTGTACGCCTATCCACCCTGTCCATGAAATCTCAAACTTAGAAGTAGCAAGCCTGTGCTTTTCATAAGCTTCCCTTTTGGCCCTCTTAAACTGAGAAAGCTTTCTCCAAAACATGAAGGGTTTGAAAGCCTTTTAGTTGGGGATTGAGTTGACAATAAGAACACTTCTTAAGTCTCTTTGCACAGAAACTCTACCAGGAAGAACAGTTCTTCAGAGCTTAGAAGTTTTATTGCAGTATTTCTGCTGAGCTCCCTCCATGGCTGGCTCAAAAGGATTTAAAATCTCTGTCTTTGTTTCCACCAGCAGCAGCCAGCAAGTCCATTAAAGTTTGAGCCACACAGGATTCCTGTCATTTTGTTACGACAGGTGAGGATTTTTGGGGAGACAAAGAGGTGCTTAAAGGAAGACATGGGTAGGATGGACTTCCATTTCACCATGGACTGAAGCCCTGCATGCTGGCACTACTGGCTTAGATGCCAGAGAGAGACATGGATGTTCTGAAGCTATTAAAGGAAAAAATATATGGGAGTAATATGCAAAAGGCCTGCCTGGACCTTTAAGTCTTTGGAGTCAGTGCAGAGATTCATCATTCCTATGGAAACTCCAAGACTCCCTGTGCATCAGGCAGGCAATGTACAAATCCCCCACCCCCTGCCTGCTGTCTACACAATAGAAATATTCGGAAGACGAGAGGGTGGAGCCATAGCAAAGTGTGGCCCTTTGAATACGTCAGTGCCACTGTGGGTGCCAGCTTCAAGTCATCCTGTGCTGAGGAGACCACAAAGACTGCTCCTATGCCTGGTCCTTACATGCAGGCATGAAGAGAGATGTCTCCTTGATTTCTAACCACTCTTTCCAATCCCACATGCCTGCGCATGGCTGAAATCCAAAATGTTTGACAGCAGAGGGCCCACATTGCAAATATAGCTATTTAAATAAAACCTCTTAATCTATACTGATCCTGGCACCTAGGGAAATTATGGTTATAGACGCATCTAAATGCAGCATGTGGACGGATGCATATTAAAACAGCTGTATTTTAAATTAGCACAATTCTCATTATAATAAGGACAATGAAAATTCAGGCTAGGAGGTTGTGTATGTGTTTGTGGTTTCCTATCTATCTGCAGATGTCTTTGTTAATTAACAGTTGTAGCAAGGAAAAGTGTGACAATTGCAAGCTAGAAACACAGTTCTGTACTTTGATATATTTGTCTCTGTTTTGTATTTCTCGGGGTGAAATTCCTGCTTTATGGGAAGTTTTATAATGCAGGAAAAGCTGTGCTGATCTTCAGTTCCGAATTACTTTCCTTTTATAAAATCATGGAAGTGGTTAGTCAGAGTCCTAGTTTCAGAGGGTGAGGACTTTACAGATTCAAAAGATTCCAGCATTCCAAAACAACTTACTACGTCTTCCTTGTAATACATGTTAAATCTTACCATTGCCACATGTAAATCTCTCTATCCCATCCAACAAGCCTTGTAGCTCAAATTTTTCATCCACGTACAAGTTCTTGGGTTGGGGTCTGTAGGCTCAGTATGTATAGCACACTGACAAATGTAAACGTCTCTGAAGAAGTAGCAATCTCTGAATGCTGCTGCTGCATCTTGCAATATTTTGGCAAACTAACTCAACCATTACAGCAATTTTAATCATCCTGTTTTTCATGCACTAACAAACTCTTTAGCCCTTGCTATTGATTAGGATAATTAACGCAGTTGTATGGGAGGAATCCTATAAATCATGGTAAATAAAGTACTTTGTTCGTTTCACTTTTATAGTCCAGTGCAGTCATGGACTTTTTAAGTTCTGTTTCTCTTGCAGAGACATTAACAGTGGGTGGGGGGGAACCCACCTGTGGTAAATTATGTATTTGCTTTCCTCCTACAATTTGCATGGGGATTGGTGTGTGAGGGGGAAAAAAACATAAAATACTTTCCCAAATGAAGCAGACCCACCCAGCTAGTATGATATGAACAATTTTACCTTGCTAACTAAAGTTTAGGTTTGTCTTAAATAATCATCTCAGTGCTCTTACCCAAACCCCTGACCCTGTAGAGATGTGATCATGGCAGACAGGGAAATAGTTGCATTTGGTGAGGGGAGTGAGGGGGTGAAACTGTCGTGCAGACTTGGCCTAAAAAATGCTATGGCTGCTCTAAGTCGGCACACACACCAGTAATGAACAATTAGTACAAAGTTGAGCTGTTGAGAACAAAATTAATCAAGGAATCAAAGGATATGAAGAGAATACATTTTTCATTGCCTATACACATATACTAGGAGCCTGGACAACAAATAAGAAGAATTGGAATTGATCATTTATGAGCATACATTCAGTCTAGATCTATTACTAAAACCTGATGGGATGATTTGCACTGTTGGAATGCTCAAATCAATGGTTATAACCTATTTAAGGAAGGACTGAGTGGGCAAAAGAGGATGCGGAGTGGCACTCTGTTAAAAAATGGGATTACCTGTTTATGAGTCACTGATAACTCGGAAGAAAATGATATTGAATGCTTATGGGCCAGTGTCCTAACAGATAAACCACAAGATGGGATATAGTTGGTGCCTGCTACAGACTACCAAATGACACTGGGGAACAGGATAACTGCCTCTTTGCGCACCTATCTATAATGTGTAAGGGGCAGGGGAAGTTGTGTGATCCTGGGGGACTTTCAAATTGAATGACACTTCCTGGAGGTCTCATGCTGCCAGTACTAAATCACCCTTGGTATTTCTAAACATTATGAATGACAATTTTCTAACAAAATGTGTTGCAGCACATTCTGCTTGTATATTGTACAAGTGATCAAGGTATGATCACTTGGACCTAAGCTACCACTAAATTTTAGTTCTGTCGTCAGTTCTTCCTTATTTACTAAGACAAAAGTCTAATGAAGTCTAGACAAGTTATATAAATACTTGGTACATTAAAGGATACAGTTTCACAAAGCTGAAAATAATTGAACTAAATCAGCTGGGAGGAAGAATTTTATAAGAAAAATGTGAATGATAATGAGAAAATTTTTAAGAACACATTATGAGATGACCCAAAGCCACAATTGAGGAAGAAGACCATATTGGTTAAAAAAACTGACCTAGTTTAGAGAGGAAGTTTGTATATATATATACACATATATATATATATACACATACACACACACACAAGTGGAAAAATGGGGAAGTTAAAAGTAATACAGATAAATCAATATAAATCAGAAGTGGGGAACTGTCAAAAATTGATAAGGGAAGCAAAGGGACACAATGAGAAATCTATGGTCAGCAGAGATAAGGACAATAAGGAGTTTTAAAAATATATTAGGAACAAAAAGAATCTAGACAATGGCATTACTTCATTTGGTGGAATTATCAATAATAATTCAGAAAAGAGAGAATGGTTCAATAAATACTTCTGTTCTGTGTTTCAGGAAAAAACAAATGATATAGTCTCATCATATGGTGAAGATAACATATTTTCCATTCCACTAGTATCTCTAGAGGATGTTAACCAGCAGCTACTAAAGTAAGACATTTAAAATGAGCAGGTCCAGATTATTTGCATCAAAGAGTTTCAAAAGAGCTGGCTCAGGAGTTTGCTGGACCATTAATGTTGATTTTCAATAAGTCTTGAAGCACTGGAGAAGTTGCAGAAAACTGGAAGAAAGCTAAAGTTTTGCCAATTTTTTAAAAAGGGTAAACAGGATGACCCAGGTAATTATAAGTCTGTCAGTCTGACATCTGTCTGGGGCAAGTTAATGGAGCAGCTGATAAGGGACTTGATTAATAAAGAAATAAAGGAGAGTAATGTAATTAATGCAGATAAACATGGGTTTATGGAAAATAGATCATGTCAACCCTAACTTGATATTTTATAACAAGTTTTACAAGATTATAAGTTTGGTGAATAAAGGTAATAGTGTTGATGTAATATACTTAGATTTCTGTAAGGCATTTGATTTAATACTGGACAACATTTCAATTAAAAAAACAGAATGATATACAATTAACATGGATTAAATGGATTAAAAACTGGCTAACTGATAGGTCTCAAAAGGTAATTGTAAATGGGCAATCATCATGGAATGGGTGTGTGTCCGTAGGATCATGCAGTGTTTGGATCTTGACACTCTGCTATTTAACATCTTTTAACAATGAGCTGGAAGAAAACATAAAACCATCATTGATACAGTTTGCAAATGACAAAAATTGTGGGGGGAATGCTAAATAATGAAGAGGACAGGTCACTGATTCAGAGTGATGCGGATCACTTGCTAAAGTGGATGCAAGCAAACAATATGCATTTTTAATATGACTAAATGCATACATCTGGGAACAAACTAGATAGGCTATACTTACAGGGTGGGGGATACTATCCTAGGAAACAGTGACTGAAAAAGATCTGGGGATTATGGTGGATAATCAGCTGAACATGAGCTCCTAGTACAATGCCATGGTCAAAACACCAAATGCAATCCTGGTGTCAAGGTTCCTCCCCCACTCTGAACTCTAGGGTACAAATGTGGGGACCTGCATGAAAAACCTCCTAAGCTTATCTTTACCAGCTTAGGTCAAAACTTCCCCAAGGTACAAAATATTCCACCCGTCGTCCTTGGATTGGCCGCTACCACCATCAAACTAATACTGGTTACTGGGGAAGAGCTGTTTGGACGCGTCTTTCCCCCCAAAATACTTCCCAAAACCTTGCACCCCACTTCCTGGACAAGGTTTGGTAAAAAGCCTCACCAATTTGCCTAGGTGACTACAGACCCAGACCCTTGGATGTGAGAACAATGAAAACGCATTCAGTTTTCTTACAAGAAGACTTTTAATAAAAATAGAAGTAAATAGAAATAAAGAAATCCCCCTGTAAAATCAGGATGGTAGATATCTTACAGGGTAATTAGATTCAAAAACATAGAGAACCCCTCTAGGCAAAACCTTAAGTTACAAAAAAGATACACAGACAGAAATAGTTATTCTATTCAGCACAATTCTTTTCTCAGCCATTTAAAGAAATCATAATCTAACACATACCTAGCTAGATTACTTACTAAAAGTTCTAAGACTCCATTCCTGGTCTATCCCCGGCAGAAACCCGCATATAGACAGACACACAGACCCTTTGTTTCTCTCCCTCCTCCCAGCTTTTGAAAGTATCTTGTCTCCTCATTGGTCATTTTGGTAAGGTGCCAGCGAGGTTACCTTTAGCTTCTTAACCCTTTACAGGTGAGAGGAGCTTTCCCCTGGCCAGGAGGGATTTCAAAGGAGTTTACCCTTCCCTTTATATTTATGACACACCCCCCAAATCTCAGCTAGGGTGAAACACTGGCTGGGATTTCTTCCTGGAGCTCTAGGAAAAACAGAGTTAATAAGACACATGCATCTCTAAATATACTACCAAGTACATAAAGACTAACAATATTTTCCACATCTCAAGGACGATTTTAACCAGTTGATTCTGGGAAACTTTCACGGGAGAGTGCATCAGCCACTTTGTTAGAAGCTCCTGAGATGTGTTGGATGTCAAAATCAAAATCTTGAGGAGCTAAACTCCACCGAAGAAGTTTTTTGTTAGTTTCCTTGACGGTGTGAAGCCACTTCAGTGCAGCATGGTCGGTTTGCAGGTGGAAACGCTGTCCCCAAACATATGGGCGTAGCTTTTCTAGAGCGTAGACAATGGCGTAACATTCTTTTTCAGTGACTGACCAGTTGCTTTCCCTCTCAGACAGTTTTTTGCTGAGAAACACTACAGGGTGGAATTCTTGATCAGGTCCTTTCTGCATTAAAACTGCTCCCACACCACGCTCGGACGCATCTGTGGTTACTAGGAACGGTTTGTCAAAGTCTAGGGCCCTTAGTACAGGGTCAGACATGAGTGTCGCTTTAAGCTTGTTAAAGGCCTTCTGACACTTTTCGGTCCACTGAACAGCATTTGGCTGTTTCTTTTTGGTTAGGTCTGTCAGTGGGGCGGCGATTTGGCTGTAGTGCGGTACAAATCGTCTGTAATAACCGGCCAAGCCTAAGAAGGATTGAACCTGTTTCTTTGACTTTGGGACAGGCCACTTTTGGATAGCATCCACTTTGGCCTGTAGGGGGCTGATAGTTCCTTGACCCACCTGGTGTCCAAGGTAAGTCACTCTGTTTAGGCCTATTTGACACTTCTTAGCCTTAACAGTTAGTCCTGCCTCCCTTATGCGCTCAAGGACTTTGTGTAGATGTTCCAGGTGGTCTGCCCAGGAATCCGAAAATATGGCCACATCGTCAAGGTAGGCGACTGCATATTCTCCTAATCCCACTAGGACCATCTACAAGTCTTTGGAAAGTGGCGGGTGCATTTCGCAGCCCAAAAGGGAGTACATTAAATTCATACAGCCCGAGATGTGTGGTGAAGGCTGACCTTTCCTTGGCAGATTCATCTAGCGGTACCTGCCAGTACCCCTTGGTTAAGTCCAAGGTAGAGATGAACTAGGCCCGTCCCAGTTTCTCTAATAGTTCATCTGTGTGTGGC
Source organism: Caretta caretta (assembly GCF_965140235.1). Taxonomy (NCBI): domain Eukaryota; kingdom Metazoa; phylum Chordata; order Testudines; family Cheloniidae; genus Caretta; species Caretta caretta. The sequence goes on from NC_134206.1 coordinate 248,333,007, forward strand.
ATTGGATAGTTGTCTGGGCGAGTTACAGCATTTAGCTTACGGTAGTCCACGCAAAAACCTATTTCCCCATCTGGTTTGGGAACTAGAACCACTGGAGATGCCCATGCACTTTCAGAGGGGCGGATTACACCCATCTGTAACATATCTTGGATCTCCCGTTCTATAGCAGTTTTAGCTTGAGGAGACACCCGGTAAGGTTGGACCCTAATTGGGTGAGCATTACCTGCGTCAATGGAGTGGTATGCACGTTCAGTCAGTCCTGGGGTGGCTGAGAACGTTGGCGCGTAGCTAGTGCACAGCTCCTGGATCTGCTGTCGCTGCATATGCCCAAGGGTCATGGAGAGGTTCACCTCTTCCACACCACCACCACATTTCCCTTCGTAGTAGACACCTTTGGGCCACTCAGCGTCGTCTCCTCCGTGGGCTGTAAACTGACAAACCTTTAATTCTCTAGAATAAAAGGGCTTTAGAGAATTAATATGGTACACCTTAGGCTTTCGGTTGGAGGTGGGGAATGCTATGAGATAATTAACAGCTCCCAGGTGCTCCTGGACCGTGAATGGCCCTTCCCACGATGCTTCCATTTTATGGGCCTGGAGTGCCCTTAAGACCATGACCTGGTCTCCTACTTTGAAGGAACGCTCTCTGGCATGTTTATCATACCAGGCTTTTTGCTCTTTTTGAGCATCCTGTAAGTTTTCTCTAGCAAGGGCTAAAGAGGTTCGGAGGGTGTTTTGTAGGTTGGTTACAAAGTCCAGAATGTTAGTTCCTGGAGAAGGTGTAAATCCCTCCCATTGCTGCTTCACCAACTGCAATGGCCCCTTAACCTCACGGCCATATACAAGTTCAAATGGGGAAAACCCTAAACTGGGATGTGGTACAGCTCTGTAGGCAAAGAGCAACTGCTGCAACACTAGGTCCCAATCATTGGAGTGCTCATTTACGAATTTACGTATCATGGCCCCCAAAGTTCCATTAAACTTCTCCACCATGCCATTTGTTTGATGGTGGTAAGGAGTGGCAACCAAGTGATTTACCCCATGAGCTTCCGAAAGGTTTTTCATAGTTCCTGCCAGGAAATTAGTCCCTGCATCTGTGAGGATGTCGGAGGGCCAACCTACACTGGCAAAAATGTCTGCTAGTGCCTGGCACACACTTTTAGCCCTGGTGTTGCTTAGAGCTACTGCTTCCGGCCATCGGGTGGCAAAATCCATGAAAGTCAGTATGTACTGCTTTCCTCTGGCTGTCTTTTTCGGAAAAGGACCCAGAATATCCACAGCTACTCGCTGAAATGGAACTTCAATGATGGGGAGTGGCTGGAGAGGGGCTTTGGCCTGGTCTTGGGGTTTTCCCACTCTTTGGCACACCTCACAAGACTGGACATAGGTAGAAATATCCTTGCCCATTCCCTCCCAGTGGAATGACCCCCCCAAACGGTCTTTGGTCCTGTTCACCCCAGCATGGCCACTAGGGTGATCGTGGGCTAAGCTCAAGAGCTTGGCCCGGTATTTAGTTGGAACTACCAACTGTCTCTGAGGATGCCAGTCTTCCTGGTGTCCACCAAAAAGAGTTTCCTTGTATAAAAGTCCTCTTTCTACAACAAACCTGGATCGATTAGAAGAGCTGAGAGGCAGTGGGTTGCTCCATGCCGCCATCCAAGCTCTCTGGAGGCTTTCATCTGCTTCCTGTTCAGTCTGGAACTGTTCCCTTGATGCTGGAGACATCAGTTCCTCATTGGATTGTGGACCTAGGCTTGGTCCGTCTGGAAGCGATATAGGGGATGGAGCTGTTTCTGTTGACTGTGAACCGCTCTCCGCTGGTGCACTATGTTGGGATTCAGGCTCCGGCTGAGCCTCTTGTGTCGGGTTATCGGCTGCTTCCAGTTCAGGGTCGGTGGGGCCCTCTGGTGTTGAGGTTGCAAGTACTGGATTCAGTGCTGACACTGGGTCTGGTGTCGGTTGTTCGGCTGGTTCCGGTTCTGGGACTGGTTCCGTCTGGGTCTCTGGGACTGGATCCACTACTGCCGTTGCAGACATTGGCCTGGGGTCTGGGTCCATCACCTCTGACTGGGTCCTGATAGAAGTTTCCGGAACAGAGCTAGGCCTCACGGCTTGTTTAGCCTGGCTGCGGGTGACCGTTCCCACCCTCTTGGCCTGCTTCACATGATTGGCCAAGTCTTCCCCCAACAGCATGGGGATGGGATAATCATCATAGACTGCAAAAGTCCACATTCCTGACCAGCCCTTGTACTGGACAGGCAACTTGGCTGTAGGCAAATTGAAAGAGTTGGACTTGAAGGGTTGAATCGTCACTTGGATCTCTGGGTTGATTAAATTGGGGTCCACTAAGGAAGCATGGATAGCTGACACTTGTGCTCCGGTGTCACTCCACGCGGTGACCTTCTTCCCGCCCACACTCACAGTTTCCCTCCGCTCCAAGGGTATCTGGGAGATATCTGGGCCTGTGGACCTCTGGTGTGATTCCGGTGCAATGAACTGTAATCTGTTGGGGTTCTTGGGGCAGTTGGCCTTTACATGCCCCAGCTCGTTACATTTAAAACATCGTCCAGCTGACGGGTCACTGGGGCGAGGTGGGTTGCTGGAGAACAGGGTGGTGGGACGATAAAGGGTCTGGAGGGTTCTTTGGGAGGTAGGTGGGGCTTTGGGCGGCCCCCGGTAATAGGCTGTGGTCTGGGGTGGTCCCTTCTGGTCTCCGCTCCAACTGCGACCAGTTTTCTTCTTCTCTGCCACCTCCACCCATCTGGCTCCAATCTCTCCTGCCTCGATTACAGTTTTGGGTTTCCCATCTAGGATGTATCTTTCTATTTCCACAGGAACACCCTCTAAGAATTGTTCCATTTGCATTAGGAAGGGCAAATTTACTGGAGATTCAACACTTGCTCCTGATATCCAGGCATCCCAATGTTTCACAATGTGGTAGGCATGTCGGGTAAATGACATGTCTGGTTTCCACCTTAGGGCTCTGAACCTCCGACGAGACTGCTCGGGTGTTATCCCCATTCTGACTCTCGCCTTGGATTTAAACAGTTCATACTTGTTCGTGTGTTCTTTAGGCATTTCAGCTGCCACCTCAGCTAAGGGTCCACTGAGCTGCGGCCTCAGCTCTACCATGTATTGGTCAGTAGAGATGTTGTACCCAAGGCAGGCCCTTTCGAAGTTTTCTAAGAAGGCCTCAGTATCATCACCTGCCTTGTAGGTGGGGAACTTTCTGGGATGGGAAGTGGTACCTGGAGAAGGATTGCTAGGGTTTGTTGGTATATTCTGCTGGGCCTTTATCCTCTCCACCTCCTCCACATGCTTCCTCTCTTTTTCCTTCTCCTCCTCCACATGCTTCCTCTCTTTTTCCTTCTCCTCCTCCACATGCTTCCTTGCCTCCATTTCCCTCTTGTGGGCAGCCTCCTGTACCTCCTTCTCCAGCCGCATGAGTTCTATCTGTCTTTCATGTTCCCTTTGTTTTTCCTCAGCCTGAAATTTGGCTAATTCCAGCTGTAGTCGAGCTGCGGATTTTGTCATTCTAACCTCTCTGTTTTTAACTAACTTTACACCCGAGGTTTAGAAATAAACAAACAAAACTTGGCTGTAAAATTTTGCTGTGCTGGAATAGAATACCTATTCTCTGATAGTGATTGTCAGCCTACAGAAAAAGACAATTCCCTTGTCTCTGCTCTGGGCCCAAATTAAAGCAAAAAACCTCCAACTACTTGGAAACCTGCTTACCCAGCCCAAAGAAAAAGCAAATGGCTAGAACACACACCCCCTATTTACTTTTAGGAAGAAAAGAAAAAAAAACTCTGGGTTGGAAGACTGTGAATTTCCCTGCAGGAGTTAAGTACCCTGCCTCCAGGCAAAGAAAACCTTCAATTCACAAAGATAATCCCCTTTTGTCTCTGCTTGGCCACAAAGCAGAGAAAAAACAAGCTGCTTTCAGTTTTAGCTGCTTTCTGGACTTCCTTTCCAAAGGAAAAAAAAATTCCTTTTTAAAATCTGTATTTCTAGTTCAAAAAATCTCAACTGGATCTCAAAATGATTTCAGGTTAATCCCACCACAATGCCACCATGTCAAGGTTCCTCCCCCACTCTGAACTCTAGGGTACAGATGTGGGGACCTGCATGAAAAACCTCCTAAGCTTATCTTTACCAGCTTAGGTCAAAACTTCCCCAAGGTACAAAATATTCCACCCGTCGTCCTTGGATTGGCCGCTACCACCACCAAACTAATACTGGTTACTGGGGAAGAGCTGTTTGGACGCGTCTTTCCCCCCAAAATACTTCCCAAAACCTTGCACCCCACTTCCTGGACAAGGTTTGGTAAAAAGCCTCACCAATTTGCCTAGGTGACTACAGACCCAGACCCTTGGATCTTAAGAACAATGAACAATCCTCCCAACACTTGCACCCCCCCTTTCCTGGGAAATGTTGGATAAAAAGCCTCACCAATGTGCATAGGTGACCACAGACCCAAACCCTTGGATCTGAGAACAATGAAAAAGCATTCAGTTTTCTTACAAGAAGACTTTTAATAAAAATAGAAGTAAATAGAAATAAAGAAATCCCCCCTGTAAAATCAGGATGGTAGATATCTTACAGGGTAATTAGATTCAAAAACATAGAGAACCCCTCTAGGCAAAACCTTAAGTTACAAAAAAGATACACAGACAGAAATAGTTATTCTATTCAGCACAATTCTTTTCTCAGCCATTTAAAGAAATCATAATCTAACACATACCTAGCTAGATTACTTACTAAAAGTTCTAAGACTCCATTCCTGGTCTATCCCCGGCAGAAACCCGCATATAGACAGACACACAGACCCTTTGTTTCTCTCCCTCCTCCTAGCTTTTGAAAGTATCTTGTCTCCTCATTGGTCATTTTGGTCAGGTGCCAGCGAGGTTACCTTTAGCTTCTTAACCCTTTACAGGTGAGAGGAGCTTTCCCCTGGCCAGGAGGGATTTCAAAGGGGTTTACCCTTCCCTTTATATTTATGACACCTGGAATGCATAAATGGGTATCTCAACTGGGAACAGAGAGGTTATTTCACCTCTGTCTTTGTCACTGGTGTGACCATTGGTGAAATACTGTATCTGGTGTCAACAATTCATGGAGGATGTCAATAAACTGGAGACAATTCAGAGAAGAGTCACAAGAATGATTAAAGGATTAGAAAATGTCTTAGAACGATAGACTCAAGGAGCTCAATCTATTTAACTTAAAAAGAAAAGGAGTACTTGTGGCACCTTAGAGACTAACCAATTTATTTGAGCATGAGCTTTCGTGAGCCACAGCTCACTTCATCAGATGAAGTGAGCTGTGGCTCACGAAAGCTCATGCTCAAATAAATTGGTTAGTCTCTAAGGTGCCACAAGTACTCCTTTTCTTTTTGCGAATACAGACTAACACGGCTGTTCCTCTGAAACCTGTTATTTAACTTAAGAACGCGAAGGTCAAAGAGTGATTTAATTACAGTTTATGAGTATCTACATGAGGAACAAATATTTAATAATGGTCTCTTCAATCTACAAGAGAAAACTATAGCATGGTCTAATGGGTTGAAGTTGCAGATAGACACATTCAGACTGGAAATAAGGAGTACCTTTTTAACAGTGAGACTAATTCACCATTGGAACTTCATCACTGACAATTTTTAAATCAAGACTGGATTTTTTTTTAAGGATCTCCTCTAGGAATTGTTTTGGGGAAGTTGTATGGCCAGTGCTATACAGGAGGTCAGATTAGATGATCAGTATGGTCTTTTTTGGCATTGGAATCTGTGATGAAGAACTTCTATAAGGACTCAATCCCTGTTGACTTCATTGTGCATTGGCTTAGACCTTAAATGGCATGAAGTTTTGTTGGAATCCCAGATAAGGTATTTGGAGAGTGAAAGGGGTAAGGGGGACAAGATTAGCTAAGTGCAATGTGGCTTTGAAACAGATTCTGGTTATTATAAACCACTATGCTCATTGAGTGACACATTTTCTTCCTACCACTACCCATTTTCTCTCGTGTTTTCATTCCCCACCCTCTTTCCCTGATGTCATCTATTTTTATATCCTAGGGGAGGTGTTTATTGATTTTTGGTAACATTTTTCACTCTAATTTTCCATTTCCAAAGCGACTTTTGCAAAGAATGCTGTTGACAAGGTGATATATTTAAAACTAGCTGAACAATGTCCAGGTCTGTCTGGAACTCAATTAATCTGTAAGCCATTAAGTAAATGAAATCTAAAAATGTTTCCTTGTTCCTCTGAAGTATCAATACATTAGTGCAGTCTGCCCAGGCTCCAAGCCATTAAAATAATAGAGTTAGATTGCCCACACACTCATCATTTTCAGGGAACTCAGCCTCATGCCCTGCTCTTCTCATTAGCAGGAAGGCAGATCATTTTCATCTTTTTTCTTGTCCCTCTTTCTGGAAGCTTTCCCAGAGCAGATACCATCCTCCACCTGTCCAGCTCGGAAACTGAACCCCACTGTTAAGTTACTTATGTTGGAATTAGAGGAGGTAGAGCTCCAAGGGCAGCCTGGCAGATCCTGAAATGCTGATTTCCCCCATACACCCTCTCAAGCTGGGAATAAAGCTGATCCATTGCAAGTGGATATAAACAACAACCTGTCTCTCTTCACCTTGCAGGGAACAGATAAGTCACATCTGCTTTTAGTTTTGTTTCTTATCAAAAGTAGACATATAAGGAAATCAGGGGCAATTTTAAGGTTTGGGGAATTTGCCAGTGCAGCCCTTGATTTTTGCAAAATCCTTAAATTAAAAACTTCTGGCTTCATCAGGAACAGATACATTGGTTTGTCAGAATCTTAGGTATTATACGCTGCCCTTACCATCAGAGCTGAGTGTTTCACAATTTTTAATGTATTTATCCCCGCAACACCTCTTAAAAATGCATTCAGAAGATTAGCTGCAAGTACACTTTATTATTAAATTTTATAATTATTATATTGTATGAATTTTACTGCCATAATACAAATTAGTAATCATCACCATTCTGGAATCCCTTTTGATAATCTTATTGTGTCACCTCTTAGAAAAAGATAGAATTCTGGTATTCCCTCTGTCCTACCTGCAGTACGGTTCCTTTTACTTCACTAAAAGCTGCTTCTGGTCTGATGGGCTAAAACATGAGGAACATACAGGGAAAAAAAGAGTTTGGAATATTTGGGTTCATTGAATCTGATCCCTTCATACTTCAACTGCAGATCAACACTTAAATCTAAAATCTGCAATTCTCCAGTTCAGACCTAGAGGGGACCTTGCATCTCATTAAAGGAAGCTGTACAACCTCTGGAAATCTAGATTTAAATGGCGACAGCTCTAGGAACTTGCCACCCACATGTGGCCTTGTGCATGCTTTGCAGTAGGCCAGCTTCTTATCGCCTCTCTTCCAGGTGTTTGTATTCCCTTGTGTAAGCAGGGGAATAGTCCCGCTATTGTGGGGAACTTTCCTGGCTTCTGCACTACCCCGGTGAAGTGGGCTTGCGAAAGGATCTGAGTCCTCGCTCCCACTTCCTTTACCCAGTGGCCTCCCTGCCCTTGAGGACTCCCCTTCCACTCTCCTGTCTGGCAGAGTCCTCGTAACCCCAACAAGGCTGGTCCTGGGGGGCTTGACCTCCAACCCTGCTGTGGTCACCTAGGACAGGGGCTAGGGTGTCCCCACTCCGGAGTACTCTCTCTGCACTGGGCACTTCTCTGACCCACTGACTATTATATACAAGTTAAAGCAAATTAAAGTTATTTAATCAACAATTAATTTTTAAAAGAATAAGGAAAAATAGGAAAGGTTAAAAGAAACATATCAACCCGCTCTGTGGCAGGGAACTTCACAAACAGTGTCTCTGGGATGTCAGGGCAGTTCAGTCTGTTCCTTGTAAGTCCCCGGCCTTCTTCTCAGGTCCTGGCTGTGCTGTAGGGATGCTGTGGGTTGGACACTTGCTCTGGTGGTGGCCACACGCTCTCAGGCTCTAAGTGGTAGGACCCTTCTTCCCAGTGTCGCCCCCGCCCTGTTGGGGTTATGATCCAAGCCTGGCCTGCAGAGCCTCTTGGCTGACGCATCTCCCTGTGCTGGGCCTGCTGCCCAGGGTCCCCCTCGCTCTCCCCAGCTGCTCACCGCACCCAGCTCCAGACTGCTCCAGCCCCAGCTGCACCACTCTGTCTCTGCTGCTCTGCCTCCAGTTCCCTGGGGTGATTCTTTGGCCTCTCTGGCTCTGGTTGCTGCAGCTCTCCTCCCAAGGCAAGTCTGCTCTCTCTGGGCTGTGCCTCTGGCTTTGGGGCTGCAGCTCTGCTCCCAGGACAGGGTCTGCTCTTGCAGGCTGCTTCTGTGACTCTGCTCCCAGCACTGACCTGCTTCCAGGGCTGCTTTTCTGGCCCCTCTGGCTCTGGTTGCTGCAGCTTTCTTCCCAGGGCAAGTCTGTTCTCTCTGGGCTGTGCCCCTGGCTTTGGGGCTGCAGCTCTGCTCCCAGGACAGGGTCTGCTCTCTCTGGATCTGGCACAGCTCTGCTCCCCAGCTCAGCTCGGGCCCCTGCTTTCTCCTTAGCTCAGCCCCACTCTGTCTGACCCAGGCAATTCCAGCTCACACGGAGGACGGGACCTCCCTGGCCTCCTGACTCCCTGATTAGCCTGCCCGCCCTGCCATTCAGGCTGACCTGGAGCACTGGCCTCTCCCCATTGTTCCTGGGGTTTGTCAGTTTCAGGGTCTTGATTCCCCATCGACCCTTCCCCCTTTTTAGTACTGGGAGCTAGCAACTAAAACACCCCCACTGAATGTTAGTAAGGGGGCAACAGTCCCCTTACACTTGCTCCACCTTACAAAATTAATTTACATTATTTACATAATTTACATCCTACAGTAATGACCCAAAGCTCTACATCTAATAGGAGTGAGACTGCAGGGTTTGGGTGACTATTCCTCTAGAATACCATAGCATTTTATTTTATATTTTTTTTAAGGAATGGGGAGCATTACAACTCTATCCCATCTGAAGCCTTTGTGTTCAGGTCTGGCTGAATAGTACCTCCTCCACTGGGCCAGATTCTGCTCTCACACCAGTGTAACTACAGTGTAATGCCACTCTTGAAGACAATGGAGTTATATTAATGTAAATCAGGAATAAAGGAGAGTAGAATTTGGCTCATTGGTGTTACTTGCTAAATCAAATATTATTTAATGTGAGTAAATATGGAAGAATTGGCCCAAAAGGGTGTAACGCCCATTGATAACTACAGGAGTTAACCTGTGTAGTCAAGGGAAGTTTTGGTCTAGGCACAATCTTGCCTGTGTGGAAGATACAGCATATGGGTGAATTGGTGACTTTTTTTTTTAATACTGACACTTACATCTGTTTCACCCAGCCTTGCTTTATAATAAGGCAAAAAGAGGTAAAAACAAGAACTGCAACGTCACTATAAAAGTAATCTCCATCTCTTTTGTTCTTGTTAAGCTGCAGACAAGTTCACATGACAACATCCAGGTTCTGCTGCACAATATGAACCTGCCCTGATCTTCCCATTCCTGCCTTTGAAATGAGCAGAAACAGAGCATATGTCAGCAACAGCTAAACAAAGGCTCTGCAAATCCCCTTTTTTTTTCATTTGCTTTCAGTAAAATCCTAGAGCCCATTCTTATGTCTCATTAGAGTCCTTTAAAGCACATTATACCTACCCTGAGCTTTTCAGTTCATTTCTACAGTAGAAAAGCAAATTGGAACTTTAATCTGCCCTCTCATGTTACCTTAATTTAGCGTTAAATTTAAAATTGCTTTGAATTACAAATCAGTTCAGAGATTTCAAGTCAATGAGCTTACCTTTTTTCCCCAGACACTTTGCTTCCTGTAACAGAAGGTGTTTGAAGAATAAGTTTTGGAACACCCTCCCACCCTCAGATCACATTGGTTGGTTTGTTGTCTGTCCTAAGGTGAATTTAGTGCTGGTAGAATGTGGTGATTCATAGCACAGAACACTAAAATTTGCTGTTTATCAATCAAACGCATACAACCGTGTGGGCAGTTGCAGCTCAAGTTTCTCCTTGCTATCCCACATCATGTGCATCAAACCTGATTGACCAGACCATCTCTTGGGTGTTGGGGGAATCCAGTTTCTATGTCTGTTCAGTCATTACCCTCTCACAAGGATTCCAGGAAAAATACCGTCCATGGTTATATCTCTGTCAGAAGTCGCCAGTTGGAGCTATTTCAGATGATCAGCTTGTTCTGTTTCTCTGACTGTCTGAGGAGTTAGCTCTTTGGGAAATGCTTATTGTGGGAGTTTGTGTGGTCCATTTAGAAGTTATGCTTGTACAGCCAGATCCAGATCTCACTGAAGTCAATGGAAAGGTTCCCGTTGATTGCAGTGGACTTTCGACTGGATCAAGCCCATAATCTGTAGCGACTTTTTTCCCCTTAATCTCTCTGTGACCAAAATAATTTCCTTAGGGGCAGAGCTGGCTACTGCTGATAGGTTATACCCATACAAGCAAAATATGACATGGTGCCAAATTATTACTGTGATGTGTTATTCAAAGTGGACACCTGCACACTAGAAACTGGATTGCAACCAATGACTAATTCCTCAATTCAGCTCAATTCAATAAGACTTAATTGGCATGACAAGCTATACAAGTGTAGCCAAAGCATGAAAAAAAGAGACAGCTCCTTCAGGTATCTGTCAGAGGTAATTACAATCTACCTAGGATGGGGCTATACATTCTGACTGGGGTTTGATCCTTTATATCCTTTTGTGATTACTATCTATTCCTGATCTTGTGGCAGGTTAATACATAGCTCTCTGTCACCCAAGGCCAGATTAAGACCTTTAGAGGCCCTAAGAACTGGAAAGATTATGGTGCCCGCCATATGTAATTCAAAATAAAAACAATACTATACTGTAAAATAAAATTTTATTTTTTGAAATAACACAAAACTTACATGTATGCTGAAATTAAAATAGCTTCTTTCTAGATTTTCTGATTGCAAAATCCTGGATAAGTTCATCGAAGCTGACTCGACGAAGCATGTCCGCTTCCATACATAATAGGGAAAGTGAATCAAGTCTGTCCTCATACATTGTTGTTCTCTGAAGGTTTTTTATTCTTTTCAGCTGAGAAAAAGAGTGTTCTGCGGAGCAGTTAATAATCATCAATGTTAGAAAAACACGTAGTGCTATCTCTACATTTGGAAATACACATTATATTCCAATTTATTTGAGCATAAGCTTTCGTGAGCTACAGCTCACTTCATCGGATGCATACTGTGGAAAGTAAAGCAGATCTTTTTATACACACAAACCCATTTTTTCATGGTTTATGTGTATAAAAAGATCTTCTGTACTTTCCACAGTATGCATCCAATGAAGTGAGCTGTAGCTCACGAAAGCTTATGCTCAAATAAATTGGTCAGTCTCTAAGGTGCCACAAGTACTCCTTTTCTTTTTGCAAATACAGACTAACACGGCTGTTACTCTGAAACCTGACATTATATTCCGTCTTTCAGTATTGTGTCATGAAGATCAATGTGACTGAATTTCATTTTTCCTGTTTCATTAAACTTTGCGTGCATATAACAGTGGAACTGCCGTACTTCTCCACAGAGATTCATGTTCAAGACAACAGGGTATGAGTCAACTAGCTTTTGGGAACCTTGTGAATATTGTTCGTCAGATAAGACCATATCGTTTAGAAAAGAAAAATGTACTTGATACTTCTTTCTACACTTCACCTCTCCTCTTCGTATGAGCTTCAAGTGTATCAATTATAGCATAGTAAGTAGATAGGTGAAATTTGTCTCTAGGATTCAATGCTGTTTCTGTTGCACTGCTATCATTTGCTTGTTTTTTCCTGATTTGCTTGCGGGACTGGGCTTCTTTGTAGTTAGTATCAGGCAAGGTATCTTTTGAAATCATTCCTCAAAGTGTGTAAGTGGTCTGCTAATGATTGACAGAGGTCTGCACATGTTTTCAAATCCAATTCTTTTTCTTGGAGAGCTTGACTTGTGTGGTAAAAGTGTTGTAAAATTCCATTCCAAATGGTCAACATGAATACAAACTCTAGTTCTTGCATCTTGTTTGCAATGTTTTCTGCCTCTCGTATAGTTTCTCCCTTTTGTGATTGGTCTTCAGCTATACTTTCTAATGCATCCACAGTCTTTGAGTAGGACTCCAGAATTGCACTTGTTGCCACTGCATGTGCCTCCCAGCGAGTATTAGAAAGAGATTTCAACATATGATCATTGTCCAAATATGTTTTAAGAACTGCCCATCAGTGTGTTGAGGCAGAAAAAAATGTATAAAGTAACTGGACTGTTGAGAAAAAACTTACTGCCACCGGACAACGATCAACAGCTCTGCGGCCAACAAGATTGAGAGAGTGTGCAGCACGTGGTATGAATATGGCATATTTGTTCTGTTCTAAAAGCTTCTTCTGCAGTCCTTGATAACGCCCTGACACGTTGGCACTATTGTCATAAGACTGACCTCTGCACTTTGAGAAATCTAGTTTGCAAACTTGGCACAGATAATGCAGTACTTGATTTGCCATTTCTTCACCAGTGTGGCTTTTCAAATTGAGGAATGTTATAAATTGTTTAACTGGTTTTCCATCTGTGGGAGACACGTATCTTAGTACAATACTCAATTGATCAATATGTGAAAGATCAGGTGTAGAGTCGACAGATAAACTGAAGTACCCAGCAGTACTTATTTCATCCATAATAGCTGAACGAACTTTGTCACTCATTAGACCAATGAGTTCATCACATATTATCTTGGATAAGTATGATGGGTTACCTTTGCCAGCATTCCCATATTTTGAGATATGGCCTGCTAAAAATGGGTCAAACTGAGCCACAAGCTCCAACAATCCCAAGAAATTTCCATTCCGCAATGATCCAAATGCGTCATTTGATCCCCGGAAAGGCAGACTATCTTCAGCTAATGTTTGAACAACAGCTATAACACGCTGCAAGACATGTTGCCAGTATTCATGCTCCTCTTTAATTTGTTCTTCCAATTTTTGTGTTAATCCAAAACCCTGTCTTCTATTTAAATATGTCAACACTGAATCTCTGTGAGTAGTGCTATTTTCATGTTGTTCAATTAAAACAGTATTCCGCCAGTCACTAAATCCATCTGCAGCAAACCGGGATGTTGAAGGTTTATATGCCAAAAGTTTGCAAACAAAACAGTACACAGACCCTGTTGATGGTAAATACAGTAGCCATTCTTTAGTGTATTTCTCACCATTCGCTTTCATGACGAAAAATATTTTTTGTGGACAATATCTTGTTTGTTTGCCATTGGTAAAAGTAAGATGTGATTTCTCAAATGGCCCTGTGTGGTGTTGACAGTCATTTGATCCACGATCTATCCAGTAAGCTACATCATCGGTGCTGAAATCAACCCACATACCAGGATCTTTTCTCCTATTATTTACAGCATGAACAGGTTCAGTCTCTGACACATCCACACCTTCTAGAACCATGTCTGTTTTACCACCAGGAGTAGGATGATCAGTTACAGTCTCTGACACATCCACATGTTCTGGAATGGTGTTTGTTTCACCAATAGAAGAAGGGTCAGTTTCTGAAACACCTACAGGTTTTGAAACGATGTCTGTGCTACTGAGAGAAAATGTTGCTTCTGATGGATTCGCTTTGAAAAATGATGTCAGCTTTGGAAAATTTCACTCGTTTTTTGTTTCTATTCTTCCACCAGTTTACATTTCTGTGCTTCACTCAGTTGGTTACATTTCATCCTACCCCTTATCTCAGTTATCTGAACTTAAAAAAAAAACAAATTACACAACGTACACTATTTTATGTATATATATATAAGAAAGAAAAAAAACTAATCAAGTATGTATAACTCAGAAGAATATATCAATAATAAAATATAAATGTATTGCAATACATGACAGGATCTGATTTCCTCACATTATTTCAATCTACATTAGTAGGATGCCCCCCTGGTTTAGGTGGGGATAAGTACTAAAAAGAGAACAGAAAAATGGGGGAAGAGTGTGTAGTAGAGTGTAAGGAAGTCTAACAAAATTCTGATTTTTCCCATGATGCCTACTTGGATGCTTTTTTTGAAATATCAAATATCAATTTTTTTCCAAAAAAAATCTCATTTTTGGTGCCCCCTGCTTTGCTGGTGCCCTAAGCATGTGCTTAGTTTGCCTATTGGGTAATCCAGCCCTGCTGTCACCTTTCTCCCAGGGTTAGGCAGGTTTTCCCTCATTTCTTTTTGACGAAAAAATATTTTTTACAGCTCCTAATTGTTGAGGAAATATCTGTCTTTCATTTCCTCATGTTTTGGACATTGGAATAGAATGGTTGCCTCTTTGTCTCAATCTCTACGCTCTCACGTTGGTTGCACAATCATTTCTCTCTGGATTCAGACTGTGCTTTAACATACTGAGCAAAAAGAAGTCATGTCCAACCTAGCCAAAGTCAGAAGAATGGCCCAGAAGTGAATGGCTCCATGTCATATGAACAGTCCCCAAAACAAGACTGTCCCTCTTCTAAATGACAGGTTGTATCCAACTTTTAGAAAGGTTCTACCCAAAGGAGATTCACCATTGAACTGGAAGCCTGAGTAACACAGTTGGTTGAATTTAAAGCTATTCTGAATTGAAAATGGGCTAATTGTGGGCTGGATTCTGCTCTGATTTACATCCTGTATTGGAATCAATGGTTTTACAGAGGGTGAGAGTCAGGGTAGAATTTGGCATTTAGTTTTATCATGGCCACTAACTGTGACCTTGGAAATTGGCCAGTGGTGCAGGAACTGACAATTAAGGTATAGTGATGCCAATACTGCCACTGCTATTTTTAGCATGTTAAGCTTGATCAAAATTAATGCATGTATGGCTACCTGTCTTGGAAAGTACATTTCCAGCTGCAGTGTACACATACCATTTGGTTTTGTTTGGGTGGGTTTTTTTGCTAATATGTATTTCCCATCTCATTTTGATTCACAGGCTCTATTTCTCCTCTCACTTTCCCCAGTTTTACATCAGTGTAAGCCCATTGACTTTAGTAGATGTATTTCTAGTTTACACTAGTGTAAGTGCAAGAAAGATTTGTCTCAAATACCCACTATTGGAATAAATTTTACTACTCATGTCTAACCTTCCAGCACTGTTGCAGAGGCCATATCTAGGAAATATGTCAAAACCTACCCCACTCATGTTGACTGAGTGATGGGAGGGAACATTTGCCTATCAGAGGAACACTTGCAAATGGGGATATGTCAGAACTAAATGCCAAAAATGCTACTGGAGATTGACGCTTGGACTTTGAAAGCTGCATTGGAGTATAATGGATATGATGCCTTGGGGAGAGCCATACTGGTGTTGTGGATTTGTCATCTGTTGCCTTTCTGAGATCTGGGCCATATACAGAAAAACTGAAGAAGCTCTGCTTCCTTTCAAGCCTTGCAAACCTATGCAAGAGGGAATAGAGACAGGACTGGCTTTTAAACTTTATTATTATTATTTATTGTTTGCATTGTGCTAGCACCTAGGGACCCCGATCAGGGCTCTATTGTGCTAGGTGACGTACAAACACACGTCAAGACAGGCCCTGCCCCAAAGAGCTTAAAATTTAAGTAAATATTTCCTTTAGTTCCATTAAACATGTCATGTGTTGTATAATAAAAAAAAAAGCATGTTTAATATCCCTGATTATTAAATCTTGTAGGGAAAGCAGCTGATTGTATTTTTATTTACATAAAAAGTTTCACTTATAAAATGGCCATACCCAGTACCTGTCCTGCCTTCTAACATATGAGGGAGCTTCATATCCATTGAACCTTCCTTCATTTAAAGTATACTTATTTTGTCAATTTCAGTAGTTCCCCATTGGGCTAGGCAGTGTGCACACACAAACTTACATTCTATGCATAGGTTAGTGGTCCTTAAAACAGCCTTCATTCAAGCTTTGGTTTAATAATTCAGCTGGTAAATTGCTGAATATGGAATCTGTCTTTTAACCAATAGCTCTGTTTCCCCTCTTCTGCTGTAGTAGGTGAGGCTGATTGCTCACAAACTCTACGGCAGAAGTGACAAAGAGTAAATTATTAATCTTTAGTGACTGAAACTGATTAACCTATTTGCTTTTTAGTTTTCCACATAGCAAGATGTCTTACATATAGCCTCAGATCTCTCCTTGCTGTGTACATAATAGATGACCAGCTAAGGTATGTCTTAGCCAAAGCAAAAAACCAGAAGGCTAAATAGTGCTAGATACAGAAGGACCAAGTGAAATGTATGTAGGTATATTAATGTTGTTCTGAACAAAGCAAAATGCACAGGCATAGTCACAGTAGGGTCCACTGATGATAATCTGGAAACAACAGGACTTGAAAGAGATATCATAGTCTTTAAAGGTTCCTTCTCAGATTGCTGGATAATGGCAGGTTTTTGCTTTATTACGATTCTTTTAACAGCTCCTGTACCTGTGTAAATATTGCAGAGAGGGCAGCTGTGAGAGCCTATTGTGTGCTGCTAAAATGAATACTAATGAGAGTCCCAAGACAGCACGTGGATTCAACTGCAGATATTAAAAACATAAATCCTACCCTTTAAAAAAAAGGCGGGGGGGGGGAATCAAACAAAGGCTCCTTTAACAACCTTCCACCCTGTGCCATCTCCAAGAAAATTATTTCCCAAGGGGTCCATTTCATTTGTCATCTATCCTGGCTTCCTAGAATGCTTGTTCTATTAGAAGGCTCCCTGTACATAGGTGGAGGTGGATGTTGTGTTTTCCCCCACACTCCTTTCAAACAAAATCCCAAACTTTGTGAAAACCAAATGCTGAAGACTTTCCACCTCCAACCTGTTATGTTTAGCTGTCCTCAAGGCCAAATTAGGGCATAGCTTCTTAGGCTCCACCTCCTGGAGTCATGTGGTTACATCACAATCTCTGGTTTCATTTTTTGAATAAGTAGTTTCTAGCTCTCATGATTGTGAAGAAAAACTTGACCTGTATTTAACAAATGCAACAATGCCTGCCTCAGTCTGCAGAGAGCCTGAAATAATGTCTGTGGCAGGGAATGCCTTACCCATTCATCTCAATGGGGTGATAATGCCCAGACCCACTGCTCTGAGAGACCTTGCCAATACTATCCCAGAAGAGAAGTCTGTGTGGCAGGATGGGAAGAGAGCAGTAGGCTCAGCCAACCCCCCCCCACCAATCAGATGCACTCCAGCTGCTGGGGTAAAGACTCGGGAGCTCCCCTGCTGCTCCCTGTTTGCCTCTCTGGGGCCTTCCACAAACCAGGAGAGGCAGGAGAGGCCTGTGGGGGATGGGAACCATGGCATGGAGATGGATCCATTCGGGAGGGCAAGCCATGAGGTGCCTATATGTCAGGACTACATTAATCTGACCCTGGTTGTCCTGTTAATAGATGTCTTTTCATGCCTTCCCTTGTGTACATCCCAGTCCAGTAGCCATCATTAGAATCCTTCCACTTGTCTCCATTGATTTCACTTGTAGGATTAGTGTCCCGAGATCCACTGCTCCGATCCAAAACCAAGTAGGAAATCTAGAACCATCTGGCATCTCCAAACAATTCACCTTCCAAACTTAGCAGCCAAAATGATAACAAGCCCCATTTAAAATATGTGCAGCGTCTCACTCTATTCATGGGAAACAGGATTTTAATTTCACGACCAGCAGCCTTTGTCATATTTTAGTTGTAGGGCAGAGTCCACATATTGCTCTCCTAGAAATCTCAGGCAAAAATCTTCTACCAATTGCACTCATGCAATCCCATTGCCTTGAACGAGTTGCGCTATTGTAGCTGAGTCAGAGCAGAAATTTGCCATCAGAGATTTTCACAGTCCTTAATGCTCTCTCTGTGGATTGACAGATCTGTTGCTAGAAAAGGGATTACCAATGGCTGCAAAACCTTCATCCCAAAGCACGCAATCTAGTTTTTGTTGCTACAGTTGGAGCTCAAGGATCCTTAATGCTTTCTGTGTCGATAAATAGGGTCCCATACCAAGCAACGGCTTCTGGAATGCCGTGGGATGTCTAGGAGAACTTTCAAAGGCATCATTTGGGATATGAAGCAGGAAAGGTGGGCTCTTGCTTTAGGTTGCTTTGGAAATTGGAGGAATTTTCAAAACTAGCTGTAGTGTTCTGAAAACCTGGCTGCATCTTTGGGCTCTCAAGATGGCCTGGCACGCTGGCCCCAGTTGAATGCCCCGTCCTTGGGATTTCAGAAGGTAACTGTCACATAAGTTTATGGTACCCATCCCGTGCTAGCCCTGGAGGGTAGATATCTTCCTCAGACTCTTCATGGGCCCAGTGCTGCAGCACACGCTCCTTCGTCTCATTTCCCGGGGACACAAGGGATGAGATCTCTTTGGGTGAATTTCCACTTATGGAATATTGTGTGCACTTTTGGTTCATTCTGGCCAGCATGATTAGAGCTTGCCTGGACCCAGAAAGTTCCATTCGTCCTGCACCATAACCGTTGAACAGCACACTGCCTCCTCTACATCAGGACAGGCAGGGCAGCAAAGCCACCCTGGATCTCAGAGGGCCAGTGTGCATTGCCATATTATCAGGCATAACTAGCCTTCTTAGAAGGCAGCTGCTGACCTAGCACCAAAGAAGAAGGGGTAAAAGGGAGAGAGAGAAAAGATAATGGCCTGCAGGTGCAGTCATTATCTCATTCCCTCTCTGCCCACATCTTTTTTTGAACACATTATGTTCATGCACTCAGGCAGGCTAATTTTGCTTTGGCCATAGGCCCCAGGCTCTAATAAAAAAGCGTGTTCATTAAGTGTGACTATTATTAACTTAAAGGATGCTTCATTTTATATTCACCTTCAAACTGCTGGCAATCAGCCTATACCAGATGTCTGTGGGTGGGGCCACAGGCCAAACAAATTGCTGCCTGGTATTCCCCAGGATCACCGTCTTTCTCCAGACCTATCACACCTAGCTGATCCTTAGCACCCTCTACTCTCCTTTCATCTTCATCACCACTGACTTGGGTCATGACTGAGGGAGGATATGCTAACGTTCTGGATATCACACTTTAGGAAAGAAGTGGACAAATTGGAGAGAGTCCAGAGGAGAGCAACAAAAACAATAAAGGGTTTAGAAAAACTGACCTTTGAAGAAAGACTTCTTATCTCAAGACTAAAAATGCCCAGTTCTTTTAATCTGAGGGGTAAACTGATAACAGTCTTCAAATATGTTATGGGCTGTTCTAAAAAGGACTATGGCCAACTGTTCTCCATGTCAATTGATGGTAGGACAAGAAATAAGTTGGTTAGTTTCAAGCAAGGGAGATTTAGGTTGGATATTAGGAAAAATGTCCAAACTATAAGGATAGTTAAGCACAGGAACAGGTTACCTAGGAAGTTGTGGAATCCCCATCACTGAAACAGGACACAGGAACACCCATCAGGAATAGTTTAGATATACTTAATCCTGCCTCAATGCTGGATTAGATGACCTGTTGAGGACCCTTTATATTTCTATGAGCTGGGATGTATGTGAGCCCCTTATGGCAAAGACATTCAAAATCGAGGCCTGGCAGAGCTTGATTTTTTTTATCATTTCAGTGGATAATACTGATGTTTATTTTACATCTCTTTTTTTAGATTTTTATTAATTTACATTTTCACAGTTTCATGAAATTATGGGTGGGAATCAGACAATAATTATTTAATGACAATAGACACTGAGATTCAAAAAGTTAAAGATTTACAACAATTCAAACACAAACTGTCAATAGTACATGTCAAAATATTCAAAGTAAATATCCTTAAATCAAACTCTGTATTCTCAAGCAGCATTTTTCTGACTTTGCCTCTCCAAATTTTGAGTATTATCAGTGGAAATATTCTTTTCATCGATTTGTGTGTATAGGGTGAAATCGTTGTTGACCGACATCTACCAATGAAATTCAAATCTTTCCAAGCCTATTCATAGCCAATGGCAATGTTGAACAGCAAACAAGATATTTGCAACACGCTGTTTACTTTTCCAGGTACATAAATAATTTATGCAAAGAGTTTCATGCAGGCATCTGAATCTCATTTTGATAAGGTATAGTGTCTTTTCTGTGGCTATTCTAGTGGATCTAAGGACAGTGCTTTGTTTGCTGTGTCCTTGACTGAGGATTTACAATGGGGGTGAGGAACAGGTTTTCAAAGTGTGTCCTCTGTATTTTAAGAGAAGAAAACACCCAAGATTTATTAGGTGTTTGTTCTGTCTCACTGTGCTGAGCTGTGTTATAAGTTTGTACGGTGTGGATATAATATATTTTTTTCTGCTCATCCAGGAATAATGCATATTTAATGGCTCCACTATCAAATGGTGAAGGAAGGAATGACTTGCTGTGGATGTAGAAGTCACAGGAGGAACTCAGTACCATGGCTGTAAACTGCTATTTGGAGTAATAGAAATACATCATGTACATAGAGCAAGTATGCCTCCTGTTCATAGATTCAGAGATATTAAGGTCAGAAGGGACCATTATGATCATCTAGTCCGACCTCCTGCACAACGCAGGCCACAGAATCTCACCCACCCACTCCTGCGAAAAACCTCTCACCTATGTCTGAGCTATTGAAGTCCTCAAATCGTGGTTTAAAGACTTCAAGGAGCAGAGAATCCTCCAGCAAGTGACCCGTGCCCCATGCTACAGAGGAAGGCAAAAAACCTCCAGGGCCTCTTCCAATCTGCCCTGGAGGAAAATTCCTTCCCGACCCCAAATATGGTGATCAGCTAAACCCTGAGCATATGGGCAAGATTCACCAGCCAGATATCCAGGAAAGAATTTTCTGTAGTAACTCAGATCCCACCCCATCTAACATCCCATCAAAGGCCATTGGGCCTATTTACCATGAATATTTAAAGATCAATTAATTGCCAAAATCATGTTATCCCATCATACCATCTCCTCCATAAACTTATCGAGTCTAATTCCTACTGCAATATGCATCACTGTTCACTGAAGAATCCTCCAGAGAATGTGTCCCATATCTACTATGCCTAGTACTGAAGGAAAGTAGGCTGAGCACACTAGGCCTCTGAGGGTCCACGCGGCCCACGGCAGCCAGACTCCCAGCCCTCATAGACAGACTTGGGCTCATGGTACCGCACTAAATACAGTTGTGTAGACATTGTCGCTTGGGCTAGATCTTGGACTCTGAAGCTGGAGTGGGGTGGGATCAGGGGGAGGGGGGATGGTGGGCCTCAGAGCCTGAGCTGCAAGTTCAAAGTGCTGTCTACACAGCTATTTTTAGTGCAGTAGAACAAGCCCCATAAGCCCAAGTCTGGCTGGCTGGGAGGCTCAATTTTGTGGGCTCTGTAGTCATACCCTGAGTGTTTTTGAAGAAAACCAGTGAAGTGGCCAGACCCTGCCCTGTCCTCTGAGAGTGCTAACCACATCCCAACTCCCACAGAATGCTGTGGAGACCTGGGTATGACTAACAAACTTCTCTGAGAAACCGATCAGCACCCAAATGCATACACATCCGCATTTGGATCTCAAGTTACCAGAGAACCTTTAGTGTGTACTAGCAAGGCCTACCCTGGCCGGTTAGTGCACAACGCCTTGGAGAGCTTTAGAAGTCACAGCCCTCTAGTGTGCATTGCTGCACCATATAGAAAAGCCCAAAGACACAGACAATACAAATAGAGTGAATAATGTGATAGCAGCAATGTCATGTTGATTCCATGACTTGTGGGGGGAGGGGTGGGCATAGGGTGGTTGCATAACGTATACAGCCATCTGGCTAACTGATCCATGCTTCACCGTGGGAGGGAGAGATTTCTTCCTGACCCCATCTAGCAGTTATGTTGTGCCTTAAAATATGAAACTTGATAGACTTTGTCACCTTCTTTCTAGTGACTGTAAATATCTATTCCTTTAAAAAATCTTGCTAAATTCCTTGCCTCTGTAACCTATGGAAATGAATGCTACAGTTTAAGTATCTGTTGTGTGAAAGTAGTATTTCCATTTACCATTTTAAATTGGTTGCCTTTTGGTTTAATTGACTTTCTCCTTTGTTTTTATATTATGAGGGAAGATAAAATAGGAACCTCCAAGTAGCTATTTCTATACCACTCATTAATTAATATATTTCTTCAGTCTACTCTTGCTTTTTCCATTACCATATGAAACTATCCTAGTTTTTTCAGCCTCCCCTAGTAAGGAGTTCCCTGCAAACATGTCCCTCTTCTTCCCCATTGACCCACCCCAAGTTGTCAATAATTATATTGCTCTCTTGGGTCCTTTTCTATTTTTACTCCATTCTACTCTTTTCCGATATGACAATTCCTAAAGTGTGCGTATCCTCCAAACCCACAAAAAGCCAACTGGAGGAATATTGCAATGGCCATTGGCCTGTCAGACTGAATAACAGTTAGGGCTGAATGGCTATTTATCATGATTAATCGCACAATAAAAATAATTAGTTGCAATTAATTGCATTGTTAAACAATAGAATACCATTGATTTAAAAAATTTTTAATCGTGATTAATTTTTTTGAGTTAATCTCATGAGTTAACTGCGATTAATCGACAGCACTAATTTTTATTAATCATGGAGGACACATTACAAAATCAAAGCCTCTATTAAAAGCCTATCAAAGCCTGCCCACTTGACCACCCCAACTCAGAAAGGGTCCAAGAATGATCCAACGAAGTCAATGAACTCATGACGTCTCAGTGTCGTGGCGGGTCTATGAAAAGCATAGCTTAAGAAGGCAGAAAAAATTTGGTTTCTAATTTTGCAACAATATCCATAAAAAGCAAACATTCAACCATAGCAATGCAATTAAAGGGTAGGAAGAGAGACAAACAAAGGCTGCGTCCTTAACTGTCTATAATCCTTCGTAGCTCTTTGGAGTGATTAGCTCCTATTTACTTCCTCTTCTTGCAGCGAAGTTGCTGTACTATGCCACTAGAAAAATATGTCTCTTAAATGAGCACTCCAAGCTTTGTGCTAGCAAAGCCCTGTGTCCTGGATTGAAATCAATGTTAATGGATTTTGAGACTCAGACACTTTTTGAAAAATTGATGTTCACCATCCTCATTTTCAATATATTCACAAACAAATTGATGACCCACAGATCTGATCAATTATTTTGCTCCTTTTGTGATAATTAAATGTAACAGTGCTTTGCTGGCACAGTTTAATTACTGGCACAAATGTCTGAAATTTATGGACAACAGCTGAGCTACCATGCCAGAAAGCAGGTGGCCTTGTGGCTGTTAGGATCCAATTGGCATGACAAACTAATGCAACATAAGCTACTGGATGGGCTCATTACTACAGTTTTGCTGATTCAACCTCTTCCTTATCCATTCAGAGCCCCGGATGGGGCTCAGGACTCCCTCCCCCCCAAGACGGACCTGACTGAGGTGTCCTGTTACCTGTACCTACAGGCTCTGTTTTAGACCGTGTTCCTGTTGTCTAATAAACCTTCTGTTTTACTGGCTGGCTGAGAGTCACGTCTGACTACAGAATTGGGGTGCAGGGCCCTCTGGCTTCCTCAGGAGCCCCGCCCAGGCGGACTCAATGTGGGAAGCACACAGTCTGGAAGGGGATGCTGAATGCTCCGAGGTCAGACCAAGGAAGGTGGAAGCTGGGGAAGCTTCTTGCCCTGGAGACAGTCTGCTCACAGAGAGGAGGCTCCCACAGAGTCCTGAATGGTTTCGTATGGAGTAGTTCCAGAGCATCGCCCGGTGACTCCGTGACAACCTCACAATATTTTGATTAAAAAACTAGAATAAAATTAATGTGACACACATTATATGGATTAAAAACTGGATAACTGATAGGTCTCAAAATGTAACTGTAAATGGGAATTGTCATCAAGCAAGTATGTTTCCAGTGGGGTCTCACAAGGATCAGTTCTTGGCCCTACACTATTTAAGATCTTCATGAATGAGCTGGAAGAAAAAATAATCACTGCTAGTTTGCAGATTATACAAAAATTGAGTGAGTGGTAAATGATGAAGAGTGGTAAATAATTGATTCAGAATTATCTGGATCACTTGGTAAATAGCCTGCAAGCAAACAATATGTGTTTTAATATGGCTAAATGTAAGTGTATACATCTAGGAGCAAAGAATGTAGGGCATACTTACAGGATGGGGCACTCTATCCTGGGAAGAAGTGACTATGAAAAAGATTTGGGGGTTGTGGTGGATAATCAGCTGAACATGAGCTCCCAGAATGATGCTGTGGCCAAAAGAGCTAATGCGATCCTGGAATGCATAAATGGGAATCTCAAGTAGGAGTAGAGAAGTTATTTTACCCTTGTATTTGGCACTGGTGTGACTACTGCAGGGATACTGTGTCCAGTTCTGGTGTCTACAATTATGAAAGGATGTTAATAAATTGGAGAGGTTTTGTAGAAGAGCCACAAGAATGATTAAAGGATTAGAAAACATGTCTTAGATTGATAGATTCAAGGAGCTCAATCTATTTAGCTTAACATAGAGAAGGTTAAGGGGTGACTTGATTACAGTCTATAAGTACCTATGTGGCAAACAAATTTTTAATAATGGTGTCTTCAATCTATCAAAGAAAGGCATAACGTGATCCAAAGGCTAAAAGCTGAAGCTAGACAAAATCAGACTGGAAATAAGGTGTACATTTTTAACAGTAATTAATTACAAACAATTTACCAGAGGTCGTTTTGGATCTCCATCACTGACAATTTTTAAATCAAGATTGGATGTTTTTCAAAAATATTTGCTCTAGAAATTATTTTGGGGAAGATCTGTGGCCTGTGCTATTCAGAATGTCAAACTAGATTATCACAATGGTCCCTTCAGGCATTAAAATCTATGAAATGCTTAATACTGTGTCTGAAAATAATGTTTGTTTGGCAGCTTGTTCTCAAGCAGTTCCTTGCAAATGTTTGGAATCTGAAATTCAAGGAGGTTTGACTGGACGCATACTTACATTTCATGTTTCAGTTCTCTGACTGTACAAGTATAACTGAGAATCAGGCTGCTAGTGTGAATCTGAATTCAGAATTCACGCCCTGGAAATATTCTGCAGTATTTGTTTAAACGGCTCTATTTTGGCAAGCATTCCTGCCAATAAACTCATTTTAATTCCATTCATAAAAGTGAGACAAGACGGGTGAGATCTTTTATTGGACCAACTTTTGTTGGTGAAAAAGACAAGCTTTCCAGCTTACACAGAGCTCTTCTTCAGATTGGTTCAATAAAAGATATGACCTTACCCACCATGTCTTTCCAATGTCCTGGGACCAACACAGCTACAACAATCACTTCAAACTTCCATTGATAAAATCAATCTAGCATTTAAAAATTCCTTTTTGCACTTATGTATAATGAGTGGTTCCCCCTGAGCTGTCAATTTGTCTAGAAACTTTCCAGCTTGTCAGGCTTTCTGTCCTAGGGACGCTGCTGAGTGTGTTCAGGTCACCAAATGTGTTTTGTTTTGTTTATTTATCTATTTATTTATTTATTTATTTGTAGCTAAATGTGATGGACCCAAGATGAAAGCTGAGGGCATTATATAGAGCTACCCTAATTACAGCAGACCGAGGAAAGGAAAGTGATCAGGAACAGCCAGCATGGATTCACCAAGGGAAGGTCATGCCTGACTAATCTAATCGCCTTTTATGATGAGATTACTGGTTCTGTGGATGAAGGGAAAGCAGTGGATGTATTGTTTCTTGACTTTAGCAAAGCTTTTGACACGGTCTCCCACAGTATTCTTGTCAGCAAGTTAAGGAAGTATGGGCTGGATGAATGCACTATAAGGTGGGTAGAAAGCTGGCTAGATTGTCGGGCTCAACGGGTAGTGATCAATGGCTCCATGTCTAGTTGGCAGCCGGTATCAAGTGGAGTGCCCCAAGGGTTGGTCCTGGGGCCGGTTTTGTTCAATATCTTCATAAATGATCTGGAGGATGGTGTGGATTGCACTCTCAGCAAATTTGCGGATGATACTAAACTGGGAGGAGTGGTAGATACGCTGGAGGGGAGGGATAGGATACAGAAGGACCTAGACAAATTGGAGGATTGGGCCAAAAGAAATCTGATGAGGTTCAATAAGGATAAGTGCAGGGTCCTGCACTTAGGACGGAAGAACCCAATGCACAGCTACAGACTAGGGACCGAATGGCTAGGCAGCAGTTCTGCGGAAAAGGACCTAGGGGTGACAGTGGACGAGAAGCTGGATATGAGTCAGCAGTGTGCCCTTGTTGCCAAGAAGGCCAATGGCATTTTGGGATGTATAAGTAGGGGCATAGCGAGCAGATCGAGGGACGTGATCGTTCCCCTCTATTCGACATTGGTGAGGCCTCATCTGGAGTACTGTGTCCAGTTTTGGGCCCCACACTTCAAGAAGGATGTGGATAAATTGGAGAGAGTCCAGCAAAGGGCAACAAAAATGATTAGGGGTCTGGAACACATGAGTTATGAGGAGAGGCTGAGGGAGCTGGGATTGTTTAGCCTGCAGAAGAGAAGAATGAGGGGGGATTTGATAGCTGCTTTCAACTACCTGAAAGGGGGTTCCAAAGAGGATGGCTCTAGACTGTTCTCAATGGTAGCAGATGACAGAACGAGGAGTAATGGTCTCAAGTTGCAGTGGGGGAGGTTTAGATTGGATATTAGGAAAAACTTTTTCACTAAGAGGGTGGGGAAACACTGGAATGCGTTACCTAGGGAGGTGGTAGAATCTCCTTCCTTAGAGGTTTTTAAGGTCAGGCTTGACAAAGCCCTGGCTGGGATGATTTAACTGGGAATTGGTCCTGCTTCAAGCAGGGGGTTGGACTAGATGACCTTCTGGGGTCCCTTCCAACCCTGATATTCTATGATTCTATGATTCTATGACCACAGCACTTATACACTAGCTGTTGAGAGTTCTGGCTCAGAGCTATACACACAAAATCATAAAGCAGAGAGGAAAAATAGATCTATATGTCTTGACTCCTCTCTACTGCCACCCCGCTTAAATCTGAAGTTTGTCCTCATAGTTCATATTGATAGAGACTTGGAAACAAGCTTCCAGGTTAGAAGAGAATAACTTAATTCTGGGTCCATTGGGGAAAAACCTAATGTACAAGTTACTGTTTGGGGAATGATAGTAGTAATAATAAAAAAATTCAGTTACTGATATGCATTTCATGAAAATTCATCCCATGGGTTAAACAGGGGATGGTGGATAGGGGGAGTTGAAATTCTAACCTAGTCTAAGTTCTTGTACTGTGTATGTCACTGTGGTGTCTGAGAGCCTATATTTCAATGGAAGTATCTTGCCAGTTAAGTAAAGGTAGAACTAGCTGACAAATAGTGCATGTTTACTTACACACACCCACACAGCACACACTCTTTTTTCTAAAATGTTCATGGATTTTTTTTTTCTTGAAAAGGAAAATGTTTTGTTTTTCAGTTATTTGGATTCCCCCCCTCCCTTTTTCTCTCATTTTTCCCCCCACCCCCCTTTTTGTTCCTTTTTATGTTTTGCCACTGGAGAGGGGAAAAAATGGAGGGAAGGGAAAAAAACAGACTTTTGGTTTTCAAAATATTCCAGATTTTGATTTTACAACAACAACAAAAATTCAACAGCAATGAAAAATTCACTCAAATTTAAAAAAAAAATTGTTGTGGGGAAAAAAACTGATGAAAAGTTTTCAACCAGCTGTATCTAAAGGTATGGTTTTGCTTTAAAGGCCTCTAGGATTCTGCACACAGATTAACGTCTCTTCCAACCCTGAAAGGCATCCACTGGCATGGCTGGCACCCTTTCCTTCATGATGGGTGAGGATAGTGTTGCTACTGAGAGCCATGAAAAAATATTCAACTCAGAGAACTTACACAACAGACCTTGGTTCAAGCTAGACTTGCACTTCACCCCGTAAGACCGCTTGAGAGAGAATTTGTAATGAATAATTTATGCAATTAATTTAGCCACTTTTTTTGGCGAGAGAATTGTCTATGAACAGACTGTGTCTTTTTAAAATATTTTATTTACTATTTATAATTATTCAACAAATGCTCTGTGCAAACAAATTTGGACTTAGTTTTCTTTCAAAATTTGTTTGCTGCAATTGCTCATTGCCAGCTACACAAAATCTAGCAGAAAGTATTTGTTTGAATTCACTGGTCTCCATTTTATGTCACTCTATCACCCACCATTCACCATAGCCATTAAGAGTATTTATGGTTTATGTGAAGGACGTTTTTGTCTATCGTTTCCCCTCTTTTATCTGATTAATTGCCAGGCCTTAGACCTGAAGGATTTAAGGAACTGTTGAGGATTTTAAAATGTCCCCTCCGTAACCCATACTGTATTCAGTTTTATTTCACAAAGGTGCTAAATCTGTAATTGAATTCCCTGGTTTCCATTATCTGCCACTGTACCATCAGTGTCAATCATACGCACAATTTAGTAATAGCATGTGTGTGCTTGGTCCCAGCTGCAAAGGGAGTAGGGTTGCCAATTCTGGTTTGACGTATTCCTGGAGGTTTGATCACATGACATACTATCTAATTCAAGATTAATCTTTAATACCTGGAGACTCCAGAACAATCCTGGAGGGTTGGCAACCCTAAAAGGAAGCAATGTTCCTGTCCATCTCATTTGATTAACTGCATTTGAGATTGGAGCACACATCTCCTGTCAGAGTGATGGACCTGTTTTGGTGGTTCACTCTCATTAACTAATGGAACTTGAGTGTTTTCAG
This sequence comes from Caretta caretta, assembly GCF_965140235.1. Classification (NCBI taxonomy): domain Eukaryota; kingdom Metazoa; phylum Chordata; order Testudines; family Cheloniidae; genus Caretta; species Caretta caretta. Next base: position 248,361,731 of record NC_134206.1, read on the forward strand.
AGGATTTTTTGCTGGGAGAATACTGACGGTACACTCAAGTTGATGGTTTAGTCAGATTTCACAATACTTCTTTATCTTCCACCATCCATGAGGTAGTCCCAAGGTGCTCTCTTTTCAGGCTCCATGATGGTCACACCTTTGTTTACAGATGACATGACCTAAGAACCCTTTAATGCCAACTGGCAAGAGTGTGTGACAGGAATGTCCTGATTCTGGTATGTACACTCTGGTTCACCAAATAAAGTCATGTGAAGTCTTAAATGAAAGCTGGTGTTGAAATATATATGTATGTGTGTGTGTGTGTGTATATATATATATATATATATACACATTGTGATTCATATCTCCATGTAATATGTTATAGGTCATTGAGTCCTGGTATGAATGACGCATGCTTGACATGAATGCGTGCGTTGCAAGTTAGCAACTGAAGCAAGAACTTAGCGTCAAAGGCTATTAGAACTCTTTGTGCAAAAACAATTTTATGTTCTGAGAAAAATATGGAAAATAATCAGAAAAGGAAATAATACCAGCTGGACTGATATACAATTGTACAATAATTGGAAGAAATGGCACACCTTGGATCATGGTGGCCTGCCCAGGATTGTCTCTTTGGAATTGTGTGGGTAAAAGGCCTAGTAAACAACGGCAAAGAACCGATGACACAATGGACTAATTTGCTCTTTTGTCTAAATTTCTATGAATAATTTTGAGGTGGCTGTTCTCAGAACGTGAAATTTACCTGGTATGCAGGGGACTAGGAAAAGACCTATGTGCCACATAAGTTCTGGTTAAACCCTGTTTTGAAGGTTTAAATGGCCTCTAAGTGGTGCCTAAGGTTTTTCCTGGCCCTTTCCACGGGGATGATTTTAACACAGATGAGAAGTTTTAGCTAAATTGACTCATCAGAATGCAAAAAATCAGCACAAACCAATTTGATCTTAGCCTCTGATTGATTATGAGATAGTAGACAACGCTTGAATTCCTAATTCCATCGGTTAGCGAAAACCAGCTGTTCTGAAGCACAGAACATTATGAGCGCTATCCTTGAAGACCTCTGGGAACCTACAGCTGGTGCAGAATGTGACTGCTTGTCTGCTCTGGTGGTATTACCCACTGGAAACATATTAAACCTGTTTTCTCACAGCTGCACTGGTTCTCTATTTTCTTGATGAGTCAGCTGTAATTCAAAGTGTTCCTGTGAAGTCCCAAATGATTTCAGGATTTGCTACTGAAGATACATCATATCTCAGTCGCATTGGCACCTGAGTTCAGACGTGATGCTGGGCAGCCAGTGTATTGATGTAACCCCCTTGGAGCTGACAGTCAAGTATTTTCTGTTGTGGGGGAGGGGCTTTCATCTCTGCAGTTTGCTTTGCCCCCCGCCCCATCCCCTCGGTGTGCCAGAGCCCAAGTTAATTAACATTTAGAACAGTGCAAGAATCATTGTTATTGCCAGGATTTTACCTGGAAGTGTTTATTTTGGAGGTTACTTCTGTTAATAATGCATTACATGTATTCATGTCCACTGAAATCCAGGGCTAGACACATTTTAGAAGTTAAAAAAAAAAAAGTGAATGCAATTACCATTATCATCTTACCAGGGAAACATTCCCTGACTCATTCCTGATGAGTGTGTGTATGCACATACCTGCAAAAATTTCCCATACATACCTAAACCTGGATCAGAGTCAAGGCCTGAATATCAGTTTTTCTAACTCTGTCAGGCAGTAGCCTAGGCCACCACATTGTTATTCTTAATTCTCTTCATTAATAGGAGATCGACTAAGTTATTACTTAGCCTCATGATTTTTGAGGTCATTCGGTAAGGTTTACACTGGGGGCAAATAATTAATTGCCCCAAAAATGGTGTCCTGTAAATAGATAAATAAATAAATCCATAGACACAGATCTGGGAGAGTGGAAGTTGCAATCTCTTCAAAAGTTCCATTTTACAGGACCCTAACAGAAAACCCACAAAGGCTTTCAGCAAAATCATTTGAAAAAATAAACCCCCCAGCAATTGAAATTTTACACTCTCAGCATCAAATCTCTTTACACCTAGACTCTCCCACAGAACAGCCTTTGAAAACAAAGATGAATCAGGCAATAGTACTTCTGTGCAGAACACATGCATGCTGCGCACAGAACTAAGTCCAATGCCACTAACATTCAGTTCCTTAGCCTTTCCTGTATTGTGCTGTAGAGTATATTTATGTGTTTCCTTGATCAATACTTGAATTCATCTTTGCATGGGAGGCGGAGGAGAGACTACAGCTGGATAAATTTTTTGAAAATAATTGCTGTTGGTTTTTTGTTTTTTTTTAATGGAAATCAGGGAAATTCAGTGAGTGGTTTTTTCAACAAAATTCTTAACTTTTATTTGAAGAAAAAGTTGTCTCCATTGATCAAGATCAAAGACTTGATCCAAAGCTCACTGACTTTAGTGGAAAGCCTCCTATTGCCTTCAGTGGGTTTTGGATGGGGTCCCAAATAAGCAATCTGACAAGCTCAAAAGCCATCAACACTTATCTTCTCAGGCAAATCAGTTCTCTTCTCAGTAGCTCTGAAGTTGATCTTCTGCACAGCTCTGCCTCCAGATTAAACACAGGTGCAAAATAGAATGTTAGGATGTGGGCTAGAATGGTTTGTCGTCGGGCACTTTTAGCAAATAGGACAACAGCAGTTCACATGAACTCAAACTTAGCCTAAATGCACATGCCATGCAATAAATAACACTTTAGATACTGAATTAAAATGCTGTTCAATGTTGATATGTAGCAATTCCACCAGTATTTAAACAAAAACAAAACAAAGGGGCATGAGCCATATTTTTTTTAAAAAGGGGGGAGGGGAGTGGGAAGCCAGGGCAGGTTTGGTGCGTGAAAATGCACATCTGGAGGATATAAACATTCTCAACTTTCTGAACATGTAAAACCAAGCATTTGTGTGTGTAAATGACACTCCTGCATACCATTTGGACTGGCACAAAATTACATTGACTGCACCAGGTTGCAGCTCCGTTTCCTGCTCCTCCAGAACCTTCTCCTCAGGTTCTGGCTGCACTTTTCCCCACACCTCCTGATTTTTGCACATGGCCCCATGAAGGCCTGAGACCTCCTCATCAACCTCCTCCAGACATTGGCCAGTGTGGCCATTCACCATACCAAGAGAAGGATGCTGTATGGGGAGGTGGGGCCTATTTCCGCTCCTTCCTGAAATCATGTCTCTGGGCAGAGGTCCTCTGGGCCACGTCTGTTGGCTACCTGGACACGCTGGAGCAGCAGTGGGCACTGTCTGCAGTTCTCTGCTCAGTGCCCCTCTCTGGATAACTGTTTTTGACCCTGTGACACTCACTTCTGCTCCTGTTTTTTCATTTGTTGTTCCCTGAACTTACTTGAGCCCCGGGTCCAGTAGCTTCTTCCCTTAGATGGGGGAGGGGCCCTTAGTTGTGGGCAGGCTTGCGCCCACCCATTCCCCCCCACCAGGAACTCAATCGGTGCACACCAGTTGGATGGCTAGGCATTTATCTGATTTGTGGGTGCAAGTGTAATTTGCACATCCAAGTATAGATCTTTGCATGCTAAAATAATTGTGAGCATAAAATTGCCAGTGCAAATTTGGAGGCCATATAAGAAAAATTTGCCCTGTAGGTCATGGATTCTTCAAGAACCCAAAATGTTTAGTGGAAACTATGGACAGTTTAATGCCTGTGGAAGTTGCCAGGCAGCACAGAGTAGAAAGAGGCAGCTTCTGGCAGCCCCAGCAGCAGTGCAAAGTAGCCTGTAATGACTAACAGTGAGAACCGTAGATACATTTGTTTTTCTTTCAGTCCTACCTATCTCAAACAAATAGAAGAACCCAGGATAGATGTTACTTAGTACTTGTTTGCAAATATGAAATTCCAGTTAAGACATCAGGGGAAATTATGTGGTTGCTCTGTTTCTATGGTACTCTAAGTTAGTTTGATTTAAAAATAAGCCTTCCCGTTGCTTCCTCTGTTTCTTAGCAGCATGCAGAATGCTGCTCACCCTCTCACACGTATGGTACTACATCACATCCATTTTCCGAGGAATCCCCTGGCCTCCCAGTCATTTCAGGAGCTAGCTTAGAAATGCCTTCCTTGTTTGTATAACTCCAAACCTGGCACTCACTTCGCTGCCTCTCCCTCCACTCATTTAACACCAGCTTCCTCTCTGTCCCTCTGCATAATCTCTTGCCATCTGGAACAGCCTTCCAGTATCTGTCTACCTCATCAGCACTCCATCTCTTTTCAAATCTCATCTAATAACATCTCTTCATTCCCCTGCCTACACCTCTTAATTCCTTTCTCTCTCTCTCTCAGGAGCTATCTGGTTTTAATATATTCTACATACAGCATCTTTTTGCCACTGTTTTCTCGTAATCTATACAATATAATATCCACTGTCTTGTACTATTTAAATTTGTAAAAGATTTTGGGATGGAGTTAGTATGAAAGAGGCTATGCAAAATAACGCTGCATTGTATTATGGATAGGCTGTTAAGCTGAGCCAGTTCTATGGCTGTTCTTTTCTTTTTCTTTCTTGGTATCCCCACTGGAGCTCTGAGAAATCACTTCTCAAAATATAGACATATACACGTAAGTAATTTTTTCTTGATTTACAACCAATCCATGAGGGCTTCAAATTGCAGCCACGCTACTTCCAGCCATGGAAACCTAAGTGAGTCACCTTCTAATATTGCTTTCCCTCTGTTTGGTCCCACAGAGATCCCCAGTGCCATGGAAGCAATACACATTTTATCAGAATAGGGAGCAACTGCCTGCTATTATATCAACAGCAGCAATTTCAGACTCTTAAACCAATGGAGTTAATAGGTTCTGAAAGGAATTCTGGCTAGTCTTCCTCAAAAAGAAGGGTGGTGTCTGTGGCACTCAGGGTGGGAGAGAGAGAACGGGGTGTTGGACAGAGTAATCCATTTGGTTCTATTCTACTGGAAAATCAAACCATATGGTTATGTTGTTCTAAATGCTACCCAGTCTTTATTAACTGGTAGGTGGTACAAGTGCCACAGATGTAATACAAATGAGCAGACACAGAAGACTGTATAAATATTCTCTCTGATAAGGGAAAAACTTTGTCTTGAATACACAGCAACTTCTTGAGGCTCAGGATTTGGGGTGAGGCAGGGTGGAGGCCCATGTCCCAGGAGGTTGCTGCAGCAATTCTACTGATTGTAAGTTTAGAACTCTGGCAAATGAAACCAAAGCTGTGTTACTCTGTGTATGGGAGAGTTGGTGCCAGGCTCTGAATAAGTTGTCAAAAAGACCTTAAGGAAAGGGGAAAGAGGTGACAGAGGTCAAAAGGAATCCCAACCTTTGGGTAGCATTGAGGAATGGAACTTGTTCTTCTGTTTCAGTTGAACACCACAGGCGGATTATTACAAAGCAGTGGCAAAGGCAGACAGCCTAGTTTAAACATATATCTTAAATGTATTCCTTTCATTTCCCCTTTCAGTTTCTTCGCCATGAATTGCATAAATATGAATAATAGTCATCAATTAAGGCAAAAGATCTTCAAAGTCTTTCATCAGTTTCTCATTTATGTCTCTCTCTGTTCATTTCACCTTTCTGTTTCTCTCACGCACACTCGCTCCCTTTCATCTTGCTTGCAATTACCTGCCTGAACCTCATTTATATGTTTAATTCACTTTATGATTACAGGTACATTCTCTCACTCTCTAGTAATTATTGCCAGGGCAGGATGTGATTGGCATGTATAATGGTGGTTAGTCTCAACAATGGACTCTGCAGTTCCTTCTCTCTCCTGAGAAATAATGTATGGCTTCCTCTAAGTTTCACTGTGCTGAGGGAGAAATGTCTTAGCCTAAAAGCCAAGTCTTATAGTACATTTTGAGTCAAATTCTCAACTGGTGCAAATCAACGCAGCTCTTTGTTTTTGATGGCAATTTACGCCAGCTAAGAATCTGGCCCTTTATTTTTGTGTACCATATTTTATACACAGTAGGTATTGCAGAATGTTTTACAGCTATATGCTCTGCAGGCAAATGGAAAGGTGGGAGGGCGGGTGAATTGAAAAATAATGTACTATAGAGTTAATGTCTGTGGAAACGGTAGCACAGGGAGCAAAAGATATAAAGGCCAAATTACAGCCAGGGAGAGCCTCTGAGCGTAAGGTAATCTGGGCAGCTCAGAGAGTGGAATTTATTGTTTTAATGCAGAAAGAGTTAGGAGTCATCCAGATGAGGGAGCACTGATCATCAAATTCAATATGAAGAAAGCCAGAGAGGATGTTATATTTAATGGAGGAAGGGGGGAGGGAGTAGCATGGGAGAAGGCTCTACATTAAGGGAAGGGGGAAACAGAAAAAAGCCAAATGTTTAAAGACCTTAAATCCAAAGGCCTGATCCAGAATCAACTGAGCTCAATAGGAGTCTTTCCACTGTTTCAGCTGGTATTGGATCAAGACCCACAGTTATGCAATCCTGGATTCCTGCAAACGGTAGGTCCCCTGTTTCCGCTCCGCACTGTTCACACAAGAATGAGCCACCTGAATTCTGCTCAGGAAGATTTGCTTCAAACAAAATAGGATGGATTTTCTTTCAAGGTCAGTGCATACATGTTATGATGAAAAGTAACATTGTGCCCAGATACCAGGTCAACTACCCTTTGCATTTTCCTCACCCATATGTGCAGTGTAGATGGTGGCAGTGGATTGAAACAGGAGAGTACCCAAAAGTCATTTCAAACCAAAAAAACAAAACTTAGTTTTGATAATGTCGAAAAGAGACATTTTAATAATTTTGAAACTTTTTTTCAAATTTGTTTTTTGAAAGGGGAGATTTGCAAAAGCAACTCTTTCCCATAATCAAAGTTCTGCTTTAGCAAATCAGTATTTTCTGATGAAAAACCTTTTTGTTGAAAAACTCCCAATCAGCTCTAATATTTTGCACTTCTCAGCATTACTACTCCGGGGACATCTCTTAGGCTAAGGTGATTGTATCTGGTACAATCAGTTCCCAATGTCTGAAGGAAGAAATAAGCATCTTATCATTACTTAGAATCTCCAAATTCAACTAATGACCAAACGTCGTCATAAATTGTCCACGATGAACTGTTACATGGTGATTTATTTGCAGAGAAATGTCATCTGGGAGTGCAGAGTGCAAAGTGGAGGTGACCGTTGTTTTCCCCATATCTCCCTGGTGTAGGCACCTCCATTTATTGACTTGCAAAGTAGCAATTTCTGAAGATTTAATTATTTGCTTTTCTATATCCAGCCACCAGTGCCATTATTCCCAGATCTGGAAGTTGAGCTCTCTGAGGTGCACACTGAATTGTTAAAAAATTTCCTTTCAGCACTTTTTTGATGGGTTGTTTGGAAGATAATGATGTTACAGACATGCCTTTTTCATACTAAATATTTGTCTAAAAAGAGGACACCTGCTCTGCACATACCTCCCGTCTCCCTGTTTCTGTGGATAACTGGATGCTTTTTAATAAAAGAGGGTTGATTTTTTTTTAAATAAAGAAATGCAAATTGTCAGTAAAAGTGCCTCTGCATCAGTGATATGTGTGGGAGACTGAAAAAAACCCCACCTCTAAGGCTGTAGCCACACTACTTCATGTTGTGAGCCTGTCAGATAGCCCAAGTTAGGTAGAAATGGACATGGTAAGTACTGGATTGAAAAATGCCATTGAACACCTAGGTGCTTTAGGAAGTAGGCAGTGTGCTACAGGTTGCCAGGCCCAGCATTTTCAGATTATGAAGGGCCCTGAGGTGGGTAATAGTAATGTAATCAGTGGTCAGGTTGCTTGGACAGCCTGATATAAAGCTCACTGAAGTGTGTCTTTCCAGTGTCACCCATGAGCTTTGGATTAGCATGCTCAGGCTTCTATAAAGTTTTGATTCACACTAGTCAAACTGATAGTGACTTACTACCCCTAAAACACTAGTGCTGGTCCCAGGCAATACAGTTTGGATCTGGATCCAAACTCAGCTAGGACTTGGCAGCATGGGAATCTGGGGGTTTGGTTCATATCTAATAAACATATTATTATTATTTATTTAGATTCAAAATGATAACCAGATGTGTATCCAAGGCTCTAGGCTCTCTAACACCTTTATTATTTATCCAATATAATGAATTCCCAGCAGCACTGAAAGAATCATTATAACAGGAATAGAGACAGACACCTGCAGATACTCCTTTTCACCCCCATCACTATAGAAAGCACACCCTCAGCCCTCTCCAAAAACCCCTCTCTAACAGATGTATTTTGCTGCATGCTCAGAAGGTCACTAAATTCAGGCTAGTTCAGATCAAGATGGGGAGCAAGTCTCATAGAGAAGGCCCAGCCAGCTGCCCCATCTTCTTCATAATGAGAAGGATCTAGGTCAGGTACCTCTGAGGAACACAGCTGTGGCAGTATGGCCTGGGGAGTGAGTAAAGTTGTCAGATGTCCGGTTTTCGATCAGAACGCCCAGTCAAAAAGGGACCCTGGTGGCTCCAGTTGGCACTGCCGGTTGGCACTATTCTCCATTTTGTATTCATTACTTTCCTGTTTAAAAAGATTCAGTTATCCAATCAGAGAGCAGCAACAATATAATGTGACTTAAATGTCCAGTTACACCTCAGGAGTAACAAACATTGAGTAAACAAAAGTTTCCTCCATTTGCAAACACCCCAAAAGCTGAAAATTGGTAGTATAAACTATTTAGTGAATACAGTACTTATGAATTTGTATTTGTACAAATAATGCATTTGTAGGATTTGGGATTTTTTCCCGGAATGGAAGAAAGGGCTATAATCATTTATAATGACTGAAGAATGAATGTTTTATTAGCTCTTTTCATAACATGCCTATGTTTGCAATGGACACTTTTTTTTAACTTGTCAGAAAGGTGCCAAGTGGGCTTAAAGTGTGTAAATTCTGAAGGTTCAGGTAAGTTCTTATTTGCCCCCAAATCATTTATTCAGCCACGTTTATTGTTTTGAAAGCACTGTATTCCAGAAATTGTGAGTCAAAGTTTGAAATCATATCTTGAACGCTGACGATTGCACATGGAGATTTTGGCAAAAAGAGATCTATGTGAATTTTAAGGAAGTCATCCTGGGCTGAATACCAGTCTGTGGAATTAGAAACAAAAAGATTATTTCTGTTCTGTTCCAAGTAATATCTCTGTAAAGTGAAAGAGAAAGAGTGCTACTGACCTGATCAGAGTTTGAATGAGAACTCTTATTTCCAGTGTTTGGAGACAAAAATAAAAAGAATCCTGGCTTTGCCACTGAGTGGCACATTAAAAATAAAAATAAGTTTTCATTTATCTTGACTATGGATGAAATCCTGAGTCTGTTGAAATCATTCAGCATTTTGCCATTGACTTCACTGGGGGCCAAGATTTCACGCTTTGACTTTAAAGCCACAAAAGTCTGTTATGGGGTTTGGTTTGGTTTAGTGTCCTCTGTTCACCAACAGTGCAATTATAGGCAGCAGGGAAACTGGGCCTCTGTTCCATGAAAAATTCGGAGATTTTTTCCCTTTTCTCTATGAAATGAAAACAAAAACAAAACATCAAAACCTCTGACTATTTTATGAAATGGAAAATCCCATCCCATTCAGTTCTACTGCTGGGCGTATTGTGGTGGTTGAGTCAGTGCTCTGCCCCCTCCCTGCCCTTCCTCACCCAAGTGCACATGTTGGGGAAGGCATAGCTCTGTGGAGCCTGCTTCCCCCTGTGCACAGGAAGTGGTGGTAAGAGTTTTCAGCAGAAGGAAAGAAGGGGGACCTTATTCTCCCTCTGTTCCCTTCTTCCAGTGCGAAGAAAAGGCCATGAGCTGGCTCTTGCTTGCTAGTTGAAATGATTCACACACTTGAGATGAATATATTTTCACCCCTAAATTATTTGCTTCAATTATATTTCAGAATTGTTGCTATTCTTCCCTAATCTTTTGCAGTGCATGATTGGTCACCTAAAATATATGGTACTTTTTCTTCTGTATGATTGGTCAAAAGCGTGAAATCTTGGCCCCCAGTGAAGTCAATGGCAAAATGCTGAATGATTTCAACAGACTCAGGATTTCATCCATAGTCAAGATAAATGAAAACTTATTTTTATTTTTAATTTTAATTTATTTTATTTATAATTTATTTGCCACTCAGTGGCAAAGCCAGGATTCTTTTTATTTTTATGAACAAGTTGAGGAAAGTCAAAGAGATTGGCCCAAGTTCCCCTGCCACCCTCTGGGGAAGTGGCACAGACCCAGTGGTGGAGAGTGGGCTGCCTGGGACAGTTTGCACAAAAGACTTTAATACCCTAGAAGGGAAGGACTATAGTGAGCTGGCCAGAGGGTAAAGTCACAAAGAGGAAGCTGAAGCTCCTGGAGCAAGAGGGCAACAGGGCAAGACAGGATGGATGAAGAGACTGTGAGAGGAGGGTAAAGCATCTGGAAAGAGCTAATTCCCAAAGTGACACAGAAGGAGGCATTACCTGCAGTGAGTGGACCCCGTCACAGAGCCATATGAGTACTTCTTGGGTGAACCTATGCACAAACATATAGTCACATAACAGTCCATCAGATATTTGCTTTCTGTAAACATATTCTTGCAAACAAAGAAACAAACAAAGAACAAGATTGTGGAAAATGGGTAAAAAGAGTCAAATTTCATCAAAGTGAGCTACAGGTATTCATCTGAACAATTGCTCGCAAATATATATTTTACAGTATGTACCCAGATTTTATTATAATCCTTTGATATCAAACACTGATTCTCCGCTCATTTATACCAGTGTAATTCAGGCATAACTCCACTGAAATCCATGAGTTGTACTGGTGTAAAACCAGTGTAAATGAGAGGGAAATCAGGTCCTCCAGATTTATGTTCAATCTGTATTAATCCAAAGACATGATCTTTTAATTTTTTATTCTGTTCTCAAAACCAGACAGAAAATGACCAAACATCTTTCCCTAGGCACACAGCCAAGAGCTTCCTAAATTGATCTGTTGTGATACACATCAGATGTTTATTCTAATACTGACTTCAGAAGTTTTGCCTTCATTCAGCAGAGAATTTTTGAAGACTCTGTGAGAGCATTAAATAGCTACGTCAACCAAATTAGTCCTTCGAGAAATAAATATCCAATATTTTAAAAGAAATTACAGGATCCTTTGAAATAGATAGTCTTACTGTCAATTACTCTCCATGTATGGCTATGTTTATCAATCAGGAGCTGCTTAAAGGCTACTTTGACACTTCACTATCTTTTTCCCCTTTCAAACGTGTTTTCCAGGATTCCCTGGAAACTTCAGAGTATTTACAGTACTGTTTATTCCAGAGGTTTACAGCCCCTAACGCATGTGTTAGTGAGATGAGTAATTAGGCAGACATAGTAGCCATGTAACTCTTTTAACTAACAATTCCTTTCCAAGCTCCCCCCTGTTGCTTCCTCAGCATGAAGCAGGGAAGATTCTGCTAACACAATCTAATTAGCTAAAACAAAGAGTATTTAAAGAGCATCTAGATCCCTCCAGATCCATTAAATTACAGCACATTCATCCCAGTGAAGAAGCCTCATAAGTTTCTCCTGGATTTAACTGTGATAATCCATTTTGTGGCAAATTGCCAACACTACTTTGATGGGTCTCATGCTTTCTCTTCTTCGGGAGGGATCAAGACACTGTTTCTCACTTCTGAACTGGGGTATTAACTGCCCACTAGTGTCCTAGAGGAGGGGAATGGAGAGGGAGGGACCCGAGCCCACCCTCTACTCCAGGTCCCAGCCTATGGGACCTAGGAATAGCAGTAAACCGCTTGAATTAGCAGTTCCTTCCTCTGGGCTACTTCCCTCTCCTGCCCTTCAGCTTGTGGGGCTTCCTGCCCTCCCTCTGCACAAACCAGGTGTCTCTTTACCTAGGGTCTTGGTCTTCTTAGTCCACCACAGCACTTCTCCAAACCCTCCTCTGCTTCCCTCCAAACTGCTCTCTGCTCCAACACCAATCCACTCTGTTTCAACTCCTCCAAACTTCTCTTTGCTCCAGCGCCAAGCCAATCTGCTTCAGCTCCTCCAAACTGCCTCTCTGCTCCAACATCGATCCACTCTGCTTCAACTCCTCCCCTTGTCTGATTGGGGGTTTTATCAGGTGACTGGCTTCAGGTGCTTTAATTAATCTATAGCAAACTTTCTTCCCTCTACAGGGAATAAGCTCCCTTCTAGCACTCTCCTGCTGCCCTCTGGCCTGGGCTTTCCTTGCTTTTTGCCCCTGCTTTAGTTCCCTCCCCCCCCCCCCCCCCACCGGGCCAGATGCTTTTTCTTCGTTTTGTTTTGGTTTTTTTGCTGGTTTTTTTTTTTTTGCTGCCATTCGAGTGCTGGTCAGCTGACAGCTTGCCTGCTAGCCCCCCCATGCCTGCCCTCGGACACCGCTATTGCTTCAGCTGCAACCCCCAGAGGAGGGGGGAGGACTGACCCGCTCCCCGGAGGAGGGGAGTGGACGCCCCCAGACCCAACCGTTTTGCTGTTTGTTTGTGGACCCGCAATTAATTGTCTTCTTATCTTTGCTTGGCATTTTTGGAATGCTCCACAAAGACCGGGAGAGAAGACAGCTGACAGAGACATCGCCCGGGGAAGCTACAAATCATCGTGGAGGGGGCTGTAAGACTGAATAACTTTTGAACTGTATTCTCGTGTGGGGGGAGTTTGACTGCGTCTTTACTGCGTTTGTAGGGGCACAGGGGGTGTGGCACGGAGCTGCCCCCCGATCCATCGGTGCCCCCCCCAACACTACTGCAACCGTCACGGGCCCCCCGCCGTCCGTTCCTGCTGGCAACCTGCTGTCTGCCTCTAGCCTCAGCTGCTTGCTTTGAATTCCATCACCCGGACCAGACACAACAGCCGACCAAACAAGACTCTTTGGATAAACACACATGGGTCCGCGTTCCCACCCCCACCCCCAGACTGCCCACCCCACAGTTTGCCCCTACTACCTGACCCCCAACTCCTGTTTCCTTCCCCTGTCCAGTCCGACCCATTTGGCCCTCCAGCCCAACAGGGAGAAGTGATTAATCTGCTTCCCCCTCCCCCCTCCTCCTTCTGGTGTCTCCCCGTCTCTCCCTGCTCACAATGGCGGGGAATGAAAGGGGTGAGGCCCTCTTAACAACCTCAGTTGCCCCTCCCCCACCTACGCCCCTGCCCAACCCCCAAGCCCCCCTCCCCACCACTGCTGCCAAAACACCTGCCACCGCCACCATTGGGGCATCGGCAGCCGGAGGCACCGGGTCGACTATTACCGCTGCTACGCCCACCGTCCCCCCAGATTCTAGGAAAGCCCCCCTGGTTAGACGGAAAGGCCAGGGTGCGAAGAAGGGGAAGGTCCCCGCCACAACCACCAAGCCCTCCATGGCAGAGGCTGCCCCCACCGCTGTGGCCTCGTCATCGACCATGGCATCCCTCCCCGCTGTTCCCTCCACCAGCTCTGCGAGCATCCCTCCCCCGGCCCCCAGGGCATATGCCCGGGCAGTGGCAGCCCACCCCCGCCTGCTGCCTCGTCATCTCGCCCACCCACCGCCTCCGCTATCATCAATAGTGGCCAGGGCCCCTTTCCCACCATGACCAGGAAGCATGGCGTCCGTTGCTTCCTGGTGCCCACCTCGCCCCACGTGAAGACATACGTGCAGGCGTTGGGGAGGGTGGTAGGACCCACGGCTATTGTGGCGGCCTCCAAAATGTACGGGAAGGTCGTCTTTTTCTTAGCATCGGAGGCTGCCGCCCAGGAGGCAGTGGAGAAGGGCCTGGCGGTGGGGGAGTGGGAGGGTGTTTGTCCCCCTGGAGCCGCTAGAAGACCTGGGCGTCCGCCTAGTCCTGACCTCCGTCCCTCCTTTTCTACCCAGTGCCGCCCTGTTACCCGCTCTGTCCACCCTGGGGAAACCCGTTTCTGTCATCAGCCCTCTCCCATTGGGCTGCAAGGACCCCACCCTCCGCCACATCCTTTCGTTCCACCGGCAAGTGCAGCTTCTACCGCCGCCGCCAGCACGTGACGGAGAGGCGCTCGAGGGGTCCTTCCTAGTCCCCTACCAGGGAGCCCACTATCGGGTCTACTATTCCACAGGAGAGGCCTGGTGCTACCTCTGCCGATCAGCGGGGCATGTCCGAAGAGACTGCCCCTTGGCCCAGCAGGGAGGGGCACCCGAGACCCCCGAGACCCGGCAGGACATCGGCTCCGTCGTTGCCGGTGCCCCTGGCTGCCCAACATCTGAAACCACCTCTCCTCCTGCTCGATCCACCGCTGCTCCTGCCTTGGCCCAAGAGACACCTCCCCTACAACGCCCAGACGAGCGAGGGAGCCCCGCCCTTGCTGTTCACAATCCAGCAGAGCCTATGGAGGAGGGTGCAGCAAAGATATTACCGGGCATAGGAGAGGGCCCGCCCCAAGGAGAACCACCCCCCCCCATGTTGCCTCACCGTTACCACCCCGAGCCTCTGAACCATCGCCTCTGCCCCCCGACACGACCCCTGCTAACCAGCCCCCAGACGATGCTATGGAGGGCTGGACCCTAGTCCAGGGAAAGCGAGGCAAGCGGAAGGCTCGAGCTCCGCTGCACCCATCTGATGTGGAGGCCCCCCGGAAGACCAGGAAGGGAGGCACTAACACTGAGCCTTCCGCTATGCCCACGAGTGAGATCCATCCACCGGTGTCAGGAGGGGGAAGACAAAATAGCACTGGAAGGTAGAATCTCCACTCCACGGGAGACCCTCCCCTCCGAGACCCCTGAGGAAGCCCCTTCTGCCCGAATATCACCCGAACCCCCCGTGAACCCCGAAGCGACCGTCAAGGCGGGCCACAGAGGAGGGGCCCCCAGGGTAGCAGAAGATGACCTCTCCTCCATGTATGAGGAGATTGAGGCCCTACGTTTGACCCCGGTCACCCGGGAAGACAATGATCTACTGCCGGCTGGCCTCGATCTGGGCAACCTTACCCCAGTCCCCCTTTCCCCATGCTCCCTCCCCCTAACCGCTTTCCCAGGCGAGCACCCTGCAGAAGGTGGTCCACCACCTGAAGCCATGGCTGCCAAATCCACCACAGAGCCTGAGCCTAGTATCACTGGGAGGCTCCTCCCCACCCACTTAACCGTCGAATCTGTTCGGGAGGCACCACCTCTTAGCTGCTTGCCTCCCGAAGCCCAGAGCCTCGCCTCTGCCCCCCCACCCCTGTCCCTGCCCAATCCACCTCCTCCTGCAATGCTATTGCCACCCCTGGGGTTATTTCTTTCCCGTTTTTTGCGGATCCCTCCCAAGGAGCAGCCTTTGCATTTTCCTGCCGCGACCCATTAGGAGCTGCAATTTTCCCTCCGCCATCCCCAAGGCTTGAGACAGACCTAATAACTTTAGCCTGTCAGATGCCCCGTCGGTGGTCTGCACCCTGCCTGCCTGCCTCAGCGGACAACGAGGCTGCACCAAGAGCCCCACCAGGGAATAACCCGGAAATTGCAACCCCACCCCCCCATGAGCTGCGAAAAGCGTTGCAACAGTTTTTAGAAGACATCCGTGGCTCCCGCAACAGGGTACAGCTAGCTCTCCAGCTATGGGGGGACTTTGATCAAATCCTCCAGGCCACAAGGGCCCTTATAAAGGAGGGTAAAGGGAAAGGAAGGCATGGGTGCCGCGGCCTACGGGCGGGCCTGCAGCTTCCGTGACGATTTACTCACTTACGGGATGGGTCACGGATTGTTGCGCGACCCGCCGGGGGCTGCGAACACCCCCGCCAACAAGGAACTCCCACCCCCCCAGCCCTCCGCATGACGCCCCTCATTATTGCAACTTTGAACACCAGGGGCTGTAGGATGGCTCTCCACAGGTCCCAGGTGCTCTCTTACCTTCGGGAAGGGGGATACTCTGTGGTTTTCCTGCAGGAGACCCATACGGATCCGACCGCTGAGGACAGCTGGCAGCTGGAGTGGGGGGACGGGGTCTACTTTAGCCATTCCACGGTTCGACAGGCTGGAGTGGCGACCCTGTTCTCCCCCAACCTACGGCCCGAGGTGCTAGGGGTCGCCGAGGCCGTGCCGGGCCACCTGCTGCATCTCCGACTCCGTACAGAGGGGCTCGTGGTCAACCTCGTCAACATCTATGCCCCGGCAACGAGCCCGAAGCGGCCGCAATTCTATCAGCGGGTGTCCGACTTCCTCAGCACCCTAGATTCTCACGAGTGCTTAGTCCTGGGAGGGGACTTTAACACCACCCTCGAGGAACAGGACCGCTCAGGGGCTGAGCTGAGCCCGGCCGCTGCGAACATTCTCCGAGAAATAGTTGAACATCACTCTCTAGTAGACGTCTGGTGTGACCACCACCCAGATGACACTTCCACGTTCACCTTTGTCCGGGTGGAGGCCCATCGGTCACACCACTCTCGGTTGGACCGTATTTATTTATCCCGTTTCCATCTTTCACAGGCCCACTCCTCCAATATTCGGCCGGCCCCATTCTCCGACCATCATCTAGCCACCATAACAGCCTCCCTCCGTGCAGAGAGGCCGGGACCGACCTATTGGCACTTTAACAACAGCCTGTTGGAGGATGAGGGCTTCGTGACGTCCTTCCGGGAGTTTTGGCTGGCCTGGCGAGAGCAGCGGCGTGCCTTTCCCTTGGCGTGGCGATGGTGTGATCTAGGGAAGGTGCGCGCCAAGCTCTTCGGCCGTGACTGTACCCGGGGCACCAGCCGACGGAGAAATGCAGCGATAGAGCAGTTGGAATGGGAGGTCTTAGAGATGGAGAGGTGTCTGGCCACCAGCCCCGAGGACCTGTTTCTCTGCGGAGCGTGCCGGGAGAAGCGAGAGGAGCTCCGGGCCCTCGAGGACCATTGGGCCCGAGGTGCCTTTGTTCGATCCCGCATCCGCCTCCTTCGGGAGATGGATCACGGCTCCCGTTTCTTCTACGCCCTGGAGAAAATGAGGGGGACCAAGAAACACATCACCTGCCTTCTAGCCGAAGACGGCGCCCCCCTCACGGATCCAGTGGAGATGTGTGGGAGGGCCCGTGACTTCTACACAAGCCTTTTCTCCCCAGATCCGACCGATCCTGGTGCTTGCAGGGTGCTCTGGGAGGAACTCCCCACGGTCAGGGTGGGTGACCGAGACCGACTAGAGCTGCCTCTCACCCTGGCCGAGTTCTCGGAAGCCCTCCTTTGCATGCCCACCAATATATCTCCGGGCATGGACGGGCTGACCATGGAGTTCTACCACGCGTTCTGGAACATCCTTGGCCCAGACCTAGCCACTGTCTGGGCCGAGTCTTTGCAGGGCGGGGTCCTCCCCCTTTCGTGCAGGCGAGCGGTGCTCGCCTTGTTGCCGAAGAAGGGGGACCTCCACGATTTATGAAACTGGCGTCCCGTCTAGCTCCTTAGCATG
Source organism: Caretta caretta (assembly GCF_965140235.1). Taxonomy (NCBI): domain Eukaryota; kingdom Metazoa; phylum Chordata; order Testudines; family Cheloniidae; genus Caretta; species Caretta caretta. The sequence goes on from NC_134206.1 coordinate 248,379,132, forward strand.
GACTACAAAATCGTAGTGAAAGCAATCTCGCTGCGGCTAGGGTCCGTGATGGCGGACGTGATCCACCCAGACCAGACCTATACTGTCCCGGGTCGCAGCATTTTTGACAACCTATTTCTAGTCCGAGATCTTTTGGAACTCAGGCGTAGAGACGGTCTGCCGTTCGCCCTCCTGTCTCTTGATCAGGAGAAGGCGTTCGATAGAGTGGACCGTGGGTACCTCCTGGGCACTCTGCAGGCGTTTGGATTCAGACCTCAGTTTCTGAGTTTTCTCCAGGTGCTGTACACTTCCCCGGCGTGTCTGGTTAGGCTCAACTGGACCCTGACGGAACCGGTCAACTTCGGCTGAGGATTACGGCAGGGGTGCCCCCTCTCGGGCCAGCTGTACGCTCTGGCTATCGAGCCCTTCCTCTGTCTCCTCCGCAGGAGGTTGACGGGGTTGGTGCTGCGGGAGCCTGAGCTGCGGCTGGTCCTGTCGGCGTACGCCGATGACGTGCTCCTCGTGGTCCAGGACCCGGGGGACTTGGCACGGGTGGAGGCTTGCCAGGCCATCTATTTGGCAGCCTCCTCCGCCCGAGTCAACTGGGTCAAGAGCTCTGGCTTGGCAGTGGGGGACTGGCAGCGGGTGAGCTCCCTCCCACCGGCGCTTCAGACCATCCGGTGGAGCACGGGTCCACTGCTCTACCTAAGCGTTTACCTTTCTGCCACGCACCCTTCTCCGCCGGAGAACTGGCAAAATTTAGAAGGCAGGGTGATAGAGCGGCTCCGGAAATGGACGAGGCTACTCCGATGTCTCTCCCTCCGAGGGAGAGCACTGGTGCTTAACCAACTGGTCCTGTCCACGCTCTGATACCGGCTCAACACCCTGGTCCCGGCCCCGGGTTTCCTGACCAACCTCCGGACATCGATTCTAGAGTTCTTTTGGTCAGGAATGCACTGGGCCCCTGTTGGGGTTCTTCATCTACCCCTGAAGGAAGGAGGGCAGGGCCTGAAGTGTCTGCACACTCAGGTCCATGTCTTCCGCCTCCAGGCCCTGCAGAGGCTCCTTAATAGCGCAGGTAGTTCGACGTGGAGCATACTGGGGCATGCCTTCCTGCACCGCTTCCAAGGGCTCCGATATGACCGGCAGCTCTTTTATCTCTGTCCGGGAGGTCTTCCGCGAGACCTCTCAGGGCTGCCGGTCTTCTACCAGGACCTCCTCCAGACTTGGAAACTGTTTTTAACGACCAGGTCTGTGGCGGCTACCGAGGGGGCAGATCTCCTCGCGGAGCCCCTCCTACACAACCCCCAGCTCCGTGTGCAGGTGGCGGAGTCCTGCTCGGTGCGCCAGAGCTTGATCCTGGCAGAAGTCATGAGAGTCGGAGACCTCCTGGACTATGACCAGGGAGACTGTCTGGATCCCCTGACGCTCGCTCGGTGCATGGGGCTATCCAGACCTCGTACCCCCCGGCGCGTACTTCAGGAGGTGAAGGCCGCTTTGCTGCCCGCTGCTCGAGCTTACTTCGACCGGGTCCTGCTCGAGGGCACGCCCCGCCCACCCTCTACCCCAGGCCCGCCGGAGCTTTTAATTGGACCCCTGCCCCGTAGACCCAATCGACCCCCTCACCCCTTTACTGTGAGCCGGCTGCATGAACTGCAGCTGGTAAGCTTCCAAACCGCGCCAAGGAAACATCTATACACGTTTGTGCTCCACACCCTTCATGCCCTCACCCTAGTGTCCCCCCAACACAAAGTGGCGAGACCTTCTGCCACATTTGGAGGGTGAGCAGCCCCGGTGGGCCAGCCTATATTCCACCTTGGTTCCAAGGCCTGTTGGGGACATCAGTTGGCGGCTCCTTCACGGAGCTGTGAGCACGGGCACGTACTTGGCACAGTTCACCCCCATCCCAGATACTTGTCCCATTTGCAGTGTGAAGGAAACCCTGGCGCACGTATATTTGGAGTGCGCCAGGCTGCAGCCCCTGTTCCGGCTCCTCACAAATCTTCTATTACATTTTTGGTTGCATTTTTCCCCTCACCTTTTTATTTATGCACTCCCCATCCGTGGCCTCACAAAGTCGCGGGATCTCCTAGTTAACCTCCTCCTGGCCCTGGCTAAAACGGCCATCTATAAAACCAGAGAGAAGAGGTTGGCCGACGGAGTTTCCTGTGACTGTGGGGCCATTTTCTGATCCTCGGTCCATTCACGTATCCGGGCGGAGTTCCTCTGGGCCGCGTACACCAACTCTCTTGTTGCTTTTGAGGAGCAGTGGGCGCTGTCCGAGGTTCTCTGCTCGGTGTCCCCATCTGGTTCCCTTTGTATGACCCTTTGATTGGGGGAGAGAGTAAGGGACCCCAGCCCCAGCCATTGCTGCTGTGGACACCACCACCTTAGAGGGGTCCTTTCACACATGGGTGCATGTGCCCTCCCCCCCCCCGGATTGTCCACCCCACAGCCTGCCCCTCTTGTTGGGTGTTTTCAAAGGAGGGAATTGTTGGTGACACTGGGCGTGGCGCCAGGTAACTCGAGGGGGTGGCAGACCTTGAGAGTTGATGAAGCCCCCTCGCTCTGGGCCACCAGGTAACTCGGAAGGGTGGAAGACCACGCGAGTCAAGAAAGCCCCCCGCCCTGGGCCCCGACAAGCTTGAACACTTCCCTCCCCTGGAGCTAATGAGAAAACAATTGTGATTGGTTGCTGTGTTACACATTGCATATGCTGTTGTTTTTGTTTTGTAAGTGTGTTATGCAAATAAAAACACCTCTTTTGCTTCAAAAAAAAAAAAACAACACTCTCCTGCTGCCCTCTGGCTATGCTGTATCACAATTTCCAGGTCCTAGAACCTGATGGGTCTTGTGAATGACTGCACAGGTCAGCTCAAAGTTTGCTGTAGTGGTTCAGAAGGTGCTGCTGATTTTTTGAATGTTTGCTGTTGATATTGTATCCTCAAGTTGTGTAATTCAAATGCTCCTGAAGATGGAGGTTTTTGCCACATATATTACTTCATCCTAGCTGGAGCCATTAGTTAGCTGAAATGTGGCTATTCCTAGTTGCTCAATTACTTGTGGTTGCTCTGAAAATTTGAATAATAGAGAGACAATGTGGGTGTAGTAATGTATTTTATTGGACCAACTTCTGTTGCTGAGAGAGACAAGCTTTCAACTTTACAGAGAGCTCTTCTTCTTAATAGTATTTTTCTCCTGTGAGGCTGCTGGATACTTACTCAGCAGAGATTAATGGAGGGTATGCTCCTTGAAGCAGATGTAGCAGATATGATGAAGTACTTTATGGTCAGGAGGCAGAGTTGAGTTTTGGATTCTGTAGATGTTGCTGTTAATGCAGCAGCATTTTAGAAAATCCCTCTCTAAAGCAAAGGTTGCTGGAGACCGCTGAATGGTAGCACACCCTGAAGCTCTGTATTTAAGGAATATCTTCTTTTCTACCACAGGAAGGAGGATTGAGGCAGAGCACTTTTCATGAGGGTTTCTGTGATAGAGTATATACTCCCAATGGTATTAAAAAGTGTTAACCGGAGCTAGGGAGCTAAATTAAAACACCTGGTTGCACCTGGAGGGTGGGCCCAGCCCAAATGAAGAAGAAGCCCTGCGGGAGAGGCAATCTTAAAGGGAAGAAGCCCAGATGAGCAGCGGGCTGCAGAGAGAGAGAGGGGAAAAAATCTGCAGTCCCTCTCTAGTTGCTAGGAAGTGAAGGAAGGGCCTAGAGAGAGGTAGATGTATGGAATGGCCAGGAAGGTGCTGTGGGAAAGGGCCTGAAGGAAGGCCAAGGTCAGAGAAAGTCCAGGGAGGCAGCGAGAAGTCTGCTACAGGGTCCCTCGACTGGAATCCAGAGGAGAGGGAGGGCTTGGGTTCCCCTACTGGCTACAGGAAAAGGTGCAACAGGAACATCCTGACACAAGGGTGAGAAGCACTGTTGAATTTGGATCCAGGCACCTAAGAGAAAGCCCAGCATTGCTCTGCACAAGAGTAGGAGGATAATGCTACAGAGCCCAGGAAGGGGGAAAGAGACGATAAAGGAGTGAGCTTGGGTAGGGGAAAAGAGTTATGTTTGTATGAGTTTAGTTTACTGAACTCTCTGTTCACCCCAGAAAGGGTGGAAGTAAACATGACCTGGCCAGAGGGTTGAGTCATAAGTAGAAAGACCACCACAGGATGGGAACAGCTGTCAGCAGGGGGCAGTAGATGAGGAAATCGCTGCTAGAACATGCCAAGCCATGATGGCCACCCTAGCAGTGAGTCCACTGTTCTACAGGTTCTGAACATTGGAAACCACTTTCCCCCTTGGTCCACCAGAGCCTGGATTTTTTAACCTTCAGAGCATTGTGTAAAGCTTTTCTCTTTGGCTTCTAACAGGGGTGAGATGAGGGTTTTGGGGTTGTTCTATGTGGGTCAAGTATTATTTTAATCTGGATGGCTTGGGATGGGGAGGCTGGAGTGCATTATGTAGAACTGATTTTCTCTCTCTCTCTCTCTCTCATGTTCATTAATTGTTCTTCAGTCACCCAATGTCATGGGTGCTCTAAATCAAGTGAAATGAATATATCAGTGTTTCTGTGTCTGAGGATTGACCACCCCTTGTCAGATGAATCGTGGGATTTCTTAATGCCAAGCAGCAAAGCCACCTAAAGTGGAGGGACAGCAACAAAATCTCAGTGGAAGGAAGCAGCCCTTTCCCAATGGAATTTCTGTTCAGCCCTTTCCCAATGGAATTTCTGTGAGAGCGGTGGATACTCCCCTCCCGACCGTCGAGCTGCTTCCAAGGGTGTTTGTGCAGTTTTGCGCACCATTATCAATTTGCCCCTTAGTTTCAATACCAGGAAGTAATGAAATCTAGACTCCCTCAAGTTGGCAGTGGTATGTGGGGAAAGACACTGGTGTTCTGTGACTATGCTGGATGCTGTGGCCTTTCCAGGGACACTAGAGATGCTGTTCATAATTTTGAATGGGGTTGTGTGGGAATGAGTATTGTGCCTTTTAGAAATGGTCAAAAAAAAACTATTTTTTGTCAAAAAGTTGACTTTTTAAAATGAAAATTTTCATCCAGATCTGACTTTTTAAAAACATTTTGTTTTTCACGATATTTTATTAAGATTTTAATTTAAATGGTTGTCAGCATTTTCCTTATACTGAAAATATTTTTTTGTAAGTACAAACGTTGATAACCCAATTAGATGATAGTTTTGAATAAAGATTCTATTTACATACTGATTTAAAAATTCACCAGAAACAATAAAACAAAAGGATCAACCTTGTGAGATGGAAACAACTGTGACATTTTGAGATTTTTGACATTTTTTTCCACTTTCAGAACATCTCTAATGTACATGGAATTGTGGGAATAAATAATTTTTCAGTTCACTGGCTGAAGCGACAAATAAAAATCAAAATTGGTTTCAGATTGCTTTAAAACAAAAAAAAAAGTTTTCTTGGCAAAACAAAAAGCCTTAACAAATAAAAAACGTTTTAAGTTGTCTGAAATGAAATATTTCATTTTCACACATTCACAGAAACAAGGAGGGGGAGAAGGTCGGCACCTCCCTCTGAGCCTAGTGGTTAGAGCACTCACTTGGGATGTGGAAGACCCAGATTCAAAGACCCCCCCCTGCCGACTGATTTGGGGAAAGGATTTGAACCCAGCTCTGGCATATCCCACATGTGTGCTCTAACCACTGAGCTATAGGATATTCTGAGGTGAAGCTTTCAGTCCCTCCTGTTCAAGTTGTACCACTTTGTATAAATACAGTACATTCCACTTAATAGCAACCGGAATATTGACATCTACCAGTTAATAGCAATATTTTGCTGGGCACCCATCCTGTCCCATTGACTTTAATGTGAATGGGATTCAGACATTGGCATGATGCTTATTAGCAACATTTTTTGGAAGAAAGGCCCCTGCAAGGTTACAGACAGGGAAGGAAGTGCTGGGATGTGTCTTCCCTGGCTGCAGCCCCACAAACCAGTCGGCAGCCAGTGCTCAGCCCATCCCAGTGCTTCCGTCTGGGGCAGCAGTCCCATAAACCTGCCTGCACACTGGGTCCACACAGGAGATAAGGGGCTGGGAGGGGAGGCTATGGGCAGGGCAGTAGAGGGGGGCTGCAGCCCCGATGTGGGAGCTGCAGGGTACCTCTCCCTATACTCTGCAGTCTGTGCCCTGGTGGGGGGGCTGCACCCAGAGAAGGCGCTGAGCCCCAGCCCCCAGAGTATGCAGGGAGAGGTACGGTGCAGCTCCACAGGCCCCCAGTGCCCCTGATCCCTGTAGAAAGCCTCAGCATGAGGGTTGCATCCCTTCCCACAGGCAGGTTTGTGTGGGGCTACAATTGGGAAAGGCACATCCCAGCACTTCCTTCCCCGGCTGCAGCCTTGCAAACCTCACTTCTACTCATGGGCGCTGGAACTGGGGCTATACCTGCCCACCTTGTAACATGGGCAGGGTTTGGAAGGCAGGGGGCCATGTTCCCCCCACACACACACAAACTGAAAGCCTTGAACAGGCGTGGAGTGATGCAGGCAGAGGCTGTGCTTCACAACTGGGAAGGTGATCATCTCCCCTACTGGCGGCGTTAGGCTCTTCCCGGGGGAGGGGGCAAAGTGGGGCTTAGCCCCCACTCTCCATGGGACCCCATCCATGGTCCTGCTCTTTTCCCAAAGGCCTCACCCCCTGACTAGGCTGGAAACCACCTGCCCTGGGTTGGGGGCCGGGAGTCCTGAAAGCAGCCCCTGGCACATGTTCCCAACCCCTGGGGTGTGCCGCCCAGGGCAGGAGAAGGATCCAGGGGTCCCCACAACAGCCTGGGCGGCTCTGACCATGGCCTGGCTCTGGCTTCCAGCCTGGCCAGGGGGCAGGACCTCAGGGGAAGAGGAGAAGTGAGGATGGGACCTCATGGTCCCCCCACTTCTACCGAGGTTCCTGCACTCCTGCTTGCGGTTACTAGCAACTGCTGGCTCATAGCAACTTTTCGCTGGCAACCAAGGGGTTGTAATAATACTGTATTTAAATATTCATTCGGACTGAGAGAGTATGTGAGAATGACTCTACAGCCTGGTGGTTAGGGGACACAGCTAGATTTCAGTCCCTGCTCCAAGGACTATTTATTTATTCATACAAAGTGGAACAGCTTCAACAGGAGAGACTGAGCAAGATCCACCCCAGAACTCCTTACAAGCCAGGGGCTAGGGCAAAATCCTGGGATACGGGAGCCCCGGCTTCAAATACTGCTGCACGTCAGGGAGAGGAGGGACTTGATCCCACAGCCGAAGCAAGTTCTATAATCACAGGGTTATTAGTTATTGGGAGAAGGGGCACTACCTCCTCTTCAATTTTGTGAATGGCACCTAACTTGCCTTATGACTCTAGCCTGATTTTGTTTTGTGGCCAAAACTATATGGTAAAATTTGTGTTGAGTTTGCAAATAGTTTGGGGTTGACTGAAATGGCATTTTTTAGGGGAACAAACTCATGGTCTGAAAAATTTCACTCAGCTCTACATGTACATCATTGAGATTGGTATTAAGCTCAATAATGGAGACCACAGTGGAGGTGGAAACGCTGTTGATGTCAATAGGCTCCAAGGCCAGTCTCCCACCAAAGCTACTACTGAGATCTGTAGAATGAAGAAATGAGATTTTGACAGATGTGGGCATGGCATGAGGCAAATTAATCCAGAAAAGAAAGAGCTTCCCAGTGGGCATTCCTTTTAGGGAGAGTATCTGGTCCCTGAAGGAGAATCTCCCTCAAGCAAGAGATGCAAAATGAAATGGGCAAGTGAAAATCTGTCATGTTTGTCCCCAGCACTGGGTGGTATGGTGAACTCCCTACTGACTGCAACAAAATTCTGAATAAAATTGGCCCAAATTTTTCATTTAACTTTTTTTTATGAGGAAAAACTAATGAAACTCTTTTTTTGATGAAAAGTTTAATGAAAAACTAAAAACCAACAAAAATTGGTTTTCAAAAATAAAAAACAATCAAAAAAATGAAAAAAGCACTGATTTTTAATTAAAAAAACATTTTTTTAAAAAAATATAACTTGGTCATAGAACATAGTTACCATTTCCAACCAGCTCCAGTTCAAAATGGATTCACCTCAAGTCTATATACCTCCAAAAGTGATACAATGTACTCCCTAAAGACTCAACGATGCATCAATTTCTTGTACTGTGTATTGTCCCACAAATGGGCCTGGGTTTTTTTATCATTTGGTTTGAACTGTAAACAATCATCTTTTTAATTTCCATAGAGTTTTAGTCATATTTAATTTTTTAAAATGCAAACTACTCCCTGGAGAACAAAAACATATGATGCTTGTTTCTATTTGGGGATATGCTCAAATCAGCACTATAAGCCCTGTATTTTTCATAAAACTATTTCACTTTGGCAATGAGCCAGCTTGAAAGGCTAACTTAATAATTGGACCATTTCCCACTTGCCATTGTCACTGATATCCTGTTACTCTTCAGACCTGCAACTCTGAAATAATGAATTTTTAAAAAGATTATATGCTATATTAGTCAACCAGTTTCAATTCCATATCCATTTAGAACAAAATACACATGCCATGGCATGCCTCACTGGACAAACTTTGTTGTTGTTGTTGCTGGAGGGAGAATGATGCTGAGCAGTCCTACCCAGTTCTAGAAGGCAGTCCTGCAAAAGGATCCTCCACTCCCATCCCATGAAGAGCAGCAACCCTTGCAATTTGAGTTACTGAAAATCCTCTGCCTTGAGATACTGAGGCCAATCCCCCACAAAGAGTCAAAGAGCTGCTCTGCACAATTTAAGGAGTACAGTCCCCGTCTGCTAAGGGCATTCAGTGTCCCCTCTTCATCTCAGGACCATCTTCTCCACCCTTGTTAAAGACAGCCTTGCAAGTGGAGAAAACAAGGACCCACAAAAAGCAGTTGTTTCTCGCCCAATATCTCCCTTTGTAACATCCCAAGCTTCATCTCAAGAGGAACAGCATGCTGTCATTTAAGAGATGTGCCCTCCCACCCTTACCTCATATCACCCCTGTACTATCTGCCTTCTCAACCCCAAAGGCCTGTCAGGTTGTACAGTACCCAATTATTTATCAATATAGAGCTCCAGAATATACTAGATTCTGCACAGAAGACAGAGATCTCAGGAACTTGCAGTCTAGATGTCAGGCTTTCTGGTAACCAGCAGAGAGAAGGGAACAGGGCAGGAAAAGTTGAGGGTTAAGGTGGTAAAATCCTGTACTTGCTCAAATTAGGGATGTACTCATCTCTTTAAGGGTTTTATATTATTTTCCTTGTCTTAAAAATCAAAATAAAGGAGTTATTATTGCAGGATAAATATTAGTGACTCACACATTGTGGCTGTCATGGAAGAACCTTCACTTTCTCCACTGTAAGGTGAGCCTTTCCTCCAGTAAGCAACGGTGCAGCCTCTTGAACTGAAATAAATTAGTCTGAATTAAATTAGATTTTAAACTGCTTCAAACAAGGATGGTCTTATTATTCTGTGTTGGACAGCACCTAGCACAGTGAGGGCCTGATCCCTAATTGTCACTCCTAGGCATTACTGCAATACTAATCAACAACAACAGTTAGTAGTAGTATGTGTTTGGTAGGAACATGCTCTGCAAGATTCTGGTTCTGTTTCCTGTCTGTAACCCTGAAAGTTTAAATAAGGCTGGAAGATACCATGGCACAATAACATGCTAATTCTATTTTTGTAACAACTATCTGCTTTGGCTCAATATAATTTACTCACTTAGTTAGTCAGTGTGTAACCCTAGGCTGCAAGAACAAATACGTCAATCTTTGGGGTTCATAGGTTGTTCCCATCCACATCCCCCAGGATGATAGATGTGCTCTACTTTTGAAATTACACCAGGTGACTTGGGCAATCAATGTTACTGTTGTAGTTTTTTATTTTAGAATATATCTGAAATGCAGAATTTCCAGGATCGGTGAGTGGAAGAACATCTTAGTTAGTAAAAGGTGCTCCACGTCACAGCGTATAAATAGACCTAGCTGAGAACATAGCAATAGCTCTGCTGCTGCTGGTATCTCAGAACTGAGCTGATCCTAATCAACACAACGGGTGATTGTTTCTTGCTGTCTTTCCCTGTGTTGTGAGGCAACGATTGCAATGATACCAAATACTAAAGTGGATGAAACTCAAGGAGGTAAACAGTAATCTTACAGTAGGAAGTACACTCAGGGTAGTTTGAACATATTCACAGGCTGGTTCTCTCTATTGGGGATGAGATCTAAAACTTCCCCCATTACACACACACAGTGTATCTTAGGAGAGGGCTGTATCATTGCATACACCCATTGATCTGTGCTGTGAAGTCGTTCCCAGCACTGCCACCTTCCCTGGCCGGGAATTCTGAGAACAGTGCCCTTGCTTGGTTAAGCAGATATTGCATGTTTTTATTTTGGATTGTCTCAGAGCTGCTTCCTAGGATGTGCTGGTTGCCTAGTACAGGTGGCCTGTAACTAAAGATTAAACAAAACTGTACTGGAAACCTGAGGATAACATTAAAGTGGTTAGTTAAGATAGAAGTTTGTCTATTGAATTGGTTACTAGTGCAGGTATCATTATCAAGAGGAAGTGTGGTCTAATGAACTAGAATGAGGATCAAGGATCCCTTATCTCCTCTTTGTCTATGTTCCCCCATCTGTAAAATGGGGATAATAATACTAATTTGCTAGCACTTAACTTGCAAGGAGGATTAATTAGTTAATATTTGCACAGTGCTTTAAAAATGAAAAATGCTGATTTAAATCATTTACCTGTGGGTACATGAATCCAAGGTCAAAACCGGCACAGAACTTCCTAGAACCAGAGAAAGAAAAATGGTAGAATCCAAGAATTTCGTTAGTGACCTCCTCATACCAATCTAATTAACCTGGGAAGTGTTCAAATACTATGGTAATAGGTACGCACACAAAACACTGAGTAGATATTATTTATAAAAGAAAAATGCCAAAGTATAATTCTTTAGAAAAGGAAGAAAGGGAGTAATTGTTTGACTAAAAGCCTAACCATTTTTCAAACCACAGACAAAGATAGATCAAAGACCGTATCCCACAAGCTCCTTATTCCAAGTAGTAGAAATGGGGGATATAGAATAGTGCAGTGTTTTAGCTATTTCTCTCTCTGTGACCATGAATTGAGGAAGCTCAATAGATGCCAATAATTGCTGACGGCTCTGAAATTAAAGATGCCAAGCAGACCAATATTAAACATTTAGTTTAAGTTAATGAACATTTTCTTTCTTCTAGTAATCAATGCTATAAAAATAGCAACAATTCTTTGTTTTTTTCCCTTGGAATGAATTGAATAATCCTGGTAACAATTAAGCAAAGACAATGAGTTCTCATTCTACAGTAATGACTGAATTCTCTATGAAGGGAATAAGGTTCCAATAAGGGAACCATGTAACTGCTAGTAGTATTGGAATGGTTTAGTAGAGGAAATTATTAATCTTCCATAGAGGCTGTGGTCTGGAGGACCAGGCACTGGCCTGATAGCTAAGACAGCTGGATTCTCTTCCCAGTTCCGCTATTTTACAGACTCTATGAACTTGGGCAAGTCAGCTCTTTGCCTCAGTTTCCAAACCAGTCAAATGGGAAAATGACACTTACATTCTTAAAGTGTTTTGAGGGTATCTACGGCTGTAAAAAGCAAATGATTGTTTGTCATAGATTCTGAGGCCAGAAGAGACCATTGTGATCTAGTCTGATCTCCTGTATAACACAGGCCATAGAATTTCCCCAAAATAATTCCTAGGGCAGATCTTTTAGAAAAAACATCCAGTCTTGTTTTAAAAATTGTCGGTGATGGAGAATCTAACATGATCCTTGGTAAATTGTTCCAAGGTTTTAATTACTCTTGCCATTAAAAACGTACACCTTATTTCCAGTCTGATTTTTCTAGCTTCAATTTTCAGCCATTGGATCGTGTTTGTTATACCTTTCTCTGCTATATTAAAGAGCCCATTATTAAATATTTGTTCCCCATATAGATACCTAAAGACTGTAATCAAGTCACCCCTTAACCTTTTTTGTTACTAAAATAGATTGAGCTCTTTGAGTCTATCTCCATAAAGTGTGTTTTCTAATTCTGTAATCATTCTAGTGGCTCTTCTCGGAACCCTTTCCAATTTATCAACATCCTTCTTGAACTGTGGACACTGGAACTGCACACAGTATTCCAGCAGTGGTCACACCAGTGTCAAATAAAGAGGTAAATAACCTCTCTACTCCTATTTGAGATTCCCCTGTTTATGCATCCCAGGATCACATTAGCTCTTTTTGGTATGATCTCATACTAGGAGATCAAATTCAGCTGATTATCCACCACAGTCCCCAGATCTTTTTCACAGTTACTGCTTCTCAGAATAGAGTCCCCCATCCTGTAAGTATGGCCTACATTCTTTGTTCCTAGATGTATACATTTACATTTAACCGTATTAAAACACATATTGTTTGCTTGTACCCAGTTTACCAAGCAATCCAGGGCATTCTGAATCAATGACCTATCCTCTTCATTACTTACCACTCTCCCAATTTTTGTGTCATCTGCAAACTTTATGAGTGATTATTTTATTTCTTTCTTTCATCTCATTAAAAAAAGTTAAATAGTGTAAAATGTTAAATAGTGTAAGAACCAAACCCTGTGGGACCCACTGTAAGACACCCACTCAATGATGATTTCCCATTTACAATTGCATTTTTATAACTATCACTTAGCCAATTTTTAATATGTGCCATGTTAAATTTATATCACTCTAGTTTTTTAATCAAAATTGTGTGTGGTACTAAATCAAATGCCTTACAGAAATCTAAGTATAGTATGTCAATACTATTACCTTTATCAACCCAGCATGTAATCTCATCAATAATGATATCAAGTTAATTTGACAGGATCTGTTTTCCATAAAACCATGTTGATTTGCATTACTTATACTACTCTCCTTTAATTCTTTATTAATCAAGGCTCTTATCAGCTGCTCCATTATCTTGCCCAAGATTGGTGTCAGGCTGACAGGCCTGTATTTACCCAGGTAATTCCATTTACCCTTTATGAACATTGCCAAAACAGTTACTTTCTTCCAGTTTTGGGGACCTTCACAATTGTTCCAAGACATATTGAAAATCAGCATTAACATTCCTCCAAGATCCTGAGCCAGCTCTTTTAGAACTCTTGGGTGCAAGTTGTTGCTGGTTAACATCCTATAGAGGTACTAGTGGAATGGAAAGTATGTTATCATTACCATATGATGAGACTATATAATCTGTTTTTTCCCAAATAGAGAACAGAAATATTTATTCAACTTCTGCTTTTTCTGCATTATTATTGGCAATTCTATCATTTACATCTAGTAATGGACCAATACCATTTTTGACATAGAGTGCCTCACCCACGCCCCTCTTGCCCACTCAGCCCTTCCTAAATAGGTTATAACCATTGAATTTAACATTTTAATAGTGTGAATCATGTCACCAGGTTTCAGTAATACCAGCTAAATTTAATATGTGCTTATAAATGAGCAATTCCAATTCTTCTTGTTTGTTATCTAGGCTTCTACCATTGGTCTATAGGAGGGGTGGGCAAACTTGCCACATTGGCGTTGCGAAACTGTACGGAGGGCTGGGTAGGGAAGGCTGTGCCTCCCCAAAGAACCTAGCCCCTGCCCCCATCCGCCCCCTCCCACTTCCCACCCCCCTCAGAACCCCTGACCCATCCAACGCTCCTAGTCCCCTGACCACACCCTCCCGGGACCCCGGCCCCTAACCACCCCCCAGGACCCCACCCCCATCCAACCCCTCCATGCTCTCTGTCCCCTGACTGTCTTGACCCCTATCCACACCCCCGCCCCCAGAGAGGCTCTCCCAGGACTCCCATGCCTATCCAACCACCCCCTGTTCCTGTCCCCTGGCTGCCCCCCCCCGTAACCTCCGTCCCATCCAACCACCCCCTGCTCCCTGTCCCCTGACTGCCCCCTGGGACCCCTTGCCCCTTATCCAACCCCCCTCCCCCCTTTACCATGCTGTTCAAAGCAGCAAAGCCCCACCACCTGGCCAGAGCCAGCCATGCCACCACCACGCTGCCCGGCAAGACCGGCGGGCCAGAGCACTGGCGGTGCATCGCGCTGAGGCTGCAGGGGAGGGGAGGGGAGACAGCGGGGGAGGGGCCAGGGGCTAGCCTCCCTGGCCAGGAACTCAGGGGCCAGGCAGGACAGTCCCGCAGGCTGGATGAGGCCTGTGGGCTATAGTTTGCCCACCTCTGGTCTATAGGCAATTCAATATTTTTTTCTTATCCTGTTCTTTGGTTCCTTGATTAATTTTGTTCTCAACATCTCAATTTTGTGCTATCTGAGTGCTTGTATCTTCCCTCCCTTTACCTTCCACATTTGATATTAGTTTAATGCTCCCCTGACTAGTCTAGCCAGCCTGTCTCCAAGAAGGATGGTTTCCCTTGTAAGTACTTGTATTGGGGTGGAGGCCAAGCAAACTATAAAGTCCCCCTCTCCACAAAAGATGGACCAATGTTCCACAAAACAAAAACCCTACACCACTTATCTAGCCAGCAGGCCTCTTCCAATATCTTCTGCCTTCTGTCTTCTTTCATTCATGGGACAGAAAAGATATCTGAGAAGATCGCTTGAACATTCTTCATCAGGACGCTTTAGAGTCCACCGCCCCCCCCACACACACACAACTCCAACTCTTCTGTTTCTCCCCCATCTTCTTCTTAGCGCACCTCCCCTCCTGATTCCTAATGATGAGTGTTGTATTTACAATAAAATTGGACAGAACGTTTCTGACAAAACATATTTTCAATGAGATATACTGTTTTGTCAAAACCAAAACATGTCATGGAGTTGTATTGATTCTGAAGAATTTTGTGATGGGAAGGTTTCTGAGGTCCAGAGCTGTATGGATGCTTCTGACCAGAGAGTGCTAGAGAGACCTAAATCAAAAACCTGACCTTTCTGATCTGAAATGGATGTTTTGATGCAATTCCATTTTGTGAAAATGTTCAAAATTTTTGTTTTCATTCCAGTGCAGAATGAAAACAATTTCTGAAACCTAGAAAGCTGTGAAACAGAACTGTTGTTGTCCAGCCAGTTCTAATTTCCAAGCAATGTTACATGTAGGTTTTTTGCCTTACCATTGTGAGGTCATATAAGTGTGCCTCTTCATTCTCTTTACACGTTGTTCCGTGGGCTGTCACTGAACTGCATGTCCCCAAATGATTTGCAGTGCTATTTACCTGCAGAAATGTCTGTCCAGGGAAAAGATAACAACAACAGACCTTTTAACTGTTTTTAAATGACAAAAGTATTATAATTGAAAGAAAGGGATCATAATCCAGTTTTAATTTTTCTATTTTAAACTCTAGCAAGTTGATATCAGGAGAAGGGAAACACAGAATCCAGCCACTGTCCCACTCCATTTAGTGCTCACTAAAACTAGAAGAATTAGTCACAGCAAAAATATATATGATTAGATTAGGCTCACAAATTTAGATTTTTCTATTAAATGATTTAACAAATCATTTATTATTTGTATTATTCCAGTGCTGAGGAGCCCCAGTCATGGACCAGGACCCCATTGTGCTAGGCACTGTACAAACACAACTAATTTAGGGTTCATAAAGATTCCTACCTTGTTTAGCATAGTTTGGGATGTACCTCACTGAAAGGTTTAACAATGTTAGCTCAAAATGCTTGAGCATCATGCAAAGTGTTTCCTTCTACTCAGGGCTTGGGCATGAACTGCCCAAGTGCTTATGCCAGTTAATCCTGCACTGCTGTATGTCATTTCCCACCAGCAAAGGCTGCTTCAACATGTTAATGATTGTCTGAGTAATAAGGCACCATGGGCTGTGTGATAGCACTGATTAATTCACAGCTCAGCTTCCGTGCACCTGAGGTGTTCATTGATCAGCATGGCTGTGAGGTCTGAAGAGTCTTGGGATTATTAAATGAGCTTTTACATTTGAAATAAATCATATTTTTTTAATGGTTAAAATGCTTTGTAAGAAATTTTCAAGTCAGCTAAAATCTGAGAAAGCCATAATTAGACAGATTCCTGGAGGAAAATATTTTAACCATCACAGGATTTATAATTTGGGCATGGGGGGAAAGCTCGTTAACTGACTCTTTTCTTTTCTTTATGCCAAAGAATTTTTCTTCCCTTCTTAGTACGTTTAAATATTTCTCCCTTATCTTATGCATCATTAGGGTACCACATTATGGTTCCCATCATTCCACAATAGTAAGTAGTTCATTTAATTTCCTATTGATCAAACATAATTGAGAGGCATAATTTGGTCCCACCTATTATTTTTATCAGAAACTGAAAGTAAATCAACTGCATAAGCCTCGTGAGGCACATTTGAGGAGAAGGACGGAAGAAGTTATTATCCCATTTCACCCTTGGATGCTACTTTGATTGGATACATAGGTTGCTAGGTATTGATTCTGTTTCCTGACTGCATGAGCATAACTCTTAGAATGAAGTTTCTGGTGCAAATACTTTCAGTTTTGAATTAAAAATTCATTTGGGGGGAATATTTGCTTTTCATGAACATTTGAGAAAACAAGTTTATTTGCAGAAATATTCAACAAAATAGTTCATTTTTCAATAACACAAAATGTGTACAAACACAGCCAAAGCAAACTTGTTGAAAAATTCAAACACATATTAGTGGGTAATTGTTGCCACTGCTTTACCAGTTCTACAACCATACATGTAAATACACACACAAGTTATTGTATAGAGCTGTCGTCACCTGTTACTGAGATATAGACACCACTGATGTGAAACTTGTGGTATAATATAGGTACACAGAATAGTGTGCAGTAGTTTATGGCCAGAAGTGAAGAACACTGTGGCCAGCTGAAATTTAAGAGGGAATTTAAAGACGACACGTTATTACTCAAACAGGAATTTGGCCAGGGCACTGACTAACTTCCCTACTCTTGCAAAAAGTGTGGTTACATTTTAATGATTACAAGTAGCCAAGGTAATGGGAGTCTTTCATTAACTTCACAGGTTGTTAGATTGCGGCCCAGTAAATTGGGTTTACATCTGTCTATTCAGAATGGTCCCTAATGATATGCTGTGTCACTGGTTCACTGTAGCCTAAGTGGAAAAGGTAACAGTTAGAGGATCACCAACAATACTTCCTGCAGCAGCTTGAACATCTTCTTGGTGGAGTGTGCAGCAAGCTGGGGATTCCTCTTACCACACTTCTAATAGAATTGAAATGACATTGTAGTTACTGTTTGAAAGGAAGGCGTTGGGATGCCTTTTCTTGATGCGAGTACTATGGAGCGAGATCTATTCAAGGATCTGAGTAGTACAGGTCACTGAAAAAGAATTTCTAGAGGATGTGGGCTTTTTTTCCAAAGTATGATCTGTCATTTAAGTAGCCCACTTGTAAATCAGTGCTGGTGAGAGGTGCTTTGAGGTGCCACAAAGCTCGGGTCCGAAGACTCCCTGTTCATTATGATGTCACAGCCAATTAGTGGCAACTTTGCTTTGTCATGTGGAAACATGTTCTCTCAGAACTGGACTGAAGCCACTATCTTCTTTCACATGGGCTACCAAACAGTCATCAGATCATAATTACTTTGGGCCACTAACAGCTGGAGGCAGATTAGAAACAATGGCAACTTTGAGACCACATCTGTAATCAAAACTACTTAAGAACAGCACTTTTCCAGAGTATGGTTTGGTTGGGGGTTAGCTTGAATTCTTCAACCCTTGGGAAAACAACATTATTCTTCAAGACACTGATCTTGCACCTTCTGAAGTCAGTGGGGAGGGGGATGTTGCCATTGACTTCCTGTGTACAAGCTCAGACCCTAAAACCTCTTCCCAATTCACCTGCATATCTGGCAAAAGCAAAGGTTTGTAATCTTTGGAGATAAGCCCCTCTTTTATCCAGTGGTTCATCTTTCCTTACAGAATAGGCTACAATAAAGGGTATAAGGTTAAGTGCATTTCCTTCAAAGTCTCAAAGAACAGTTCAGTATGATCTGAAGAATGGTTCCTCTCTTCACCCCTTTCTTTCCACTTTAATGTGATACCCTGCTCCCTTTATTAAATGTGTTGTCGAAAGCAAACAGGTTTTGGCCTTTGCATTGCTGATTTTTTTATTTATTCAACTAAAACAACAGCTTGCATAATAAGATGGAACGGGTAATTGGATTGTCTCCTGGGGCTATTTCTTATTGCTCGGGGGCTTTTCAGTTCCTAGACTCACTCAATCCAGATTAGAAGATGAAGTGTCTGTCAACAATGAAGATTTGAAAACAATATAAAGTTTGTGAATATGCTAAAGTTCAGGAACATCTTATTAGAGTGAAGGCTTTGCATAAAAATATACACAAAAAAGGAGTATGGAAAAATTCCAATAAATAGCTCCTGATGCCATAAGAACAAAGGAAACTGCTGGTATTTCTGTATACATGATCCATGCTCCCATTAATTGCTACAATACAGTTCCATGACATAGGCCCTGATTCAACAAAACACCTAATCACGTGTGTACCTGCAAGTGTCCATCCCTGTTCAGCAAAGTACTTAGACATATGTTTAACTTAAACTTTAAGCAAATACTTATACCTGACAAGTTGCAGAGGTGAAAAAACAGTGCCTGAAATTAAACAGCTGTGTGCATGTTTGCTGCTGCTGCTATTTGAACTAATATGCAGTAGCAGTTTTCCTCCGTGTATCTTAAATTGCTTATCAAACATTAATTAACAAAGCTACACAACTCTGATCTGTGTTGGGTAAGTATTGCAGCCATTTTGCAGATGGGAAAACCAAGCCATAGAGAGGTTATGCCCTACATTTTCTTAAGTGCCTCGAGAAAAGAACAGGAGTACTTGTGGCACCTTAGAGACTAACACATTTATCTGAGCATGAGCTTTCGTGGGCTACTGCTCACTTCATCGGATGCATGGAATGGGACGTATAGAATGGAACCCTAAGAGCCTTGCTTTTTGAGCAACTAACCCAGGATACCTAGGTCCTGATTTTCACTTATGCTGAGGGTGCAGAGCTCACATTGACTTCAGCTGGATTGGTCAGTGTTCTGAACCTCTAAAAACCAGGCAGTCACTGGGGGGCTTAAGTTGAGAACACAAAAACTATGGCACCCAAAAGTAGCAGGCTCTTTTATGAAAATTTGGGCTTAAAATGACTCACCTAAATGAGACCTAGGAAGAAAATCCAGGAATCCTGACTCCCTGGCCTGTACTAAAAATACTAAGACCCAATTTGGGAAAGTTTCCCTATTCAAGAAGGCATTTAGGCACAGGCTTACCTTTAAGCATGTAAACACATGCTTAAAATTTAGCTATTGCCAAGTCCTTTCCTGAGTTGGTGCCTACAGCACTAGAGACAGATTTCATTACCAGCAGGACAGTGGGGTGGGAGGAGGTATTGTTTCATATTCTCTGTGTGTATATAAAGTCTGCTGCAGTTTCCACGGTATGCATCTGATGAAGTGAGCTGTAGCTCACGAAAGCTCATGCTCAAATAAATTGGTTAGTCTCTAAGGTGCCACAAGTACTCCTTTTCTTTTTGCGAATACAGACTAACACGGCTGTTCCTCTGAAACCTGGAATACTACTGTATCTTATAAATTCAATTAATGTATACATTTCTTGTATCTGCCTTTTAATATGGAACAAAGTATGTGTATAAAATATCCCCCAGTGGTTCAGAAAAGTAGCTCTTTTCCTTGGATCAGTCACTGTGAAAAAATTCTGAGTTAATGTTCACCATAATCTTTCAAAGGAAGTCATGCAAAATTAAATAGATACAATCAACTGGAATAATACACGGGAGCTATGCAGTTCATGAAGTTAATTCAGGTTGTTTCCTGAAGATGCAAATCATGAGCAGAATGTTAGCAGGTTTCATAATCAATTAAGTTTACACCACAGAGTGACTTTTTCAAAATGGTGTGGAAACGCACAGACATCATAATATTCCCAACAAACATAACTACTGTATATGCATTTCAACCTCCGTCTGGTATTGGTGCAGGAATGTACTTCTGCATTGGCACGGTACTGATTTTTAGGGAGCAGGTGTGATTTCATCACAGACCCTTCCTGATGGGATTATACCATGTTCCATTTCATCATCCTCATCTCTCTCTGGGATGGATGAAAGAATGAATTGTTCTTATCAGCATTAATAATGGTATATAAAATGTATGTGGCAAGATTAGAAAGATTAATAGTAGAAATTATGGTTTAATGAAAAGACAGAAAGTTGGCGCACCCATGGATCACAGCGGTGACTTGTCAAGAGGCTAAAGGCCATATAGAAAGGGGAAGTTTTCACTTATTTTCATCTTTAATGTAGAGGTGTGACTTGTCCAGACTACAGACCCCAACATTCAATCTTCAATTTTTATGCAGGATTACATGCTTTGATCTGTAGTCACCACAGGCCACAGGCCACATTAAAGAAGACAGTGCATGCAGGACACTTTATAGAACCCCCTGGGTCTCATTTGGCCTCTTGGCTGAACTTTGGGTACTCAGGATTTATTGCTATTAATAATTAGCACAATCGTCATTGCAGCAACTTAAAACTTCAGTTGGGACCTTCCTTTTTTCCTCCTTATAAATAACAAAGCATATTAGAGAGGCTGTTTCAACCAGATATAATACAATTTTGAGCTACTAAGCTATTATCACATGTCCTCACGGAAGTCTCTCAGTTCCTTGTAAAGTAATCCAGTTGATGTATTGCTGCAGGGACCTATACAATTCAGGTAACACTTATAGGAAGCATATCTGAATAGTGCCAGAGAGGTTGCACTTATTCTGTGCCTGAAGGGGCTACTTGCATAAGCAATCACGGTTATCTATTTTATTATTTTAAAGTAAGCTAATTAAATAAAGCCATGATGGGATGGGGAGCAACGTTTTGCTTACTACTCTCACATTCTGTAAACACATTTCAGCCTTGCTGTAGAAATAGTGGCTAGATTTTCAGTAATGATGGTACACCAGTAAGTCTACCAGATTTCTTAGGACAACTTTAAAATCCTTTGTATAGTAATAATAGTAATAATAATAATAATAATAATAACAATAAAATAATAACGAAAAGAGGGTTATGAGCTTCCATGAAGATAAACAAAGGCTGTGCAATTTCCAAGACTGAAGACAGGGGGATTTTAGAGTAAAGAAGTGGGTGCTGGAATATATGGCAATAGCTGATATTTCTTTTCTCTTGGATATTGTATATACATGCACTGCCATGAAGCTACACTGATTTTCATTAATGTGAATTACATTTACACCAGCTGAGGAGCTGGCCCTGTGTCTGTATTTTTATATAGTGCCCTTCACACAAAGCTCCCAAAAAAAAACTTTACAGTTAGAAGCACAATAAAGTGAACATTTTAAAAGAGTTCACAAAGAAAATAGGGAAACTACCTATAGAGCTGGAGTAGGACTAAAGTAAAGGAAAAAAGAGCTGGAATTTAGCAGTAATAAAGACGAAAGTATGTTTGTGGACTAGTTATGCTGAGGGGTGACTAGTGGCAGTGAGGAAGAGCAAGGACACTCAGAAGGATTATTAGTGTGAGAGATGAGTAGGAGGCAGTTGTGGGAGTGCAGAAAGATGAATGAGTTTAACCAAGCAAGGTGAAGAATGGGCAACACCATGGCAAATTAAGTTCAATGTTGATAAATGCCAAGTGTTACACACTGGAGGAGGGGGGCAAAATCAGCTATTCATATACCTTGCTGGGTTCTACATTAACTGTATCAACTCAGGAAAGGGACCTAGGCATTACTGCACCTGAGCTCAATGTACAGCTGTGGTTAAAAAAGCAAACAAGATGTTAGGTTGAATAACAAACGGTATTGAGAATAATACAGAAAATATCATGCCATTATATACATCAATGGTGCAGCCTCAGCTGGAATAGTGTGTGCAGCACCAGCCATCCCATGTAAGGGTATTGGGTTCCCAGGCAGCCCTCACAACCTGGCCTCTATTGGGCAGCTCACCCAGCACTACTGGAAGTGAGGGGCTGGCAGAACTCTCTGCCCCCTCCCCCAGATGCACCACCCATAAGGATCTTGCTAGGGATGATGATCATCCCCATCAATTGGCCTAACCACAGTATTTAAGCATGAAGGAGGCAAAGGAAATTGACTGAGAGACTTCCTGACTGGCTACTGGAGTTGACTCTTGCTTGATCCCTGGATTCTGAATATGGCTCTGACTCCTGGCTTGGTTTCTGGATCCTGATTCTGGCTCTGATCCCTGGCTTCATTCCTGTAAGGGACCAGGGTGTAGGCAGTCTGGCCTAGCAGTCTCAGCTGGGTTGAGGTCCACCACCAGGGACAGTAGTCACCAGGCAGGAGTTGGAGGAATCACAAGTGCCAGATTCCATAAGCAAGCGTCAGTGTCAGAGGTCAGGCTGGGGTCAAAGACTGGATAGCAGAGGCTGTACCAGTCCAGAACAGAGAGGCAGGAATCAGGGTCAGAGGCAGGCTGGAGTCAGAGATCATGAGATCAAGCAAAGTCTGGCATTGCAGCAGGCCAAAGTCTGTGTGGGTGCCCAGACAACTTCCTGGAGCAAGCGCTGAGGTTAAACACAGTGCATAGCCACTCAGAGGGCCACAGGGAACCATCACTCTGGGTCTCTTGACTGGGCAATTCCTGCAGCACCTACTCTCCATAATGTTCCCTGGGTCTGCCTCTGCATGGCCTCCTGGTGGCACTGAGAGGATATCAGCTATTCCAGGCTCTGCAGAACTGGGTGCTAGTCCCTGGGTCCTTAGAGTTCCTGATTTTGGCTCTAACTCTTGTCTGGATTCCTGGACTCTGATTTTGGCTCTGACCTTTGACACTTGGACTCTGTCTCTGACAACTAGGTTAGAATAGCCACATCTGGGTCCTAACACTCCTTCTCAGACAGGATATTGCAGACTTAGAGAGGTTTTAGAGAAGGGAGACAAGATTGATTACGGCCTAGAAAAACGCTCAAATGAAAAGTGATTTAAAAGATTGTGATTGTTCATCATAGAAAGGAGATGAATAAGAGGACATGATAAAAGTATAGAAAATAATGAATAGTCTAGAGAAGGCAGACAGAGGGAACAGAAACTCCCAGTTTTATAACACAAGAACATGGTGGGGGACACTCAATGAAATTAAAAGGGGTCAAATTGAAAACACTGATTAAAGGAAATATGTTTACAGACAACATGTAATTAAACGGTAAAACTCATTGTCCAGGATGACCTTCTGGCCCAAAACTTAGCAAGGTACCAAAAGTATTGGATATCAATATGGATAGCAAGAACATCTAGAGTTATAATGGATAATACTAGCATAAATTTTGAAAGAACTATTAAACTACATGCTTTGGAATTGAAAACAAGTAAAACAATCTCTGATTATTAGAGATTAGGAGGCAATTTAATATAGAGGCAGATTACCTCCTCTCTGCCTAATATGAGGTTACTTGCATCTTCCTCTGAAGCATCTGGATGCTGATCACTGCTGGAGACAAAATTCTGCACTCACTGGTCCATGGATTTGATCCAGTCTGGTGATTCCTCTGTTTCCTAAGGCATTAACCTGAAACTAACAAGAAGGTTTAAATGACTTATTGGCTCTGAAAAAGGAAGTGAGACTTGTAGACAGATTCAATAAATAGCGAATCCCAGCTAAAAGATTGACCTGTCAGAACTTAGCCCTCACAAAAAACACAAAGAGTTGTGAATAGAAGAGATACAAGACAGATATATAATCCTAAATTACTGAGCCTGTGACAGTCTGAGTTTGTTAATAGAAAATGGATTAGACTGTCAGGTCTTGCATTGAGCCACCTTTATTCATGAATAACACCCAATTTAGCTAGAGATCCAATTGATTCCAATGGGACTATTCTCCAAGGGCCTGATCCAAAACCCATTCATATCAGTGAAAAGACTCCCATTGACTTCAGTAGGTACAGGATCAGGTCCCAAGTAGGGTGCTAATCATCATAAGCAAAGGTGATAGAATATGATCTTTAGATTATGAGCACAACAGGGCAGGAACCATGTCTTCTTGTGCATTTGCACAGCATCTAGCATAATGACCACCTGATTCCTATTA
Organism: Caretta caretta; assembly: GCF_965140235.1. NCBI lineage: Eukaryota > Metazoa > Chordata > Testudines > Cheloniidae > Caretta > Caretta caretta. Next base: position 248,403,269 of record NC_134206.1, read on the forward strand.
GGGTCTGTGGGTGTTACTATAATATGCATGTTCAATAACAGTAGCATTAATGTTGTGCCAAATTTAAATAAGTGCACTGACTCATTCAGCAAACTAAACGCATGCTTAAATCCCATTGACCCATGTTGAGATGTTTTGCTGAGTCTGGATTGATATACATATATAAGTATATGTTTCAAGTGAAGCATGTGCTTAAATGCTTTGGCAAATTGGAGCCCAAATACTGGATCTTGCAAGCCCCACATGAGATGAGGATGCACTGAACATTGCAGGATCAAAATCTAAGAAATCTTGCAAGCTGTAATATGTAACTGAATGAATAATAAAACCAAAATATGGGATTAATTCACAAAGACCCTCATTCTACATTGGAGCTTTATCCTCACAGAGTGATTAAAATTATTGTTGTACTTGGATCGATAGGTGGAGGTCTGAATGGATGGGGAATGGAGCTATGGAGGTCATGCACCTCTGTGACATTGTCCCCAGAACACAGCTGTTTTGGGCAGGCATCCATGCATGGAAAGGAGTGGGCCTTGAAAAAGCAGAGCTGTGTGATTGCACATGCTACGTGCATATTCCTTTAATGTTCTCCGGTCCTTTTCACCACCTTTGTTGTTCTCACCACTACCACACACACAGTCTTAAAATTACCCCCCTCCTATATCTCTCAAGCTGTACACCAGTTCCTAAGAAGAAGGTTGACGTTGCCTGGTCAGCAGGGTAGATTTCTATTTACTGAATACCTGAAGCATGACAGGAAAGAACCCTGAAATTTTATTCTAGGGCAGGATCTTATGAGAATGATTTTCCTTTGGCATCAAGTACCAATAAATCACCAAGTTAATGCCTAATGGAGAACACCGCGTTATTCTTCTGTCACTCTCAGGCCAGTTTACAAAACGTTTTCTGGCAGAAGAAAACAATTTCCACGGATGTGTGACCCTCTCTCATTTCAGAAGCAGAACCTCTGCAAATCCATCCACCAGAGAGCAATCTTCCGTTGGTGTAAATCGACCGTGTTCCACTGAAGTCCGTGGAGCTCTGTCTACTTACGGCAGTGGAGTGGTTGGCATCTCTTATGACCTACTGGATTTTGAACCCATCTTCCTCCTTATCCAATGAATTAAAAAAACAGGGTTTTCTGTTTCCTAGGGTTTCTATACGCACACACCGCGTCTGTGTCTAGTCAGAGGAAAGTGGGTACTTACAAATATAGCAGGGCAGGATTTTATTGACTGAAATCTCATTATAGGGAGATTCCACTGACGCCTTTGCAATATGGCTACTAATTAGCTACCTCAGAGCCTGGTCTGAAGAGAGCAATTGCTATTACCGAGCCCGGGGTTACTGAGTTCTGCGCGGGAGGGGGTGGACAACTTCACCAACGCATGAGAGGGCTCTCTCATTTGCAGACTCTTCAGATGAAGGTATCCATTTAAATTAAAGAGAGTCCTCTCCCGCGAGCGGACAGAAGTCATCTTCAAAGGCAAGCAAGCAACCCTAAAAATAACTGATGTAACAACATAAATACCCCTGTGACAGATGTGTAATATTTGTTTTGCTGTGTATTAGAGGAAATAATGAAGAATACACAGATAGGCCACAGCTAGGTCGGGGGGAAGCATTGCAGCTGATAAGCAAAAGGAGAATTAGTAGTGCCTGGGGAATGCACAGATCATATTGTGAGCTCCAAAGAGTTAAGGGGGAATAGCCAAAAAGACAACCACCCTCATTCCAGCCCCAGATGTGATCAGATGTGACTGCGCTTTGAGTTCCTTCGGGTCTTTTGGGAATATAGCATTAAGAAGCGGAGCGGGGGGGGGGGGGAAGGAATAATGGCCAGGACGTTAATTTGCGGAGCAGGGAGGGTTACATTACACAGGGAGTGTCATTCCTAAGCAGACTTCGCCCCTCTGCCCTGTAAAGGGAAGAGGGGCTTTGGGAAGTGAGCTTTTAGAAGGTTTCCCAGTGCTGATGTGCGGGAAAGTTTGCGTGTCCAAGTTTCCAGATGAAAAGATAAAGAACAAGCTAACGTTAAACATCAGTAGGAATGGCAGACTCCGGCTTGCCATTGCCAGGAGGACTGGAGTCCGTCCCTCTCCAAGGGCTTAAGCTGAGACTGAACTGTCCAGGGTGCTGAAAACGGTTAGGAAAGTGGCGATCATCCCCCGGGCTTTCACCGAGACGCTCAAGTTTCTTCCGTTGGTCTGGCCCTCAGCCTCACTTAGCTTCTTTCTGACTTGACGCTTCGCTTGACACAATTTAAAAAGCACTCTGTCAGCTGGGGTTTTAGGTCTAGTGGGTTTGTGCTTCTACGTGCAATAACTAAGAAAACATGATGCGGGAGGTAACTCGGTTTCTTGTTTTTACTTCCTGCTTCAGGGAGAGCTGCATTAAAGCTATCGGCCTCTGCAGTACACTTGGTATGTTGCACCTGCAAGACCTGGGTCATTATAACCCCAGCTGGCCGGCTGCACTTTGAAATCATACACACTCTAAATGCAGCCCATATACCTTCAGTGTGCTTACTTGTTCTTTGCTTTTAAAGCAAGGTTCACAAATATTTCGGACGGCGGTGTTTTGACCAATCATTTTCAGCAGCCACTGTTTCAATCATGTGCATAAACCCATGCAAAGTTCCGTGTATTTTATGATATTACATTGGTGGCTCAGTAAATACATATTATTTTGCAGATTTCTCTAAAATAGTCTTGAGATCAGTCCACATACCTGCATAGAACCTGCATAAGACCTTATGGATTCGCGTAAGAACCTGTGGTGTTTGCCAAGATCAGGCAATGCCGTCTATACCTAGACGCCCAAAGAGACGTCTGCAATTTGAAGGGTTTATTGACAGACAAACTCATTGCGCGTTCGTCTTGCAATGCTTCCGACGTGTTAGCTTCTTGTCGTCACTGTGCCTGTAGGGATGGTCTCCCAGACACGGTGTATACTCTTAATAATACAGTAGATGTAATGTGTCCAGCGAGCCACCACTCCCTTTGGAACGAGAGTGGATCAGTTTGGCTTTGAAAAATCACCCTGATCCCTGACTCTCGTCCCAGATCTCTGCGAATTTCAAATTAATCTGTACGGTCTGTTTGAATCATTCCCATTATCTCGGGCTTTGAGCTTCCAAAGGTCTAGGAAACAACTGTCATCGCGCAGGGAAGGAAGAAAAATAGCGATTGTCTATTACCAATTCAGTAGCTAATTCCTTTAGCCTGGGGGGGGGGGGGAGAGGAGGGGGGACAAGGCATCTATCTCCTTGCGTCTGTGTTCCAGTGCTTTCAGACGGGAGGAAGGAGCTATGCGGCTCGTAGTTCCCTGGCTAGCTAGCTCCTGAGTTGTCATATTACAATGATTTATTGCCTTCTCCTGGCAGATCTAACTTTACTTTAGTCATATGAACAGACTGATCTGGACTTAGGCAGCTGACTGTATGCCCTTATCTGTTAAAGGTATGAACGTCAGTTCAGCTAGAGCATTGAATTTCGGTTTGGTAAGTGCCTTTTAATCATTTCTTTGCATGGAGGCTGACTTTGTTGTTTTGTTTTGTTTCCTCTTCTCTGTCTCTTTCTCACTTTCAGTTGTTTGCACCTTGCTTGTTTATAGTTTCCCATTTTTGTTGTTGCACTGGACTCTGCCAGACGCCTGCACCCCTACCCAGCTCCTTTACATCAGCCATCTGCAGGCTCCCCTACGGTGATGAAGTTAAATGGGTGTAGTGACACATAGAAAGCTAAACAGCAGAAAACTAATGTCACGAATCTTATTTAGATCAACACGGTAGCCCTAGAATATCCCGTTCCAGAAATAACCCGGTGTGTAGCCTATCCTCGGTGCCTTGGTGGAAGATCCTGCAGAAGTCTTCCAGCAATGCGGCTGGGGAGGTCAGAAGCTACAATAGTTTTTGGAAAGGTTGTGAATACAGTGCTACAGGTATTACTCGGAGACCTCTGTTCACCATCTCTGCCATAGGGTGTTATGGTTTAGCTCCGGCTAGATTAGTTTGACGGTTCTCCTTTCATTGCCTGGCAGCCAGCTTGACAGTCATACAATGAACAGCATGCGGTAGAAGCATTTAGACCAAGAGTCCATGTCCCGGCTTTTATTTCTCCAAAGAAAGGCTAACGCTTTTTTATTCACTATTATGATTATGGGACACCCGTAGCCTAAAATCGCCTTCTTCCGCAGTGACGGGACTGCTTAAGCTACAAGGAAGCATATGGCCCAGGAGACATTTGCGGTTGGCTGGGTGCTTTCCTAAAGAAAAAGGAAGCAATCCGTGGGTACTCCTGAGACGCTGTCCCAATTTGGAATGACCGTTTCCTGTCACGGAGGGGCGATCTGATTCCAACAGCCCCAAGGGACAGGGAGCTGAGCCGCAGACGGGGAAGCAAGTGGTCCAGTCTCCCTCTCTTGGGTAGCACAGGTGGGTGCCCTCTCTCTCTCGCCCCGGGGCTGATGAGCCACCAGTCAGAACGCGAGCTGGTTCCAGCTCTGTCTCGGGACGCTGCTCCTTAGAGGCGAGCCTGCGCTTCCATGGAACAGGAATGACTGAGTGGGGTGTTTACACGAATGAATGAAGTGTAGCAGTGGAAGTGCCAACTCTTTGCCCCTGGGGTTAAGACATAGGTGTTGCTGCCAGCGGTGCTGTGAAGGTGCGCCGCTTTTATCACCCAGACTCTTTCTAGGGAAACTTCGCTAACACTTAGACATGCATCAGTTACATGCAGGACCGCTCAACGTGTGATTTGACCAGTGCACTGATAGCCTGTCTTCATGAGTTTAGTCCCATGCACAGAGAGCATAGTGGTTACCTGAAAACGGGATGGATAGGATGATCAGACTTTAGGACAGGTTCCTTCTTACCGCAAAAGCAGTGAGGAGCAAATCCTGCCCTCTAGTAGACTGCAATGGGACTCCTAGCGAGAATGAGGCCAGCAGAATGTAGTTCCCCTTTCTCCCAGGAGAAACTCTGATACCGTGAGTGGAGCTCCCTGGATTCATCTGGGTTTGGATGCTCTAATGGTATCAATACCTCTGGGAAAGCAAGATGAGAAATGTGCAGCGTTCCCCTCTAGTTACTTCATTTCCCAGAAGACGGGGATTTCTCGTATGTCCTTGAAGTGACCCCTTACGTTACACCTAGAGCCGGGTCGTGCTGTTGGTTGGGAAATTGTGCGCACTCACGGTAATAGTTGAGCGGTTTACTCTGCAAAACTGAGGAGACGCCGGTTTCCCGTCAGGCTTGGAAGGTTTGGAAGTCTTATTTGATCTTCTTCTCAGTGCTCACTGAGGCGCGGAATCAGGGAATTGCTGCAAAGCCCTGTGGAGCAGAGTTTCATCAAACCACTTCGTTCTGCTCTTGCAAGAACTACCCCCGCAGAGAGGCCTGTGCAAGATACCCCCCGCTTCCCACAGGATATACAGTAAAAACGGCCATGGGGAGGTCTGCGAAAATGTCTTCATGGTGAATACATCCGATTGCATCCTTCCATCCCTCGCCCCATGACATTTATCCAGATTGCAAACTCCTCTGTCTTTCCCGCTCTCAACATAACCGGGGGCTTCTCTCCTGCCTTGGGGGTCTGGGTTCTGCTATCATATAGTTATAGGATAATACGGTGAATCACATTAGGAACAGTACAGCCACTGAAACTTTCCCAACTTTATTTCCTCCTCCAGCAGCACCCCTAAGCTCATGGGAGGGGGGGGTTGGGGGGGAAGAGATAAGTCTGGCGTTAGTAAATATCTGCTTCATGTTACACTGCTCCCGCCCCCCCTTATTAACATCAGGTCCCCTCTACAGCTGTTTAACAGGTTGCAGGCGATGAGGGTTTTTGTTTGCCCGTGGTTGGTTGAGAAAGGGTTCTGCATTTCAAATATTTTAGGCTCGGGAGCATCAAATGTGTTGTAGCTGGTTTGTGAAACAGATTTACCGCTCCGAAGAAAGGAGTTTGCAATAACAGACGCTCTGTCAAAGTTTAAAGGCATTGTTTACCAAAGAGTCTTTGAGTGTCGTCGAGATATATCTGCTAAAACTGGTTATGAATGCAGTTTAGAGAGAGAGGCGGGAAACCCCCCTAATTTCCCTAGGACAGAAATATTGTGTACTATAAATTTCAGAGACAAGAAGTCTTAATAGGCCCTAGGCACGGCGTGCAGGAAAGAAGAAAAAAGAAGACGTGCATTTGTATATACTACGATTTACAGCAACGTCTCTTTATTTCTCTGGGGAAGGAGGGTTGGACTGAACGGAAACCAGCCAGGTTTGGGGGTCATTTGGTTACATTTTCATTACTTAGGGCTCTGATCCAATGCGATCCCGATGCGCGCGTCTATATCTCAGCTTTGGGCTGGAGCTGTGATAGGGTCTATAGGAACCCGCTTAAATCAGTATGGAGCCCCCTGTAGCTGGTGAGAGCCACTAACGTCCTATCCTGAAGGCTACTTACTGCCCTCAAAGTCTCCCTATGAAGTAATATACTTCGGAGGGGCTGGTAGTGGGACAAGGGCAGTGTCCTTCCCCTCCAAAAAAAAAAAAAAAGTCTTTTTTTCCCTTCCCATTAAATGAAGGAAGCACATTTTCAGACACCTGTGCTAGTGAAATACCCAAGAAGGAAGAATAGTTCAAACTGGGCCCTAGCTGTCACACCTCTTAATCCGCCTGGCCCTAGGCAAGGCTGATTTGTGTATATGATAATTGAACTCTAATTCCACAGGAATCAACGGGCACAATCAAACATTAAAAACGCACCTGGGAGTGGGGGAGGCAAGAGGCGTGTACTTTCCGTTTTCCCCTAATGAGGATCTTGATTAATGCATTTTAAAATATGTTAAGCGACAAGGTCTCGGAGTCTGCTAATGTGACTTTAAGAGTTTGGTGTACCTGTTTCCGCTTACACCAGCAAGACTGTTGCAAGAAATGTAGGCGGGTGAGTACTTTCAGGGCCTGACTTTCCGCTCGCTTTTGCTGGGGTAAATCAAGAGTATCTCCATGGAGTTACATGATAGTAACACCGGTGCCTGGTTCGAAGCCAAAGGGATGACTGAGGTTGATTTAAATGACTTTTGGATTAAGGCTTAGGCGAGAAGAAAATCAAACCCATTCGTTCAGAATTACCTTACATTCCTGTGGGGGCCAGAGGAAATCTTTCTAAGTGGTATAAGAACATAAGCAGGAGGAGATTTGAATATATGCACCAGTTGCTTTGACATGCTTTATATTTTACAGCTTAAGAGTTGCGCATCAGCCGGCAGTTAACCCCCCCCCCCCAAGACAGCGTGTCCAGGACAGGAGTGAAAACTATATTATACCCACAGCCAAATGAATCCAAAGTTCACTGACTTCCTAGGCAAGGTGGGCTAAACAATCTATAACCTTGTTTAAAACAAGAACTGGCCAATGAAAATGATTCCAGAGGTGAACATTCTCCTGTCCCGACGATAAGAACTTCAGGTGTCTTCACTCGTCCTGGGTCCCTTTGGACGTTTTAAGCTCTGTTCGTAGTGCTGGTGTATTCCGTATAGTTCCAGGAAAAGGGGCACCAGCCGAATTCAGCAGTGCAGGGTCTAGTGAAGCAGGTGGCTTAGCAGAACGGGCAAGCACCCCCTGAGAACCACATCCATTGAAGTCTGTGGCTTCTGTGGAACGGAGGATAAGGGAACAGGGCCACCGGTTTCAAATCTGGTTTAGATCATTTATCTACAGGCCCAGGCAATAGGACTAATGGTAGCCAGTTCAGGTTGTGCTGTATCGCCTTTTCACCGCCTGGTATCATATTCTAAAAGCAACAGGCCCTTCTAACTGCGGGTTAGCTATTTGATATAAAACATGGGGATTATTGGCTAGACTCTCAAAATGCGGGGCACATAACACCAAGCCATACACCGATGTCACCTTCACAAACTCTCTCTCTCTCTCCAGATCTGTCCTACCAGATCTGTTTCTTTGGATAACAGAACCGATTACGTCCCCTCTTCTAGTTCCTCACACCCAGTATCCCCCCCCCCAAGGGAAAAATCATCACCCCATAGCACAAATCTGTACAAATCAATATCGAATTACCAGAAAGGCAAACATTTTTAAAGGATGTTTATAGCTAGATTATTTCCCCCGAACTGGCAAATTCCCTAAAGCAAAGTAAATACTTCTCAGCCTAATGACTATTAATTAAAAGGGAATGCTTTACACCCAAGGAGAATTAACTGTTGTTCGCAGAATGTATCTCCTTCCTCTAATTCGTTTGTCTTTGTGCCAAGGAAACATTCCATGAATATTTCAGCACAATAATCTGTTTAAAAAACGAAACTGGATTTAGTGTAATATTTCTCCCCCCGCCCCCCAGTGCACAGAGACTCATATGGTTGCAATAATCTAAAAGCAAGATCTCCTTTTCCGGTATACATTGGTTGAGATTTACAGCTAGCAGGGGACTGCAAGAGCAACCAGAAATAAAGGAGGGAGTGTTGCGGGAGGGGGAAAGGTAATTGAAAAAAAAATCGGTTCTGATGTGCAAATTGTAGATAAAGACTTCTGATGAGGGAGAGGGGAAGAGGGAGATAACAAGAAGCAGTCATTTCTATTCAGTGAAGCCGCCAAATCAGAAAGCAGTGCTGATCTTATTGGAGGAGAGCCTTCAACAGCAACTAATCCTGTCGTATTGAGAGAAAATTGTAAATGTTCTCTGCAGAAATTGCCTGCCCGTTGCAGCTAATCGAACACACACAGAGCACAAGGGGGAGCCGCCTGGAGAGCCGAACTCCCCTGCTAACAAGGGAATGTAACAGAGAAGTTCACCTAGGCGCTTCTTCCCAGCCGGTCCTTGTCTCTCCAGGAGCGTTGGGGAGGGTGGGGGAAGACTGAATGATTCCCGACCCACTTAAGAGACCCAGCCTCTGCTATGTTGGAGTCTCGTCGAAACCGTTGAGCCCGGTCTGATAGCACTGTTGCTCTACATTTAAAAAAAAACAAAAAACCAAAAGCAATCAAACTTGAGCGGAGGCAGAGGCTCCAAAGTGCCAGAAGCCGCTGAGTGGGTCTGCGTGTTTGTGCGTGTGACAAACTCGATCAGCGCGGACAATACCACCTCGTCTTGCCCAGAGCTTTCAAACGGGTGCTCTTTCCCCCCCGGTATCACAGCGCCGACTAATCTGTCTCTCTTCCCCCCTCCCTCCGCCGACCCACCCCCTGTCGAAGATATGGAAGGGAAAGATAAAGAGGCTGCCGCCGGACTCTGACTGTGTGCAGTCTGCTCGTTGCTTCCAGGGCTGGGTGGACTTCCCAATCGCCCTTTCCAGCAAATCGCCGGCAGCGGGGGAGGATGCAACTTCTCGTGACTGCATTACAGGTAAGGATACCTTTGCGTTGGCTGTCCCTTGGTCTTGTCTTTATTTCCTGTAGCCTCGCTGGGCTGACTTGGAATTCAGCTGCGGCTGTTGTAAGAAAGCCCGCGCGAGGATCTTTTTTTAAATAAGAATTAATAATCGAGCCTTGCATTTTGTTTTCCAGTAGAAAATCTGTCCTGGCAAAAGGAAACTTTTGCTAAATGGATCGGGCGTGGGGAGGGCGCCAAGGGGGTAGTAGCTAGAGGGAGGACGGAAAGCAATTGCATCAACCAGACAGCGATTTGTTCTGAATGACCATTATAGTAATAACCCTAGAAACAAGGCTACAATGGGATAGCGGTGAAAGAGGGGCGCGGGACCCTGATTGCAGACTCCCTCGCATGTTTTAAGAAGTATCCACGGCGTTTTTATGTAACTGCTGCATTCCAGCGGAGCGTGGCATTTTCTGGGCTCTGTGTCACTCCCGCCTACAGACGTGGCATGTTTATTTCGCCAGTTCTGAAAGCTGTTACCTGCTAGGGAACGATCCTGCCTGCCCTCGCCCATCAAAGGGATTTTGCTTTCACACCGCAGGACACTGTATTTACCGATGCTGGTTAAAAGAAGGTAGCAAATATTTGTCAGGCACTGGGAGGGGAACGGGTGGGGAGAAGAGGTGATTCCCCCGACAGGCCCTTGCCTCAAACCAAGGTTCGGAAAATGCGGGGGTACAAACCGTGATAAGCCTTAGAGACAGTCTGTTACCTCGCGGGCTCACCTACAGCTGTGATCACCGGAACGCTCAGGACGGGAGGACTTTTAAAAACCCACGCGTTGGGGGTGGGCAGACGATGGTCCAGTTAATTTATGACCCAGCCTCGGTGATCGCTGCTGCTGCTGCCGCCCTTAGTTTCCCTTTGTTGTGCCCGAAGTAGCGACTTGCGCGTACAGCTCTGTCTAAATGTCCCCAAGAGCTGGCCCGGGGGAGAGGAAGAGTCGGGCGCTTGGAGCTGTTGACAAGCAGGTTGTTTGAAGCAGATGTTATCTTTGAAACTTTCATATCAGTGGGGAGACCGAAGGGCTCAAGTAATGGTTGTAAAAGTGAAAGGGAGAGAGTGAGATGGAGGGAGGGAGGCAGGTCCGAGAGGCGAAGATGTGATTGCGGGAAACGGTAGGTGGGATCCCAAACCACAGGGGCGACCCGCCAGAAGTAATGAGTATTACAGCTCCTCAGCTGGTGTAAATCGAGGGACATCCATTGAAGTCGATGGGGTGATGACGATTTATCTCAGCTGAGGATCAGGCCCCGAATCTCCGCGTTCTAAATGTGCCTCTTTGTCTCGGATACTGTGATGGGTCACATCAAAGGCAGGATTGGGGTGGGAATCTACACAGCGGGGGTGGGGGGAGAACACCCTAATGGCACAGTTGTAACGCAGAGTGTATACATGCGGAGTCTGAAGTCACACCAGTCATAATATTGTCATTCATAGGCACTTTCCATTCCCATCTGAACATTACCTAGTTGCATTTCACTGCTCCACTCACAAGCATATGCACGCTTCGGATTGTTTTTTGTATGAGGAGAGTTAGAAGCCACCAAAATGGTGAGGATGAATGCTCTGGGGCCGGATCCTGCCCTCTCAACCGTAGGGGACTGATCCCATTGATTTCAATGGGTTAGAGTTTGGTTAGCAAGATTTCGCCCCTATGTTCCGAATAGGCTGTCTCTTACCATGCCACGCTGTGTTTATTGTGACTAAAACAGTATCTGGAGATATATGCGTATCACAAGGGAGTAAGGGCTCAGACCCGGAATTTTGGGGGAAAATCCACCTCTGAAATAACAGCTTTTGGTTCCCGAGGTTGTGTTTGTCTCTCTGGCTCATCAATCAGGTAGTTGCCCATTTCTTCCCCAACCCAGAGAGAGAGAGAGACTGTTGTAAAGTGTTGTAAAGATTCCTCGGTTTCTCCTTTTATGCCCGTCATCAAGTCCCCCTGGCTCATCTTCGTCATAAAGCCCAGTTGAGCAAATGCTGTAGCAGCCCTGCGATGAGGCTGCTGCACTGGGGGTGTGTCTGTGTGCCCGGGCTGCCGCAATAGGAAATCCCTGCTACATGAAAACAGCTCTATTTATATTTTTGCCTGCTGCACCACCCATGCTTTTCTGCAGGCACCGAAAAGTCAGTTCCCTCCGAGATACTTCCCATAAAGAAAACTACACCAAGTGGGTAGGGGTGTTGTTGCCGCTAGAGGTATGATGGGACAACCCTGAAAAAGAAATCAAACGGTAGAGCTCACACTTTACAAGTTTAAAGGGGAACTAGCCGAATATGGCTCCTGTAAATCAGACACACAGATTCAAAACCAATTTAAACAGCATTCCACTGTAGTCGAATTGCTCCCCCTCCCCTCCCAGAGCCTGTGGGACTATTGCACAGGTCACAAGGAGGTGCAAAAGAGGCATGCTAAAATTCTTAGTTTGGGGGCATATTGTCCTGGCCTATATTGCTTGCCCTCCTACAGCCACCACAAAACTCTCTCTCTCTCTGGCCTCCCTTCCTCCTCCCTTTGCTGTTCAAGCAAATTAAAGACTTTAAAAGAGCCTGATATTAATGAGACAGCTATTATGTAACTGACAAGGTCCGACTTCCCTGTGTGTGTGAATTTGTACAGAAGACCAAAGAGCAGGTTCCATCGGGACATAGTATTCTTTTGACAGATCGCTAGATGCTCTCTGTCTTGCAAGGGAGGGATTGTGTCCGTGTCATATCACAGTACACCCATTTATTGTGGCATGAGAACCAGCACCAGGGGGATTAAAGTGTCTCACCTAGAGAGGGCGGCAGGATTATTTTATAAGGGTCTGATCCAACACTCATTGAAGCCAGTGGGAGTTTTTCCATTTATTTCAGTGGGCTTTGGATCAGGCCCTAATTCAGCAAATTATATAGAGGAATAAGGTCATAAATAATATATCTCCCCTTCCGGCTATCTCTAAGTAGGTTTCCTCCCCTCCCACCCTTCCTCTATGACTTCCTCTGATCAGGTTCGATTCTGGGAATGGAGTTCTCTTTGTCGACTGGGGGAGTTTTTCCCTGTCGGCAATCTCTTCGCACTAGTACTCCCTCCTTACTATGGCTTGCCAGTGAGGGGTGGTTTTGCAGAGAGAAGCAGAAAGCATGTCCCTATTTCAGCCTTCTCCCACGGAAGCTGTCCCCCATCTCTGCTCTGAAATGCAGTGGCCAGGGGGCTGCCCCTCTGACTGACATTCTGTACTTGCAGGTGGAGGGGGAGGTTAACATTTGATCTCAAAAGTAGGCACGCCGTACGCTTTTATGGCGTTACAAAGCCTGTAATTGTAGCTGAGTGTTCCCTGCCTAAACGCACGCCAGCCCTCAGTCTTGTGGTTTCTGACACAAACCACTCCGATGACACATGTTTAAACCTTGTTATGCTGATCAAAGAATGCTTTCCTCTCTTATTTAGGCAACTCTTTGTTATGTTTGGCTCAGTTCCCCCCCCCCCCCCCCCGCACCGTCTCTTAACCCTCTTGTTTGCAGTTTGTGCTTTAACAGCAGTATGTACTTTCACGTTGGATCACGAAAACATGCTCTGGGCTGGGCCAAGGGGCAATCTCAGGTGCAGGAAAGCTGGCCCCTTCCACCCTGCCGGAGACCTACCTGTAAGTTCTGCATTGCAGTCAGCAGCCAGCCTGCTCTGTTAGCACCCCAGATAGGTTCGATTTCAGTTTGGGACGCCCCGTTTCCTGTTTATTGCACTACTTGGGAGAAAGGTGGGAGGGGCTCAAACACCCGTCGGTTCACCGCTTCCGCCGGGTCAATGGCACAGTCCTGATCAAAGGCTATTTCCCCAAGACATTTTACCTTCGCTGCTCTGCACAGATTGAGAGCTACCTTCCTAAACCGAAAGTGTTGCCTGTACGAGAGTCCAGTTTAGGTACCAGTGCGTGTGTTGCACCATTATACGGGAAGGGAGATAAGCGAAGGCGTCTCATTGTGTGACAACGAATCTCTAAGAACTATGGACATTTTTAGCCGCTGCTGTTCATCCCTCCCCCCCCCCCCCCCAGGTCTGGATCTCCACGTGCCCTTTGTGGGTCTCTATTTGCTCAATGTGTCTGAATCATTCCGCCTGTTTCAAGCTTGCCGTTTATATTCTCTTTAAACAGGTGTCTGATAGAATCCCAGACAGTTGCCCCAACTTTCTTATCTTCACTGATATTATGACCTACATACATCCTGCGCTTTCTTGGTGCTGTTTCCTGTGCCGTATTGCTATGGAAACAGGGCAAGCAAGCTCCCTCGCAATGAAACAGAGCCTCCGCCCCCCCCCCCCCCACGAAATCTAGACCTAGAATCATAGAATATCAGGGTTGGAAGGGACCTCAGGAGGTCATCTAGTCCAACCCCCTGCTCAAAGCAGGACCAATCCCCAATTAAATCATCCCAGCCAGGGCTTTGTCAAGCCTGACCTTAAAAACTTCTAAGGAAGGAGATCTCACCACCTCCCTAAGTAACTCATTCCAGTGTTTCACCACCCTCCTAGTGAAAAAGTTTTTCCTAATATCCAACCTAAATCTCCCCCACTGCAACTCGAGACCATTACTCCTTGTTCTGTCATCTGCTACCACTGAGAACAGTCGAGATCCATCCTCTTTGGAACCCCCTTTCAGGTAGTTGAAAGCAGCTATCAAATCCCCCCTCATTCTTCTCTTCCGTAGACTAAACATCCCCACTTCCCTCAGCCTCTCCTCATAAGTCATGTGTTCCAGTCCCCTAACCATTTTTGTTGCCCTCCGCTGGACTCTTTCCAATTTTTCCACATCCTTCTTGTAGTGTGGGGCCCAAAACTGGACACAGTACTCCAGATGAGGCCTCACCAATGTCGAATAGAGGGGAATGATCACATCCCTCTATCTGCTGGCAATGCCCCTACTTATACATCCCAAAATGCCATTGGCCTTCTTGGCAACAAGGGCACACTGTTGACTCATATCCAGCTTCTCGTCCACTGTAACCCCTAGGTCCTTTTCTGCAGAACTGCTGCCGAGCCATTTGGTCCCTAGTCTGTAGTGGTGCATGGGATTCTTCCATCCTAAGTTCAGGACTTTTCACTTGTCCTTGTTGAACCTCATCAGATTTCTTTTGGCCCAATCCTCCAATTTGTCTAGGTCCCTCTGTATCCTATCCCTACCTTCCAGCATTTCTATCTCTCCTCCCAGTTTAGTGTCATCTGCAAACTTGCTGAGGGTGCAATCCACACCATCCTCCAGATCATTTATGAAGATATTGAGCAAAACTGGCCCCAGGACCGACCCTTGGGGCACTCCACTTTGCAAGCGAGTTCAAGTTAGGTGAAACCGAATCTGAAGGGAGTTTACTCTCAATTGCAGTCTCAACTGGCAGCGCCCTCTAGTGCCTGAGAAAGGCATGGGGAACACTGCTGGGGAGTAGGAAGCGGGCTGTGGTCAAATCCGCTCCGGGAGCTGACCTCCCAAAGTAGGCTGTAGATGAGACGGGCACCTAGCGGTGCATTGAGAATGAAGCTACCACAGGCATTGTAAGTTCACAGCGTGCCTGTTTCCTCAGGAGGCGAGGTGCCTCAGATGGGATGCGTAAATTGGGTGGGTAAGAGGAATGCGCGGGTGAAACTGAACTTAAGTGCTCGGCGAAAGGAAGGAGGTGTCTTCTCAATCTCTATGGGATGTGTAGCCATGTAAACTAACAACTCCCCCCAATGTGAGCCTTTGGTGAACATTTGGCAGGGTATGGTTATGTCTTGGGGAAAATGGGAGAAGATGGGGGGGGGAAAAAGCCAATTTCCCCTCCTCCCTTAGAAGGGGCTGGTCCCCACAAGGGAAGGGGAAAGTCATATCTGGGTTCCCCAGCTAACTGAATGTGTTGAACCTGATCCAGAAAGAAACCAAAAGCTTTAAATACCTAGTTCTATGGATTTACCAATAGTAAGAGGTTCCAAGCATTCTCTACTGGGTCTTTTCTGCTCGGTCTCACAGCTGTTCCTTGAGCTGTTGCTCATGCTGCACGATTTCTTTGTCTTACTTCCAGAGCTAGGCCTTTGGCTGTCCTCCTCCCCCCCTTCAGGTCTTCCCACCCACCCTCCACAGGATTCTGTAGACCACTTTAATATTTGTATCTGCCATTGCAGTATAGCAGCGGACGTAGTAGTCAGGTGGTCTGAGTACAGGACGGCAAGCCAGTTCCAGTCCTGGCTCTGACAGAGACTCACATGGTACACTTAGCTTCTTTGCCTCAGTTTCCCCAGCTAAAGTGGGGTTAATAATACATAAACACATACCTCGCGGGATGGGTGCATTATAATGATTGATTAATGCTTGTAAAGAGATTTGAAGATGAAAACAATATCAAGCACTAAGTGTTCTTAGAATCCCAGTCAATACCTATCCCTTCATTATCGATGAATCCCTTCCCAATCAATACCTATCCCTTCTCATTTACATCTTGCCCCCTCTGCCCCAGCTCTGCCCAGACCCAAATATGGGTAGAACACTCAAAGCATGTCAGAAAAAAACATGAGTGTAGAGAACTGCAAGGTTTATTTGGTCATCTTTTGTAAAGTTTTCTATAATCCCAAGTTTTCTGATTCAAAACTTCTGCTATGCATTATTCACCATTACAAAAAGGGAGAGCATTGAATCTGCGTGGCATGAAGATAAGCCAGGAGACATTAGAGACCGTTGCCTGATATCTCTGTAGTCCAAGGGGAAAAGGGCAAGCAAACAAAACAAGGTAGGTTTGTCTCCATCTGTTGTCTGTTTCCAATTAGTTCTTTCCTCTTCAGTGAATACTCTAAATACCCAGCTGATCTCACTGTATAATCTTGGAGGTTAAGGCATCAAATTCTAAACAGATTGTACAACTCTCAAGGAGCAGTAATTGGAGCTGGTGGAGGGGGTCTATATTAGCCTTGTATTCACTAACTTTGGAAGCCTCATTGTTTTCTTCCCAACTTGATACTATGGGCCTAATTCTCAAAGGTGCTGAGGCACATACAATTACGGAAGGCTTTTGAAAACGTTGGCCTTATCATGTATGCTTTGTAGATGGTGCACATGTGTCAGCATTGGTGGGTAACAGTAATAAGCTAAGGAAGGTCAAAGGGCATCATTCAAGCCTAGATCCGCCTATTGAAGGGCAAAGCTGTTGTTTTTCAAATGCTTGTAGTATTAAATACTAAAATCAGATGGTGGTGTTTTCAAACCCTAGTGAAAAATAAGAGAAGAGGCAGATTCACTCCCCTGGGCACAAAGTTGCAAATTTCCTCATCTCCTCCACACCTATGGAAACAGCTGTACCTAAGGGGAATTAAACCACTAAGTATTTCTCCATCCTCCCCAAGAAATCCTATCTGTCTGGTAAAGGCAATTTACAGTTCTGTCTAGGCCTGCATACCATTTCCCAGATGGGAGGTGCTCAGGAGATGTAATTAATCAGCTACCTGGCTGTCCTAACCCCACCACTTCCCAGACAAACCATGTGTGCTTTTGGGCTGCACCATTTAGCTCTGGATTCCCAGCAGAATGAAGGTGATAGATGGTTTGTGTCATTGTACTCCTGCTTTCCAGCACCAGTTCCACTGACACAAGCCATCAGAATTAAGAGATGAAGCTAGCCTGAAGAGTTGGATTAAAAGACTGAGACCTTTTCCCAGGGTCTCTGCCATCTATTCTCCTTTGTCAGGTTTAAAGATCTTATTTAGTGGGTGTAAGAAGTTGTTGCTGGCAGACAAGCTTTGCAGTGTTACCTTCAGTGCTGTATCTTTGTTTGTGCCTAACACTGCTTGTGTCCCATGCAGACAATGTTGCAGATCAGCATTGGCTCCAAACAGATGCCTCTCCTCACATCACTATCACTGTTATCTCCATCAGTAGCATGATTTTAAGACCAAAGGGGGCGGGGTCAAGGTTCACTAAATTTCATCTTGTTTCTATCAAGCACTTTATAGAGTTCACTTGCTAATAAAACATATCTATCCAGTGGTACCAATAAGGCATGTGCTGCCATATGTTCATTTTCAAGAATATGATAAAGATAAATAAACCAAATCATCACTCAGGGCGAGAGCCTCAGCAAGGTAATAGAGTTACATTGCCTCATACCAGCTGAGGATCTGTCCCTCTGTCTTTCTTTTGACTAGATGCTGTCCTGAATCCTTGCTACCTAGCAACTTATTTGGATCTGTGGGCTAGATTCTCATCTTAATTACACTCCACTCCACTGCTGCAAATCAGGAGAAACTCCACTGATTTTAATGGAGTTACTCCTGATTTATGCCAATGGATTTTTGCTCAGAATTTGCCTAAAGGCAAATTGTAAAATTTTCTTGAAGAAACTTCATCAGGATATGCTGAGATTTTGACAACTACTTACTAAACAGCTCTTGGGAGCTTGCTTCCACTAAAGGGAAAACTCAGTGTGATAATGGACATGATTAGTGGGATGGAAAACCTCGAATAATGATAGCAATTAGACATCTTTAACAGTGACTAGAGCACAAAAGGTGATGAGCAATTGAGACTCCTAGCACCTTTCAGAGTTTGCACCAAACTTTTTGAAAAGCAATGGAAAAATTGCAGATGGATAAAATTCCTGCACAGACAGGGAGTTAGATACAATGCCCTAATAAGTCTAGCTAGTCTTGAACTATTGTGAAAAGCACTCCGTGACACAAAGAAAAAATAAAATGATTTGTTAAAAACAAACTCAGAAAAAAAGACCTCCCCGTTCTCTAATTTCTTTGGGTTCGAGCTTCAGCAGGCTTGAATGTGTATAACTCCCTTGACTTCAATGAAGCTATGCTGACTTACATCATCTGAGGTTATGGCCCTTCATCTTAGTGAATCTATTTTAGCTTGTGAAGAATGAAAAACAACACATCTTGAAAGTAATAAAGCTCTGCCCAGTCAGAAGCTGTGTATTCCTCAGATCTAGATACTAATGAATTTTCCCCTCAAGCTTAACAATAGGTTTTCTAATGTTCCTTTTTCCCAACCCATCTAACTTATATTTAGCCAGTTAATTTCCATGGGAACATAATACAGAGAATAGGTGCTGATTCCTTTCATTAGGCCAACCTAACACTTAGAATTAGAACTGGTCATGTATCAAAGACTTTTCACAAATATTTTAATGAATAAATGTGGCAAGTTCATTCCACTCTTTGCAAAGTTGTTATTCACTGTTTGTGAGTATTGGGTGACCAAAGATTTATTCATAAAAATGTGCATTCATCTCAAATGTTTCATTAATTTTTAGCATGGAAAATTAACTGGAAGTGCATTATTTATAATTCATGACTCATTAGTTTCTTCATCAAAAGTCTTCAGTCGTCCAGTCAGGGAACATAGGAATTACAGCACTAGATCAGACTGCTGATTGATCTTGTCCAGTATCTTGTCTGTGACAGTGACTAATACTGGATCCTTCAGAGGGAGGTGCAAGAAACATCACCGTAGCCAATTATGCAGTAACTTGCCCAAAAGGGAAATTTCTTCTTAATACCCACCAGTTACTGGCTGATTTATTCCTTAGGAACATGAGGGTTCATATCCCTTCTTAAAAAAACCCAAACCAAACAAAAACTCTTATCCATTGTAATGTTACTTTGGATAGTCTCATTATCCATATTAGCAGTTAATCCTGTTTTGACTCCCATTAAGCTCTTGGCCTTAGTGATATCATGTGATGATGAGTTCAACAAATCAATTATGTGTTCTGTAAAAAAAAAAAAAAACAACCAAAACACCCAAACCAAAACTTTTAATCCATTTTAAATGTGTTGTTTCTGGATGTTGTTACATTCTCATGTGTTATGAGAAAGGGCAAATGGGAGAGTCTGACTGATCTTAGATGTACCATTCATTGTTTAGTTTATCTCTATCTTGTCTCCTTTTCTTTTTCTCCTTTCTCAA
Organism: Caretta caretta; assembly: GCF_965140235.1. NCBI lineage: Eukaryota > Metazoa > Chordata > Testudines > Cheloniidae > Caretta > Caretta caretta. The sequence continues at coordinate 248,422,578 of NC_134206.1, forward strand.
CTAAACAGTCCCAGTCTTTCCAGTCGCTCTTCAGATGGAAGTTTTTCCAGGTTTCTAATCACTTCTCTCTATTTCCTCTATACCTTTTTTTTGAGATATGGTGACCACAGTGTTCCAGGTGAGGGAATAACATTGATTTATTTAATGACATCATATTTTCAGTATTAATCTCCATTCCATTCATTAAATAGCCTAACATTTATTTTCTTTTGCCTTTTTGACCATTGTTGTACCTCTAGCAGAGTTTTTAAATGAATTGTCAACAATAATGCCCACGTCTTTTTTTTTTCTGAGTAGTCCCAAGTAATTTAGAATGCAGTAAGGTATGAAATATATCATATTATTCCTTCCAATATGCATTATCTTGCACCAGACCACATGGCATTTAATTTGCTATTGTAACTGCCCATTCACCTAGCTTGTTTAGTTCCCTCCAAAATTCCTCAGTCTGTTCTATTCTTGTTTAACCCAAATAATTGTATCTGCAAATTTTGTAACCCTACTGTTTTCCCACTTTTCCAGATGATTAATAAACAAACAGTATTGTTGCTAGTATAGAACCTTGGGGCACTCTATTGTTAATCTTCTACTCTATTGAAAATAGACCATTCGTGTGTAGTCTTTGTTTTCATCTCTTAACCAGTTTCTAATTCATGATGATACTTTACTTCTCACCCCATGACTTCTTAGTTTCCTTAACACCTTCTTGGGAGGGACTTTGTTGAAGATTTTTGAAAGTTCAAACAAATTATATCAACCAGTTCTCCTTTATCTGTGATCTTGTTGATGTGTTCAAACAATTCTAACAGATACGAGAGACATATTTTTCTTTTATAAAAGCTGTGCTGGTTTGTCTCTCTCATTTGGTTTTCATGTAGATGTTTTATCATTCTATTTTTCACTATTTTTTTCAATCAATTTAGCTGGTAGTGAAGTTAGGTTCTCTGATCTATAATTCCTAGAATTAGCCTTTCCTAAACACAGGTACAATGGTTGCCACCCTGCAGTCCTTCTACGGAGTATCTGATTCCAGTGAGAGAGAGGGCATATTTTTATCAGCCCAGTGACTTCATTTTTAAATGCCTTCCAAACTCTGGGATGTACAACTATTCAGTTTTTGTGACAATGGTGCTATTTAGTTTATCAGTTTCTTTCTCTTTTTTAACATTTGAATATCTGAGAGAGAGCTGGCTAGAATTTTTTCAACAAATCATTTGTTCATCAGTAGTGCCAATTTGTCAAAACTGAAACTTTTTGCAAAGGAGGCATGGGTTAGACAAATTTCCTCACTTGAAAAAGTACTGAGAATTTTTTTTTAAATTTGTTGAAATGTTTCATTTTGACAATAAATCTCATTTTCCAGTTCAAAATGACCCTTCATTTTGAAATTTAAGCTAAGTAGGCTGGAACTAAATATTAAACAAGGAAAATGATGCAAATCAAAGTGAAACATTTCAAAATTATTGAAAAAATCCTGTTTTTATTGACCCAAAATGAAAAAATCTTTTTTTTTTTTTTTTTGGTTCACAAATATTTTTCCAATTTTTGACTTTCATCCCAATGTGGGCTGAGAAAAAATTCAAAAACTCAAAAATATGAACAGGAAATGGTTTTCCTGTCCAATTCTAATATGACAATTTTATGTTTTCTTTGTTTCCCTGAAAAGAATAGGCCCGGTGTAGACATCACTGCAACATCCTGTTCTGAAGACAGATTCAAATAAATCAGTCAGCATCTCTGCAAGTTCTCTTGTAGGCTTCCTGATTTTAATATGCTTACAGAATATCTTTCTGTATTTGCTCATCAACTGCTTTCTTTGCCATCTTAATTTCCATCCTACATATTTTTTACCATAATTTATGTTCCTTATTTTTGGCTTCACTAGGAGGGATTTTCATTCCATGGAAGTTACTCCTTTGGCTCGAATAAGCTCTGAACCTTGCTGTTTAACTAAGCACTTTTTTCTTCTTCTTGCTTTTCTCATTCCTTTCTGTCTGGTGCATTCGTGCCTTCTCTGACTCAAATCCCCCATTTTGAGTCTAAAATTTTGTTCTTATTTTTTTCTTGTTTTGACTCGAGGGTCTTTAACTAGCTTACTCTTTTATTATTATTTTTTTTAACCCCCACTTTTTAAATGTAATGTCACTGAGCTAATTTTTGGAATGACTCCTGCCCTCAGGAGGAGAAACTCCATTTACATTGTGGTCTTTACTCAGTTGTGGCTCAACTACAGTTATTTCTCAAGCCAGCTCTTGAACATTCTCTCCTCTTTTTGTTCCAGGAAAGAACCAGCTAAGGCACTGTGATGGGATGTCCACCCCACACAAGCCCTAAATGGATGAATGTGTTCAAGGTGGGGCCAGAGGGGAACCACACATTGATAGGGCCTTATGGCAGATGAAGCCCAGTTTAGGGAGAAACTGGGCTAAGATTATTAAGCCAGGAAGTGAGAGCAGGAAGGGGCTGCAGGGAGGAGGTCTGCAGTTACTCCCCAGAGGGAAAGGGAGTTGGCCAGGGAAAAGTAGGAGATCAAGGGTCAGAGTAAAGCCTGATCATGCCCTGAATGAGGCAGTCTTACAAGAGGTCAAGAAGGGGGAAATAGTTAATGGGAGCAGAAGAAGCTCCAGAAGTAAACTTAGAGGTAGGGAAAGGAGATGGTGTAGGAAGGAGCCCAGGGAAACAGCACCAGAGTCTGAGGCTGAGCAGAACTAGGTCGCTAGGTGTTGGAACAGAAGACTGCCTGAGACGGCATTCAAACAGCTGGCTGTGTGCAACTTTGTTATCCCAGAAGTCGGGAGAACTATACAGTGACCTGGCTGGAGGCTGAGTCATGAAGAAGGAGCGAGTCCCTGAGAGAGGGACCAGCATGAGCAATCAAAAGAAGGGGGGGGTGCCAGATGGGGCAAGAGAATTCCTAAACCCAGCCACAAGGAGGTACACTTGCAGTGAATGAAACCCTTTCACAGACACCAAGAAATTACTTTTTGAATCCTGATGTTATGGATGGGGCAGGGGCAGGTATGGGGTATGGGCATGTCAAAGTGCAGCTGTGCCATTGCTATCCTCCACTGGTGGAAATGTATTTAAAGTCACTTGGTAACCTTGCATCATGGGGGTAAGTTAGAATAGCTCCTCACCTTCTCTAAATTGTGCCAAGACCAAATGGCACAGGCTGGGGGAACCACAACCAACTTCCTGACCACCCCATCTTCTTGCGGGCTCTGCTGTGAGGGAGCATTCAGCCCATAGTTAGACTTGCTTTCATGCTACGCAAGGCAATAGTGACTGAGGCCCTGCTTTGGCAGTCTCCTCACTGTGGCTGAGGATGGAATGTGTGCACAGACAGTGAACTTAAAAATGATCACTCCAGGTGATGGTGAAGGGAAGAAAAGCTTTAGGGGAAGGGGACAGGCATGGGAGAAGCTTGCCCTGGTGTTTCACATTCTGTGCTGTGGCTGAATTGAAGGCTTTGGTCACCAGATCTGTCACGCTGGCATCTTTCACCGGCACTAAGTTCACTTTTCTATTTCTAACCATGAATTCTGGGCTGGTAAAAGCGAACAGAACATGAGTGACCTGAAAGAGAGGGCCACCACCAGGCTATGTTCTATATTTAGCCTGACAATTTCACACCTTCTCAGTCAGCTGAGGGCCTGTGCTTAAGCCCCAGCAGGGAGGATGTAAATGGGGTATCTCACTTGTGATAGCTTTTCCTTCCACCCAAACACGTATCTCATGGGAGTGAACTGTATAGTGATAGGACAGGAGGAAGTTAGAGCAGGTTACCACTTTGTTTCTGACATCTGTGATAACAAACACTCTTCTTTCATTAGAGGGAAAGAACATGTGAAGGGCTCGCTGTTACGTCCTCATTAAAATGAGGGTTTGATATCTGCAAGTAATTTTCCCAATTTATACACTAGGAGGGAACTTAGGGGACTTTACCAAGGGGTTTTGACATCAGGAGAAGCTCCTTAAAAGGAACCTCCTACCTATTATTTCTTTCATAATTGTGAAGCAATAAATATAAGGAAATAAGACTATAAAAGTGGAAGGAAGGAAGCAAGAAATAAAATGAAATAAAACAATGCTTTGATGTATCCTTCTTGGAGAAAATGAGTGAATTTCTCACCTCAGGAAAGAGTCAGCGAACATGTTTTCAGTGATGAAGCACAGGTGGATATAAACTATCTGGCCTAAGAAAATCCACAAACAAACAGTATCACTCTTTGGCACCATGATTTTGGCAACTGAAGGACCAGATAGTTTGCTTTAAAGGTTCTTAACAATTTAATAAGTGGGAAAATGGAAAGAGGGCAAGTTAAAATGACTGAGAATGGTTTTGTGGTTAAGGCACTTGATTAAGACTTTGGAGATATGGGTTCAATTCCTGGCTCTGTCACAAATTTCCTATGTCACCCTGGGCTAGTCATGTGATCACCCTATGCCTCAGTTTTCCCAATCGTAAATTGTGAATAATGACATTTCCTTTCTTACATACTATGTCTGTCTTGCCTATTTAGATTGTAATCTCCTTGGAGCAGGAAATGTCTTATGCAGTGCACTATGCAATGGGGCTCTGAGTTTGGTTTGGACTCCTATAAATGAACAATAAAACAACTTTTAAAACATTTCTCATTTATTCCTTATAAAAAACATAGTTGTACACTATAGGCCTGCTCCAAGTCTCACTGGAGACAGTGAGAATCTTTCTATTCACTTCTAGGGGTACTGTCTCAGGCCCTATGCTTGAATGGGTATATATATGTGTGTGGGTGACTGTGTGCTCCTCTGACAGTGATCTTCAGTGGCATTAGCTTTAATCTGGCAGCAAGTCAGATACTTTCTGTCATCCTTGGGTGGGAGGTCACCAAAAGAAGTACAAGAAATGTTGAAAGCAATTCAATTAACCTTTTGCCCCTCAGTGAAATAAAAAAAGAATGATTTTATATTTATCTAGAACCTGCTCACCTGGAACAGAGGGAAAATCATAACACACTTGTGGATTCCAGGAAGATCAGTGCAGTACCCCACTGCCAACTCCAGTATGCGTTCTAGCCTTTCACTGTCTATAGGCCTGATACTGCAATCTGATCTATGCAGCTGCACCCCCACATGCCACAGAGCCCTACAAGTTGATCCTCTTGTCTTGGAATATCCATGAATCAGTGTAAAGAGAGTGAGAGGGGGGCCAGAGGCTTGCCTCCTCTCTGCTCTCCTTTTAGCATCCTGATACCTGTGTGAAGCATGATTGAGCAGTCCCCGCACCCCAGAAATGCGAGGAGTGCAGGAATTGCTATTGTGAGAGGCCTTAGCACACCTGCAAAAGTGGCAGGTGGTTGCTCAGGGAGTTCTACTCATTTGCATAAGATTCTCCCCTCCCAACTGCAGAAGGAGCAATGGTCCCTTGTGTAGCAAGTCAATGCAGCTGTTGGGGGTCATGCACCCCATATCGCTATGTAAGCTGGCATCAGGATTTGGGATATTGTTTGTAATTAGCAGGGTTTTTTTTAAAAAAAGGCTCAAACTTATTAAATAAAAAGCAAAGCTAAAAACACGATGGATGATGATTTTTAAAAAGGGTCACTGTGTTGCTGATGCATTTAATGTCTCCAGGTAGTGGGACAGGAGGTCATTAGGAAGCTGTCTAGGCTAACATCCTGCCAAATTGGCCATCATTGGTCCTGTGTGAATCAGTCATTCCTGGGCTCATTCAGAAGTGTTCTGTACAGTATATTCATATCAGTTTAAAGCTGTGAATAAACATGAATGTAAAAAGGAACTGAAAAGCCCTGAAATAAACTAAGGCAAGGTTTTTTAAAAAATGGTGTCTACAGTTAAACTTCACTAAGTTCACATTTAGGAGCCTAAATCAATGGCCTGACTTTCCAAAGGGCTAAGGCCCTAGCCACTCCTACTGGTTTGAAAGGAGACCTCGGGGTGCTCAGCATTTTTGAAAATCAGGCCACTTTTTAGTTACTTAAATATGGATGTAGATGTGTAACTTTAGGCACAAGTTTTAAAAAATTATGGCCACAACCTTTTAAAGATAAAACAAATTGGTAATAGCAACATGGGCCCTGCTCCCACTGCCTTGCCTCTTGAGTCATTCACAGCTGTGTGAAGTGGGTGTGACATGCTGCCCTTCCGATCTGATAGCATTTTACCTCCACTTTGCACAGGTGTAGATGACTATCCAAGGTGCAAAGCGGTAGAAAATCAGGATAGATTAGTGCAACGATTAGCAGGGCATCCTGTTCTGGGGGCAATGCTGATTTTTGTGGGTTTCAGAAGCTAGGGGGAACTTCGCAGGCAGGTGAAAAAATGTTATTACAGGCTACTGTGAGTTGGAACAGGAACACTGTGTTCTTCTGACAGATGGTTGAATGACATTCTCTTCTGAGAGATGGGGAGGGGGGAAGGACAGAACATTTCGATATACCATTTTTTAAGTTTTAGCTGAGTAATGTGAACTGAAAAGCATTAAAATCAGTACATTAAAATTACTAAACATCCATTCTTGTGAGATATTGAGCAGTGGATAGCACTGAGTGTTCTCAGCGTCCATCTGGTCAGATCCTGCTCTGTTGAAATCAGCGGGAAAGCTCTCATTGACTTAGAGAGAGCAAGATAGGCCCATAGACTTCAGTGGGAGCTGAGCATGCTTAACACCTCCTAGCAGGATTCAACTCTAGCACAGACACACAAAGCACAGATGTAAAAAATTACAGAGAAATATATAATCAGAAGAACCGGCCTCAACAAGACAAAATTCTGAGCCTCAAAATGTTTGGTGGTGTTTTTGTAAGCCACTGCACAATGTGTTATACATGCAGTGGAGTTTTGCTATTGACTTCTTTGGGGCAAAGATTTCATCCTTTGCTCAAGTGCTAGAGTGCTGCTGATCAGTTGTAGGTTCAAATCTGCTGTTGCCCTGTGATGAGGGGTTGGTTTGACTGTTATAAAGACAGATCAAGGGTTTGGTTTTTCAAAACTCTTTTATGTTGGGGGTGTTCAGGGCTTTGATTTAGCTCATCAGAAATCTCTGAATGATTTGCGAAACATCAAAACAGGTTCAGATAGTTTGACACCCCACCTCCATCCAAAGTTTAGAGGTTTTCATGTCTGGGCTTTGGCTAGGGACTGACTTTTATTTTGAAAGGATGGTTGAAATATCAGTTCCTCCTCCACTTGCCAGCAGCAGGACCCAAGTTCAGAATGCTGTGTTTCCTCACTACAGATGATGGCATCGTAAGCATCTACAGTTCGTCAGCATAGCCGAGCTGCATTGCCTTCATTCCTCGCACTGCTTTAGATGCCAGTATTGTCTTTGACAGTTGCAGCAGGAGCCCAGGCCCCTGAACCCACCTCCGGGTAGGTAAAAAGTTTTGGTTCAACTTTAATTCAAACTAGGTTGGTGGGTGGGATGAAGGAAAAGCTCAACCCCTCTTTCCCCCAAGCATTTCTTTGTGGACTTGTTTCCTCGCACATCGTTAGTTTTGAATATGAGACAGCAAGGAGAGTGAGGAAGAAATTTGAGGAGCCTACTTCCAGCTTTTTTATTATTATTATTATTATTATTTATTTATTATTGCATAGCCGGAGCTCACTACCAGTGTTTTATTTCTCTTTCCTTGCTTCACTAAACCAAGCAGGAGAAATAAACACATGAAAGACAGGGAGGGGAGGAAGGAATATATGCAGTTTAGCTCCTAGCCAAGAAAGAGAAAGAATGAGTAAATTAGGAGGAATCAATTACTTATTTTGACGGTCCACTCAGGCCCGTTCTGTGGGGAATATCACCTCATTGTTTTTGTTGTTGCACTAATTAGCTCTCCATCTCCTTAGCCCATTGTGCGCTGCCGTGAAGCTGGGTTCCTGCACTGCAGTGTTAAGAAATTATGATTACTGTGCAATGATTAGTTATTTCACAGGCTACATGGACCTGCTCTGCAGTTGTCACACTAACTCTATCTTGTGTATTGTTTTAATCCTCTGCTCCCTTCTGCAGAACTCAGTTCTGCCACAGGGCAGTTAGTGAATGTGTGTGTGTGTGTCCCCTACTCTGACTTCACTACTCTTTGAGCTCCGACTGGGGGACACCAATCTCCCTAAACAACAGTAGGGACTATAGTCCTGTTTGGAGCATAAAAGGCACATGTTTTAAAGACTGTTATCTCTTGGTCTGCCATAGCTTTTCTGTCATCATGATCTGAGACGAGGCCTCAAGCTGCTCAATAGTAAACTCCTCTGGCTAGTTCAAGGACAGCATCAGTGAGTTTCAGATGGAGTCTAATCCATTCCTCCACAGCTGGCAGTATGATTACTGTATATGAGACCTTGGAGGTAGTGAGGCCTCAAGGGAATTGGGGAGGGACATGAGATGCGGGGAGGGTAGAAGAATCCTCAGGGATTCAGAGGGGAAGGTAGGATGAGGTGGCAACTTACAGAGAGAGCCTCTTTCTCAGCCGGGAGGCATTCGTGTTATGCTTTGTAAGAAGGAGAGGTAGTCACATTGGTGTTTATACTGCAGGCCCACCTGGGCTCTCAAGTCATTCTGTTAACAACATTCCTCCCACCTGGGAGGAGCCAGTCAGCAGTTTTCATTTCCATGCTCTGCCTGTATGTAATGGAACCCCCCCTTTTTTTATGGAGGAAATGTTTATCTAGGGTGAATGATCTCACCACATTCTCTTTTAGGTGAGTGTGTGTGTGTGTGTGTGTGTGTGTGTACATGGGTGGATTGGAAGAGGAAAGGTTTGCTTTTCAATCAGCTTTTTGCAGTTTGATATGAATTGTGCAGCATCTAAAAATGGCTGGTCTTCATTAAAAATAAATTTAGAAATTAGTGGCATGACTGTTTGGGCATCTGATGATATAACTATCAGCTCAGCTTTGGGTTTGGTCCTGCAGTCTTTTCATTGGCAAAGCCCTCCCTGACTTCCTGCATGCAAGTGTCAAGATCAGGCTCTTTGTAGCTATCTCAGCTCATGAGTTGCTGGACATTAGCATTGAAAGGAAACATCTGCTGCCCTGTTCTTACCTACAGCCTTCCATGAGGGCAAAAAACAAACATTCTCAAAGGCACAGTGGTTCGTGCCATACAGCTGCTGTTGGTACCTAGATTGTTGTGATGTCTGCCCCATGGCTAGAAAGGAAGGGCTTAGTTGGAGAAATAATCAAAAAAGCCTAGTTTATCATTTACTGGGTAGTTCTTAAAATTGGACTTTGCCAACTTTGTAACAAATTTATGAACATTTTGTGTCGTGTAGCGATTGCATAATTTATTGACTAAACGACTTACAGGAGGCAGCGAGGTTTTACTGCAAACAAGTGAAGGATTTGTCATTTTCATAGAGCAGTGCTGTGGTCACCAGCATAGATTACAGCCAGGTCTTAAAATAATGGGGAGAGCAGTTTCCCCCTCTTCTCGTTGGGCAAGCAATGCCCCTCTGGACCCCTCTTCTGTTTCAGTCCACTTTCTTTAGAGCTAAACAGGGCCTGCATCCATCCAAACTTTGGGGGCCTCCTATTCAGGTTCTTCCTCACACTAAGATAGATTCTTTCCCTTTCTGCCTGGCTCCTACTAATAAATCCTCCTGAATGTCTTCCCCTTAAATGAGGCAGCCTAGATGGTAACCCAAATTACACTGGGACACCATCTGCTGCCCAGTCTCTGATTCACTCATTATGTGTTACAGTCTCAACTAAAGGCCACAGTTATGATTGGGGATCCTATTGTGTTAGGCTCTGTACAAAATTCAGATCACCCTGCTCTGGAGAGTTCAGTCTGTTTATTTTATTTGGTCGTTAACATCATGATAACCGAGCACCTAATCTAACTAGACAAAGGATGGAAGGAGAACCAGAAGCACAGGGAAATGAAGTGACTTGCCCAGGACCACAGAGTAGTTCAGTGACAGAGCCAGGACTAGAACCCAAGTCTCCTGAGTTCCAGTGTGCTGGCCTACCATGTTGGAAACTAGTGGTGGATGATGAATTCTCACTGAAAAATCTGAAAAATGGGGAAAACTATGTTAATTTTGGAGCAGACTCTACCCATATCTTTGTGGAGAAGTGTTCCTTGAGAAATAGAAACTGGGCAAGGGGCAATCAGTCCTAAGTGATGGATGAATACTGTTCCAAAGGGATAGGAGATAGATCATAGAATCTCAGGGTTGGAAGGGACCTCAGGAGATCATCTAGTCCAACCCCCTGCTTAAAGCAGTGTCAATCCCCAATTTTCCCCCCAGATCCCTAAATGGCTCCCTCAAGGATTGAACTCACAACCCTGGGTTTAGCAGACCAATGCTCAAACCACTGAGCTATCCCCCCTCCTGCCCTTAGAATCAAAACTAGCTCTGATGTTCCACAGTGGAGAAAGTGCAACTGGCATGTAGAACCCTCACCTGTCCCCAGCCTTTCTTCATTAGCCTCTGCTGAAGGGAAAATGCATTGCCTGGAGCAGATGGAACTGTTCACTGCCAACTACTTGTCCACTGGATTTTTCCCCCCTCTATTTGTGAATTGCCCACCAAAACACAATGATTTTTACAAGTGTTTGCTCTTCTTGGTGGTTTGAATAATAGTTTTCATTAACAAATTAGGGCTGATGGATTCTGACAAGCTGTTTGTAGCGAGGACTCCTTCCAGTATTCAGTGCTCAGAACACAGTAGTCTCTATGTGTGATCATCCAGCTCACATGACCTGGTTTCTGTTCCCTGATCGGATGACGTAGCCTTTATAAACAGGAGCAGAGCCTGAAAAAAACACTGTGGCATTTTATCCCTCAGAGTGGAAACATGACAGATAGGCATAGAGAATGCGAAGACATTTTAAATTCTCTCCTGTCCCCCTTTTCACTAGAGAAAGCATGAGATCTGGCTATGTACATAGCTAATTTCAAAACAGTAGGGTGGGAGAGACCAAATATGAGCCAGATTCACTGGCTATTCAGCAGACTTTACGTTCACTTTGCTCTTGTTCTAGTAACAGCAAGTAATTGCTGTGGGCCCATCTTTCCTAACTGGTACTGCTATTTCTTGCCTACTCTGCCCTTCACCCCGTCCACCCATACTCCAGGAAACTAACAGCAGCAAGGCTATGGCTCCTCCCTCCCAGCTGCCCTCATATATGGTGCTGATACAGTACAGTGCTGAAGGCTGTCGGCAGGGGTGAAAGTAAAATTTCTCTCTTACTGGTACGGGGGGCAGTTCTCCCGGGGCGGGGCCTCGGGCCGAAGGGGCGGGGCTGGGGGGGGGTCAGCTTTCCCCAGCCAGCCTGCCCACGCCGCCCGGGGCTCCAGCGGCAATTTAAAGGGCCCGGGGCTCTGGCCAGCCCTGGGGTAGCTGCTCCTTTTGCCCCCCCCCACCCCTATCAGCAGGGTCCTTTTGCAGCGGCAGTGATTTAATGTCACTGCCCCTTTTGCGCCCCCCCCCCATCCGCCTCCTTCAGGCGCTTTAAAGTCAGCGGTATGGGCCGGTACGGGAGGCTACTTTTTACTGGTACGCCGTATGGGCCCGAACCGCCGTACTTTCACCCCTGGCTGTAGGTGGGATGCAGACCCTCTTAAGACAACTAGACTAATGCAAAGGAACCACAGGGTAGGTACAATCCCCACCCTGCAAAAAACCTAGGGGACAGCCCTGGGAGGTCCCATGGGTGGGATGAAGGATGGAGAGGGTGTGGCTGGGTTGTTCTTATGCCCAGCAACTTTATGCCTTTCCAGTGACTCATAGTGCCGTTACAGTAAGGGTGCAGTTTAGGTTAGCCCTCAGAGCTGAGCTAACCTCGAATAGAGAGCACATAACAGCTCCCCCATTCCAGTAGCAGCCCAAGGATGAATCTCCAGGCATGAGACCTTTCTACTGTTTGAACATCACCCCTCACCGAATCAGACTCTGGTTCGATAGAGCTACTTGCAGAGCAAGGTAGTATTCATGGGAGCAAGGGTGGCCAAATCTCTCTTTCATCGGTTTTCTCATTCGTCCTGCCTCCTGGCAGCCTCACTCCCACACGTACACAGCCAGTATATACACTTGCTGAAAATACAGGGCAGCAAATCTGAACCTGACCAAAAGAAATATTTTACTCTGTGACTTTTAATTTAATTCAATGGAATTATAGACCGTGGACAGTCACTGAAATAAATAATAGGCATTTTTAAAACGCATTTTTGTGTTCCTTTGGAGCATGAAATAGAGACTGTTTCTGAATGTCAGGTCATTTTACCAGAGGGACAAAAGGTCTTTTCCAGTGTGGTAATTCCTATTAGCCTATGTACTAGAAGAAGAACAGGAGATTAAGTTTACATGGGAGTGAACTAAAGAAAGCCCAGTGAGGATGATCCTTTTGCGTCTATGGTGCTTTCCCTCTGACTGTGTCAGAGTGCTTTAAAAACTTTCATTCAATACCGCATGAGATAAGGGACTTCAGTATCCCCATCATTACTGATGGGGGGGGCGGACAGAGGGAACTGAACTACAGCGAAAAATAAGATACTTATGTTAAGTCATGAATGGCAGCACCAGGACTAGAATCCAGATCTCCTGTCCCCCACTCTAATGCCCTGCCTTCCTTGTGGAGCTTTATTTATATTTGCTGGTATCAGCTGGAATAGAAGGAGAACTAAAAGGGAGGAGCATATCTACCTGAAAACAGGTTAGCCAGGCTAAATACCATGCATCTGAGTGGTCTGATCCAACTTGGGATCGACCCTTAACCCCCACCTCCTATCTTAGAATTCCTCTCCCCCTATGTGAGCCCCTTTGTCTTTGACTCCTCCCTCCTTTGACAGGACATACACTAGCCAGGGCTATATAAATCAAAGCCTGGAATCAGGAGAGTTAGAATAGATGAGAAGTGCCAGTTTCTCAGGAAAGAAACAAGACCACATGGAGATCGGAAGAGTGATTGTAGCTTCATTACAGGGGCCGTTTTGCCATTGAAACAGCTTATTGCCTGTCACAAGCTGTTTTTACTTTCCAACTCCCAGCAGATGCAGGGGTTGGCCTGACATAGAAGCGATCTATCCCTGTTTTGTCCATCTCATACCTCTTCCTCTATCCGGTGCTTATGGATACTTACAGGTGCAAAATGATATTTCATCTGAAAAATGTGTCTCAATTATAAGGGAGGATGAGAGTGAGAGGATGAAGATTCTCTCAGTGGCCCGCACCACTGTGAAACTGTAACAGGACTAACTTAGTCACATAAAAGTCTAAAGCCAGGCACTAACTCAGACCATGAAGAGAGGCTCCTGTAGTATACTCTTAGTGGAAACACGCCCCTTTATTTGGACCACATTTGGATTCAGCCACCAAATCATACAGCTGGTCAAAATATCTGAATGTTGAGCTTCCAATTAAAGTTTTCATTGAAAATTCAATTCGCGATGAGAAAAGTCTGCCCAAAATTTTCAGTTTTTTGACTGTCAAAAAACTTGAATTTGTTTTCTTGATGATCCAAAATTTCAATAAACCAATAGAAAATTTCAAAAAGCAACTGATCCCTCCATCGAATCCCAGAGGAGAAGGGGAGCAGAGAAGGAATTATACCTCCCTGACTCACAGTTCTCCAAGGACAACATACACCCCTACATGCTGCCCATAATCTGGGCTAGAAGAAAAAGAACAATGTAGTCCTAGGGAATCTTTTGGGGGCAGGAACCTCATTCTGTCTTTATGTTGTCTGTAAGGCACATGCCACACTGTTGCTCCTATATTAATACCTGTTGGACCTGTTACTGGTAGAGTGAATACATCTTACATGGGTATGATTTGATGAATGCTATGTAATGACAGTGTGCAGTTCCGATCAGCCTCTGCAGACTCCTTTGAATCACATTTGGTCATAAAGTCTAGCAGTACTTTCCATGTAACTTGCACTTTGGTTCAGAGGCATGTACTGTGTGCACTTTGTTAGCAACACAAAAAAATATAACTTGACATTATTATTTACAGTCTTTGATGCTACCTCAGTGCCCTTAGTCCTAATTCCAGTGGGTAGATTTCCCTTGTAGCCAGAATCTGCATGATCACTCACACAGGTAGGCCCATTGACACTGGTGGGATTACTCACACGAGTAAAGGCTACTAGTTAAAGTAAAGGTTGCAGAATTGGATTCCTTAACTGGACATAACATGTCAAGGAGTTTTCTGCCAAATAATAGGAGCTATCTCCAAGCACTGGCAAGATGGTGAAGATCTAATTTTCATTTTGTATTTGAGAGTGATGTAGAAGAAACTTGCAAATGACAAGGCAGTTGAAGTTGCCATAACTCTTTTAAAAAGAAAATGTGTATGTAATGTGTGTATAGATCTCTCTAATCGGTTCCCTGGCATTCTGGAACAAATCACTATACAAATCAACAATGAAGAGTATGGGCCAGATTCTCAATTGTGTGCATCAGGGTAGCTGTATCTAAAAGTTAATGGAGCTCAGCTGATGTTACGCTAGCTTAGCTTTTGCCACCCCACCCCCCCACCCGAATTAACTGAAACAGTTTTTTCAGCCCAACTCGCGCTGAGTAAGCTGCTAGTCTTTCAGAGGAAAACATTTCTGTGCACACTCTGTCTGGGAGTACCTCATTCAGGAAAATCGACTCGTTTTGCTTCCGAAATCCATCAGCATGTTATTGTCTTAGTAGAATGTAGCAGTGAATGGATTAATTAGCTTGAATGTATAGGTCTACGTTTAAAAAAATCCAGGAAACGTACTGGGCTTGTTTACACAGAACAGTTTCTGAGGTGTGGTTTTGCTTTCTCCACATACTTGGGAAGTGAAGTAGCACTCGTGATCAAACTTACATTTATCAAATGGGACAGCATTCATAAAATCTTGATGTTTTTCAAGACATAGTCTAGAACTAATATGTACTATTGTTTCAGTCTGTCTTCCTGTTCCTTTGTCGTCTTACTTCCGCTCCCTAATTCACTTATCAGAGTAGGAGTGACTATATCACTCACAAAGACCTTCTAATTTCAATTTCAGGTCTAAGTTCACATCTTTAAATTATATGGCTCTTTCTTCCCTATTTTAATTCATTACAATGATTATGTATCACAGCTATTGAATATTCATCATTATCATCACTCCCATAAACACAATGATCATTGGGGCACCATCATTGATGAGCAATCAACCAATTGTCTCCACCCCTGATGATTGTGTGTCAGTGCTTGAGTCTCCGTGAAGTCCATTCCTGTCCATTCTTTTATGCTGTCAATCCATCTCTTCTGTCTACCTCTTCCTCTGTACTGTCCCTTGGAAGATGATCTTGGATAGGCCAGACGATCTTGTTACATGGCTGTACCACTTCGGCTTGCACTTTTTCACGGTCATCAGGAGGTCTTCATATGACCCAGCACATTGGGTGATAATGTTGCAGACTTCTTCATTAGTGACGTGATCGAAGGAGGAGATGCCCAGGATTTTACGGAAGTATCTCATGTCTACTACCTGTATTTTCCGTTCAAGTTCTGCCATAAGGGTTCATGTCTCGCACGCATACAGAAAAATGAAGATGACCAGTGCGTGCAGCAATTTCAGTTTGGATTCCAGGGAGATGTTCTTGTTCCTCCAGATTGGCTTTAGCTTTGCCACTTTTGCTGTTGTTTGCACAGTTCTTGCCAGAATTTCTGCCTTTGATTCTTCATCAGTGATGATTGCCCCCAAATATTTGAACTGTTTCACTGTCTCCGGCTCTTGTCCACTGACAGTGATATGTGAGCTGATCCTGTCACTATTGAATATTATGTACATTTTATTAAACTATTGCACATAACAAATCAGAATTAATTAAAATACTATAGAGCAATATGACTATAGCTTCTTCCAGATAAACTCTCTTAATGTTAATGACAGATAATACATAACATCAGAGAGAGGGATAAATTAAACACCCTGGGCTGGGGAAAAATTATATATTTTCAGCTGTATTCTGAAAAGTGATGGATGCTAAATGAATTACAGAGATGTAGGCAGGTTGTTATTTTATCTTGTCAAAAAAATTCTATCAAAACTCTTTCAATGAAAAATTGAGTTTTCTATTAAATGAAAATTTTCACAGAAGGTATCTGCTTTCCTTGGAAAAAAATATTTATTTTTTTTTAACCAGAAAATCAAAAATCAAAACTTTTTGGCCAAACCCCCCAAATGTTGGGATTTTCGAGTTTTCCTTTTTTTCCTTTTTTTTTTTTTTTCAATAAAAAGTCAATTTTCTGGGGAGAGAAGTAAAGACAGATAAGGTTTGTGAGATAGTGGTTGGGGGAGGATATGTGTTTGTTATTACTGAAAGATGTCCTGAAAAAAGACTTTGGGCCAAAATGTTGACATTTTGGTGAATAAAATTAAAGTTTATAATCCTGAATGGCTTAGTCTACATTTGGAGTGCCTTAGGGCTTGTCTGCCCTGGCAATTAACAGCACTGCCATTTTCTTGCCCAGGGGTGTAGAAAAAACACCCCCCTCAGCACAGCAAGTTGCAGAGCTGTAAAGCACCAGTGTAAACAGCGCTGGGAGCCGCGCCGCTCGTTGAGGTGGTTTCTTAGAGCACGGGGTGAGCTCTGTACCACGACCACACAAGGCATGTTAAAGGGCGGCCAGTGTAGACTAGCCCTTACACTGTACCATATGGTAGGTAACTTTCACTGTTGACGTGGCCAATAGGAAATTCCTCAAGTAGACTAGAATTATTCATTACAAATTGAGGCTTTGATTCTGTGAACATTTAAGCCCATGTTTAACTTTGAAACATGAGTATCCACCTGGGCTTCAGTGGGACTAGTCACATGCTCCAGTTAAGTAAGTGTGTGTGTGTGTAAATTGGGGGCTTCACTTCTTTTTTTGGTTGAATCACTTGCAATCTGATCTCATTTTCTTTGAATTTATTCATAAAACCTAAATGCTAGCTGAATAATTTGGATCAATAAGTTTCACACTAGGGGCTGTTCACTGTATGTTTTCTTCGACTAATTGCGATTCATGTTGCGTGGTTGATCCATTTCCATAGGTTACTTGGTCCTACTAAAGTATCCCTATTCAGGACAGGGTAAATCTCACTAAAGTCAAAGTATGTGCTTAAGTACTGTCCTGCATTGGGGCCTGACTGAGTGAAGTATTTTGAACTTGGTAATAATGAGGAACAAATAGCAAATCATGGAGTTCAGGTCTGAATTTTCAGACAAGTAATCACCTGTGCTGAAATTAGTGAAAATCTTGGGATTTGCAAGCATTTATGCAAATACCTGGCATGTGTTCAAATAATTGCAATGATTAATAATATGACACCATAAATCAGCATGAACTGAGCGGAGTCTGCACATCTGCTTGTAAAATATTAATGGGTCTTGGTTTTATTGTGTTTGAGTGCTTTATTTGTACCGGGGCTTGTCGGTCCTGAACCCCGACACCTGTCGGCTTGTCAGTTCATAGCCCCAGCACCTTTGGGCTCCCAGCCAACAGCCACTGCTCTCCAGCTGCCCAGCTCTGCAGGCAGCACAAACAGCAGCAGTGCAGAAGTAAGGGTAGCAATATCATACCATTATTATCCTTGGTAATGACCATAATATCATCGCACATTCAGAGTCATAACAAGTGTAAAATTTAAATCATTGCTTGAGCCCCAGCACCTCTTTCATTACAAATTAAGCACCAGTGTTTAACTATTCTACCAGCTCTAGAACAAACCCACAATGTAGAGGGAACAGATGGGGGAAGGAGGGAAGAGTCTAAAAACATCATCTATCCTTCCTGAAGAAATAACTCAATCCAAGGTCTATTTCTCTGGCTGCAGCTGAAATAAAATCATTACAGGGTCCTGGGGAGGTCATACATATAATATATAATCTTACGCCCACACAAAAGCAATCCAACTTGCTCTGTTTTTCATCTTGGCCTTAGGCCAGCGAAATATTCCTGTATAAAACTGACAAGATCTAGTCTTTGTGTCCACTCACTCAGAGCCAAAATGAGTGACTGACGCCTCCTCTTTGTTGTTTTGTATGCATCATCTTGAGGGGGAGGGGGAGGAAAGGTGTTTCCTGATATCCTGAATGTATTGAGTCTAATATAATGAAAATGGAAAGAAGGAATTAAGAAGCTGCAGCAACGCTGCCGATGCATCCGTGAGTCTGGTGATGGCAACACACATGACTCCAGCAGCCTGCACAAATTTTCTTCGAGGAATAAATTAGCAATGACACCACCTCTGTTGCTGGTTCAGACTCTGTCTTTCCCTTTTCAGTCCAGTTTGGTTCTGAAGTCTTTCTCATCAGCTCTACAACTTGGTTTTTGTTTGTTTGTTCTTTTTAAAGCTGTCCTGTATTTTTAGCAGTGCCAGAGGTTAACTTTGTTTCAGTTTGCTATTATTTGTCCATCTTTCTTCTGTTGCTTTTACATTTATTGTTGCTTTTCCTTACCTCCTTTTATTTTCTAGAAGCTTTGTCCTTTTATGTATTTCCCCTCCCCCACACACACTTTTCATGTCCATTTTGCTGCCCAGTTTTTTGTTTCCCGTAGATACGGATCACCAGCTGTGGTACTGGTAAACTCATCACTAGTTGGGGTGAGTTTATATGCAATGCAGCTGCAGAGAGTGGAATGAGGGACAGAAGGTGGCTCTGTGCCAACTTTCTGCTCTGCCAATTCTAGGCCAGCCAAAGGCCACAATGGACCCCGGGGTAATGCACAAAGTAGCTGGAGATAGGGCCACAAACCTGGCCCTTGATTTTTATTTCACTCATTTTCTTTTTGTTTCTTTATAGTTAAAAATAATTCTGAAATTTGCCTTCATTTCCTGTCTTTCCATTAATGTCCTCTCACCAATCTGCTGCAGTCCCTCTGTGCTTGCTACCTGTGATGGCTGAGGCAAAGCCACGCTGGCTGAGACAGCTTCTTGCTACTTGGGAGGCCCTGGCACTGCACCCTCACTCCTCACATAGTATTTCCTGGTATAATTTGCACAAAGGTGCTGATCCAAAGCCCATTAAAGTCAGTAGAAAATATCGCATTGACCTGAATGGGCTTTGGATCAGGCTCAGAGTGCACATGTGCAGTGGTGGTTCCGCCATTTCGGCCCCCTCACTGGGCACACTGAAATTTGTACCGGCCCATTCAGAAACATGTGGAAGTAGATATATCTTTGATTTAGTGTCTTCAGATCACTTTCGTGCACTGCTCACGGCCGTTGATTTAACACATCTCTGCAAGCTCAGCTTCTGGAGGAGATATGGTTTCCAGGCATCTGCTCTGTTTTCCTCCAGCCCATTGTGCATGCTCCACAAGGTGTGTCCAAAGTTGCAGCGATATCAGGGTCTCTTGGTGGCCGCCTGCATTCCATTGGACAGCCTGGCAGCCATTGCAGAGGACTAAGGAGCTTTTTTCAAAGGTATCCTAAATTAATCGGCACATGATCAGCCAAGAAGGGCCAGAGTGCCCCTCCGAGAAATGCTATTGCTTTCTCTATCACATACCATATTATTGCAGAGAATTCCTTTTCTTCTAAAATGTTTGAGTCCAGTGTATTTCCATGACAGATGAAGGCATGTTCCCTCTTGCCTCTAAACTGCCTGTATTAATTACTTTCATATGTTGGTGTCTAGAGGAGTAACGCTGGGCTAGCTGCTCTGGACCAATGAATGGAGAGCTTTTTTGGCTTGGATGGCGCAGAGTTTGCAGTCTTCTGGCACTAAGGAAGCTAATGGACAATAATCTCCCACAGGAGTAGTTCCATGAGCAGACAGTGAAATCTTTGCCAGGCTGCAGCAGTGGGGGACACTCTTCTCAAAGGCAAGGCCGCTCTGGAAATAGGGCACACTTCAGTTCCAACCTGCAGAGTTATCTGCTGTATTATTAATGCTTTGTGTCAGCAGAAGTACACCCTTTTATCCAAACACAGTTGGGTCAGAGGTAGTCTTCCAAGATATCCTGAAATATGTCACTAGTACAGTTGGGTGTGAACTGGGTTTTCAGTTTGTGGGAAATTTTACAATTTCAATTTTTTCCATTCCGAAATGGAATAGGAAAAAAAAATGAAACTACCTGTGAAACTAAATTTTTAAAAAATCATTTGGGGTTGATCAAAACATTTTGTTTAAATAAACTCGAAACATTTATTCCAAATCTGACATTTTAAATCTTATATAAAAGAATTTCATTTCAAAAAGTCATTTAGGAACCAAAAAGTCAAAACGATCCATTCTGAAAATGTCCAACTGAGATGCTTTGACATTATTGAAACATTTAGTGTTTCAAATAATTCAAAAGTTAACTGTGGTGCAGAGGGCCATACAAGCACCTGAATGGGTATATTCGGCTAGGCCATCACTCAGTAGAATTACTTTGTGATGTGACATGATATTGCATGGTGCATGCTATGTGGAATTACTGTGTGACATATCATGTTCTTGATTATCATATCAACAAGCCTGTTATTCCAGAGAGTGAATAGTGATCCCACAATTGTTTGGATCACGAGGTAGCCCCTGTCTTTGAAGAGCCTGCTAACCCAGGCTATTACTTTGTTTGTTTTGCTATCCAGGCCTTACTTGCTCTCTGACCTGAGGCTAAGTCTCTTGTACTGTCTTAAATCTCTGCAGTGTGGGACTTGTAGGAATTGGTATTACAATGACAGACACGTTGAAACACTGCTTTGTGCATTATGATGTTGCACAACAAGTTGAATTTCCTTCCGAGACACTCAGTGATCTCCCACACAATGTCATGACATGTCCCACAGCAATCCTACTGAACAGTGTTGGTGGTGACCATGTGATATACAATGCCATGGTGTAAAAACTTAGCTCAAAACACCCATGTCCTGAGTGAGCTTGAAGTAGCCAGAAAGAAACCAGAATTTCTGTTTGCTTGGTTGGAAAAAAAGTCAGCTTAATAATGTTTTAGCACAACCACTATTTTCTGAGGGCTAAAAGAAATAGAAATAAATTTCTCCTGCTGTTGGTTTCTGTTTCTTAGTTTCCTTTTGCTTTTGTCAAGCAACATTGAATGTTATTTCGTAAATAACCCTATACACTCTTTTTAATGTCTGCATATCCTCTATCCATCTGTCAATCTTTCCTTTAAGTTTTTAGGGAAGGTCATTACAAAGTAGATAAACAGATTTGCAATCAATATCCAATCAGTATTGCATTGCAGTATCCAAACTGTGAATACGTGGCTGGAGCATTTCTTTTAACACAATTTGTCTTTTATGTAAATTTTATCTTTGCCTCCTAGTTCTGTTGCTGTCACTTATGGTATAATTAATGGGTAAAGGCTTTTGTCATTCTACACATCCACGTTTAACTAACAGTAATGTTACATGTGTCACAGTAAATGCTTGTGCCTCTATTGGATAGTGTATTGTTCCCTTACTTTTTTCCCATCTTCGCTTTTGCTTTAGTGAGTTTGCTTTACTGATTTTGCTTGAGGTTTTCCCTACTTCCTAGGTGTTCTTCCTCTCTCTGCCATGTCTCAGGAATTGCACCTAGCAGCTTTACAGAAATAATGATGAGCACTGAAACAAATTTATCCAGCAAGGCACCATGCCACTGCAGAACTGGGCATGGCTTTTAGCTCCTGGGCCTGACATCTGAGGAGAATCACAAGACTAAGTGTGACACATGTGAGCCAGGCCTCCGCTATTACCTGTTCTCCTGACAGCCACCATCACAGATCCTGTCAGGCAGTATATCCTGTCCTCCTTGTAAAACAAAATCTGAGACCAGAATTTTAATGCCATCTGCATTCTCTCAATGATCAAATTTTTCATATTTTTTTAAAAGGTAGTTTAATGGTCAGCGGGTGTGGAGCATTTTGAAGCCCATGGCTGCACTGAAACCATGGTTGTGATAGCATGAGAAGTCACCCTCTATCTTCTGAGGATTTATGTCCTATCTCAAACATAGCTATGAAATGTGCTGTTTCCCACACAGCATTTTTTAAAGAGGGCTGTTTCTGCCAAGCTAAAATTTCTGATGGCATAGTGTGTGGAGCGACATTTTTCAAAGTGTCATTTGGCTATCATGAATCTAAAGCCCGGCTATTCGATGAATGAATTGACTTGTGCTGTCCCTACGATCCTTCCATACAAGGATTCAGATGTCTAGTTCATTTTGCTAAACAGCATTCCATGTGCAGAGTGATGTAGGAGTAGATTGGCATCTCCCACGAAAATGATAGTACTGACCTCCTTTATTAAGTACTTTTGAGATCTACAGATGAAAAGTGCCATATAAGAGTTAGACATTTATTTATTTATTTTTATTTATTAAGGAGCAGGTGGAGACAGCAGAGCGGCACATCTAAGATGTTATGCCTTTTCTTTGGAAAATGTCATGGCCACATGCTCCTCCCACCCCCATTCAGCACTAATCATGTCGTAATTGTCAGAGCCCAGACACGTCACAGGAGGGAGTTATCAAGAGCGACCTCCTCACCAAATGATCTATTTTTAATACATATTGGTTTGTTGGTAGATGCCATTTTCAAAAGGTGGTCTTATATAAGCTCACAAAGGAAATGATCAAATTTGGATCTAGGGCAAGACTGTATCCCAGCTATGGCCAGGTAGTCTCCTCTCTGTAATTCAACTGCCCCAGTCGATGAAGTCTAAGAGCTCCCCTATAGGAGAATATCACCCTAGTACCATCTAAAAATATTGCTCCAGACAGAAGAAACCTAGATCTGAAGTCTGTCCTTTGATTGTTTTTTACAGTACCTATTGCATAGCTATATGCAATTATTATCATGCAATTATGTGATAAGCAATTATTAGACATTCTGATGTCTTTAGCCAATCATTCCAGTGCTAATCAGTTCATTTCGTCCTTGGCTTTTTCTCTGATTTCTTTCCTGAGGTGAGCTGTATGGCTTATAAGGTGAATATAACAATAAAGGGGAAATTTCTTTTGTTTTCAGTTTTGGTTTTAAGTGTTTGACTGAGCAGGATATTTTGCAACATGGAATTTGCATGGTGACATTATTGGGTAATGCCAGCATCAGCCCTGAAATGAGTAATTCCATCGTATTCTCTGTCCCTTTTAAGGCTTTAGATTAATGTTGGCCCTTACTGGTCTTCAGGCAAGTTCTGGCCCTTCTAGAAATCATTTCATTCTTTGACAGACTGCAAAAAGGATGTGATTGAACACAGTGAAAAGCCCTCCAGTTAGAGCACCCAACAGCGAGTACTCGTTAGCTCAATAGTAGAAAGGGTGTTGAGATATACAATAGATTCTGGCTGGTCACGGAAATCTTACATCAAAAGTACCCATCAGGGGGGAAATCCTGGCACAAATTGAAGTCATGGGAGATTTGCCTTTGACTTCGTGAGGCCAGGATTTCACCCCACAAGCTTGCGGACGCCAAGTACTTGACAATAGCTTTCTTCAGACTAAAAAAGGATGAACCACTGCAGGAAATCAGATCCTTTTTCCCCTTAAAAGACTAAGCAGGCTGGATAGCCATAAAGTATTTGACTGTCTTAGGGTGAAATCCTGGCCTCACTGAAGTCAGTGAAAGTCTTGCCACAGACTTCAGTGAAGCCAGGATTTCACCCCTGGTGTTCCAGATTTAAAAATGCTCATCTCTCCTCTGTCTGATCCTTTGATTTACTGCCTTTAACAAACATGGAATTCCTCCGACTTGGCAGAACCTACTTTTACAAGTAACTTTCATGCTAAGTTCCACTGCTGTCAGTGCTGTGAAAATTAAATTACGCTTTCAACACAACTCCCATCTTACTCATGTGGAAATCCCTCCTATCGCTGGGAAAAACTAAATTGAATTCTTCACAGGAGTACCATAGGGAAATGCATGATATTCAGAGCTTCTGGGAAACACCACTACCCACCCACGCTCCCATACACTTTAATTGAAGCGGATGGTGCTCAGCACTTTTGAAGATCAGGCCTCTTAGGCGCACACACACACACACACAAATCAGACATCAGGAATGTTTAATATAAGTGCTGGGCTGGTAGTGATAATGGTCTTACTTTTACATGTCACCTTTCATCTACATGCAATCATAAAATACAGTAATAATTGATTGTACAATCTTATGCTTTACCCACCACTGAAATACAGCTACTTCTGGAGTGAAACATTTCAGAAAGCACAACACCACTGCATATCAGCTGAGGGCAGGAATAAAGAATACTGTATCTAATTATAACTGCAGGAGAAATTTAGGACTGAAGAATGTAATTACTCAACTTGTAGAATAGTAGCAGCATATCTGATCTCCCAAGACCATCATGTTCACCTCCTAGAAAAGAAGAGGTCCTTTGAGCCATCATATTTGTTCACAGTATCATTTGTGGGCGATGGAGGCAGCTTTATCTGACCCTTACTAGTTGAAGTGAGAGATACCATAACAGTGGTCTTTAAGGGAACCAGCAGGGAAGAAAAGAGAAGATACTTTGATAAAAGTAATTTCTTTGTCACGTAATTAGCCTGTGGAACTCATTGCCACAAAATATCATTGAGGCTAAAAACTCTGCAGGATTCCAAAAAGGATTGGACATTTATATAAACAATGAGAACATGCAGTTATAACAGTAAATATTAACTCCCTCCTCCAAGTTAAAAAAACCAAACAAACACACTTCAAGGGTTTTGGAAGGGGTATGAATTCTCCTGGTTCAGGGAATAATCCAGCCTCTGTCTGTTGGGCAGGAGGGTGGAGGAATTTTTATTGGGGGCAAACTATCCCATGACTCCCTGCAGCGAGTTTTTGACCCCTCCTCTGAGAGAGCTGGTGGTGCCCAGTGTTGGAGGCAGGGGATGTATGTCTCATCCTGTGCAATGGGGAAGCCTGGAGAAATCCACCCCCACCCCCAAGATGTTTAACCTAAGTTGAAAGAAGGCTAAATTCAGAGCTTTCCATCTATATCCCATCTCTGAAGAAGCGATCGTTCTAGGCTTTCACTGGGGAGTCCATCTCTTTGTGCTGTCGTCACCAGTCAGAAAATTCTGAACAAACTTTTTTTCTGATGCTGCATATGAGGCTAATCTACTATAGTGGTGACAAGACTACAAGTGAAAGTAACTGAATGCAACATAAATGACCGTTTTTCAGTGATATGGTATCTTACTGCCAATCTCACTACAATATATTTGAAGCATTTGTTTACAGTTCCTCAGGGGCTGGGGGAGGAGGCAGGAGAGACACTTGAAAAGGAGACAAGAGCAGGGAGAACATTCATCTTCCACCTAAACTACTACTTTATGGAAGCAGCTACCAGTTTCTTCCAGACTTTCTGATGCTGACTGCTCTAGTAAAACTTTCACTGGCCAGATTGATGCCAATGAAATCAAGACCAATAAATCTGCACTATCCGTTATCTGATAAATTAATCAGGGGACTGCTGACACTTAGTAGAAAACTTTCAAAAACATGCAGCTTAGTAGCAATTTAGATCTATCAGGTACTGTGTCTATTTTTCTTCCTTATTCTTCCCTGTTCCTGATTCTGCCACACTTTCTCAGCACAGTACCCTTCTCCCCTAATACAGTGGCTCTCTACCTTTCCAGTCCCCTTTCAGGATTCTGATTTGTCTTGTGTACCCCCAAGTTTTGCCTCACTTAGAAACTACTTGCTTACAAATCAGACATAAAAATGCAAAAGGGTCACAGCCCCCTATTCGTGACAAATTTCTTTCCTTATTTTTACCATAAAATAAATCAATTGGAATATACATATTGTACTTACATTTCAGCATATAGTATATAGAGCAGTATAAACAAGTCATTGTATGAAATTTTAGTTTGTACTGACTTTGCTAGTGCTTTTTATTTAGCCTGTTGTAAAATTAGGCAAATGTCTAGATGAGTTGATGTACCCCTTGGAAGACATCTGCATATCCCCAGGGGTATGCATACCACTGATTGAGAACCATTGTCCTAATAGTCCCGTACATTTTAGTGGGGTTACTACAGGATTAAGATACTACCCAGCTGCAACCTTGTGTATTTCCATAGGGCTACTCAAGTATTAACATGCTGCTCAATAATAGTCCTATGTATTTAATTAGGGCTACTCTAGGAGTAATATGCTAGCCACTAGTAGTTCCCTATACTTCAAAAGGCTTATTCAGGGAGTAAATTGCTACTCACAGCAGTTGCACATATTTCATAGGGCTTTCCAAGGAATAAGATACTACTCAGTAAGGATGACAGGATTCAGCTTGGTCCAGATTCTCAAAGGTATCTGGGCTCCTAACTTCCATTGATGTCAGTGGAAGTTAGGAGCCTAAGTATCTTTGTGGGTCTGTGTGTTTGCTTTAAACTACCATGAGCCTGTGCATGAAAGCCAGGTTCTTTGTTGCTTAGGAGGTCATTTGATCCTGCTGTTTATATTCATTAGTTGCCTCTTCTCTGCCATCATAATCATCTCCACTGCAACAAATGATAAGGTCATAAACTGGGCGGTGGTAACTTCAGGTTGAGGAAGTAGCATATATGTTTAGCACATATATGCCTCTCCCCCCTCTGATCCCACAAATCTCCACAACTATGCCAACCTTTAGCATTTTGTCTTTGGGCAACTACCCACAACAATACAATGCAAGAAAAGAGAAATAGCAAAGCTATTTAATTTAGAAATGAGAATTTTCTCCAGATAGCCTATTTGGAAGAACTTTGTGAGGTGTCTCCAGGAGAGAATACTCTAAAATGCAGAAACAATTATTTATTGGCATGGATTAGCCAGCTCACCTTAATTTTTATATTTTCAGCTTCTGGAAATGATCTTGTCATGACCATCTCTGAACAAATCTCTGCAATGCAAAATGAGTATAACCGAGAGCAACTAACTGGTAGGCTCACACCTCTCCACGAGTGGAGAGTGTATGTACACCTCTGCACTGTCCTGGAAAAAGACAGTGCTTGAGTGCGACTTGGACTATACGTCCACACATGAATATAAGGGGGAGCGGGTACCTCCTTATGTTTCTATGTGAGCTATCTGAACCCTGTGGGAGTCAACTGGTGGTGTGAGTTCACTACAGCTGGACAGGAATCTTCTGACAAAACTTTTTCTCACTGGAAGTCAATATGTTGCAACCCAAACTACCTGTGAGAGAGAGAGAGTTGCTTTAGCTGAGTCGTACAATACAAAACATTTGATTTTTCCCCCACAATTGTCAAAGTTGTTTCAGCATTTTTGAAACAGTTTCTAGTTTCAATTCAAAATGACTTTGTTTCAACATTTTATTTAACTTATATAAAGGAAGGTGAAAATTGGAATGAAACATTTTGATAAATGTGACCCAAACTTTGTTAGCTGCTCATGTTAGATGCTCACCTTCTTGCAAAAAAATAAAACCCCTACACCATATAGAGCAGCTTACAACACAAAAAGGGAGAAGAGCCAGGGATCCCATTAAGTCCACTAGGAGCCTCATTGTTACAAGTCCAAGGGGATGTGGGGCAGTAGAAGCCTAAAACAGACAGGTAGGCACTACTTCTAGTCATATATATGCATTAAGTTGTGGAATGATATAGGAAAAAACATGGCAGAAAACGAGTAGAAAAAGAGTCAAAGGAATGTGTGTGGAATGGAACCAATGGCAAAGAAAATGGCAAGTAATGGACTATTCTACGTGCTGGGGGTGAAGAGGAGCTCTCCCACCTCTTGGAGGTAGCGCTGTCTTCATAAGTTCATGGTTCGACACCATGGATCTCCAGGTGGGTCAAGATTATAGAGATACACCAACCTGGAGGACTCCATGCTGTTGAGCTGTTCACAACCAGCGGAAGCCAATGACTCCTTCTCAGCTACCTGGTCATTTTCTCTGTCCCCCACTGAAGCTCTTCTGATTAAGTCATTTCCATCCAAGTTGGTGGGTGTCATCCAGCTGGGAAATCAAAAACCCACCTCTGCAGACAAGAAGCAGCAAATCATCCACAACCTGAGGATACCTATGATATTAGTATAAGGAGAAAATCATGTTATTAGCCGAAGAAGATCTGTGCACTGTTGAATTTCTTACACCTTCCTCTGAATCATGTGGCTCTGGCCATTATCAGAGACCGAATCTAGATAGGCCAGTGGCCTGATCTGATGTGGCAGCTCTTATGTTCATATGAGGATAATGATGATAGCAAGAATAAGGTGATGCCCTTTGCAGTGCTGTTGAAATATGAGGTGGATGTGTCCTTCCAGGAATTAAACCAAACCTGATCTACAAATAGGGTCATATCTTGTGCATGAAAACAAACATTTATATAAACTAGATTCATACTGATTCCTGAGCTATTCACCTGGGCCTAACATCTCTAAGTGGGCAAAGGCATTTTGTACTACATATGGCTGGAAGATAAGAATAACTGTGGGGATGAAAACACTTGCTTAGTCCAGCAAGCCATGGGGCTGCTGTCTGCAGACTCATCGGCTTGCTGTGCCTGTGAGCACCTAGGCCCTCCAGGGAGGGTGAAGCAGGATCAGAGAGTATTGGTTTGAAGAATAGCCAATGGCAGAAGTGAGTTCATTGCTTAAAAGGTGTGTGTCCATTTACATTTCTGTTCTCCCTTACAGGAGGATTTCTGTTTTGGGGGATGGGGAGGGAGGAAGAGAAAATGGGAAGGGAAATAAACAAGAGCAAGTATCAAATGAAACAAGACATCCTTGTGCATGCTGCATCGAACCGTCATTTAAATATGGCTGGGCTGCCACTGACAAGCAATTTAAAGTGATGGATTTTTCACAGACTTCTGACTTTTTTTAAAAGGCTTTTCTACCTTCTCTTTTCTTTGGGGGAGAGAGAGAAATCTTTGTGTTGGGGGGGGGGAGGGGAATGACTCCCAAGACAAACAATGTATCTGTATTATACTGTATTGATTGTGAGTGGCCCTGCAATTACATAGAATTACAAGCACTCTTGCTCTCCACTTTGCTTGGGATGTTTTATGTGCTGTGAATTTGTGAAGGGCCTATAGCTCACTGGCCGTTTATTTTATTCTTTCCCCCGTGCCCTTAAAACGGCTTGTAATGGCTGGGGAGAGGAGTGGGTTGATAATCACAGAGAGTGGAGTCAGTGCATTACTCACTTTCGAGTGTGCCATTAGCATACTGCTGAGCTGACACAAGAGTAAGGAGAGCCCTCTCCAAAGCACTCTTCAGTAGCTGCACACACCAGACAGAGTGAGAATGTGCACAGGGTGGTGTTTCTTGCCAATGACCGTACGTGACAAAGGACATTTTTGGATTCCAAAGTGGCTAAAAGTCACTGAGACATTCAAAAGGCTTATTCCACTCATGCTAATCAGGAACTGGCATTTCCAACACATATTCCACACCACAAATATTGAAAAGGGCTTTGCAATGCAATGAGTTGGATGCTGCAGTGCAGTGGCTGCGAGGGCTGAGGCCGCAGGCGGGTGGTGGTGGTTGTTTTTTTGCAGTGCTCCATTTTTATTTCACAGTTGGTAAACAGTATTTCTTAATACTCATGCTTAAGTATCAAATGTAGTTTACTTTTGTACAATAGTTAGCCATTTTGTTAGGTCTGGCAGAGCACTCAGTTGCTGGGCATTTTCAAGAACAGTGCTCACACAGCATAGGCTAGTCACACTGCTTCACTGAAAGGGAGAACATTGGCCAGGACTCTAGGGTTGGTTTTGGAGGAGGGTGGTTTGTTTCCTCCCTGCTTCCAAAAATGGATACTTACTCCCTCAGGCTGCTTTGAAAAATCTCAGCTCTCATGTAACCTGTTTTTCTTATTTTTAGGTTTTATTTTCAGATTGCATTCAACGTTGTATTACAATCCAACAAGACAGTCGATTAGTCAGTATGTTGTACCTGTAGATTTAACTACAGCTGCTCTATGTCTGGTTGCAGAGGGCTTTTTTTTTTAATTAAAATTAAAAAATACATTTTGAGCCAACAAAAGGCTATTTTCATTGTTTATGGAATTTTACAGCATATAGATATTTGTTAGCAGGCTGAGTCATCCCAGCTGGTGCATTTAGCTTGTGCGATGTTCAGCACATGCTGCAACCAGCTAATGAAGTTGCTCATTTCAACCTGCCAATTTAATAAGGGCTGTAAATTCATCCTTTTGCTATTGGGTAGGGCTGGGCAATCCGTTGAACAAACCGCACTGAAAGTGGCCCATACAAAGGGTCAGAGTTTGGCCCAGCTTAACGCAGTGAGTTAGACACCCTTCTGCTCCTTCATGTTAGTGCTCCCCAACTTTCACAGAATGGGAATGGGGGCATTGTGAAAATGTCAGTGTGTCTCACCCCTTTGGAGATGGGCAGGCAGGGGGCAGAGAAGATTGGAGGGAGACGTGGCTCCGCCTCGCCCCATGCCGGCTAGCAGGGTGAAGGACTGTCATTAAGTTACATCCCCCCGTGGAAAGGGGGTAAGGAATTGGGACTCTGAGTGCTTCTTCTGTGGTGATACAACTACCACTTCTTTCCCCGGGCACCGAGCAAAGGCGACATCTAGTCCTGAATGACTCCTTTTATACTGAGTGTAGCTATAGCTGCATCGGTCCCAGGATATGAGCGAGACAAGCTGGCTGAGGTGATACCTTTTCTTATTGGACCAACTCCTGTTGGTGAGAGAACTCACTCACCTCCTCTCTCTATCTCTCTTCTTTTATTTTTATAATACAATCAGCCACGTGGTCAAGTCCCAGCCCTGGTTCTGGGGATTATCCTGGCTCTGTCTTGTCAGAGATTCCCCCCGCAGCATGCTGCTGTAGACCATTTCAACAGAGTGTGACTTTAGCAGTGGCTAACAACAAAGACTGAGAGGATTTAAAATGGAGGAGAGGCATGCAGTACTGCCAACTCCAAACGTTCAAAAATAAGTCAGGCCCCTGAAAGACACAAGATTGTTTTAAAAATCATGAGTTTTTTTTTTAAAAAATCATGAACTCGGGGTTCTTCTTATTTACCCCCTGGTGTTTGAGCCTTTAGAGTTCACATTTTCAAAGTTTCAGCTTTCATTTTATTTTAAGACTGCAGAGGAGACTGTCAGAATCACCTGATTCCAGGAGTTGGGGCTTTTAGAACAACACCCAGTATTACAAGACTTGTAATAAAATCATCAGAGTTGTCAGCACTGGATTTGGCTCTCCTTGATCTGTAGATCCTCTCTCTGATAGGTTATTGGTTTTGTTTTTAGAAAAACATAAATAATGGGGTGTTTTAGTGGTCTGTCCTCCATATCCTGAGCACTGAGTGTTCATATGTTCTCAAAGGAACTGGAGCTGTTGTGAAGTTGAAAATTCTGCTTGTAATTGAATATTATATTATCAGATAGGGAAGTTAATAAAGACAGACACAATAAATAATGGGACAGCTTTAAAAGGATTTACAGAACCCATTCCTTGGCTAGATTGTTACTCTCCCTTGCCTTGAAAAGGTATATGGAGAGAAGTAGCCTATCTTTTCTTTTGGCCCCTGTACAAAGACCAACCACAATTCTAGTTCCTGTTTCCTTCCACAAGGGCTGCTCCTTGCTAGTGCCTCTATGCATACGTCACTCCAAAGAGGGACAGGTAGGAAGAGGGAGGGGTTGTGACCGACTTCCCCCTCTGCATGAGCCAGCACATCTGCCCAGTTGTGCTCAAGGTGTGTGCTGCACCCCTGAAGGACTGTCCACAATGACTGTCATGCTCCTGTTCGGTTAGGGTGGAACCACACTGTTGTCCAATGCCAGGATGTAGCTAAATATGAAAGTTGAGCACTTAAAATATAGATGAAGTCTATGAAGTGTCCGTGAGAAAGCAGCACTTCTTTCTCTACAGTATACATGTGTCCTTGAGAGATTTCTGCTTCATTTACTGACCAAACAAAGTTTGTCTATTATTAGCAATGCAGAATTATTACAATCTACGAGAATGTACTGCATTCTATTCTGACATATGCACCATAAGCAAAATTGTCTGCAAAGTCCTAATCACAGCATTATTATTACTGGGGGTGATGTAAAAGCCTGGAGGAACATAACTCAGGTTTAGACACCAGGCTGGACCAGCAGGTAGCGAGATCATTTTTTGACTTTCACACTGAGCAAATATGATATAGAAATCAATGCAAGATAGCAAACTTGGAACAGAATCCCAGATAGGTCACTTTTACAGTCACTTTTGTGGTTACCACCCCGCTCTAAGTTAGGCAACAAACTGGTATTAAACTACTCTGTTTCCAGAAGAAACTTACCCGCATCTCATTTCTGCTCACTTTGAGTTCTGCCCTGCATACCTAATGGAGGGGGAGAAAAAACACCTTTGGGCTAAATCTTCACTAATCAGAGGACTGAGGATTTGTGTCTAAAAATTGTCCAAACAGTCCCATGTACTTCAGCAACAATTGCTAATGCAAAAGAAAATAATCATAATAAATACTGACCTATTTCCAGCAAAAAGGTGTGATGGTGTCTCCCACTTGTGGCTGAAACCTCCACAGCTGGAATCCTGTTCAGAGTAGTAGCTCACTCCTATTAAGCAGCAGGAGTGGGAAGGTAATGTCTAAGGAGCATCTTGGCCATATCTTGTACCTCCCCCCTCTCAAAACACAGTGGATGTTTATTTTAACTTGAAAGTGTTGCCTCCCCATAATCCTCAACATAATTTTTATGATGAAATATGAAGCGAGAGGGGGCTGGACAGAGTGACTCAGGGACAGAGCTCTATTAATGTATTGCCGCTGGACAGACAGCTGTTGCTAATGACCCAGCTGAGCTACCAACAGCCCAGGCTGGGAAGTCCATCATGATGTTGCTCCTGACCGTTCCAAGGGTGGGATAAAGCTGATGACACCCTCCTCATTGTGTTGCCCTTGCTCTCAGCCTTCCTGTAAAACTTCAGAAGCCCATGGGGCATGCCAGTTTACTAGCCCTCTGTGTGCCCAGATCATTGCTCTGCAGCCTGGAGCACTGTGATGTGGGGGAATGGCAGCAGGTTGGTGAAAAGAGGCATGCATCTGCTTTCATGCCTCTTTCTTAGGCTGTCATTTCTAATGAATTTTCCCTACAAGCAGCACCAGGGCTCCTTGCTCCAGAAAGTGATGGATTTTGATATGAGTGGAGAAGAAAGTGATCCAGGCTTTCCCAAAGGTACACCTAGTTCCTGCAGTATACAGAGGTGTGCTTATTGACTGGCAAGATGTATGAAGCTGCCCTGTTGGGCTTTGTATAAAGGGAGCTCTGTGTGAGTATGTATGATGGGTTGCCCCTGTTTGCAGATTGTCATGGGGAGAGATGCTCTGTCGGATGTGAGTACCTGCCGGTGGTGGCCTATTTGGTGACTGGGTGCTTTGTTCTGTATGGAGGAAGAGGGTGATTGATTGGTGTGGCAGGGGAGGAGGCACTTGATTGGCATGTTAGTAAGAGGCAGAGGTGCTATCTTTACTGTATTGATGTGGGGAAGGTGTTCTGTTAGCATATAGCCATGGAGAGGGGTTGCTCTCTTGGTGTGCAGGATGCATGTGTCGGCGTGTACTCTTGGTATATGGGGTTGGAAGTGGTTACTCTGCTGAGGCTCCATCTTGCCCCACCAAAGCCAATGAGAGTTTTGCTGCTAATGGAAGCTTTCTCATACCCTTGGTGAGCAGCGTGTGTCTGTGTAGACAGCACCTTGTTAAAATATTAGCAAGCATTGCAAACAATCTCTCCTCTTGAAAGAGAGAATGGCATGATAAGATCTGAGGTCTGGAACCTGGAACCTATGCTAAGTCCTTGAATTGCATTTGCTAAAGCACTTAGTGGCATCAGATGGAGCAAAATTGTTTCCCTGGGTTACTTTTTAGCAAAGACATTCTGTAGACTACCAGTTCCACTTCTTTCCTATTTATGTGCACAGCAGTGGAACCCAAAGGGGCCAATCAGAGCTTCATGCTGCTGGGTGCTGTACAAACACACAGGGAGTCTCAGTGCGAGCCCCAAAGAACTTAATTCAGTTGACTTTAAATCTCCAGAAAAAAAATGATTTCCAGAAAAAAGCATGTACCTTATGCTACACTCCTAGGGCCAGCCCACAATAATCTCAGCCGCCCCCATAACTTAATGAGCCCATTAACTGTGAGTGCCTTATCTGTGGGCTAGAACTCTTGGTAGACTTTTTTTGTTGCTAATCACTTATGCTTGCTCCAGGAGATACGGTTAAAGGACCAGCTTCCTCCAACATAATGTAATTTGATTTTTACATACTAACAGCTACATTTGTATACAAATAATAACTTCCCTTGAACCAAACAATGTTTTCTAACAGTGGAAAACATCTTCCTTCATTAAAGAAGTTTTCATAAACATTTTATTTCAGCAGCATATTTGATTTTCAGTATATTCACCCATGAACAGGACTCCTGAGAATGGGGTTCTGATTTACAACTTTTTTCCTGATGATCACAGGCAAGAAATTTGCTCCCCTCGAAAGCCATGGATTTAATAGAGTGCAATGAAAATGGGCCAACTGGCTTTACAGTTGTACTTCTATTTATCCTTAATTACTCCTAAATCACGTGAAACTTGCCTCAGATGCAAATACCCCAAACGGTGTTTTAGTTATGTGATGTTTAGATTTGCTACAGTTTAAAATATTACAGAAATATTATATATCGTGAACATGCTTTCTCTTGAGAGCTCTAGCATAGTAGAGTTTTCCATGTTAACAAACCAGATAGATTTAAATCTACAGTATAGTTAGACCTTCCTGTTAGAGATATAGATACCTATATCTAGATATAGATCTGCAAAGGTTACAGTTAGCAGTGGAAATTCAAAGTAGTAATTAATAGCAGGGGAAAAGCTAAACATTTTTTTTTGGGGGGGAGGGAGGGAAGAGGGGAGAGAAAGAGTGTGTGTGTGTTTTCTCTCTCTGTATCTATACACCAAGTTACCTCACAGCTTTTCCCCTGCTATTAATGATTATTTTGAAGTTCTAATGTTAACTGTAACCTTTGCAAAATAAACATATATATGAATTTTATGCCCATCTGAATATAATTTTAGAAGCTCTGCCACTAAAGTGTTGAACCTTAATGAGAAAACTACTAGAGGATTTTGCTTTTCTTTGAGGATACCCCTTTGTAATGTCTTTACAAACGTTTGGACTTGGATTCTATAGTGCCATACAATTATTTCTTTTTATTCTTTGATTTGCTTAATTTTTCATATGTCACCATGTAATCATGATAAAAATGTTAAGTATAACCCAGTAAAACCCCCCCAAATTGTGTATGCAATGATGCATTTGTATTTTATCCTAATAAGGACATTTCCAAGCTTTGGTTTTTAGTTCAGTGTGACCTGGTTTCAAAAGCTTCCATAGAAAAAGTTTAATACACAGATGCCTGTGTTTTTATTTTTAGGTAGTACCTAATGATAGATGACATTAAGAGTGAGATCACATTATGCTAAAATACATTATGCCTTTAAAAGACGTAGGACCAGATTCTTGGCTGTTATAAATCGGGGCAGCTCCTTTGAAGACGATGGAACAATACTAATTCAGACTAGTAGAGAAGCTGCCCCATAATACTTCCTGGGCACTAGGGGTGGAGGAAGCACTGTGCAGAATGGCTCTTTCTACATCTACAAAAGTGATTTACCAGCCACTTTTAAAAAAGTTTAACATCTATGCTAGCATGCATTGACTTGGGGCCACAGCCCTCCCATGCCCAACACAGAAACACCTAGTCTTGTCTTATACCACGCCCTTCACCATGGTATCAGAGTGCCTTAGTGCTACTAAGGACTTCACATACCACTAGTGGGTTCCTCCTTCTGGGCCCTTTCCAGCACTAGGAAGCAGGTTATACCTGCTCTTGGCACAGGTGTACTAGAGTGCTACCCTTAGTGTGCGCCCATGGAAACACGATGTGTTTTAGCCCTATACGTACTATGGAATAGTATTGCTGTTTCATGCACGGATATCCTTTTGATGTACTAAGACTTTGTGTTAATTTGCTAGCCGTACTTAAGAAAGCTAGATAAATACAATGAAATGAATTATGGAATTATAGAGCTCAGAGGTAGAAAAAGACTTATTAGGCCATCTAGCAGTACACTGTTCTTCTACCCCCTCATTGTTCCCCATAATATGTTTCTTAGTCCTTCTCCAGCCTGACTTTAAATGCCTATGATCATTGTGTCTCCACCTCTTCCCTTAGAGAAGGCAATTTCACTGTGATTTCCTGATATTCAATCTCGTTTTTCCTTTTTCTTAATTTCATCCCATTCTCCCTTCTGATTATACGACCTTGTGCCATGCTGTAAAGTTCCTTTTCTTCCAGGATGTTGACATGAATCAAATGTTATATCCTTCCATCCCTTCCCTTTTGTCATTGTCATATCTAGCTCTTTTTATTCTCTTCTTTGAACCTTCTGTAATTTGTTTACATCTTTCTGGTAATGAGGTGCCCAGAACTGAATTCAGTACTCCATGTGCATACTCAGCAGAATTGTTATAGAGAGAGTGGCTAGTACCTCTCTCCACCATGACACAGTGCTTCTCACTATGCTGTCCAAAATCGTATTGCTCTTTTACATTGCTATATAGCACTGCTAAAGCCCATGCAATTAATGTCTACTATAACCCAAAGTATCTTTCCACATTATTTTTTCCTCCCTCCTATTGAATATTTGTTTGACTATTCTCCCAAACTTGCTAATTGAAACATTTTCTTTTCTGTTCATGTTTCAAACCTTTCTAAGGACCTGATTCATGAAAGCATCTCTTCTCAAGAAAGCTCTTAAGTACATGTTTAACCATAGGCATGTGCCTATGTTCCGTTGAAGTCAATGGGGATTTAAGTAGATACTTAAAGTTAAGCATGTGCTTAAATGCTCCCCTGAATAGGGATAGACTTAAATACATACTTAAGTGCTTTCCTGAATCAGTGTCCATGTCCATATGTATTATTTCTCCATCTGCTCGGTTGGTTGGATTAATTCCAAATTTAGTATAATTTGTAAATTTCATTTACATGCTGAATGTTTTTTTCCAGGCCTTTAATGAATACGTTCTATAAAACAAACCTTCACAGCTCCCAGTGACACATCACTAGATGTCTCCCTCCAGATCTGGTACATTGCAGTTAAACATTATTCTTCGTTTGCAGTCCCATGGCTTTTTTCAATCCATGCGACAGACAATGCTCATATCCAAGCATTAATTGTGAGAGTAGCATTTCTTCAGACATCATATCAAATGCTTGAATAATACATATCTTAATTATGGAAAATCATTTGACAGTGTCTCATGGTGTGCTACTTGCAAAGTTAATTACAGTAGGTGTGGATATGGCACATGGTATGAATATGAAATGAACAAAACCTATCTTTTATTCATTTATTCTTTACAGCCTATGAATTTTGGAATGAGCCTCTTCTGTTTGTTATACATCCGAAGGTATGTTTCATAAAATTAGGTATGTTCATCTAAGACTCTTGGCTGAACTCCAGTTCAGAAATTTATTGTTAAAGCAGTACAGCCGCCTAGTTTCAGCAATGTCTTACACAGAATCCAAACAGATAAAAATTCAGCTCATCACAAAATGTGCAAAAAAATCAAAATGTTTCCAACTGTGTGGTGCTTTTGCAATGTGTTCTAATAGCGTCTCATTTCATTGTGAACAACCCTAAGCTATCTCTGAACCAAAGCTATGATAGTGATAAGCCAGTGCTCTCGGTCTGATTACAGTTGTCACCTTTAAAACCTTTATTTTCAGAACCAAGTACAACAACACAATGATGCCATAATGGTGCATCAGTGTGATGATGGTGTAATGTGTTTCAACAGTGTCATGTCACAGTGTATGTCCTCATGACATATGTGGGCTCATATCAGAGATAGAAAAACAATCTATTAGTAAGTCCTTCAAGGGCAGGATACTGTCTCCTGATAGAGTAAATATCTGATATTAAACTGATTTAGAAATTTTATTAAAGCTAATGTTAACATTATATAATACACAGTTTGAGGAAAGAGTGTCTGTACATCTGGGTGTAGTGCTTAGATTATCCACAAATACAAAGTTTGGTTTAAAAATCATAAGCTACATATAGTACATAATCTGAAATAACCCAAATGTAGGTGAATAAATTTAACAATACAGTTTAGATATTAGCATCCAAATATTTGGGTACATCACTCATGAAAAGTTATTCAGAGAGTTGGTTGTAGAAAGCAAATATAGGAATGAATATAGATTGTCCCTCAATGATTGAGAATTTAGGATAGGTTGTCCCTTAGAAAATACCAATCCATCGGGGAAGTATGTCTGTTACTTTCCCAACTTTGCTTCTCAACTTGATCTTAATCAAAAGGCTGAGAAGTGCTCCCAGACCTCATGCACTGAGTCATCTTTACACTCAGTAAGCAAGCTTTTTATGGTATTCTCTTTATCTGCATAGCTCCTGGATTTTTGTGCATGTCCTTCGAGATACAGAATCCATGGTGATCTGGTGAAAACAGAGGCAGGTGACAGCCCTGTCTTATTTACTTGGGCCCCTCCAACAGCAATTTTTCCCCCTTCTTTTTAACTAACAAAAAATTAAGGCAAAGAAAAAAAATCATTAGATCCTCTCCAACAGATTCAAACAGGCCAAACCTTTCTTCCTACACATGAAAAGAACAAAGAACTGCACTCATCCCAGACTGCTTCCAGCTATTGTGTAACTAGAAAGTGGACTCATTTCACAGTAGCAGCCGTGTTAGTCTGTATTCGCAAAAAGAAAAGGAGTACTTGTGGCACCTTAGAGACTAACCAATTTATTTGAGCATAAGCTTTCGTGAGCTACAGCTCACTTCATCGGATGCATTCAGTGGATTCAAAAGCCTTAAATACTGGGTAATTTGCCATCTACAGTCACTGACAAGTTGTCCAGGGAAAAGCCTTACTGTCTCTGAAAAGGCAGGAAAATATCTCCTTTTCCTTTCTAGTGCTTTCCCTTCCTTTCTTTCCTTCTTTTCTTGTGTCTCATCCTTCTCTTTCTCTCTTCCTGTTACTATGTTGCATATGTTGCCAGGTTGTTTTAGCTCTCGTATGCCATTGCTGAGGCTTCAGACTCTTGACAGGCAGGAGTACAAGTAGGGTGGTACCCTTCAG
Organism: Caretta caretta; assembly: GCF_965140235.1. Lineage (NCBI taxonomy): Eukaryota > Metazoa > Chordata > Testudines > Cheloniidae > Caretta > Caretta caretta. Next base: position 248,461,641 of record NC_134206.1, read on the forward strand.
TATGTAATACTGGCAAGATATTTTTAGCGAGTACAGGGTACAGGAAAGACTTGATGCTAGCCCCCTTCCCCCCTCACCTCCGGAGGGATGGTGGGACTGCGCTCTGCTCCTTAAAGGATCAGCACATGGCTAGAGAGAGCATTCATTCTTTAAATGACTTTAACAGCACAATACATATGCTTTGTTTAAGTTTGTTAGCATATGTGTTGTGCTGTTACGTTGGTCAGGAGTCCTCAAGAGGGGAGAGGTGGGGGATGGAAGGTGTTTAAACAGTGTGTTTGATTCTGTTTCTCCCCATTGGTCTGGATTATCCATGACATCCATACTGCCTCACATCAAGTCCAAATCATTAGAGGAATGCCTCTGCTTGCACTGAGCAGAGGATGTTTGGATTCTGATGTCAGCCCAGTTCTGCAGCCTGACAGGAATTAGGTGTTGTCCACAGTGTACCTAGAATTCTTCTTTGCAGGCAAACTAGTCTAACATGAATTTTGTTAACTGGAACTGGAGCAGCAAAACAAAGAAAACAAATGCCTCATTTTCCAGCTTTGTGGGTGAGAGAACTATAAGTGAAGATTATACTGTCGGACACTGACGGCCTTAAACCAGCTGCTCAGGAATCTGTCAAGAACTTTGCTGAAAATATGTTCCTCTTCTTACATCTGATGAAGTGAGCTGTAGCTCACGAAAGCTCATGCTCAAATAAATTGGTTAGTCTCTAAGGTGCCACAAGTACTCCTTTTCTTCTTAGCAATGGCGCTAAGACTTATCACACATCTGCCCACCTTTATTCGAATGATGCTCCTTCTGATCTGACAGCTCAGGCATTGTCAGTTTCATCCAGAACAATTTACAAACTTGGAACCTAATCCTGTAAACCCTTAATCATTTGATCAATCCCACTGAAGACAATGGGACTCTTTGCATGACTATGGACCACTTTTGTGGACTGGTAAGAGTTTCAGGAGTCTGTTCCTATAAAGGAAGTTGAATCCCCCATTGAAATCCAATGTTTGGGTACAATACCATAAAGCAGTTTAGGGTACAGTTCTACTTAAAATTTGTCTTTTAATAGGTCATACATATGCTGAAATGGATCCTCACCCAACTCCCATATTCCATAAAAACAGACTGAATACTACATATTTGGGGGGAAAGTGAATAGTTAAGCATGTTTGTTTGTTTATACAAAGGGGAGTGTCGGAAGGGATGGGGAGAGTGTGGGGGCCCCAGGCTGGGGGTGGGGTGAGGAGGAGTCAGATGGAGGGTAATGTAGGGAGATCACGTGCCCCCCACCTTGTGTCCCTCCCAGGAGTGCAGTACCGGCAAGAAATGATTTCTACTTGCAACACTGTTGACAGGGTTGGAGTGGATGCTCCCAGTGAATGTATTTGAAATAGCTAATGGTGGATAATTTAAAGTTTCTCTATCTGTAACAGGGGATAATAACACTAAAATCCCACTCCTGCAAGCTGCTCCATGCAGGTGGACCCATACGCTCTTTCAAAGTAGTTGACAGGATAGGATTAGCTACTTCATTGGAACGTGATGAGGTTTAATTAGTATATTACAGTCCTCTGAAGATGTAAAGTGTTGTATGACTGCTGAATACAGTAACACCCCTAACTAGAAAGCCTTTATTAGAACCTGCCTTGTTTTTTTGAAGGCTTTCCAAGGAGAATGCTATTGTGCTGTAAGTGGGTTTGTATTCATTAGGTAGCTAGCAGGACCATTGGTCCACTAGAATAAGTACTGTGGTAAAGGAGTTCAAGTCCCTGAAGAATGCCTGATCGGGACATGTCATTTATCTCTGTGAAAGATGACTATCTCAGACAGGCATTGATTGTCTTCTAACGTGTAAGATAACCAATTTTTTTTAAATGTTTCCTTTTAAAATGTAAAGGTCATTCCGTGCTGGTAAAAAAGTATCAGGCTGATAGATGGGGGGAATGAGGGTCTGTGTTTGCCCCCACACTATGGACACTCAGCAGACAACATCCAGGCCATGGTTAGTAGCAGTGAAAGCTTCCCGAGACTGCAGCACCCACATGCTTCAGACCTGAATTTGAAGGCCTGCCACTCAGCACAATGGGGTAATTCAGCCTCTATACCCATTCAAGTAATCTATTGTACCTGTCACAAGGAGGCCAGCTGTTCTGGGGCTGCTTACCTACTAGACCCATACTTCCCTGACAGCCCTGGGATGGATCATTATACTGCTCCTCTTTCATTCACTCTCTCCCTTCAGATCTCTTTGCCCAAGAGGATGCAAGTGTATTCATTAGTTATGCTGAATGTCCTCCCCATCGGAACCCAGACAACCTGTCTTTCAGCACAGGCTGAAGGACAGCCTTCCTCGGAGTCCTAATCACATATACATTTATCAGGGAAAGAGGCTTTAAATTGAGTTGCCACCTAGATGAGAAACTTCTTTATGGTTTCGGAGAGATCACTGGAAACTTACTGCAACATGTTCAAAAGGAGCCTCTAATTTTGGGTGCCTGAGCATTTAGGTGATCAACAAATGGCATCTAATTGTCTCAAATTAGGCATCCCAAATCAGAGGCCCCTTTTAAACAAATTGGCCTTGCTGCATGACACTGTTTGGGGGGAGGGGAGTACTCTCGAGGGGAAGGGGGATTAGAGGACAGACTTGACCTGAATGGTTAGGGACTGTAACCTGTCTCTCCTAGGTTTTGAACTGTCTGGTAGCAAATGTGTATTTATTATTAACACAAGCATATTGGTCAAGTTTTAAAAAATACCTAAGTAACTAAAAAGCCCAAATCCCATTTACTTTTATTTGGATTTAGGCTCTTAAGTAACTCAGGTGCATTTGACAATGTTATCCATTGTTCCTAAAGGATGCTGAAGCCAAGCCTTAAACTTGAACTTTATGAATGGGTATAGAGCTGAAAATACAATATATGTATATAGTGTATGTTAAAGTTGCTTGGCCAAATTCGGTGATGACTCTTCATGCAATAGTACTCAGTTTAATAGATCACATCAGCTGCAAATAAACCCAGAACTCGTTCAAAAAAGTTCCCCTTTAAAATAGTTCACTAGGGGATATATTGGGTCTTATGCAGGTCTCATAAACTTCTCTGGTTGACACATAAGCATTTCCAGCAATACCAGTCTGAGTCTCAAATTAAGTTCTTAATTCTCTGAAGCCACATCAGTACAAAACATAGCTCATCTTGGTCAAATTCCCAACTTCTGAAGAGTTTCCCCAGTTCCCTATCCTCAGCAGACAATCTTTTCTGCCCTCCTTCTCAAGGCTGCACTGAGGATAAATTCATTAATGGTTGTGAGGTACTCAAATACTAGTTTAATGGAGGCCACATAAAAGCATAACTAGATATAGTCCTGGTCTGTGTTTTGCATCTTCCAATTCTCTGTTTCTTCAAGTTGCTGAATCTTGCTGTCCTAGAATCCCCCTGTTTCAAAATCCTAAAATTCTAGAATCCTTCACATCTAGAATTTTGTTTTAGAATCTTGCAATATCTCTGTTCCAAACCCTAATCACTTTAAGCCAATTCCATCAGGATGAAAATAAAGGGAAACAAAATTGATTATTCTAATCAGCTATGGAACAGTCCTCTTTCTAGTCTGCTTCTTGGGTCACACTGTTTTTTCCCCTGGCACTTGAGTCCATATTATCTTACCAGTTTGTTGACAGGCAGCATGTAGAGATTCACTAGGACTGTGAAGAAAATTGCTTCTACAGTACAATCTTTAAAACTGAAAGAAAGAGAACAAAAAAAGCAAGCCTTTTAAAGCTAATATAACCATATACAGTTGCTAAACCATGGTATAATTACCATCACAAAAATTACATTTTCTCTGCACTAAAGCAAAACTAGGGTAACATTTTTTTAAAGCACCTAAATTACTTAGGAGCCTAAGCCTCATTTACAAAGGTAACTTAGCACTTAGGAACCTAAATCCCATTGACTTTCAATGAGACTTAGGCTCCTAAGTGCATAAATCACTTTTGAAAACGGGACGTAACCTCCCAAGTCACATAGATGCTTTTGAAAATTTTACCTCATATCCCTGATGCTCATGGAAAAATGAAACCCAAATCCTACTTTTGGTGGCTTACCTAATCTGCAACTTGCAATAGGAAACTGGAGTTGATGGGCCACATTCTGCCCATGGTCTGTGGTACTGAGGAGGGTGGCAATGTTGCAAGGTGCAGTACCATTTAGTGTAATTGAAAGGTGTACATTTGCACCCCAACTTCCAGAACTTTCATAGTATCTTTGTTACAGACCTCCAACTTCAGTTCCAGAACCCTAAAGAGAGACCTGGGTTCTGCATTTGCAGTAACAAAAAAACAACACCACATACGTTGTTGCTTCAACCTCCTTCCTTCCAGATATAGGACACTGGAACAGCAGGTGGGGTACATGAAAGAAAAAATACTCTTTTGATTGGTTTTTTTTTTTATAGACAATCAACACACATCTCTTCTGAATTTTAATATTGCAAAAAGCCATACTGCTAAATGATACATTCCTATATTATTTAATAGGATTTAGTGGTACAGCAGAAAGTATTAATGGCATTCCATCTTAAATTACCATAAGCTTTTTTCCTTGTACTGTAACTTTTGAAATTACCTCTTTCTGTCACAAATATGCCAGATCCCCATGTTTAAGAGGAGTCGTCCCTATTCTCTTCCAACAAGCTGGTGCACAGGGGCTTTGTAAGTTCCATTAAAAATGGCAGCATTACTACAGAGTATCCTAATAGTGCTGCGCTTTCACAGGTTACTAATAACTACGTGCCTCAGAAAAACTACAGTTACATGCCTACACAACTGAGGATGAAGGGCCAGATCCATTGATTTTCCCGTTTGTAATGGGAATTTCTCAGTGGCGTTATGCCAGAATTTGGCCCCAAATCAGGCCAGAGGGACTAGGAAAAGATCCAAGTGGAAGATACCTGACTTTTCTTGCATTTACTGCATGACTGGGAAAAGAGGAGGCTAGCAGACCTGATCTTATCATTTACCCATAGTCAGTCACACAGAGATCTAACCATTTAAAAAAAAATAATTTATTTCCCCAGCAAAGATCAGTTTATATTCTTCATTTTGCATTTTTTCAATGGACTTTTTTTTCCCCTTTGCATTTTATATAGTCTTGCAGCTGAGCTTGCCTGAGGCACATGGCAGGTGTGAAAGTGCTGGTTACTTCCATGTCATTTTGCCCTTTAAGTCCATATTGTACCTGTAGGTGACACCTCATCTGAGTCAAAAACCCAGCCTCATTCTTAACTCACAAGCAGCAACCAGGTTGTCACTCACATCACATTTACTTGCCTCGAGCTGAAGAAAAAAGTAATGTTCTCTTCTGAAAGAATCTTACAGTACCTTTGCCAAATATAAATTAGCTAGGGCAATCATCTTTGGTTTCCTTAAACAAATTAGGCTTTTAATATCAGGTTAGGGTATACAAAGTAAATACAGGGAAAATAAACTTAATTAGGTCTTTAATCACACAACTTTTCCTGTGAAAAGGGTCTGTGACCTGGAACATTGAGCTCCATTATGATACAGTAAAATGCATATTGACTCTTGGAGCATGGCTGAAAGCTGCCTTCTCTCAAACCACGTGGATGTGTTTTGTAATTCACTGGGGAGGAAATGTCTCACTGTGCCCAGAGCTTGGGTTAGCTGCAGCCACATTTTCTTTGAAGATTTTTGGAAATACACAAAGAGGCAAAGCGATATTTGGATTCTTGCTTTGTTAAAATGCAATCTGTCCTGATATGGCTGTTTCTTTAGCGATGTGGTCTCCATTTTTACACAGATACTACTCTGTCATGTAAGAAGTGTAAAGGCTTCTTCTGCACAGGGGTGAATTTTACCCTAAAATAGGCTCATTTCATACAAGGGCCACATTCTGAAACCTGGTTACAGCCCTTTGTACCACACAGATGACATAAAGGAGAATCATCCACCTGTAAATCACCAGCAGAGAATTCCCGTCATAGGGCAACTCTCAGCTGGCACATCTGTGACTGTGCCAGACCGTGAGCCTCTACCACCACCCCTGATACTGGGGACAAGTTGGGGCAAAAGTGAGTGAGGCAAAGTTATGCTATGTTGCGCCAGTCCTCTACTGGCATATGCTCCATTAAGCAGAGCTCTGCTTCAGTAGAGAATCTACACTAGGGTCTTTGACTGTCAGACATTTCTTTTTCCTCTACTGGTAGATCAACTAGTTCCTGGATTCTTTCTTTCTTTTAATAATTCTCCTGGGTGATCATTGTGAGAGTTTTTAAGACATGGCCCTTAGGAATTGTTTTGCCAATTTGGGGCAAACAGGCCTCTTAAACTGCCCTGTCTGAATTCTCATTAGCTTTTTCTTCCAAGCCTCTGTGTTATGTATGTGACTGGTTCGATCACAGAAACCCCTTTGGGACTGCCCCCTGATGTGCTGAGACTACCTCTGAGCCCATTTTCCCTGCCAGCTTGGGACTTCAGTGCCGTCTTGTTGAGCCAGACATGCTAGCCTGCTGCAAACACAGACCCAGGTCTGAATCACGTCCCCCAAAAGCTGCAGAGTTAACTGAAAAACAGCTTAGAAAGTGCTCTTGTCCCAATGAGATCCAAACCACAAATAAGTCCATTTTACTCTGTATAAACTCATAAATTGTCCGCCCTCTGTAACACTGATAGAGAGCTATGCACAGCTGTTTGCTCCCCCAGGTATTAGTCACTAATTCTGCATTCAATAATAAGCAAAAAGTGATTTTATTAACTATAAAAAGTAGGATTTAAGTGGTTCCAAGTAATAACAGACAGAACAAAGTAAGTTACCAAGAAAAATAAAACAAAACCACACAAGTCTAAGCCCAATACAGTAGGAAACTGAATGCAGGTAAATCTCACCCTCGGAGATGTTCCAATAAGCTTTTTTCACAGACTAGACTCCTTCCTAGTCTGGGTCCAGCAATTACTCACACCCCCTAGTTACTGTCCTTTGTTCTAGTTTCGTTCAGGCATCTCTTTGGGGTGGAGAGGCCATCTCTTAAGCCAGCTGAAGACAAAATGGAGGGGTTTCCAGGGCCTTTTATATTCTTTCTCTTGTGGGCAGAAACCCCTTTGTTCTCCTGTGCAAAGTCACAGCAACAAGATGGACTTTGTAGCCACCTGGGCAAGTCACATGTCTATGAATGATTCAGCTTTTTGCAGGCCAACACCATCGTTTACATGTTAGTTTGAACGTTCCCAGGAAAGCTCAGATGTGGACTGGCGTCTCCCAAAGTCCATTGTCAGTTAAATGTTTCTTGATTGGGCACTTATTGAGAATAGTCCTTTCTCAAGAAGCTGACCAAATGCTTCACTGAGGCTACTTAGAATCAAACACATTGAGATACAAATACATAGCCAATATTCATAACTTCAAATACAAAAATGATACACACATACAGACAGCGTAATCATAACCAGCAAACTACAACTTTTCCATAGACACCCCACTTGACCACCTCTATACAAAACCTGGTGCAACCATAGGACCTTGGTTGCAACGATGATCTATACGGTCACAGTTCATGTCAATAACGTCACAATGTACATTATGTATAATGGTGCTCAACAATATCAAGACATTAATCTTCATGATACAAATACAAACCCAGGAGCATAGACAGAGAATCTCATTTAAGACATTAGTTATAACAGAAAGGGAAAGGCTTGGTCATGGTTTCATACACCAAATCCATGTGGATTTTTCTTCTAGAAGTTCTTTGTATTTTGGAAACAATATTTTAAAGTATTTTTGAAAAAATTGCACATGGGTTTCAAAAAATCATTTTCCCCCAGAATGGATCAGCATTTTCCTGGAACCCCCCAAATTTTGTTTTAAAACAAAACAATTTAAAAAAAAACAACCCTCTCAATGATCCCGAAAGGGAAGTGTCTCAGAAATGGTCTGTGAATTGGGTGGCATGTGCCTGAGGTGTAGCAATGCTCTGGGTCATCTTTGCCCCCTTCCCACTTCCTCATGTGCCTGCGCCCTTCATCTGTCACCAACATTCTGAAGAGTATCATTTACTGGCTTTGCATTGCTTCCTGATGCATTAGAGAAGCTACTGTATCTGTCAGATACACAGAAACATAATTAATGGAATTATATTTATTAAACAGGATAAGCTCAGAAAACTAGGACATGCTGCCCAATGACACAGATCTAAAGAATTCCTTATTGTGTCTCCTTGGCAAGCCGGATTTGAGTGTGAGAGCAAACTACTGTCTCAAAATTAAGTTCCAGATTTGCTGTAGATGGTGTGGGTGGCGTGGAGGTTTCATTTGAAATGGGCTGCCTAGGACTTCTGAACCACTCTGATGTCTTGAAATATTGGAGGTATCTTTTTTTTTTTAACTTCATAACCTGCCTCTCAACCAGTGTTTGGCACCATATTGAACTTTGTCACCCTAAGGAGTCCTGTCAGCTTCTCCATTCATAGCAACATTATACTTCTGAGAGTGATGTGACATCATCTAGTAATCTGGTTAGCCATATACAGTGACATCATTAGGCTAGTTTCACAAAAGGATTTAGGCACTTAGCTGCCACTTTAGGCACCTAAATCCCAGAATTAGGCCCCATCGGGATTCACAAAATGCCCGCTCAGAACCCTACTGGCAAATAAACTCGGTTGGCACCTATTTTTTTGCAGTAAAATGTCCCTAGGCACCTCTGTTTTCGCCTCCGTGATGCTCGCTGCTGCTTGGCTGTAGACATCTGGATGCCTAAGCCTCAGTGTGATGCGTGAACCCAGGAAGATAGGCACTCCTTTGCCTAACTCACCTGCAGGACCCAATTTGGGAAGCATGCTCAGAGCTCACCTACTGGATTGGGCCCCAAAGGTGACTGAGAAATGCGAGGAAGGAGGAGGAGGACCTAACATCCAAAGGGGGTTTGCAGTTGAGAATCCTAAGAGGCAACAGATACCTCCCTGCAGCCTGGTCTTAAGCATTTAACTCATTGAGAAGAGAGGAGTTTAGCACACACCCCTCTCCTTGGCATTTCTAATTCACTCGCTACCTTAGGTGAGGAGCCACCTAGCATGCTGGCCTTTGGGAATCCCATTCTGAGGTGCCTACCTCTCCCCTTCATTGTATGGAGAGCCTACGTGCCCAGCTTAGGCTTTGCGAATCCCAGTGATTTTCTAAGTGCCTATGTTTCTTTGTGAATCTTGCCCATTTGGTCCTAAGAAATGCTACGGCCCCCACCGAGTAGCTCAACACTTAGCTTCCCTGGTGGTCAGTGTCATAAGTGAAAAGTATTATTGTCGTATTATCTAGAACCTTTCAACTGGATACCTCAAAGCCTTTTGCAAATAAAGTAATTGTACAAGTATCCTTTGGAATGAATACTTTACACAAGAGATGCTATGCTGTGATCACACACCTCAATTCCTTTCATGCTAAATTTACCATCACACTTTCCACTATTTAAAATTTTAATCTTCTGATGAAATATACACTGAAGAGACACCTGGCTCCCAATCTCCTGCTCTGATTTCAGCATTGTTATTTTTCAAGGAGTTGGGGACAGAGGTAAATGTCTGTGCAATGCGTGCCTGTTATAGTAGATCTATTCATCTGGACTGTTGAAATTTGTCCTTGACCCATGCCTCTTATTGTGGCATATGCAATGAGCAAGTTCCATTCAAACCACAGTAACCCACAGCACAGCTGCACCCTCCATTCCACCTCACCTAATTAATATGAGCGGCTGTCACATTGTCTTCTTTGCTGCTGGACTCCTCCACTCTGTTACTTCTCGCAACCTCTCTGCTTCTTACCAAGGGATGAGAACTCAGCAGGCATACCCAGTGAATGAGGCACATAGCTTGTACAGATGTTTGACAGATCACTCAGCTACAGAGCACATCCACAAGGGGACCACTGCAGAAAGTGACACCTTCTTCACAGGAAGAATCTATCACCTACTCCTCTTTGCCTGGAGCACTGTTGAGGTTGGTTTGTTCCTTACAGATGTGAATATCAGTGTTGGCCAGAGGTGTCAGTGCATTATTTCTGTGTGTGTGTGATATCTATGAAATCCTTTCTGGGAGATGAGAATACGCTAGACAATCTTTCCAAGGACCAGTACTGTCTGGGGAAATGACAATAGCCCTTCATGACTGAGTTTGAACTTCTTGAGCATTCGGAATGAAAGCCACTTGGTTCTGCTGATGGAAATTCTGAGCCCTCAAAGAGCCAAGCAGCAAGACCTCTTAACAGCTGGCAGAAAGCACAGCAGGGAATCTGTAGGTTATGCTGGCAGGCAGCCTTTCGTGACAAATCCATTGGGCTTTCATTTTGCAACTGAAAAATTGTGACAAAAAAGGTTAGGGGGATGCTGTGGCATCCCAAATTTGAAACCAGCACATTTTCATTGGCATTTTTTTTCCCTTCCATTATTGCAAGGTGCAGTACCATTTGGGCATCAGGACCAAAGGCATCACAGTATATTTCAAAGGATAACTATTGGAGAGGGTGTAGTGTGTACCAGTGAGTAGCTCTATGCCTGGAGGCCATATGGCATCACATTCATAATGTTCCTGAAGCCTTCTGGGGAGTGCAGGTTCTGAGGTCTTTCCTGAACCACACACCTCTCCTTGCATGACAATGCAACTGACTGACTCCCCTGCAGCTGTACCTGACAGTGGGTTTCAGTCAAACAGCATCTTGATGCATGCACATCAATTTTCCCCTCTCCCCACATCAGCCATTTTTTCTCACAAACATTGTCAGGCTTGAACACTCCTGTTAGGCTGCTGACCTGCTCTGTTCAATGACTGGCCCTGCCCTCTACTTAAATCCGTCTCACAGGCTCATCTTCAAAACAGCCAGCTAACTCTCTGCTCTGAAGTCTCTGAAACAGTATTCCTCTTATGTGGACCACCTGTCTTCTGGGCCAAGTCTTCTACCACAAACAGCTCTCCTCTAGATCTGGACAACACCGGTTGTTGAGGCAGGCTGTCCTACTGCTCTTTGCACTGCAGCACCTTCAAGGAACACAAACCCTTACACAACTGCAGGCTGCATTTAGTTGGAAGGTTATCCTACCTAGCAACATTGCTATAGAAAGTAGGAAGAGTTTGGCTTCTGCTGTTCTTGTGGAGTAGTAAATTTGCTGCTGCTTTGGCACTAAGAAAAGGGGAAGGAGTTTGGTAGCCTGAGCCCTCCTTTTGTTTATAAAAAACATGGTAGTAGTAATCTCCTCAGCCATCGCAAGATAACATGCTTTGCATTTTTGTGATCTCACCGGGCACACACTGCTGGCTGCTATTGTTTTGCTCAGAAATCACAATGCCTGGTTCAAGTGGGGTAATACAATATGGCAGTGGCTGTCAAACTTTTTCATAGTGTGGAAGAGAGGTATTGTTTTGTGGACCGACACTCTTTCTATCTATGGCTGCCCAGATTATCTTCCCTCATATTCACGATCACATACTAGCCCAATGGCAATTACAGCAATTGTGATTATGTAGGATAATATTATTTAGGGTTGCCAAACCCTCCAGGATTGACCTGGAGTCTCCAGGAATTAAGGATTAATCTTTACTTAAAGATTATGTCATGTGATGAAACCTCCTGGAATATGCCCAACCAAAATTGGCAACTCTAGTAATATTAGAAAAATATGGAATACAGCAGGAAACCAGGAGCAAACCTAGTATCATATGGTGAGGTAGCTATCAATGCACCAGTGGCATGTTCTTCATGGACCAGCAGTGGTCCACAGACCACAATGTGAGAAACCTCTGCAATCTGGCTTCTGACAAGGGGTTGCCAAACATTTTCCATCAAAACCCTTTTTTTCCTCCAGAAAATTGGGTTTGGGACTAAATGAAAATGTTTAGGGAAAGTGTCTGCTTTCCTTGCAGATTTTTGATTTTTTTACCAGAATCCTGAAAGTGAGATTTTTTGTGTGTGTGTCAATTTTGACAACTGAAGGTTTTTTTTTTAAAAAGTCAAAAACTCCTGAAAATTGAAAAATGTTCAGGTTTGGGGCTTTTGGTTAGGAGCTGGCATTTTCCACTGAAAAGAATAATTTGTGCTCTAAGTTACATCTTGGTCGAGGTTGGTCCTGTGAATCAGGAAGTTGTAACCAGCTCCCTGATGCACCCCCAGCTCTGGTGCAGAAGAAAATCTAGCCTTCAATCACGCTATGGGGGTGTGATTCCCAGCTTGAGGAGACATACCTGCACTAGATCTGATTGAACTAGCCCACTAAAAATAGTGTGTAGCTGTGAAGTCACAATGGAGCTACATCAATTTATACTAGCTGAGGATGTTGCCCTTGGAATCTTGAAACCCTCCCTTCCCATTTCCTATGCCTTCTGGGTCTCTGATCTGAAAAGCAGAGAGGCATGAGGTCCCCAAACAGAGAAGGTTATAGAATCATTGTGATGGATTCAAGCAGACAGAATGAGTGTTCATATTTCCACACAATGTCAGATCTGGACTCTCCAGGTTTATGGTGTGTTTAATAATATCACCTTCCACACTCCCCCGCCTGTCCTCACCTTGTTGCTTCCCATTAGATAGAGAAAAGTTAATGGCATTGCCAAGACAGTCTGTGGCTTCTTTTGCCTTACCCTGCTTTATTTTCAACAGACGTTTGCTATCCAAGTTTCACATACCTTTGAGCCCAAGGTTAAACTCTCCCCATTAAAATCATTGTGTGGCCACGAACTGAGTTACTTGAAAGTAATTGAAACTTTGAGGACATTGGGTTTGTATATGCAGGGGAATGCTAATGAGCTGCAGCAACTCTCCTTTCCACAACAAACAATTTCAAATAGATACTGGAGAAGGAATCCAGCAGAAGTTCTTCCTAATGGGGGGAAAGTTATATTTTGGATCAGTTTCAGGGTGGTAATTAATTAATAGACAATCCAATTTAGATAAAATTAGAAATTGCCTGAAAATTTACCTGAACCTAAACCTATCTTTTATTATAAGAATATCTAGTTCATATTTATATCTGTATATTTAACCTTTCTATGTGCATCCATGTATAGAAATACCAAAATAACACAAGAAAAAAATTATTCTCATCAGACTGTATCTCAGGCCATGCTGAAAGCAAGTAGCCTCTCTCTGCTTCTGATATTTCCAGTACTATGTCTACACTACCCCCTGGATCAACACTCCAGGGATTGATGCACCGAAGGTGATTTAGAGGGTCTAGTGAAGACTTGCTAAATAGACCACAGATCGCTCTCCAGTCAACCCTGGTATTCTACCCCAAATGAGAAGAATAAGGTAAGTCGATGGGAGAGTGTCTCCTGTCGACCCAGCATAGTGTGGACCCTGCAGTAAATTGACCTAAGCTACATTGACTCAAGCTACGTTATTTGTGTAGCTGGAGTTGTGTAGCTTCGGTCAACTTACTGTGGTAGCGTAGACATAGTCACAGTCAAAAGTTCAGTGAAAACTGCCATCAAAATTCCTAATTTCACCAAAAATCACGGGAAATATTTTAAAGAAAATCTTTGCAAAAACTTCTCGCACTGTTGAACAACTATGGAGCTAGTCATTTTTTTCAAAAGTGATGAAATGTCAAATTTTCTTCTTTTAATAAAAAACAAGATGTTTGTTCTTATGGGATTTCCAGTGGAGTTTCTAGAGGAAAGAGGTTCAGATAAATTTGCTTAAGTCTCAGTCAGGAATCTGAATTTTTGGTTGCTTACCTAAACTCAGCTAAACATTCTGATATTCACCCATTGCTAGTTATATCCAGAACCACCCAACCTCATCAATTCACAAGTCAGAACAAGATTTTTCTAACTATCAGCATTGCAAGCTCAACCTCTTCTCCTGGGGGAATTCTGTGCCACTGCGCACTGCAGAATTTTGCAGAAATTAATGTTGTGCATGCAGAATTTCCTTTCCCCCAGAGAAATGGGCTACAGTGCTGCTAGCCACCACTAGGGGCCACTGGACCTGGCAAAGCCCAGCTCGCATATAGAAGACACTTCTGGGTGGAACGGGAGGGAGTTAGAGGGTTCCCAGCAGCTACAGTTTCCTGTATGCCCTGAGGGAAGGAGACAGCGGTGCGCAGGAATCTCCACACAAGCCCGGGACTTAGCATCAGGATGTTTCTCCCTCTGGATCACTGGGCTCTGGAGGGGAGAGGGGTGGGTGTCTGGGCAAGGGGAAGCCTTGCATCTGGGTTCTAAGGGGAGGGGGTGCGGGTGTCTGGGCCAGAGGGGCCCCATGACTGGGCTCTGGGAGGGAGGAGGTTTGGGTGCCTGGCCCTCCGTCTGGACTCTAGGGGGAAGGGTGGCAGAGAAACAGGAACTGGGTTGTCATAGTGGTTTCTTTAACTGTCTATTTCTGACAGAATTTTTGTGTGTCTGTGGTGTTACAGACATACTTGCTGACAGGTATTTTGAAAAAAATTACCAAAATAATTGAAACTGGCATGATTATGTAGTGTTATTTTGACAAATAAAATTTGCAGAATTTTGCAGAATTTTAAAATATTGTGCACAGAATTTTTATTTTTTGGCACAGAATGCCCGCAGGAGTAAACCTCATCCCTGGAAACATACTGTGTTTTCTTTTTCCTTCCGACATCATCACCAAAAATGAAAGATTCTTTAATCAAGTTATCTGGCAATTTTATTGATGATACATGAATGGGAACAGAATATAAATTGATCTCTTTTTGTTAGGAAATCCTGCATGTGTATCTTCAGAATTGGGATGCTTTAATTAATTATGTATATTGCTTTGGGTTTGTGTATAGTTTTCAAGGACCTGTAACTTTTATAAAAGGGTTAAATGAATGACACTGTGCCTGGCCAAATTTCTAAAGTTGAGCGTGTACATATATTTGCATGCAAAAACTCAGTGTGCATTCGCAAAACAGGTATACACATGTATGCACTTACCAATCTAATTTTACATTGCAAGTTACACACACCGGGTGTTTGCACACATGTATGTTAGGTAGGTGCATATACATGTAAGTAACTTACAATATTATAGCCTTGTGTCCCTGATCCTTGAGTATATTGGGACTGCTTTCTGGTGCTCCTACAGTGCAAAGCTGGTGGATCTGGCTGTCAAGGTTTCCCTGTTTGTATGAGAATCCCCAGGTACTGATGAACCTTCAGAAGCTCCAGTATCACCCTTTTCCCAGCTATTGGTGCAGATGGTGTGGCAATCCAAAAAGTAAGTGGCCGGGTATTCCTGTGCCCTGGAAATCAAGGCTGTGGATCCCTTGGGGGAGTTGGCAGCTGGCAGCAATTAGAACAGCACACAGCCTCCAGACCAGCCTTTGGATGGCTCCAAGATAGGGAAACATAAAAGCATAAAAACTCTTTTGCACCCATCTCCTGAGCTGTCCTGAGTTCTCTTTGATTGCAGCCCAGGAACTGTCCCTATATCTCTAAAGTTCTATGACCCTGGGGTCATCTTGTGACCTATACAAGCCATCTCAGGTTGTATTAATTCCTCTTGAGTTTTCCTACATACAAGTGTCTAAACAGCTTCTATGAGAACAATACAAACTGCAAGTATATCTGAAGTACGTGAACACAGTACACAGTTAAAAGATCTGTCAGCATGCACTAATTGCAATAGAAACAAATACAGTATATGGAGAGATTTCAGTAGTCTAACTGTCTGACAGTGATATGCTAGCACTCATCATGGCAACTCATTTACAGAGTGATGGTGGATTCCATAAATTAGTTAATCTATCACCCATGTCTAATTTTATACATTTTCGGAAGAGAGTCACACCTGAGAAATGTTTTACATATGACAATGTCGAGCTCTTATCTGTTTCAGTCTAGGGGTAAAGTCTTGTTTTAGTACAGTATATGAGATATTTTCTCTTTCTGCAACCATACTTATGAACAAAACCTCCAAATGAGCGGGGGGAAAGGTTATGAATTCCACTGAAGTAAATCTATTCAAATGAACGTTCACAAACATTTGTTTTTTGCAATATTCTCCCAACTCTAGTCTCAATATATTTTCCTGCTAAAATATAGCAATATATACGGTGAGTGTGTGTGTATTATAAAGAGAGAGTGAGACTAGGGCATGAAAAGTATACAGTATGTGGATCTGACTCCCCTATACTTTATTTCAGCGTTACACTGGTAAAACATCACTGATTTCAGTGTAGCTAGACCTACATAAAACTGGAGTAATGTGCTGGTGAATCAGGCCCTATATGTGTATATACTGTAGTCTCTGTGTGCATGTATTTTAGCGGTCACAGCTGCATGGTGAAGGGTGTATACACACACGCACATTATATCTATCTTAGGTTTTCTGAAAGTATCTATCATTGTGGTACCAAAGTGATGCATACATGGTGTATATTATCACACACACACACGTACAGTATTGCAGAGTCGTGGCAAATCCCAGTTAACTCCATTTGACAGGTGGCACCGCATGCAATATTGTGCTGACCCAGTTAGAACCCTTTGCCCACCGCAACCCTGAGCACTCATTTCCACTTCTTCTTTTCAAGAACACAGTACAGGTGTTGAACTGTTTTGGCAAGGAAAGGTCATGTGCATTGCCCCTCTAAATAACAGCCAGGTTGAAGCAGGGGGCCCTTGTTTCGAACCTATTGTTCCCATCATCTTTATTTCCCTGCTTTCTATATGGCTGGTAATTCAGCAGCTAAATTGCAGAAGGTACTAATCAAACTGAGTCAGTGTGTTCTCTGTTTAATCCAAACAACTGCTCAAGAAAAACCTGTGTTAATAGGGTCAGAGATTAGAATAGGTGCTCCAAAAATGAACAGTTTTTAAAGGAACAGCACATAAGATGGTTGTGAGGGTTGGCTGAAGGGTGATGAGGTACATTGACTAAGCCTCCCAGGTGGGATTTTAGGAATTCAATTAGAAGTCCGTATAGGTTTAGGGACTCTTTGTTGAAAATCCACTTCCCTCCCCTAATTTTTGCTGTTGGCACATAACAGCTGGTTCTGTATAATCAGGATTTTTTCAGTGACTCAAAAGGCAAATGAGCCCGAGGCTTTCACAGACGTTGGAGAGTAGTTGAAGTTTTAAACTGGAGCAAAGAGAACGTGCAGAGAGAGAAGATGAATACCAGCATCCACTCCTGGGGGGCAGGGAAGCACATGCACACATACAGCAGAATCGAAGAGGCACGTCTCCAAAACTGACGTTATCCCTGCAGGGCACGTAATTCAGTTTAAATGACGGAAGAGGTTGCAGTGTTGTTGGCTTTCTTTTCACCTTTTGAAATTTGACATGCACCTGTACAATGAGGAGGGGGAGAAGGAGCAAATGGCAGAGGCAGTGGTCTGGGAATGAAATAGTTGTGTATCCAGACAGACGGCCAAATTAGCAAGTTCTTACTCAGGCAAACTCCCATTAAGACCACGGGAATTTACCTCAGTGAGAACTGAGTAAAAACAGTAAGGGATTTGGTTCTGGATTTGGATGGAAGGGGATATTTTACTCAATAGCTGGCCCCTTGTAAGTGAAGTGGGCCCAGCTCCCCTGTATCAGTTCAAGTGCATCCCAGATTGGCCTGATTAAGAGAGTGGGGTTGTATCTGAGGCTGATAAAGTTAGAGGAAGACAGCTTTTATTGGAAAGGAGGTCGCTGGTGGGGGGAAGGACATTGCCAGGGAAGACTGAGGGCCCGAGACCAGCAGAAGGGCTAGTTTGTGACCTTCCTGAGCTGGAAAGCCAGGAAGAAGCCTGGGAAGGACTCAGCTGGAAGGACTGGGAGGTTGCTTTGATAAAAGAACAGTTGGGGACTGAAGGGAAGTCCAGGTGTGGCAGGGAATACTGATGTTGGTATGTGGTTGGACTATGTTTTTGGACTTTTAGGGACTATGTGCACTGTGTAGGATAAATGGGCTGTTTTGTGGCTTTCAAGAACTATTTGCACTTTGCGGGATAACAAACTGGCTCCAGGTAAGGGTAATACTGTACCCAGGAGAACCTGTGATGGGCAACTGAGGCGGTCACCCTGGCATTATTGTGCCCAGCTGCAAGAGGGTCTTTGGGAGCAAAGGGGAATCATGGCAGGGTGAAATTGGCCTATTGAATAACTGGGGCATCCTAGTCTTTGAAGACCATATGCTGAAAAAAAAAAAAAAGACATTTTTCCAGCTGAGAACGATGCGGGGAATTTATCTCTTAATTACACCAAAGGTCTCGGTGTCAGAGGTAGAGGTGTGTGGAACTAGATGGGTTTGGTTGGTAGGAGTTCATGCCAACCTTCTCTTTGGTTTCTGTTTGTTATGGGCTCATGTTAACTTTGAATGTTGTTTTTGAATGACCCAAAACATCAAGGTGAAACCCCTAAGTTTCACCTAGTTTTGTACAAATGAGCCCTGGTTTGTTTGAAAGTGGCTCTACATTTGTTTGGAAAGGATGTGACAGCTGGTGAATCCAGCACAAGCTTTCCGTTTGTAATGAAACATGAAGCTAGGGGAATGCTGTGTGGTTTGGGGTTTTGCAGTGGATGGTTCACACAGCTCTTGTCCACTCCTGGGTCTGCCGTTGACTTTCTGTGTAACCTTGACCAAATCATTTAACCTGGCCAATTTCTTCACCTGTAAAATGTGTATCCTTAAACATAACTGGCTCAGAGGATTATTGCATGGCTTGTAGAACTTATGTCCATAAAGGGTATTAAGATCTTTGGATAAAAGCAATTACATAAGTACAAAGCAAAAGTATTATTCCACACATGTAGCAAAAGAAGCAACTAAGATTGACCCACAAAAGTGCAGTTGCAATGAGTCTCTCAAATTACACAAACAATAAAGGTGGATAGAGGCAAGGCAGACAAATACGTCTAATACACTGCTGGATGACCTGTGGGGCCCTAAATGGTGATTGAAAGGCTAGTACTAATTTAGAAAATGAAATGTCTCCTTGCAGTTATTTCTCTGTGTGATTCGCTAACATCTAAAAGTACACTGACTAAAGCCTGCAGCTACAACTCCTCTGATTATAGCTTATTCTGCTGTCTGGCCAAATACTTCTATCACTTTCAATCTGGATTTCCCAGGCCTGACATCTTCATGTTTCATCATTGCCAAGTGAAAAATCCCATTCCACCTTTTCATACGTCTCAGCTGCAGAACAATAGTGTTTGACCAACCCAGTGCCTCAGGTGGAGCTGTTAATTTGCCACAGTGTTAACAATCAGCATAAATATGCCATTTCCAGGATAGGTGTGAAATCCCTTAGCAGCTTGGAACACCTGAGAGGGTTACTGAGGACAGATTTAGAGAGAGGAGACTGTCTGAAAAGAATTTTTTTCTTAATAAATAAAATACTTGTCTTGCTGAAGGCCCAGACAGAATATATACAGACATAAATCTGCAGAGGGCCAAAAATGGACACTTTTATTAAATATGCATTTAAGACCAGATCACCAGGTGATGTAATACACTGACTTACACCAGCTAAGGACAAAGCCTGTAATTTCTAGGCAGTTATGAAGTGATATATGACAATATATTTAAAATATCCCATTTGTCAGTTTCCATTTTATGTAAGATACAGTGTGGGACATTGCACCCATGATTTACATTTTGTTCAGATATGTTCTGAAGTAGAAAACTTTTGAATCACAATGTTGCTCACCCATGTCTGTCTGCCTGCCTGTCCTCCTATCACCATGGTTTCTAAATTGGACTTCTACCTATCCACTTTACACAGGATACCACTGTATAACAAATCTTAGAGGCTGAGATGAAGCCCCTTTGAAATTTGAAAAGCAATGTGAAACTTGCCACTAGATTCTCCCATCCTAACAGGAAATATAATTGCCATATGTCAAATTTGTCAGCATTTTGTAAAAATTGCTCCAATTTCACAGATGTATGTTTGGACTGAAAACAAAGGCAATTTTGATGAAAAAGAGATTCATAACACATATTTGAGTGATTATTTTTTATGTTTGTTTCTGTTCCTAGTATTTTCCATTTGTCACTTTTAAAACCTCTTTACCCACAATTGTTTCCGAGGGTATTACATTAACAAAATGGATAATAAGCGGGGGAGGCAATGCATATAATTAATTTATATTTTCAAATGTGTTTTAATACATTCAGTCAGTAGAGGCCATTAAGGAAACTTGGTAATCATAGGCTCAGAGGAAAACACTTGCACTGTATTATTTTTATTTCCATTTATAGTGTTAAATGCACCATGTGAGTCTCTCAGTGGATGTGCAATTACTTTAGAAAGACACAATGTACATTTCAAAACGGACAATGCCCCAAAATGCTCTCCGTCCCCATTAACAATAGACAGGTTTCAGAGTAGCAGCCGTGTTAGTCTGTATACGCAAAAAGAAAAGGAGGACTTGTGGCACCTTAGAGACTAACCAATTTATTTGAGCATAAGCTTTTGTGAGCTAC
The DNA here is from genome assembly GCF_965140235.1 of Caretta caretta. NCBI lineage: Eukaryota > Metazoa > Chordata > Testudines > Cheloniidae > Caretta > Caretta caretta. The sequence goes on from NC_134206.1 coordinate 248,482,075, forward strand.
ACAAAAGCTCACGAAAGCTTATGCTCAAATAAATTTGTTAGTCTCTAAGGTGCCACAAAGAGGGAATAGCAGGGACTGACATGCACTAATTCCCAAGGCCACTGCAATGGCAGGGAACTGATTAAATGAGATGTACCCACATAATCCTAGCAAGTGACACATAGTCACATGCGTCAGAGGAAAGCGGAACACCCCCCACCCTGCCCCCGAGGTCACTGCCAATCTGTCCTGGGTGAAAATTTCTTCCCAACCCCACGTATGGTGATCAGTTAGACCCTCATCATGTGAACAAAAACCAGCCAGCCAAGCACCTGAGAGAGAGAGAGAGAATGCTTGGTGCTACCTCAGAGCCCTGGCCCACCCCGTCCAGTGTCCCATCTCCAGTAGTGGCCAGGACTGAGGAAGGAGACAAGGCAACAAAGCAAATCAGAATATACTTGGGGGAAGGAGGAACCTTTCCTGACCTCTGCAGGTGGCTTGCTGAAGCCCTGAAGCATGAGCTTTTGGGAACATATCATCTGACAAAAACTGGAAGTGAGGCCAGGGCTCCTGACTCCTGCCCCCATGTTACACAATCACACTTGTAAATCTTGTTATTTGCGTCCACAACTCCTAATGTACAAAAACCTCACTCCTCTGATGATTAGAAACTTTCCTCTAATTTCCAGCCTGAATTTATTCATAGCCAGCTTATAGCCATTTGTTCTTGTGACAGCATTGTCTTTTAGTTTAAATAGCTCTGCACCCTACCTGGTGTTTATCCCTCTGGTGTATTCATGGAGAGCAATCACATCCCCTCTCAGCCTTTGTTTTCACTGGGATAAACAAGCCAAGCTCTTCCAGTCTTGTCTCATAACACAGACCCTCCATTCCCCTGATCATCCTAGGTTTCAGAGTAGCAGCCGTGTTAGTCTGTATCCGCAAAATTGCTGATCATCCTAGTCACTCTTCTCTGCGCCTGTTCCAATTTGAATTATTCTTTCTTGAACATGGATGACTAGATCTGTTCAAAAACAACAAGGAGTCCGGTGGCACCTTAAAGACTAACAGATTTATTACCCACGAAAGCTTATGTTCAAATAAATCTGTAAGTCTTTAAGGTGCCACCGGACTCCTCATTGTTTTTGTGGATACAGACTGACATGGCTACCCCCTGATACAGATCTGTTCACAGTATTCCAATGGAGGTCTCACCAGTGTCTTGTACAATGGCATTAATACTTCTCTGTCTCTACTAGAAATGCCTCACCCTGATACAACCGAGGATCACATGTGCCTCTTTCACAGCCGCATCACACTGATGGCTCATAGTCATCCTGTGATCAGCCTACAAACCCAGGTCTCTCTTCTCTGTTTCTTTCAACTTCCAAGCCTGCAGCTTGTAGCAGAAACTCTTATTATTAGACCTTAAGGGCATGACCTTGCACTGTGTACTATTGAATTTCATTTCATTCTTGTCACTCCCGTCTTCAGGGCCATCTGGATTTTTCTGTGTAATATTCCGATCCCCCTCTGCACTGACAATGCCTCCCAACTTCGTATCATCAACAAATTTCATTAGCACGCTCCTGCTTTTTGTGCCAAGCTCATTAATAGAAATATTGAATCCATGAGGAACTCCACAAGTTCCACTCTCTCCAGTCTGATAGTTCATCTTTCAGCACAACCCATTGCCTTCTCCCCTTTAGCCAGTTCCTTTCAATTCTTGTACTAATCCCCATCTTCTCTAATTTAACTAATAATTTCCCATATGGTACTAAGTCAAATGCTTTACTGAAGTCCCAATATATTAGAACTCCTGCACTTCCCTTAACTAAAAAATCAGTTCTTTTCTCAAAGAAGGAACTCAAGTTAGTCTGGCATGATCTAACTTTGCTAAACCCATGTTGCATTTCACCATCTTTACCATTTACCTCCATCCATTTAATTGTTCTTTCCTCCACAGTTTGTTCTAAAGCCTTGGATACTACTGAAGTCAAACTAACAGGTTCCTGTAATTGCCTAGATGACTTTGTTTTCCCTTTCTTAGATATAGGTATAACATTAGCTTTTCTCCAATCATACAGTACTACTCCAGAGTAAATAGATTTATTACAAATTCTTGCTACTGCACTAACAGTCTCATGTGCCAGTTCTTTCAGTATGCTGAGATGGGAATTATCCGGTTTCGCAGATTTGAACACATTAAGCTCTTTAAGCTCTTTTTCTTCCACCTCAGATGTGGTAATTTTCATTTCTACATACTCATTTTCATCAGCAATCCTGTCTTCATGCCCATGTTCAATATTATCATCCTTATTGAAAATGGAGACCAAGTATTAATTTACTTTTGGGGCCATACCTAGATTATCTTTAATCTCTTTGCCATCACACTGCAGCCTCATCCTTCCTTATTCTCTTTTTATTTATATAACTAAAAAACTGCTTATTATTTATTTCAATTTTCTTGACAAGGGCTAATTCATCTTGATATCTAGTAATTTTCACCTTATTCATATATTTTCCAACCTCCAAGATATAGCTTTCTTTTGCTGAGCAACCTCTTTCCCCATTACCTACAGGCTCTCTGCTTTTCAAGGTGGTTATTCATCCAGCTGAGTCTGGAACCTTTCCTTACAAGTTTTTTGTCTTTGCTTGGAATGTAAATGGCAGGTAGTTTCTGTATAGTTTATTTGGTAGGAAATCTTAAGCCTCCTTTACATTTAAGTCCTTGAGCTCTTTCATCTAGTTGACTTCTTTAATTCCCTTAATTAACTTCAATGCACTTATACCAACTGAGAAACTGGAATCAAAACTCTCATTCTCAAGTCATTTCCCTTTAGCTGGGGAAAACTTGATAAAAGACCTAGTTAAAATTTTTAATCAAAACATTTTCCTGGCAAATTGTGCAGTTTCATCAGAATAGAAAATTCCCATGAGAAAATTTGACTTTTGACTTTTTTTCTGATTTTTCAATGGGAAAATTGTAAATGAAACTTTTGCTTCAAATTGACAGTTCACCATTTCCACTTGTGAAGAAAATCACTATTTTGAAATGTCAAGCATCAATATTTTGAAACAACATTTTGTGTTTCAATAGTTGTAAACTGAATTTTTTTTGCAACTTTTTGTTCCATGAAAATTTTTGATATTTCACATTTTTATTAATTTCAGAATGAAAACAAATATTGAGATTTCAAAATTTCTCCTGGGACAAAAATATAATTGTCAAGGTTCCTCCCCCACTCTGAACTCTAGGGTACAGATGTGGGGACCTGCATGAAAAACCTCCTAAGCTTACTTTTACCAGCTTAGGTTAAAACTTCCCCAAGGTACAAATTAATTTTATCCTTTGCCCTTGGAATATCCACTGCCACCACCAAACTCTAACGGGGTTTACTGGGAAACGTAATTTGGACACGTCTTACCCCCCAAAATCCTCCCAACCCTTCACCCCACTTCCTGGGAAAGGTTTGGTAAAAATCCTCACCAATTTGCATAGGTGACCACAGACCCAAACCCTTTGATCTGAGAACAATGAAAAAGCATTCAGTTTTCTTACAAGAAGACTTTTAATAGAAATAGAAGTAAATAGAAGTAAAGGAATCACCCCTGTAAAATCAGGATTGTAGATACCTTACAGGGTAATTAGATTCAAAACATAGAGAATCCCTCTAGGCAAAACCTTAAGTTACAAAAAAGACACACAGACAGAAATAGTCATTCTATTCAGCACAATTCTTTTCTCAGCCATTTAAAGAAATCATAATCTAACACATACCTAGCTAGATTACTTACTAAAGTTCTAAGACTCCATTCCTGGTTTATCCCCAGCAAAAGCAGCGTACTAGCAGACCCAGACCCTTTGTTTCTCTCCCTCCTCCCAGCTTTTGAAAGTATCTTGTCTCCTCATTGGTCATTTTGGTCAGGTGCCAGCGAGGTTACCTTTAGTTTCTTAACCCTTTACAGGTGAGAGGATTTTTCCTCTGGCCAGGAGGGATTTTAAAGGGGTTTACCCTTCCCTTTATATTTATGACAATAATTTTCTCAACAGCTTACATGAGAAAGGCTTTGTACAATGCTCTAAAGATCAAATAAGTCAGGATCTTGTGAACACGAGGGTGGTCAGTTCTAGAACTGAGGATACCTCACTGAGACTGCCAAGTTGCCACTCTCTCTCAATTTAAATCTGGAGACTATTATCCTGAATGCCTCAGCTGAGTTGAACTGTCACAGTAGCACACAATGAGAAATGCCTGTAGACACAGGAAGTTGAGAAGTAGTGATAAATTATTAAATCTCACCATCAGAACAGGTTAATAAATGGGGGTGCCCAAGGAACCAGTACTGGGAGCCGGGTGGTTTATTATATTTATTAACTGCCTGGAAAAGGAGGTGAATAGTGAGTTGGCAAAATTTGCTGATGGCAGTTTTTTAGGTTAGTCAGGAAAGGCAAGGAAGGATTTGAGGAATTCCAGAAGGACCTAATTAGGCAAGATAGTGGGGAAAACCATTCAGAAGGAACAATTTAGATGACCCCTACATACTGATAGGCTTTGAACCAAACCTTTCAGAGGAAAGAAAATTGTTGTTGAGAGATTCTATTCACTACTCTAATGTTGGTCAAAAAATAGACGACGTTAAGGAGGGAAAAGCGAATACAATGGAAAATATCATGCCATTATATTAATTAATGCCTCCACTTCACCTTCAGTGCTGCATTCACTTTAGATCAACCAACTGCACACTTCTATTTCATAATATAAGACACGTTAGTAGGCAATGGATATAAAAAAGATGAGAAGAAATACAATTTTATGCAACATTTAATTAAATGGTTCATCTTCACTGCAGTAAAATATTACCAAGACTAACAGCTTAGTAAGATTTGGAAAAGGGTTATGCTTATATGAATTGCAAGGGGTATCAGTCCTTGTGTGTTTGGGCATTAGCCAATCAACAAGGAGAGTCAGGAAAAAGTTTCCCCACATGATACATTATTTCACAAGAAGGTGCATTATTGGAGTTCTAGGGTCTGAGGGTGGGAATTCAAAAGCACTCAGCACTGGCCTAACTCTGCCTCCACTGAAAAGTCAATGAGAGTTTTACCATTGACTTCAGTTGGAGCAGAGGTAAGCCAATGCTGGGAGCTTTTGGAAAGCCCACTTTTAATTCTTACTCTGACATATCCAGCACTCCCCAGTGCTGGAGACAGGATAGCTGATGAGACAGGCTATCTTGGCCTTTTCCAGCATTCTCTGTTCCTGTGCCAAGAGCCAACTAACATAAGTAAAACATTTCTGCTACATATTTCTTTTATGTAGCCCATTTTATCCATTTGAGTAATCTGCAATGTGTTACATGAATTGCCAAGAAAGAGAAAGCAAAATTATTTTTAGTTTTTGCTCTAGTTTACTATGGCAGCATTGATACGTTTCTTTAGTGCTATCATTTACCATGGCACACTGTAAGCAGATTAGTTACCTGTAACAGGTATTCACACAAAAATGTATTCACAGATCACTTGAGAGTTAGAGATGGGTAATTTTGAGACTCTTATCAAATGTTCTGCACAACGTAAACATATTAGATGATGTATAAGATGAAGAGAAGGATGAATAGGCCCAATGTACCATAAGTGTAATTTGCAATGCTGCCTACTATACCAGATCTAATACAGCTTGCAAAGGCCTGATCCAAAGCCATCGAAGTTAATGGAAAGTCTCCCATTGACTTCAATAGGCTTTGGATTAAGAACCAAAAATGGATTTAAATTCTGACATGCCTATTTCCCTGCAATTTCAATGGAGCCTCACCTGAATAGAGAATGAAATTGTGTGGTGATTTTGTAATTAGCACAAATGTCAATGGGAGTTTGGCACCAAGTGCTCTTGAAAATCCCATTAGGTGCCTATCTACATCTTAGGCACCTAAATACCTTTAAAAATCTGGCCCTCAGTAGCTAGGCAGAATGTTTGAACAACCATCAAAGGAATGCTTCTTGTATGCTCCAGTGAGGTATCGCCTCTGAAATGTCTTGTGTCCAGTGAGGGCAAAGACCTCTGTGGTGTCTATCAAGAAGGGCTGTCCTTCCCAAAGTCAAACAAAGAGTTGATCAAATATGTCTAGTGTCCAGTGATAGGACATTTCAGTGCAGTGCCCAGTGTTCATTGGGCAGGCTTTCCTGTAAGGAAATGGAGGAGCTGCTCCCATGAGTGCTTGCTGGTGTCCACTGAAGGTGCATCCTTCTATTTGTTCCAGAGGCTTCTCTTTTTTCAGCTTCCAGAAACTCCCTCCCCAAGAGTCATTTTTGTCAATCATTTGTATGCCTCAAATAAATTCCCCCCAAGGAAAGTGACGAAAGAAGAAATGTGTGCCTTCTTTCATCCCCTGTGATATCTCTCTGGCGAAGTATAATTAAGGTATTTTCATGCTGGCTGGCCTGCACTGTCTGCCCTTCATGAGAGATGAAGTCTATCGAGCTGTTATTTGTTTTTTGCACGTTGTGTGAGGAAGGATTAAGCCACTGCAGTGTTTAATAACAGTAAATGATCTGGAACTCTATAAAAACATCAGTTATGTTACAGTTAAAGGTGTCTCAGAGCTCTCCTGAAGAGCTGGGGCTCTGTCTTCATTCCTCTCATGACAGAGCCTTTGGGCAATTGTCTCTGGAGATTATGAGAGGCTTTTAAGTGAAGAAATCAGATGAGGGATTACTAAGAACAGAGGGGATTTTCTCCATTATCATTTCAAACGTCTTTTAAAAAAGATACAGGAGGATTGTGCTGGCAAAAGGTGCCATACTCACAGCTCTGAAAGGAGGGAAGTCCTTACCTCGGTACCTCAGCCCTGACATGCAGGGAGGATAGTTAATCTTCAGGACCATTAGGTCCTTGATGTTTCTACTAAGGGTGTCAGCAGTGATGGTAATTAGTGCTGATCATGATACTGTGTGGAAAGGGTTAGGAAGGAGGGGAAGAGTGTGAAAACCTGGGAATTAGGAAATAGACTGAGCCCAGCAATTCATTTTGCAACAGGCTACTAAATAGTCATCAGATGGCAACAATCTTCAGTCACTATCAACCTGAAATGGGTAGTGTCCTAAATGTAAAAGCCTCTATGGCCCTTTATCCAATCCTCTAAGCCAGCCAGTCATCCCCATAATCTCTCACTGCCTTTTACAAACAAAATATAATGCATATGGGAATTGTTGTGCTTGTGGGTGAGAGACTGATAGTTCTGGTTAAAACCAGACATAGTGCCAGACACTCGGCGGGTGAAAGTTGGCATAACTCTACTGGCTTCAGTGGAGTTATGCTGCTTTATAACCAGAAGAGGGTCTGGAGCATAGCATAGACAGTTAGTTGTAGGGTAAACTTCCCTTCACACAGCCCTGCTAATGTAGCTGACCAGCAACTTCCTCTGATATTTCAATTCTAGGGCCCCACACAAATTTAACAATGTGTTTCACTCCTTCCTGAACAGCAACACCCTCAGTCCTGGCACTCCACCCAGATCTGCCAACATACGTTAATCCTGACCTTTGGGATCCCCTGCTATTACAGCAGCAACAATGGCATTAGCTACTGGTACAGAGTAAAATAGGTACCTGTAATTTATCTGTATTTACTGGGAATTACCTAAGTACATATTCTTGGAAACTTCTTAATGCCCTTAAGTCACAAAACAAAATAACAAGGGACACTCCTAAATACCACATGCAAAGTAGTTAAATGCATTACTCAGTTAATGAATGAATTGTGTAATTACTAAATATTGCTACAAATTGCAAAACATTGCTGTAAATTGTAGAATGGGTACATTTGCTTACTACTATCAATAACATCAATTATGCCATCGTAAGTACATTTTAGTCAGAGTCCAGAAATAAAACCCCTCTACCCTTACAGTGAGTCCCTGTGAGATCCCGAGAGCACACTGAGGTGGGGAAGAGGGGGATGTCTGATTTTCTGGTGACAGGCAAATAAGAGAGAGCCAATGTTCTAAGCAGGGCTGAAGAACCATGTATGGTCTGTCCTAGATCCCCAATCACCCTTTACTAGATAACTCATGGTAGGACATGGAAACAGAGGACACACTGGAAAAACCCAATGGTCCATGTAGTCCATTACCTTGTCTTTCACAGTGTCCAGCAGCCCTTCAGAAAGCAATTATGGGATAACCTGTCCTTATGGAAAGTTTCTTCCTAATCCTGAATAGTTAGAGGTTGGCCTAAAACCTGAAGCCCCCAAGTGGAAGAGTTAATATTTGTATCCAAACTCAATTTTTCCCCCTAAATTTGTACTAAAATAACTCTAGATATTCTTGTTAGCCATACCAATGTCCAATCCATTTTTAAACCTGCTAAGCTCTTGCCCTCAGTGGTACTGTGTGGCAAGGAGTTCTGTAGGTGAATTGTGCACTATGTAAAAAAGAATTTCCTTTTACTGGGTCTAACTTTGCTGATGTTCTGTTTCAAATGTCTCCTGGTTCTTGTATTCTGAAAGGGGCTGAACAGAAGTGCACTATCTACCTTCTGTATGACATTCATTATTTTATGCAGTGTAGTTGTATCTGTGTCGGTCCCAGGATATTAGAGATGCAAGATAGGTGAGGTAACATTGCTGGTCCAATAAAAGATATTACCTCACCCACCTGATCTCTCATTCATTATTTTGTATATCTTTATCAGGTCTCCTCTTAACTGGCTCATCTCTAAGATAAACATTACCAATCTTTTCAATCTTTCAGTGGGAACAGGATCAGCTAAATAAACCTTACTATAGGCTGAAGAACAGAAGGAGATGGTATTGATCTGAAGTATGTGGAGAGAAGAATCTTGAGTCTCAAAGTGCCAGGCCTATTCAGTTGCAGGGTTTGGGAGAAGAGCAGCTTGGAATAAGTTGCTGTGAGTAATATTCCTGGCCAACATTGCTATTTTTCTTCCTTCAAATAATTATTCACATTATTTTCCATTATTGGACCACAGTGAGTTCAAAGTGCAAGAGTTAGCTCTTGAAGCAACAAGAACAATCTGATCAAATCATGGTGTGGATTAGGTGGATGGAAGTGAAGATTTTGTTTTTTTTTTTCCACTGGAGAGGTTTTCAAAGCTTAACACATGCATTGCACTGGGACCAGGAGCAGGGACATTTGTGGTGGGGAGGAAGAGGCCTTTGACCATTGTAACTGGTTTTGATGGAGGGGACTGGCCTTCCAGAAGATGTAAATTCGGTGAGGGTTTTAGATGTGCCTGCCTTGGGATTGCGGATTAGCTGGATGGTTTAGTGTGGGTTTTTGAATTATACTTATTGGTCTCTCCTTAATGGAGAGATGGTCAGAGATTAGTTTTATTCAGAACTGCAAATCTAGTTGCATGTTCTTTATGGCACTGGCATGAAAAGATCAAGCTCACTTCACTGGTGATTGAAATGGGGACTGAACCCAGATCACCTTTAGTAATCCAGTAGGCCCCTGACCCTTTGTCTCTGCCTCTCCCACCCAGTTCATCCAATCCTGGGTGGGTGCTTAAGCGATTGCTTTCAGAATACTGTACTATCTTCACTGTCCAAAACAAATTACCACCTGAGGAGTAGATTTGTAATTTTATTTTATTCTTGTTTATTTGCTCTCCTCAGTCACCCATAACAAGGCATCATCCACTTCCTGATTGAAGACTCCACTCGTGTAGGATAGGGCATGCCCTTCAAACACCACCTGAAGCTCTCTCCTATTTCTCTGGCATGTGCAATTGTCAAAGCAAACAAACAACACAGCACCTGAAGGAAACAGATCAGGCAAGGCAGTCAAAGAATGCACATTTGCAGTCATCTGCTGTCCCCCTCCTCCCTCACAACAACAAAAACAAAAGCCAGGAGAATAAATTATGAGGGAACCCTTGCAGTTTTATGACGCACTTTATATGCCATGAGCCGGCTACTGCCGTGCCTCTCCACTGCCAGAGAAAGCAAGGGTGAATACAGATTTGATTTGTCACCCAGCACAAGATGTATGGGCAGCATTAGGAAAATGACACTTGGAGCGGAACATAATAAAAAGTGTCTCACTTGGGAGGCAGGCTGGCTGGCTGGCCAGCTTTTTGAAATGTTATTACCATGTTGTTTACTCCACTCATTGCAAGGTATTTATAACATACTCAATAGACTGTCATTTTTCTCCTACTGACTCTGCACAAAGGGGGAGGGGGAACAAATAGGAAACAGGAATAGAGATGAGATCCAGGCATTCCCTAAGATTAGAAACAGAGGGTGAGGGAAGGCCAGAAAGTGCACTGTGCACAATTAATTAACTCAGTGCATTATGGAGCAATTTCCTCTAAAATATTAGGTTACTCACATGTAGTGATTTCTCTTTGCAGTTATTGTCCCATTTAGACATAAATGATCTTGGGGTTCCACTAAGAGGAAAATTTTAGTATTCTCTGAAGCTTCATTCATCAAATCCCAAATCCTTTTGCCATGTCAACAATCATCGCCATTTCTTTCCTCTTTCTCTGTCTCATTGTTTTTTTTCTTTAAAACTTCCTCTTGTCCTCCTTCTGCCCTTCTCATCCCCCCTGCTGTCCCTTTCATAACCCTCTCACATTTTCCCCTTCTTCTATCACTTTCTCTCTCACTCTATTCCCATCCCTTTCCTCTTAGCCCTGCCCCCCATCACTTCCTTGGTTTTCCTCAATTCCTCCTCCCTGAGGAATCAATAGAGAGCCATAAACATGCTCCATAAATGCCCCTTATGGTGTGTGGAGGCATATGTCACGATTCCCTTATAGCATGGGAATTCTCAGGAGGTCTCTCTTAAAAGTTGCTTTCCATCCCTGGAATGATATCGCCGAGTGGTTTCCAATCTTTTTTCATTTGCAAACCCCTAAATAATTTCAAATGGAGGTGTTCACCTTGCTGGAAATCTTAGACATAATCTGAGAACCCCCAGGGGTCCTCAGACCACAGGTTGAAAACCACTGTTCTATGGTAATGACAACCTTTTGCGGACCCCTTAGACATAGTCTGCAGAACACAGGTTGAAAACCTCTGCTGTTGCCTTCTCAGGGGCAATGAACTGGCTTTTAGGTCCTTACTTTTTATTAAGATTTGGACAGAAAAACACATTTTAAATAAAACATCTAATTGGCAACATTTGTCAGTTTGAAAAAAAAAAGTTTCAGGTATTGACATTTTCCTCAGCTTCTGGAAAAGACACCCACCAATTGGCTCTTCACTTTCTTCCTTTCCCATCACATGAATATTTCAGGCAGTTTGGAGACTCTGTAATGAGAAATAAGATTAAGCTAAAGGCACATTAGTAATTTTGACAAGGGCTGAAAGTGCAATGAAAAGAATTAAGAACAGACTGTATTTTAATACACCTGTATTCTGAGCAGAATCACCTGAGAATATATGATCACAGAAAAATAATATAAGCCCTTGTTTGCATCAAGGCTGTCTTATTTAGCACTCATGAAACATGTATCAGGAGGGCCCAGATGGATTAATGAGGTAAAATGTATCCTGTATGACTCATGAACTGACCTCTTAAAACAGTATATAAGATATTTTGTCTTCCAGCAGAAAAATCATCTCTGATTTGGAGCGTGCTTGTGTGTGTGTGTGTGTGTGTGTGTGTGTGTGAATACAATATAAATCAAATGAAGCACTGAAATGCAACATTAGTAACTAGCTGCAATATATTGCCTAACAGAGAAAACTGATCCTCACTCAGGGTTCTGATGGAGAAGAGTGCATTGTGTTAGACCTGCAGTTAAAAGGTGAACTAAAAAAACCCACTAAGCTAAGCACAGATTTGTGTGGAGAAACTCTTCACTATGCAAGTTTGGGATCTGAGGCGGGAATCCAGCCAAGAAATACATTTGTCAACATAACTTTTTAAAATGACCACTCCCTCTGTGGATTCCTTCATCACTTTCTCTGGTTTACTGAAAATATTCCACAATACATCAGTTTTACATTGCTGATGAGCTGTTTTGGTTACAATGAAACGTCTTGTGTCAGTGGGCCACATTCTGATACCCCTACTGATTCATAAGCAGTGATTCACTCCACAAGTAGTCCCGTTGAAATCAGTGAGATTCCTTGCAGAGTAAAGGCCAGAGTTATAAAGGTATTTAGGTGCCTAAAGAGGCAGATAGAAGTCTAATGGGATTGAGGTGCCTAACTTCCAGAGAAAGTCCATTAGTTTTGGATCAGGCCTAAAATAGAATCTGGCCCAGGAACGTGACTGTAGCTTTGTTGTTCACCTTTAAAGCCAGGACCAGTTGTGGCTACATGATTTCAATGATGTAATAAAATACTTTGTGACACTGACATAATTTCACCACTGGGAAGGGAGGAAATAGCCCCTCTAGTGTCCTGTTCTGTGGGAGGCAGAGTGATATTTGTTGTGATTCACTGAGGAGCAATTGCTGCAGGAAGTTACAAAATTGCATTTCGGCCAAGGATACACAGGTACTTTAAGAAGCCACAGTGAATCTAGACAACTTTACAATCCATTTATCAAAGTGCCTGCAGTTCCCAATTCAAGGCAGGTGAAGCAATAATATAGAAGGAGCAAAGAAAGTAAATCTGTATCCAGAGAATTTTAATAAATAAAAAAACAATAAGAAAGAAAGAAAGAAAGAAAGAAAGAAAGAAAGAAAGAAAGAAAGAAAGAAAGAACAAACAAAAACAGTGCAGACCCATTGGGCTCTTGACAGATCTTGTTATTACATCTGGAGCTTAGCACTTGCTTATTTACTGTTTCATTGAAAAGAGATATATGGAATAAAGGATCTCTTTTACTGTTCAGCCCGTAAAGATGAAAGAGAAGGTGAGCAATAAGAATGAATCATGTATTATTTAATGGGCTTTCTTAGACCAATTCTGCAGGACTCCTGCTGACTTCGCTGTCTAACTTCTAGGCTTTCATCCAGGGGTTAGCCTAGCACTGCTGCATTAATTTAATCTTCTTATCGTTCTTTACTCCTGTCTCAGCCCCTGCTTTTTTCATTATCTTTGAGCATTCTCCTGGGCCTTCCTTAGGAAAGGTGTCTCATGAGTGAATGGCGGCCACCAATGGCTTGTAGAGAAATTCCATGAATTCCTACCAATTTATTGTGTACAAATTACTGCAGGTATCACACAGTTAAAAATAAAAGGCATATAGTTTATTTAGCATTGAGGGTTCAGCACCTTTTACTGTTTATCCTTCGGGGAAGGGGAATAACACACACATCACATAATTGTGACACATATTATTATTATTATTTATTATTTATTAGTGATGCTTAGAGACTCCACTGTGCAAAGCACTGTGTAAACACATAGTGAGAACCAGTCTCTGCCCTGTAGAGATTACAGTCCAAATAGCAAGACAGACAAAAACTGGGAAAAACTTCCAAGGAGAAAATTGGGAACTAAAGCCCAGATTTTAAAGATGTTTCATTTCCTTCTCAAGGTAAATATAACTGCATTCTATAATACAATGTCATCATGCAAGAATACAACACTTTGCCCTTGCACAGCCCCAAAAGTGCTTTTGGGACCCTTTTTATACCTTAAAAGTTAGACTTCCAGGATATAGGAATGGCCCAGTAAAATCAGGACAGCCCTGGAAAAAAATGGTATGTGTGCCAACCCTTATCTATCTGCATTGTGATTAGAGCTGGGCAAATAATGGAAAAAATATTGAAAAAATGTCATGGAATTCCTCAAATCTGTTGTTTTACAATTGTAGGAACAGATCCTCCACTGGTGTGACCTGGCATAGTGCCATACTGATTTACACTAGCTGAGGACATGGCCCATCATCATGGCCCAGCTCAAACTATGATATAATAACCCCTAAGTATTTTCCTGGGTGCCTTTATGAGTGAGCTACGGGTAGCTGACCTCACTGATGCTTCTGTTGTGAGTGTTTGCATAGAGAGAAATCTAAAAGAATCAAAGCAGAATGATCAGTGCAGACTGTGTTAGTGTCATGGTTACTGTAGTGAGGGAGGAAACACCTGGCCCCTCAAGCCATGTGTGGTTGGGACCAGAAGCTGAGGCTGGCAGGTGGCTGCTGGTAAAGTGAGTGGAGGGGTGGGGGAAGGAGAGAATGCATAGCCTTTGATAAAGCTGGAGCAATGAGAAAGCTTCTCTGTGAGCAAACCTGTAGTACCGGTATCCTGTGCGTCTGTTTGGGACTGGAAGGCTGGAGAAACAATAGGGTTTTTTTTTTTTTAGATTGCATGGTCAGAACCTACCCACTGACCTTCGTTTGTATTGGAAAACAATCTGTACATTCCCATTTGCAAAAATGCTGCCATTGTGTAATCACTGGATGAAACAGGAATGAAAAATGGGGTGAATGGAGGCACAGGGCCAGATTCAACCCTGCCAAAGGGTGGCTTTACCTTTTGCTGCAGACGTACTCCGAAGAGCCAATGCACTGATGCAAGCAGGTTTGCCACAGTCACACCTCCTCTTACTCTCAGCCACAGAACTGGGGCCCCTGTGGAAGTGGTACAGCTTTGGCGGCGCTGTATCTATACTTGTCATAGCAGCCCCTTGTGCTGAGAGCATTCCCCAGAGAGGTCCTACACCTGCCCTATGGCTTCTTTGCGTCACACTGACTGCTATAAAGGGGTTCTAGGGCAATTATTAATTTATCCCAGAGCCTGGGAAGTCAGGAGACCTCAGCCCAACTCTTGGGAATCAGCATACATCCTGAGTAGCAGACTGCGAGCCGGTGATCTCCCCAAGGGCTCAGAGGAGGAATCTTTAACTCCTATATCTGGCCAGGGAGCAGCTGCCACTGCTGCCTTGCCACTGCAATCACCTCGATCCTGTCTGTGCTGCCTCTCTCTGAACATTTACAAAGCAATCCACTGGCTCTGTCCCGCACCAGCTTCTGCCATGCCCTCAGCCCCTTCTCTCCCCGTGTTTTATGGAACACTCCATGCAAAGTGCGGGAGGGGGAGGCACATGGCCTGCAGCCCTCTCCTCAACACAGACCTTGGACAGTGGAACCGCATCCGTTCTGCCACGTAGGAGACCTTTACACAGAGATGTTGCTCCTAAGTCTCTTTGGATTTCAGTTTCTTCCACTGTAACAGGGATGATACCACTTTGGACAGGTCTACACTGCACACTCCTTACGGCAGTGTGTAGATTACATACACTGCATGCCCTCCTAGCATGGGTATAAATCACAGTGTAGACAGTGAGGCACTGCTTAGGCGAGGAAAAACATGCCTGAACCCTGTGGGTATTTACCCTACATGGCTGTCTACGTGCCCAAGCAATGCCACTCCCATGTAGACTGCTAATTTTAGCAATGCAGTGTCCACTTCCTCCTCATTGCTGGAGTCTTTCCCTGCCACAGGGAAAGGCTCTGTCTTGGGGGAGGTAGCAGGGAAAGCCTCCAGCCTTCACTGGCACAGCCTTTCCCCACTGCCCCACACCCCTCTGCCAGAGCCTTTCACTGCCACATGTAGCTACACACACCAGTGTGGAGGCAGCTTGATTTTCACTGCAGCATGTAGCTACACTTACCCTTCATGGCACTGCCAGTGGTGTGTAGTGTAGACATACCATTAAAGAGCTTTGTAGTCCATTGATGAGAGGTGCAGCATAAATGCAAAATATTACTATTAATTGCTAACACCATTGCCCATTCCTGCAGATTACCATGAAGAATGATCCCATTACTGATGTCACATCTGTGATTCGATCACACACTATTTTTCAAGATATGGCCGTTGTAATGCAAATTAACTGTTGTATTACAGATATCTGGCCTTGTAAACTGTCGCTGTGATTGGATGTATTTGCCATCTGTCAGCTGTGTGCTGGCTGATGTGAAAAGAGCTAGTGGTCGGCATCCAGTTCCTGGTGGGCAGGTGTCAGCCTCAACAAGCACCATCACTGCCGCTGATAATCAGCTCTATTGTCAGTTGTCTCAGCAAAGTCAAATCAAAGACTGAAAGGGCCTGGAGTATAAAATACCTCGAGTGTGGTGATTCTTTCCTCCTATTCAGGACAAGGCTTGAACAGCTTCTTGGGAATGAAGGAAGCGTGCACCGCCACTACCCTTCTGTACAGATTCCTGGGTAAACTGAAAGCTGTGGTCTTCAAGGCTAATGGTGCTGATGTGCTGTATGACTTTTCTATAGTCGTCATTGATTTTTGGAATGAGAAATTTCCAAATCTACCACAGGACTCCCCTATGCCATCACTTCTAAACAGAAATGGCTTTAATTAGCGTCCTGTGTATTAAAGTCTCCAACATGCCCACCTGTGGTATCTTTTAGTTAGTCACATTTGAAAGTGTTTTAAAATGTCAGCTCTGCACCACCCAGAGATTTCCCTAGAACAAGAGAACACTCACTAATCTATCTGACTAGCTCAGCTTTATGGTCCCTTTACACAATCAGAGCAGCACAAAGGGCCTGTGTCACAGCCAGAATCTGGATCTAAGTGTTTTATAATTAGGCAGGTCAAAAAAAATGTGAAGAGCAACTAGTGGAAGACAGAAATTAACAACAAGGGTTTTTTTTAAAAGTACATCAGAAGCAGGAAGCCTGTCAAATAATCAGTGGGACCACTGGATAAGCGAGGTGCTAAAGGAGCACTCAAAGAAGACAAGGTTGTTGTGGAGAAGTTAAATGGATTCTTTGCATTGGTCTTCACTGCAGAGGATGTGAGGGAGATTCCCACACCTGAGCCATTCTTTTTAGGAACTGTTCCAGATTGAGGTACCAATAAAGGAGGTTTTGGAACAAATAGATAAATTAAACACTAATAGATCACCAGTACCAAATGGTATTCAACCAAGAATTCTGAAGGAATTCAAATATAAAATTGCAGAGCTACTAACTGTGGTATGTAATCTGTTGCTTAAATCAGTGTCTGTATCAGATGACTGGAGGATAGCTAATGTGATGCCATTTTTTTTTAAAAGGCTATAGATGCAATCCTGGCAATTACAGGCTGGTAAGCCCAACTTCAGTACCAGGCAAATTGGTTGAAACTATAGTAAAGAACAAACTTATCAGACACATAGATAAACACAATATGTTGGGGAAGAGTCAACACAGCTTTGTAAAGAGAAATCATGCCTCACAATCTATTAGAATTTTTTTAGGGTGTCAAAAAGCATGTGGACAAGTGTGAACCATTTGGTATAGCATACTTAGACTTTCAGAAAGCCTTTGACAATGTCCTTCACCAAAAGTTCTTAAGCAAAGTAAGGATCAGTAACTGGTAAAAAGATAGGAAACAAATGGTAGGAATAAATGGTCAGTTTTCACAATGGAGAGAAGTATATAGCTAGGTCCCCAAGGATCTGTGGGGCAGGCAGTGTTGTTCAACATATTTATAAACAATCTGGATAAAGGGATAAACAGTGAGGTGGCAAACTTTGCAGAAAATCGAAAACTACTCAAGTTAGGTAAGTCCAAAGCTGACTGCAAAGAGTTACAAATGGATCTTGCAAAACTGGGTGACTGGGCAACAAAATGGCAGATGAAATTCAATGCTGATAAATGCAAAGTAATGCACATTGGAAAACATAATCCGTACTATTCATACAAAATGATGGGGTCTAAATTAGCTGTTACCACTCAAGAAAGAGATTTAGGAGTCAACATGGATAGTTCTCTGAAATCTTCTGCTCAATGTGCAGCAGCAGTCACAAAAGCAAACAGAATGTTAGGAACCATTAGGAAAGGTATAAATAAGAAAATAGAAAATATCATAATGCCACTATATATATCCATGGCATGCTCACACCTTGAATACTTTGTGCAGTTCTGGTTGTCCTGTCTCAAAAAAGATATATTAGAATTGGAAAAAGTACAGAGAAGGGCAACAAAAATTATTGTGGGTATGGACCAGCTTCCATATGAGCAGATATTAAAAAGACTTGGACTGTTCTGCTTGGAAAAGAGACAACTGAGGGGGGATATGAATCATGAGAGAAAGCGAATTAGGAAATGTTATTTACCCCTTCACATAGCACAAGAACGAGGGATCACCCAATGAAATTAATAGGCAACAGGTTTAAAACAAACATAAAGAAGTACTTCTTCACACAGCCAATCTGTGGACCTTATTGTGAGGAGAAGTTGTAAAGGCCAAAAGTATAAGTGGATTAAAAAAGAATCAGATAAATTCATAGAGGATAGGTCCATCAATAGCTATTAAGCAGGAGTGAAAGCCCATGCTCTGGTTGTCCCTATACCTCTGACTGCTAGAAGCTGGGGCTGGACAACAGCAGATGGATCCTTTGATGAATTGCCCTGTTCTGTTCACTACCTCTGAAACATCTGGCAGCAGCCACTGTTGGAAGACAAGATACTGGGCTAGCTGGACCACTGGTCTGACCCAGTATGGCCGTTCTTATACAGTGGAAAGTTGGTTTGTTTGTGTGTGTGTGTGTGAAGCATTTTAATATTTCCTTTGTCTTAACCACTTGGTTCCAAGGTTTGGTTCCACCCAACACTGCTGATGATTTAGATTTATTATGAGTTTGATCTTATTTGTAAAAACAGTAGCCCATGGCATTCACATAACTTCTTTCCCTCCTTCTGTTCGCAACACGATGGTCCAATCTTTGCCAGGAACTCTTCAGTTCCATTCCAGTAACTCTTTCCCTTGCGGCTATTTCCTTGGTTTTAATTTCCCGTTAGTTTTTTTTTTAAGTATGTTATCCATAGCTCCTTCACAGAATAAGTTAAGCCTAAAGACTGAATTGTATTACTTTGATCTGCCTTTGCTTCATAAATGTATTAATAATATTATTATTTACCATTATTACCATGCTTTTTTTCTATTTACCATGCTTTTTATTATTTACTATACTCTTTCATCCATAAAGTGCCTTTTATTCCTTTATTAAGGACCCCAAATTAATTTACAAGCCTAAAGTATTATACAACTTATATACCTAGGGATCCCTTCATCCATTACCAAAATGCAGATGCCTGCTGGGTGAATTACAGCAGCTGTTTACTGGCAGACAACACTGCTCAGCAGATCAGGATGGAAAGTGAGAAATACTGTAGCTAAGACCCTGTGATACCGTGCACCACATTAGACCTGAATTATGTGGGCGGCCCCCACTATTTATGTGGCAGAGCTGCCCTGAGTTCTGCACCAAATTGGCAATTATATGTAAACCAAGCTTGAGAGCTTTGAGTGGCTTCTAAGAAGGGGAAATGGGGAGAAAGCACCATCTTGTGAGATGCAGGGGTGGATGGTTGGATGATATGGATGCCATTGAGGTGTCTAAGTTACACAGGAGAGGGGCTGTGCTCCTGAGTGGTTCAGAAGCTCTGAATGGCAGGTGCTTTCTCAGGGCCACTGAAAACAAGAAAGATGGGAGAACAGTCGTAGGCCCAATCAAAACAATGAAAGGGGAATAGGTGGATAGCTGCTGAGCTCTTTCTTTCCTTCTATCCTTCCGTCTTCCTTTCCATTAGGAATTTCAGTGTTCAGGAAGGAGGCAGGCTGGCTGGAGAAAAAATGGAGCATTTTTTTTCAACTATACAGGCAATCAGCTCAATCTGAATTCTCTCTGGCCTCTAGAAACATCTAGTTCACACTGGGCATGCTCAAAGGTTGAAGATAGACATAAGCAAGAAAGCAAAGCCCTTCTCCATGCTTTTGTATGTATTCAGTGTTTACTTGCAATCTTCTGACTCTGCATATATTCCTGCTAGTAACTTCTTTGCAAGTGCTGAAATTGTCAAAGGAGTTCAAATGAGATAGGTGCTAAAATCCCATTGAAATTCATTGAGTCAGGTGCCTAACTCCCTTAGGCACCTCCAAATATCCCAGCCTACAATATTAGCCAAAAGAAAATACAAATGGGTCTGAACACAGCTAAAGCCAAGAGTTTACAAATCTGAATGAAGAGCAGCTGGGAAATGTTTTGCTTCTTTCTTCCAGCTCTGTTTGTAATGGGGTTGGAAGAACAGAAGCACAATAAATGCTAAATTTTATTTATTTAGGAGATTGCCAAAGGTGCCAATGGCAGTTCAGTGCCCAGTTCAGTGACTTTTAATAGGATTTAGGCCCCTAAACACCATTTGTGCCTTTGAAAGTCTCTTCCTGTCAGGAACCGTCTAGTAAGCTGCAACCTGCCACCCAGTGACCTGCTAACACTTCCTAGGACAGAAGCTGAACCCTGTCAGAGGACTCCAGTCCTGGATCCTGACAGGCAAAATGCTGGGGATCCTGACTGGTCCACAGCTTCCATATAAACCCAGCTCTAGAACAGGAAATTGTCCATGCAATTGGGCTCCAACCTGCTCTGGACTGTGTGGCTCCTGTGCTCCTGGCTTGACTTCCTTGCATCCAAACTTCTTGGCTTGACTCCCAGCATATGATTGTAGTTCCAGACTCCAGTTTGTCTCCTACTTCTCACCTCTTGGTATCCTGACCCAGCCTGACTCTGACTCCTAACCCATGGTTCTCATCTTCAGTTTGTCTCCTGCCTCGGACCCCCAGTATCATGACCTGTCCTGATTCATGGTTGTGCTCTCAAGTTTGTCTCCTGCTTCTGATCTCCCAGTATCCTAACCAGGCTGACTTTTGGCTCCCGTCCCATGACTGTGGATCCTGACTCTGACCAGTAGGTCTGGCTGCCCATGACCCGGCCATGATATTTATGAATTGAGGCAAAATGTAATTACCAAAATTGGGATTTGCCAAGACAGCAGATCCCTAGTCCTGAGGAAAGGGCCAGCGGATCTTGAATGACTGAATAATCAGGTCTTCTGTTTTATCTCCATCTGAATGAGAGCAGCCATTCTAGCCTGTTTTATATCTCTTCAACACTAGAAGGGAGACGTCCAGATGCACACACACACGTGATCATTAACATAGATACTGTCAGGCTGGTATGCCCTAAATATAACCTAAAAACACAAGATAAAAATAAAACCTCCTGCCTGATCATGATGTATATGTCAGTCCCACAACGTGAGGTCTACAACACTGACAGCAACTTGGAGAACTTCTCTGCTTGGAAATCTGTCAAGAACAAACCCAGGACTGTATGTTTGTTTCTTTTTTTCGTGACTGCATTTCTCTGGCTGTCCATCTCTGCTACATTCTGGTGAGCAAGGCGAGTATCAAAACAGCACAAGAAGCATGGGTCTCAGAAGATTCAGGGTGAGAGGTTTTCCTTTGACTTCAGTGAGGCCCTTGGCTTGTACATTATTTGTGAGCAGTTTGTTGTGACTATTTGAAATTCAAACAGTGATAGATAGCCTGGACTGGGAACACAGGCAGTCAGGCTTCCATTGTGAAATACTGACATGTATGAATTCAAAATTTGTTTTCCATGGCTGTTCTCTAATATCCACTTAAAATTCACTGTTTTATGAACATCCCCACAGCTAAATTTATTCTCTAGAATATTCATAGAAGACAAACACAAAAGTGGCATGAGCAAACAGCAGAAAAAGTGAATTCAGCTTTTATTCCAGCAAATATTCTCTTTATTTTAGATAAACCCCTAGCTCTGTTGTGAAATCAGAAACAAATGGGAAATCCTTAAACCAAAAAAGAGTTTGAGAGGTTCAAGATATCGCCGATTCAGTGCGCTTTCACTTTCTTAACAGAAACACCAGTTAATTTAAATAGCTCACATCATGAGGGTTATACTGGATTTATTGTTTTCCATCCAATACCCATAGCTAAGTCCAGAACCCTTGTAAGTGATGTTAAGAGAGAAAGAGAGCAAGAAAATTAAATAGGACAAAAAGAAAGAAAAGGAGGGCAAAGGAAAGAATATAAATACATATAGCGAGAGATAGGTGTTTGCCTCTCTCTGTCTCTGTATATACACGATTATATTTCGTTGCGTTCATTTCTGATGTTCCATCTATTGCACAACGGCCTTTTTAAAGGAGGTAAGCAAGAGAATAGCCTGAATCATGATTAGCCCTGCCTACATTTTACATTGTCTGCAGTGGAGGCTGCTGCTGCTGTAGAAGCGCCTTGAATAAAAATAGGGGGATAATAGGAGATACCTGAGATGTCACAATAGGAACAAAGGAGAAATACCTGGGCTATTTATAAAAAAGAAAGGAAAAAAGGAAATATTCAATTCTCAATTCAAACAGTATGAGGAGAGCTGAGAAGAATCAAATATACACCGCACAAGTGGGTCTTATCTTGCCCTCATGTGAGAAGACAGACACAGGAGATTATAATATGGCACTTGGATGTTCTTGCTCTTCATTCAGCCACTTATTGTATGTCTCCCGTGATGAGAAACAGATTCCAAGGCATCTTTTGAATGTTTTTAATGTGACAGGAGATGTGTTACATTACTTAGCTAGCCAGCAGGCTGTGCCCTCCTATGGTACAGCACTGTACAGTACATGCAAATTGTCCGCAGCCACTCTGCTTAAAACTGCTTCTTGCATCTATCTACTATTTTTACCAGAAGGAAAGAGCAAGAGGGAATTTTCAGATAGTAAATGTTTTATGCCATCTTGGTAAAAATGTAGTAAAATTGCATAAATAAGGCAGATCTATATGGCCAAATCATCAACAGACAAACAGTGGATGCTTTTATCAAGTGTCATTAACAAACTTTTCCTTTGTGAAGGATGTCCCCAGAGCCCTTCTGGAGATCTGAAGATCTCCTCACTTACCACTGGTATTATTAATTACTATTATGCATTTATTAGTTTGTAATGCCATAGCACTTAGAGGCTCCACTGCACTAGGTGCTGTACATACACACAGTAAGGGGCAGTCCCTGCTCAAAAAGGTGTATAGGCTAAATGGAATTTTATAATTCACTGCCTTGCTTGCCAGCTAAGGAGAACAGGATAGGATTCCCTTTGGAGCCCCTAAATGCTGTACCTTATTTGTCCAGAATGGTCACCACTGAGTCATGGGGCTACTGTCTCCCCTCTTTGAGGTTGAATAAGCTGCCTCTGTAGCACTCCCAGTCCATGCACGTTGGGAGAGGCATACATCTGGAATGGGAATCAAAACCAGATCCCCAGCATAGTACAACTAAACTGGCCCATAATCTTGTTTGATAACTAGCACGCATTTCACTGCTGCTCCTTCAGTTCATTTGCTGTGCTGCTGTCCTAATAATACTCACCTTAGATCCGTAGGATGCTGGCATACACCTGCAATTGTTGGTGATACCGCAGGTGCTCTCTTCCTGGCTGTGCCAAGCATGTAGTCCCCAATGCCTAATGCTTTTCCAAATCATGCCTTGATTAGGGATCATCCCTAAAATTGCAAAAATAACCCATGCTGTCCTGTTCATTTCACTACAGTTCCACCACCATCTTGGCAGCAGCAGCCATAAGATACTGAAAACCTATGCAGGGAAGTCCTTTTTCCAGTCAGGCCCTGAGGTGCACTACCGGAGCCTCTCCAGCATGGGGGAAGTACGTCACAGAAGTCAATGCAGCTTTAATTTTGTGTGGATTTACTCGGGGTGTTCAAGAGAGGAGGTAAAAAAGAGTCCTTTCTGTCCGTGAATGATGCCCATATGCAGCAAGTAGCCAGCTCTCTATGGGCTCAGTTCTGAGGTGATGTCAATGGAAATGTAAGCCTCACCTCAGCAAGTCCATATTACATGCCAAGGAAGCATGAGGCAGAAAGGCAAAATGGTATCAAGAAAAGCACATAACAGGAGGCTGTAAAATGAAGTAATCTTACAATATCACACATCCCCCTTTTGATTGCCATTCTTTCTATAATGCTGCCATTTTGCACCTCCTCAGACTGTTGTTGTACACACATATTGAGGGTGTAGTTGATACCACCATTTATGTCACCCTGTGTTTGGTTATTAGGATATGTTAATTATTAGTTATGTTAGTTATATTAGATATGTTAGTTATTAGGATATGTTATGCTGAAAGGTGCTAATGGCTGCCAGGAGAAGAGTCTTGGTTCCAAAGACAACCACAGAACCATTAAAGCCAATGGGTGTGCCAAGAACTCTTCTTCAGGCTCCTCAGAAGGAGCAATCAAACCCCGTTAAGTAGTAAAAACTGGTGAGGGCTGTGGGGCTACCGCCCAAGTCACCAGGTCACTTGGCAGGTCAGCCCTATGGTGTGTGGACTGATAGGTTTTCAGGTTTCAAACAGAGAGGCTAGTATATTGGTAGTAGGCTGTGTGTGGGTTGGAGGCATAAAAGCCAAAAGGAATCATGAGCACTGCTCTGAGAGGAAGCAGAGGCCAGGGCTTCTTGGGCATGGAGCTCACCGGCGTGGCAGACCTTCGGGTTTCTGACAAGGAAACTTCCTGCTGTTGTTTGTTGTCTGTGTTCAGGGAAACAGGGCTTTGTGTACATTCTGTGTAAATAAGCAAGATAAGACCAAAAATATTCCTGACTCATAGCATCAATTTCTCATTCCCATGGAAACAATCCTGTCAGGCTCTGAATACTGACTAATCACTCAGGCCAAAGAAGCAAAACTGTATACAGGCTGACATTTCCAAAGCAGAGTAGGGGACTCAGACACACGTTGGCTTTGAAAATTTCAACCATGATCATCCAACCTAGCTGGTTATAACCAGGGACAGATGTATCTCCTCACCACTGCCCAAAACTCAACCTGCTACTTTGGAGTTTTGATAAAATGTTCACTTAACTTTTCTTCAAAGAGATTTTTCCATCTCCTCTGCCTCTAATCTTCCAGGTGCCGATTAGATCCAGCAGTGGAAGTTACAAATCACCCATAGTTTACCTAGCCTGACTGGAAATAAGAAGCACCAGAAACCTGGTGAATGAGCCAGTTCTCCCAAATTTGCAGATTCAAGAGGCTCACATACAGGCATACAGCTTATGGGTTGTTTGTCTAAGGTGAACCACTAAAGCCTTCTGCAGTTTGCTCATCAATAACACTGGCTCTCACTCACCGTTTGCATATAAGTCTCAGAAGTAACTTAGGATCCCTCCTTTTCAGGAATTGGCAAAGTGAAAGGCAGTATTGTTCACACAGAGAATGCTTTACTGACTCCTTCAGATACCCTTAGAGACAGCTGTGCTTTCTGGGCCTGATCCAAACCCCGTTCATTCAAGTTAATGGGAGTCTTTCCCTTGACTTCAACGGACTTTGAATCAGGCCTTCGGTCCTCCTATTTGGGAGTGATGGTGCCATACTGGTAAGTAGAACCCTGCAAATCTGAGTATGTGGATATCTGTGGCCCACATTTGCAGATTGCAGATGAATGCAGATCCAAATTTTATTTCTAGAGTCCTGCAAATCTGTGGATATCCACAGATCATATGTGCTGATTGCTGATTGGATGCGGATACAAATTTTGTATCTGTGCTGGGCTCTACTAGTAAGGGCTTCCACAAAGATCTCCTTTGAGTCTGTGTCCAGGGCACAAATGTTCACAGAAAGATGGGTTTGAGAGAATGAGGAATCCATTCATTTCTTTTGCCATTCAAATACAAATGCTTTCTCATAGCCACAAGCAAACAAGATAGCACCAGTAGGCAAATACATTTATATGAAGGGTGATTTCTGAGAATGGTTATGCTTTGCTCTTGAAAAATGTACTACAAACTTTGACTGCATAGCAAAGTGGTCAACTTGTATAGCTTGAGTTGGAGATGGGGACTTTCTAGGGGATCTGGAGGCTCCTTCCATGTGTTAAAAATATCTGATATTTTGGATCAATTTGGTACATCTCAAAGTGTTTTTTAAAAAGCTCTTCATGACCATTTGTATAAGCTGCAGGGATGCCCTGTTTGACAGGGATGCCAGAGTAGTAGCCAGGGAGATGGTGAACTTCATCCGAGGCAGAGAAATCAGTCCAAAGCACCTGTCAGTTTCATGGCAGAGTTTTAACAAGGGGCTTCCTGGAGCCCCAACAGCACATCACTGTTAAAGTACGGGGCAGGAGGGTAGGCATTTTAAGGGGAAGAAAATCTCTATAGTGCATGTGAGAGATGAGACCCCACTCCTCAGGCTATCTACTCAAATGGATTTTGCATCAAAAGTGACGTTATTTATAGAAACATATGCTTTATCTTAACACTAATAGTAGCCAATACAAAATAACTTGGTCACTTAATGATCCACCTAGTGGAAGTCTACTCATTATTCCCCACCCCAGCCCACCCACACATATGCACAGAGTTGACAAACATTTTTTTTCCATTTAATTAAACTATCATTGTCTTTAGTCAAGTATCAGTACATTTTCTGCAGCAAGAAACATTGCATCACTATTTACTGAATGCCAAAAGAGCACCGTGCCACCTTTCTAGTATTGGAATGGCAAAAGGTATTGCGGGGCACAAATGAGGTGCACTGGCAGAGTTGTGTAGAAACCCAGAACTGGAATAACTGGGGCTTGTTCTAGACTAAGGTTGAGGTACGTTTTCACAGTAGTTTAGGACTCACAGATTCTGCCTAGTTCTAGATAGTTGTATCAGCCTCTCATGTTCAGAAGCACTAAATACACCCACAAAGGGAAGCAAATTGAAGAAGAAGAAGAGGCTGTCTTTCTTCATGCAGAATGCAGAATAGGGGGGAAAGCTCATCATCAAAAGAACCTGGCTACTTTTCCAATCTCCTTCCCAAACCTTTAGCCAGATTTAGGCATGGACTTGTTTCTGACCTCTGATATGAATGTTTGCAGAGACAAAGAATGTATAAGTAAATTCCAATGGCCAGCAGGAGTAGTCAGGAATTCCATCTGTCATGCTATCGGATGTACCAATGTTATTTGGGAAAACTCTGTTCCTAATGCTTAATCTTATTTGCATCAATACTACAATCCAAGTTGCCTGTGTGTGATTTAAACTGGTACTTACTGATAACATCTGCTTTGAAAAAATAATGAAAGAGTTTTTTGTAAATATTTGCTTCAGCTGAAAACAAGGAAAATCCTATTTTTCACACTGCTGCCATTTGTTGTAACCCTTCCTCCAGCTTCCCCCACTCCTTGTCTGTTGAACTCTGATGAGTGACACATGCCTTGGAGCTGGCCGTTGGAAGCATAAACATGTGGCTGACAATAACAGGCCAGACTAATTCCTTATGTAAAGAATGAATCTGATCCAATGAGGGTTACGGGATTGCTTGAGCCTCTTCCCACTAACACTCAGACAGCCGCACATGCTTATGTGACACGTACACATACATACATTCACACGCTCTTGCATAGATGCATGTGCACACACAGGGAGGCAGATGGTCCCAAAATCAAAAGACACACACAGAGTTGCCCACAAACAAGCACACAAACACAGACACTTGCAACCTCACGTGCACACAGCTGCACTGTTGCTCGGAAAAGAAATGCTGTGACATAGAAACCATGAAGCTAAAGAGATTTGTGAGTGGCAACTACTTGATTGGTAGTCACTGAAATCAGTGTAGCCATTGGTCCTGTACAGCAGCTACAACCATCATCATTTCATGACAGAGCAAGGAAAGCAGCTGGGATTCCACCGGCAGTGGCCTTCTCCAGCCTATTGCCTCTGAGATAGAACTGGCTGGGATTTCATTCCTAGTGCATGAGCATGTGAAGTGGGACAGCAGAGCTATATTTCATTTCACTTGTAAATCATACTGTATATTCTTCCATTTCCCACATAGCCCAGGATGACAGTCAGTTTGGATCTCATTAATTGATAACACCCAGGTGGGTCACTGTGCCCTGAACACTATCAGAAGCTCTGGCGATTAACATCTCCCTGTCACCCTATTGCTTCCTGACCCTGTCCATCCTTATCATATAATTAGATCAATGCTTCTTTCCATCCCTGTCTCAACTCAAAGTCAGAATGGTGAATGTTTTCAAGACCCCCTCCCCCCCAGGATACACATACGAAAACAGGCCATTCCCTGGTCTCCCATGCATGTGAGGGACTGAAATCAGAAGGAATTTTTTGGTGTTCTGTGAGTTGGTTCCCTAAGAACGCAGGCCACGCACTATGCAGTGTCCAAACTAAGCCTCTTCCTGAGGTTTGGCTTTGTTCATCAAGTCAACTTGTACATAACACAAAGTTTAGCCCATGTCTTCTTCCCCTAATGGGCTACTCCTAAGGGTTCCTT
This sequence comes from Caretta caretta, assembly GCF_965140235.1. Lineage (NCBI taxonomy): Eukaryota > Metazoa > Chordata > Testudines > Cheloniidae > Caretta > Caretta caretta. The sequence continues at coordinate 248,510,120 of NC_134206.1, forward strand.
CTGCAGAACAGCTCAGCCCATACCCCTACCACTGTTACTAAGGGAACCCTCAGTTTTAAAGGTGTAATAATGATCATCTGTTTAGATTTTGGAGTGTTCTGAATATGCACATCATCAGGCATAAAGCAATTGGGAAATATAGAAGGGCAACAGTCCCCTTAAATGTTATGGACCAGGGTATGAAGAATTAAGCCAAATCATGTATACAGAGAGAATATATAATGGTGTGGATGTACAGAGGTTTTATTGGCACTTGTTTAGGATGACAGCATTACTTATGAGTGGAAGCAGATTCATTGCGGGTCTCTAAAAAGGGCGACGACTGACATTTTCAAATGCTCATTTGCAAAGTAGTAAATGTAAAGATATAGATCATTAAAAACATAAAGCACATTCCACCACCATGGCATTCAACCGATTAACCAGTCAAGCAGGTACCCAACTGTAAATCACTCGATCATTCATCTTACAACAGGCGTGTCCAAACTTTAATCAATCAAGAATGACATTGAAGTTCAAAAATCAAAATAAGCAAAAATACCCCCCGTCAATATTAATTAATAAGTCAGTCAGAGAAATGAAAACACAACTGAACCTCAGGTAGAATTTTATACACTATATAAAATTGCATAGAGTTATAGTTAATTATACCTTTTATACTCCATGTATAACCCAAGCAGAATCTTTTTATACTCCTTTTCTTTTTTCTACCCTAAAAAGAAGTCCCAGAAGTTCCATGAAATCCATTAGCCACTTCACTATTGCTATTGATTTTATGTGTAAAGTGCTCAAATACTATGGAGATGGGCAGCAACATCACCCCCTAAATTAGATAATCTCTACCCTCAAACCTTAGTTACATAAAAACAGAACACTGAATCTAACACCACCTGAGAGATATGGCCTATAGTGTGGTTATTGAAAGCTGGGGGGAGGAGGGGCACAAGCCCCAGGATCATCACAAACAGGTCTCAGGGGTTCCTGAGCCCCTGCCCTTTCTTTATAGCTAAATGCATTGTGGAAGTCCATTATGTGACTCTACACTGTAACATACAGTCAAAATAAGGAAAAGGCTGAAAACCACTAGCCTATGAGAACTACAGCTCCCAGCATGCATTGCTCCATCCGGACCTGAAAGGCAGGATAGAGAGTAGCATGCTAGGCATGGGAGTTGGAGACTCCTACTTTAATATGATAGCACATAGCTGTGTTTTCTTTTCCACTGCCAAGCTCTTTTTGTTTTCTTTCTAAAATAAGAAAAATCCCACTGAGAAGCAGTTATACCAAAATATTCTAAAGCTGGTTATATCCTGGGAGGGGAAAAAATGACTTGACGGAAACCTCTCTTATTTTCAAACATTCCCTTTCAGATACCTCTTTGAAGTCACAGGCTCATAGTGTGCGTGACTGAGAGCAGGGAGCTATGAAATGTGCCTCTAAGTCATAGATTTCTTCAACAGCATCACAAGGCATGGCTGACTGGGGGACATGACATCTGCACCTCAGCGTGGCATCACTGACGCTTTGTTCAGTTTGAAATGTGGGGATTTGAGGAGCACAGAGGAGTTCAGTGGTGAAAAAATATACAGACAGTTCCCCCTCCCTTCTAGTCCCAGCTCTCCCACCACACACAAAACTAGTGTTGGTGAATTTTGCTGGTGAGGGAGGGGCCAAGCATAATGCAGGTAGGTGCCATTATAAGCTTCCTCTTCCTTTCTCCCACAGCTCTGTCTCTCTACTGTGGTCTGGGCCCCTATACAATGCTAGAAATCCACCTGTAGCAACCCTACTATTCCAGTTTTGGTCCCTCAAAGCAATTCTGCCACTGTACCATCCGTTGTATTGACCCAAAGTGCCCCTTCCTAAGCCAGGCCTGTGATTCTCATAAGCAAATTCCTAATGCTGCCAGTGCACCTCAATCCTGACTGACAGTGTCCCCTGCTGTCCCACATGGGTCTCCTTCATGGCTCAGCCAAGGCAGCTTCTTGCCATGGTTTCCAGTGAAAAACGTTATACAAAGTATAGTGTGACCTCCAGGCCAACTCTAGCATAGGGTGCAATGTCAGCTTCATGTGACTCTGGAACAAACACACTGAAGTATATCAGCTCCACACAAACTCTGGAGGAAAAGTGAGCATGATGACCATTTTCATGTAAACTGTATAGTGGAGTAGATGGGCACTCCCACACAGTGTTCAATTTGGGCTAGAGGGTACCAATGTGGTGTGACAATAATTATTTTTACAGTAGAGCTGTGCTCCTCATTGGAGTCCTCATGGTTTGAAGTTCTTGCTTTCCTCCAGGCAGCAAGAACCTACTTTTGTCTCTGTATTTCAAAGCATCCAACGCACTGCTTCAGCAGTGATGGCAAGGGATGTTGGGACACTTCAGCCTACAAAGAAACGAGAACTGCAACTCTAAGGACTCCAGAAAACACCGGAGTGAAGAAAGCAAAGCAGCAGGGTTCGGATGGACCTATAGGAGAGCCCTATAACACAATGACAGGTTTCAGAGTAACAGCCGTGTTAGTCTGTGTTCACAAAAAGAAAAGGAGTACTTGTGGCACCTTAGAGACTAACCAATTTATTTGAGCATAAGCTTTCATGAGCTACAGCTCACTTCATCGGATGCATACTGTGGAAAGTGTAGAAGATCTTTTTATACACACAAAGCATGAAAAAATATCTCCCCGCACCCCACTCTCCTGCTGGTAATAGCTTATCTAAAGTGATCACTCTCCTTACAATGTGTATGATAATCAAGATGGGCCATTTCCAGCACAAATTCAGGTTTTCTCACCCCCCCCACCCCACACACACACACACACACACACACAAATCCACTCTCCTGCTGGTAATAGCTTATCTAAAGTGACCACTCTCCTTACAATGTGTATGATAATTAAGGTGGGCCATTTCCAGCAAAATCCAGGGTTTAACAAGAACGTCTGGGGGGGTAGGAAAAAACAAGGGGAAATAGGTTAACTTGCATAATGACCCAGCCACTCCCAGTCTCTATTCAAGGATAAGTTAATTGTATCCAATTTGCAAATGAATTCCAATTCAACAGTTTCTCGCTGGAGTCTGGATCTGAAGGTTTTTTGTTGTAATATCGCAACTTTCATGTCTGTAATCACGTGACCAGACAGATTGAAGTGTTCTTCGACTGGTTTATGAATGTTATAATTCTTGACATCTGATTTGTGTCCATTTATTCTTTTACGTAGAGACTGTCCAGTTTGACCAATGTACATGGCAGAGGGGCATTGCTGGCACATGATGGCATATATCACATTGATGGATGTGCAGGTGAACGAGCCTCTGATAGTGTGGTTGATGTTATTAGGCCCTGTGATGGTGTCCCCTGAATAGATATGTGGGCACAGTTGGCAACGGGCTTTGTTGCAAGGATAGGTTCCTGGGTTAGTGGTTCTGTTGTGTGGTATGTGGTTGCTGGTGAGTATTTGCTTCAGGTTGGGGGGCTGTCTGTAGGCAAGGACTGGCCTGTCTCTCAAGATTTGTGAGAGCGTTGGGTCATCCTTTAGGATAGGTTGTAGATCCTTAATAATGCATTGGAGGGGTTTTAGTTGGGGGCTGATGGTGACGGCTAGTGGCGTTCTGTTATTTTCTTTGTTAGGCCTGTCCTGTAGTAGGTGACTTCTGGGAACTCTTCTGGCTCTATCAATCTGTTTCTTCACTTCCACAGGTGGGTATTGTAGTTGTAAGAATGCTTGATAGAGCTCTTGTAGGTGTTTGTCTCTGTCTGAGGGGTTGGAGCAAATGCGGTTGTATCGCAGAGCTTGGCTGTAGACGATGGATCATGTGGTGTGGTCAGGGTGAAAGCTGGAGGCATGTAGGTAGGAATAGCGGTCAGTAGGTTTCCGGTATAGGGTGGTGATTATGTGACCATTGTTTATTAGCACTGTAGTGTCCAGGAAGTGGATCTCTTGTGTGGACTGGACCAGGCTGAGGTTGATGGTGGGATGGAAGTTGTTGAAATCATGGTGGAATTCCTCAAGGGCTTCTTTTCCATGGGTCCAGATGATGAAGATGTCATCAATATAGCGCAAGTAGAGTAGGGGCTTTAGGGGACGAGAGCTGAGGAAGCGTTGTTCTAAGTCAGCCATAAAAATGTTGGCATACTGTGGGGCCATGCGGGTACCCATAGCAGTGCCGCTGATCTGAAGGTATACATTGTCCCCAAATGTAAAATAGTTATGGGTAAGGACAAAGTCACAAAGTTCAGCCACCAGGTTAGCCGTGACATTATCGGGGATAGTGTTCTTGACGGCTTGTAGTCCATCTTTGTGTGGAATGTTGGTGTAGAGGGCTTCTACATCCATAGTGGCCAGGATGGTGTTATCAGGAAGATCACCGATGGATTGAAGTTTCCTCAGGAAGTCAGTGGTGTCTCAAAGGTAGCTGGGAGTGCTGGTAGCGTAGGGCCTGAGGAGGGAGTCTACATAGCCAGACAATCCTGCTGTCAGGGTGCCAATGCCTGAGATGATGGGGCGCCCAGGATTTCCAGGTTTATGGATCTTGGGTAGTAGATAGAATATCCCAGGTCGGGGTTCCAGGGGTGTGTCTGTGCGGATTTGATCTTGTGCTTTTTCAGGGAGTTTCTTGAGCAAATGCTGTAGCGGCACTGCTTTGGGTACCCGCATGGCCCCACAGTATGCCAACATTTTTATGGCTGACTTAGAACAACGCTTCCTTAGCTCTCGTCCCCTAACGCCCCTACTCTACTTGCGCTATATTGATGACATCTTCATCATCTGGACCCATGGAAAAGAAGCCCTTGAGGAATTCCACCATAATTTCAACAATTTCTGTCCCAACATCAACCTCAGCCTGGACCAGTCCACACAAGAGATCCACTTCCTGGACACTACAGTGCTCATAAGCGATGGTCACATAAACACCACCCTATACCGGAAACCTACTGACCGCTATTCCTACCTACATGCCTCCAGCTTTCACCCTGACCACACCACACGATCCATCATCTACAGCCAAGCTCTGCGATACAACCGCATTTGCTCCAACCCCTCAGACAGAGACAAACACCTACAAGAGCTCTATCAAGCATTCTTACAACTACAATACCCACCTGTGGAAGTGAAGAAACAGATTGATAGAGCCAGAAGAGTTCCCAGAAGTCACCTACTACAGGACAGGCCTAACAAAGAAAATAACAGAACGCCACTAGCCGTCACCATCAGCCCCCAACTAAAACCCCTCCAATGCATTATTAAGGATCTACAACCTATCCTGAAGGATGACCCAACGCTCTCACAAATCTTGAGAGACAGGCCAGTCCTTGCCTACAGACAGCCCCCCAACCTGAAGCAAATACTCACCAGCAACCACATACCACACAACAGAACCACTAACCCAGGAACCTATCCTTGCAACAAAGCCCGTTGCCAACTGTGCCCACATATCTATTCAGGGGACACCATCACAGGGCCTAATAACATCAGCCACACTATCAGAGGCTCGTTCACCTGCACATCCACCAATGTGATATATGCCATCATGTGCCAGCAATGCCCCTCTGCCATGTACATTGGTCAAACTGGACAGTCTCTATGTAAAAGAATAAATGGACACAAATCAGATGTCAAGATTTATAACATTCATAAACCAGTCGGAGAACACTTCAATCTCTCTGGTCACGCGATTACAGACATGAAAGTTGCGATATTACAACAAAAAAACTTCAGATCCAGACTCCAGCGAGAAACTGTTGAATTGGAATTCATTTGCAAATTGGATACAATTAACTTAGCCTTGAATAGAGACTGGGAGTGGCTGGGTCATTATGCAAGGTAACCTATTTCCCCTTGTTTTTTGCAAACCGCCCCCCCCCCAAGACGTTCTTGTTAAACCCTGGATTTGTGCTGGAAATGGCCCACCTTGATTATCATACACATTGTAAGGAGAGTGATCACTTTAGATAAGCTATTACCAGCAGGAGAGTGGATTTGTGTGTGTGGGTGCGGGGGGGTGTGTGTGAAAAAACCTGGATTTGTGCTGGAAATGGCCCATCTTGATTATCATACACATTGTAAGGAGAGTGATCACTTCAGATAAGCTATTACCAGCAGGAGAGTGGGGTGGGAGGAGATATTTTTTCATGCTTTGTGTGTATAAAAAGATCTTCTACACTTTCTTCAGTATGCATCCGATGAAGTGAGCTGTAGCTCACGAAAGCTTATGCTCAAATAAATTGGTTAGTCTCTAAGGTGCCACAAGTACTCCTTTTCTATAACACAATGTGTGACAAAAAGGAAAGGAGCATTAAACGAAGACTGATTTGGAGAATAAAGGTGAAAAATTCTTCTCTCAGACCAACAGGATGCATTTTGACTCCAATATTCTGCTATATGAGTCCCAGCGTGCAGTTCTGAGAGAAGAATGTTAAATAGGGGAAGAGATCTAGACAGAAAGAGGGGTTGGTAATAAAGTAAAAGGGGAAAAATATATCAAGGCAACTCAAATCCCCAGAACACAAATCAGTGGCAGCTCCAGGTAGCTAAAATGTGGGCCTGCCAATATAATTGGGAAACAGGAGACATAGTGTTCTGGACACTGAGCTCATGGGGTTCAAAAAGTTTCTTTCTTAGTTTATTTATTTACTTATTTTAATTGTCATGCAAAACCTGGTTTCATCTGGGACCAGAAACAGGAATACACAAATGCCATGAGAACTGCGATTCTTATAGTATTTCCAGCCCCCTTGAAACTAGCCTCACCAAGTGTCATCATGCCTCAGTGGGTCATATATAAGGATGCCAAGTGCAGGACAAACTGCTGAGAAATAGGGCAGACTCACCGCAGATTGGTGGATATGCTATCCTTAGATTATACGAAAGCAGTAACAAAAGTATACTTCTGTATCAACGCACTGGTTAACAAGAAGTCAAAAATTCCATCTCCTTAGGCATTCCAGCCCGGATTTCACCACCCAGACACTCGACTCTAGGATGAGTGGTTACTGGAAACCAATTTAATCAACTATAGGATCCTTCTAATCCCAAGAGATCAGCTACTTAGCCAGATCAGTATATAAATCAGATCTTACCCAATAATCATACTGATGCTAATACTTTAGTAACTAAACACTAGAGGTTTAATAATAAAAAAGAGACTTAATAATGGTTAATAGATCATATACAAACAAATAATTGCAAAGTCCTTATATCAGGTTTGTAGCAGTGATGGAATAGACTGTTTGCTTATAAAATCTCTCTGGTAACTTCCAAAACATTGGCAGGTTGTCAGTCCATAGTTTAAAATGTTCCTTTTAGTGGTAAAGCCACAGTCCAGAAAATCAGGGCAGGAAAGAGACAAAATACCTCAGGGGTCTTTTATATCCTCTGCCATGTGCCTGGAAATGTACTGTCTCAAGATGGAGTGCAGGGTCACATGAGTACATCACATGTCCTTACATGCTTTGTTGACTCACAAGGGGCAGCCATTGCCCATATTCTTGCTGAGGCATCCACAGGAAGGCTTACTGGATGGGATGAGTTTTTTCTATGGCCCACTGTCAGAGTGAAATGTCCTGAATGGGTCATCCTCAAATAGTGGTGTGGCTCTAATGTAAAGTCTACCTGGTGGGCGTTACCCACGACTACAACACACGTGTATGATGTCAGTACATAGCCAATATTCATAGCTTCAGATACAAAGATGACACATGCATATAAACAGAGTATTCACACTTAGCAAATCATATCTTTTCCATTGACACCTTCCATGACATACTTTGTACAAGATTTGTTGCAAATGTATAACAATGGCAATGGCAATGATGTAAATGGTCATATTCAATCACACCAAGGGATAAGCATCTGAGCTTATGGATGTTTATCTGAATCTCTAAACCTTTTGAGACTGGCCCATCAATACAATGGATTGTAATGGTCCTAAACATAAGATCATGGCTTAGTGGCCAGATTCAGCAAGAAGAGACTGAGTTGACTGTAAGGGAATGAGCTCTTATCCACAGATAAATAATAGCAAGGAAAACACAGAAAACAATTAGCCAAAGGAATAAACCCATCCCCTCTTCATACCTCCCTCAGGGAATGGAACTGTCAGTGATGGACTTCCCAATTATCAGAAGAAGGGCAACATTTTAAAAAGGTTTAAGTCCCATTTTCAAATGAGACTTAGTGTGACCCTCTGGCCAGTAAGGAGTTCAGTGAACACTTGCCTTGCCACTCTTAAAGGCTATGCTTCTGTGCCTCACAGTCTTGGCACCAACAGCCAATATACAAGCATGCAGGTCACCTTGGCTTCCACCGCCCAGTTAGTCTTTGTGGGGGACATTTACATCCCTTCCAGTCCTGAGTCCTCCCACAAAAAAATGTCTTTCTCTGCTATGCTCAGCGCCTCTTACTGTAGCACCGTGAAAACCTTATCAAGTTCACTGCTCCTTTAAAGAGACAGTACACAGCAGCTCTTTAACCTAGCTGGGGTTGACAAACCCTCCACTTCAATCAAAGCTCCGAGTTAGTTTCTGGTAAAAATAGAGCAAGTTTATTAACAAAAGGGCAAAGGTTTAAGTGATACCAAGTTTAAGGAATGAGGATAGAAAGGGTTACCACAAACAAAAGTAAAAATACACTACTAAGACCAAAACTTAATTTCAGCAAGTTACAGTCTTTGCCTAAGCAGGTTTCTCACCTATACTCAGATCCCAGAGACTTCACCCTCCCGCCTCTTGGCTGGAGGATCCACTATTCTATGATTTCAGAAGCACTGGCCTCTTTAGCTCTAGTGATGGATAACTATGGGATTCTCTCCCCTTCTTTTTATAGTGCAGCAAACCTTTGCTGTGTCTTCTTTCAAAAGTAAGCTTAGTTAAAGTTTTTCTCTCCTTCTGGGGTGTGAATGCCATGCTGTCTTCTCCCTTGCTTGTTAGCTTTGTTTACCTTATCCTCAAACATATTTTCACTGTCTCTGCCTGATGACTCAGCTGGTCAGATAAGCAAATGCACATTTCTTTATCCAGAGTAGTCTGGATTTATGCACCTCTTGCCAAACACATTTTAAGAACATAATTCTAGCACATATTTATAACTCTTTGTACACACCCTGTATATATACCACACAATGATTTTTGGGTTCAGCATGTTACCAGTTTGTAGCTGATACCTTACATGACATCTTTTAGATACCGATTATGACAAAAGTGTGTTAGGTGGAATGAGTATGTCAGGCCTGACAAGAGTTGCTGACACAGCATTGTGAACCATCAATGTGCCTCTGTGTCACACTTAGGAACCTAAGTCTCAGTGAAAATCAGTAGGATCTAGGTTTCCAAGTGCCTAAATTACTTTCAAAATGTGACTTAGCACCTAAAAGACTTTAGGAGCCTTTTGAAAATTTAACGCATGTTGCAAGACATGCTTGAGAGGGGTGCTGAATTCCCTCTACCGAACAGAACCAATCATTGATCTTCCTGCAGTTAGGCATGGCCCCCCACACAGCCAACACACATGTTACATAAAGGCGAAGTTAAGTAAGGGTTGTGACATACTGTGAATATTAGGGATGGTTTTTCAAGCCAACCATTTTTAATGGTTTTTCGAGCTATGAAGAAATGGTTGCAAATAATTATTCCCTATTGTCTGACATTTTGCAAGTTTTCCATTAAAAGATCCAAAACAAAATATTTTCATTTTGATTCAAATAAAATTGATATTGTAAGTTTTCAGGTTTGGGAGGTTTTGGTCACTTTCCACTGAGGAAAAAGTAAAGGGAAGGGAAAAAAAGGAAGGGGGGGGAGGACTGAAAAAATATGAATTTAGCCTCCCTTAGAGTATAATAGAAATGGGAACATCGTTTAAAATAATTTAATCAGAAATCAGACAATTTCAGGAAAAATGTCAAACTATTTTTTTTGTTCAAAAAAATTCCATTTTTGACCAAACCTAGTAAATACTTACACTCCCTCTCCTCTCCTGATCCCTCACTTCCATCTCATTCAGTCCCTCTTGCCTTCTCTTCATCCGCTCTCTTTCCTCTTCCACTCCTCTCTTCACTCCAGCGCCCTTTTGCGATTAACTCTCTCCTCTCTTCCTATCCTCATTCACTCTCTTCTCTCTCTCCTCATCCCTCAGTCTGTCCTTCTCCAAGCGCACAGTGTTGCCCACCACTCATTCTTGTGTCACTTGTAGCCAGGGCTACTTTCGCCTTGTGGTGGCAGTAATGGCTGAAAAGCGGTTGTGCTGTTGTGTGGCATGACAGGATGGATTTATTCACAGACATGCCACCCCTAAAAAAGTTCAAGTGCCAACATTGGCTAAGTCAAGCTCAGTGCAAAGTGTGTGGATGTGGTGGGGGACATGAAGGTGGAGGGAGGCTGTATTAATGTAGATGGAATAAAGGGAGCCCAGGAGTCAAAGATGTTAACATGAACCTGAAACTGTTCAACGTGAAACAGTTTTAAACAAGGTTCGGGGTTTCATATACATAGAACTCAGCCTGCTCAGGACCATAACAACATTATTAAAAATCCTTTAAGCCCTCCATTAAAGATCCAGAGAAGAAGGAAAATCAGTTAAAGCATTTGAAATGTAAAGAATTAAGGCTTTTATTTTAACAACATTCCTTGTTTCCTTTCCCTATGGCTGTAGAGAGTCTTTAAAGAAAAAAAAACCCAACCCTTGTTCTATAATCTTTTCAATGACAATAACTGTTCTTTTTGGGAAAGGAGAAGAAGTTAGTTGAGATGGTGGGGAGCTATTGTTGTTGCTGCTGTTGTTAAAGTCCAGACCCAATTTCTAGAAAACAAAACAAGCCAAACACACAAAAGGGAGAAGAAAAGAACAGCAAAGACAGAAAATGCAGCTTTTCTCTCAGGTATGACTCACTTGCAAGCTCACTGCTAGAAAAACACAGGCACAGCACATGGTCTTATCAGCCACTTTGAGACCTGGCACACTTGTTCCAGCACCAGGCTGTTTGGAAGATTTGTTTTTAGCTGCCTGTTTTTGGTCATAGGCTCATGACAGTGTTGCAAAATATACCATCTTGGCCAGCTAAACCGGAGTCCAATTAGACAGAAGGCAAAAGGAGAAGTATAGGAAAGAGAAGACATAAGGTAGGGAATGAAAAGGACACATGGTGGCAGGGTGGGGAAGGAGAGACACAAAGGGTAGATTTATACTACCGCTTAAGTTGAATTAACTTATGTTGCTCACGGGTGTAGCGCTTCTAGTGTAGACCTGCCCAAAGTCTCAAATACCAGGTGGTGTTTGGGAGTTAGCTGGAGCCAGTGGAGGTGGCAATGTCATCTGGGACCCTCTCTCTGGCCCAGTCTGGTGAGGATATTTCTCAGAGTGAGGATGAAGAAGGTCTGGGGACTCAGGAAACAGTGGGGGTGGCCGCCATGATGCTGTAGCTTGCGCCGCCTTCTCCATTTTTTGTTTTTTCATCAGTCACTGTCACTGTAGCCAGCTTTTCCCCCACATAGATGTTTCTTTTTAAGAACCCCAAAAGGGAGTATTGGGAGGAATAGTCCATTCTCTGATTATTTTATCCACCAATAGGCCTAATTTCCAACACACCAATATTGGTTCTTTGATTTCCGGTTCTCTATTCCTCTTGTTTACCAGTCAGAATCTTAACATAGTCCTTGATTGGTATTAGTCAATCCCTTTCTGTTTAAATTAATTCAGCCTCTCTGTCTCCTTCTTACTTTAAAAAAATATATAGATAGATATAGATATAAAAAACAGGTCATTGCAACAATTTATGAACTTTCACTCACTTTTTACAGTTGAGCTTAAAATTAGGATAAATTTGTAGGCACAGTTATCGCAACAATGATTTATCCCCAAGTAAATTACTTTTCCAGACTGGATTTGATTTCCCATAAATTTGCTCCAGTGTGGAAGAACCTCTTTAATGAGTTGTTAGGTAAATATGGAACTAGACTGAGAGAATTAGGTCATGCTGGTGACATTCCATATAATGAGAGTAAAGTGAAAACTCAGATAGCATAACTTATAGCTTAGCAGTATTCTCCACCTCAGAAATGTTTGCAAGGGAGAGGGGACCTGAATCAAGGGACTAGAAATGGCGCATAAGCAAGACTTCTCAGAGACACCAGCCAGAGGAAGGGAGCAAGGACTAAAGGACACACAAATAGAATTATAACATATTAATAAAAACAACTCTGATGACATTAGTGCAAGAGATGAGAAGGCAATCTCACCTTGTATGGGCCAATGTCCAGCAATGAGGCTGACATAGCAAAGCCAATCACAACGCAGTGGCATATTATATGCCAACCACTGTCAACTTTAAATCATCCTTTCAAGGTTTTTTTTTTTTGGTAAATTCTTTTTAAAAAACTCAGTTTGGACTAGATTTGCAGGCAACCCACCATAAGGGGCATTGCCGAGGTGCACCATCACCCCACCAGGAGACATTGTGTCTCGGAGCTGCCACTGTTGAACTGGGTGATAGTAATTTGAAAAAAATATTTTTATGGAGTACAGCATAATCTCCACCAACCCACATGCATCCAACCAGTGCCAGTGGCCAGTAAGTGGTGACATAAAGGAGGGCTCTACATAATCACAGATCACTGCCTCACATGATTGAGGAGCTGGAATGCAGCCCCTGGATATGAAGGGCTGCAATCTAGGTAACTTAACATGGGTCACAATATAGCTCTTTCTTTGTAGCAATCTAATCTGCTCTTCCCTGTCCATCTGTATTGTGTCACTCAGAACCATATCTAAAACTCTTCAAAGTTGGAATTGGAAATAACCCCACTGGAAGCCTGACATGTATTTTCCTTTACTCTTTCACATTCACATGAGTGTGGTGTCATAAAGTTTTTCATGGATGCAAGGCTGCACATGTTGATTGTTGCTGTAGACAAACTAGGTAGGTCAAATATTGATCTGAGCAATCTTTACAGTGTCTCTCAACAAAAATGAGGAATGAGCCCTGGGCTATTTCCTTGAGTGTTGTAGTCCTGAGTACAAAGATGCTGTATATGTCTTTAACATGGATTTACAAGGTCAGAAACAGTCCCCAAATCATCTGTTATTAAGCTGTTCCTGTAAAGTATTATATTTCTGGTGACCATAGAATAACGGGCTTGGTCTTCTCCCTTTAGTGAATGATTCATATTCAGAGCTAAGGTATGGTACTTTGTTAACCAAAACCTCAATGTGTTATGACCAATACTGGTAGCTCTGAGTCAGAGCCAGAATTACCCTTGCAAGAATATTTTAAATCTGTAGTGGAGAATAATTCAATTTGACTGCAACCACAATCTATGTAATTAAAAGCAAATCAGGTACCAGTTGTTTACCGAGATGTAACACAGCCAGAGAGTTATAGGGCTTATTAAAAATGTAACAACTGTGAATGAAAAAGGCTACATCTACAGACAAACTGCTAACTGAATTTTCGCTCCTCAAAGAAACTACAAACATTCAGGTTCTCGTCTCACAAAAATGGGAGATAATTGTGCAGGCTCATAGCAAAGAATCACAAAGCAACAGTAATAAGAACACCCTATCTGTTATATCACATCTTCCATTTGAAAAATGCAAAGCACTTTACAAAAATGGGTAGTATCCCCATTTCACAGATGAAAGAACACAAGCTGTAGGATGCTGCTCTCCCATCCTTCCCCAAGTTATTTAAACCTTTTGAACTGCAACACCTGCCTGGAAATCTTTCAAGAACAGATTTTGTCATGAGGATTCTGGTCTCTCCTATTTCTAGTAGGATAGGAAATACAGTACCATTAAACAATGGTCACAACTGGGAACATGACCTGCAGAGGTACTCAAACATAAAAAGTTATTAAGTTGTGCACACTTTTTTTTAGTTTCAGAAATGGGTTTGAGTTTGGTTCAACTTCCTAGTGAAGATTAGGGTCAGTTCTTTTATCTGAGCCAGTTTTCTCCATAGTTCTAAACTGAATCTGCACAGATTTGTGGAAAGGAAAGTAAGTAACATCCAGAATGAATGGATATGGTAGATGTAGAAATGGACGCCATTTCCAGGTTCTCCAGAATTCAGTGAAAAAGTGACTAAAGTACATTGTGGAACAACAGAATGTCTTCAGATAACATTCTACAGAAGATTGTTCCAGAAGTAGAACCTAGATATAGTATTATAGCTGATACCTAAATAACACATTGATTGGTGAAAGACAAAACGAAAGAGAGAGAGAGAGAAAGCATGTTCAATTTATAGATTCCCAAACAGGAGACCAACATGTATAGACATCCAAACTATAATAACATTATAAGATATTATTTAGCAAGCTCCAGCTAACTATTTTCAAAACACAGAGCAAAATCCACCTTTTCGCAGCCTACCTGTAAGAAGAGATACAGATAAGCAAAGATGAGGGAGGGTAAAGAAAGGAAGGAACAGGAGTGGGCAGAATTCCAAATTTAAATAAGTGTCCAAATGATTTAAAATCCACCTCAAGTAAAATATTTTGTTTTTCTTCTTATTGTGGTTGTTATATGGAGACAATATTGACTGGTGTTCTATAAATACAATAGATGGATAGATTAGATGATATCCTGAAGAATAGATATTCAAAAGCACCACCTCCCTTCAGTGGGCATAATTTGCACCTGCACAAGTTGCAGATGCTTCCCCCCCCCCTCCCACACACACCCAGAATGAATGATGAGTGCCAGTTTTAGCAGTTGGACCACTACCTATCTAATTTGCATCTGTCTGTCTATAAAATGTTAACTTGCTAAGGTCTAGAATGGAACAGATTGGGACCTCTACTTACTGTAAACTCAGAAGTGGAGCAAAGTCAGCTCCATGTGCAGTAGGTGTCAAGTTTAATCTGATAATGTCACGGAAAACCTGGTGGCTGAACTTTGTGACTTTGTCCTCACCCATAACTATTTCACATCTGGGGACAATGTATACCTTCAAATCAATGACACTGCTATGGGTACCCGCACGGCCCCACAGTATGCCAACATTTTTATGGCTGACTTAGAAAAACGCTTCCTCTGCTCTTGTCCCCTAATGCCCCTACTCTACTTGCGCTATATTGATGACATCTTCACCATCTAGACCCATGGAAAAGAAGCCCTTGAGGAATTCCACCATGATTTCAACAATTTCTGTCCCAAATTCAACCTCAGCCTGGACCAGTCCACACAAGAGATCCACTTCCTAGACACTATGGTGCTAATAAGCGATGGTAACATAAACACCACCCTACACCAGAAACCTACTGACCACTATATTTACCTACATGCCTCCAGCTTTCATCCAGACCACACCACACGATCCATTGTCTACAGCCAAGCTCTACGATACAACCGCATTTGCTCCAACCCCTCAGACAGAGACAAACACCTACAAGAGCTCTATCAAGCATTCTTACAACTACAATACCCACCTGCTGAAGTGAAGAAACAGATTGACAGAGCCAGAAGAGTACCCAGAAGTCACCTACTACAGGACAGGCCCAACAAAGAAAATAACAGAACGCCACTAGCCATCACCTTCAGCCTCCAACTAAAACATCTCCAACGCATCATCAAGGATCTACAACCTATCCTGAAGGACGACCCATCACTCTCACAGATCTTGGGAGACAGGCCAGTCCTTGCCTACAGACAGCCCCGCAACCTGAAGCAAATACTCACCAGCAACCACACTCCACACAAGAGAACCACTAACCCAGGAACCTATCCTTGCAACAAAGCCCATTGCCAACTGTGTCCACATATCTATTCAGGGGACACCATCATAGGGCCTAATCACATCAGCCACACTATCAGAGGCTCGTTCACCTACACATCTACCAATGTGATATATGCCATCATGTGCCAGCAATGCCCCTCTGCCATGTACATTGGTCAAACTGGACAGTCTCTACGTAAAAGAATAAATGGACACAAATCAGACGTCAAGAATTATAACATTCAAAAACCAGTTGGAGAACACTTCAATCTCTTTGGTCACTTGATTACAGACCTAAAAGTTGCAATTCTTCAACAAAAAATCTTCAGAAACAGATTCCAATAAGAGACTGCTGAATTGGAATTAATTTGCAAACTGGATACAATTAATTTAGGATTGAATAGAGACTGGGAGTGGATGGGTCATTACACAAAGTAAACTATTTCCCCTTGTTTATTCCCCCACCACCACCCCCCACTGTTCCTCAGACGTTCTTGACAACTGCTGGAAATGGCCCACCTTGATTATATCACTACAAAAGGTCTTCCCCTCCCTCCCCCCGCTCTCCTGCTGGTAGTAGCTCTCCTTAAGTGATCACTCTGGTTACAGTGTGTATGGTAACACCCATTGTTTCATGTTCTCTGTGTATATAAATCTCCCCACTGTCTTTTCCACGGCATTCATCCGATGAAGTGAGCTGTAGCTCACGAAAGCTTATGCTCAAATAAATTTGTTAGTCTCTAAGGTGCCACAAGTCCTCCTTTTCTTTTTAAATTTAATCTGCACATTCTCCTATGGTTCAGAGGATTACACATTGGCCTCGGTAAATTCTGCACCAGAGGAACATATTGCAGCTTTTGACCATCTGCAGCTATTTCACTCTATTGCCCATTAGCTTTCTGATCACTGTGTTTATTTCTTAGTATTTGTCTTTTCTGTTCAGTGTTCTTTCACAGTATCTTTAGTTTCTAGGTGTAGGGTTGTTTCTCAGATTTGATTCATGCACAAACCCTTTTTCCTGCCCTTCTTCTGGAGTGGAAGACCAAAGGGATTTTACCTCATGATTGGAGAGATTCAGTTGCTACCATATGACCACTGGCATGAGCAACCACCATCTGTTCAGTGGAGCTGTTGAGATGAGTGTCTAGAATAGTGCCAGAGTCGAGTGGTTCTGATAATCAGAATCAAAACTGTTCACAGTAAAGGGTCAGTTTCATCAAATTTCCTATTTTGAAAAATTTTTGAGAAAAAAAATTGAAATTGTAGAAATGCCGAGGTTTGACATTTTTTAAACGAAAAAGTTCAGTTTTTCAGGTCAAAATGACTTTTTTTTTCAGAATGTAAATTAATTTATAATAAAAATCAAATAAAATACATAAGGTTGATATAGAAATGAAACATTTCAAAATTATTGAAACAAAATATTTCTATTTTGTTTTTGTTTAGCAAAACTTTTCAAGATTTTGACTTTTTGTTCCAGTTTGAGACTGGGGAAAAAAATGAACTCTCAAAAATTACTGTGGGACAGGAAAACAATTTCCAGCCCAGTTCTAGCTGTAGCTGAGTGAACACTATAAGAAACTTTGCAGCCAGGAAGCCAACAGAATCAAGCACCTCTCTGAACTGATGAGAATATGTAGCTGTTGATGTAGCAGTTTCTTGGCACAATTCTATTTAAAATGATTGAGATCCTGGTGAAAGCAGTGGCTGAGAGCAAAATCCTCCTTCAGGATTCAATGAGTTAGTTGGCTTCTGAGGCATAGGACAGCTGGATGCTTTCTGTAGCTGGTGAGAAAAGCATCTAGGGGAATTTCAGCTATCTGCTATCAGTAAAGCTGGTGTATGTGAAGAGACTTTGAGCTTGGCTAGATGACAGATGAGTGCTGTGCGGTGTTGTGAATAGGGAAATCACTGATAACAGCTAAATGCTAGAACCAGTTCCCATTAGTGTAAATGGAAAGACTCCCATTGACTTCAGTGGGAGTTGGTTTGAAACAGCTATCAGCAATATTGTTGTGGTCTGCAGAATCACTGTGGGATTTTGTGGGTTTCTGCAGAATTCCCTGGGACTCTGTGGGAACTCTGTGTGATTTCAAGAGATCTGGAGTGATTCTCTGACACAGCATAGGACCATTCAGGCCTTTGCCTGACTTTTTGGCATGCTATGTGATGTTACAGGCAATCCCTGGAGAAACTCTATATACTGCTTGAAACCTTAAAGTATTTTTGTTTGTCATCATTATTTCACATCCAATAGTCCTGCAACCTTCGAGGTACCATAATCTTTGAAACCAATAAAAAACGTCTTTTGTTGTTTGTTTAGCTCCATCTATGGAAGTTTTTCGTAACATCTTCAGTTATGTCATGAATTAGCTCCAAGTATTGTGAGCAAATTGGGTATCAGCTTGAGTCAGCTTTCCGAATCCCCCCCCCCAACCTGTGGCTTTTTTCACCTGCCAGCCAGGGACTTGGAGTAGTTCTAAGAAGATTTCTCTGTTTGATATCACAGACATGATACACGGCTTGAGGATAATGAAGTGCTTTAAATCCAGTTCCTACTTGGCTGCTGAGGGAGTGTTTACCTGTCATGGCACAAATTATTCAAGGAATATCTCCTTGGAATCTGGTATTGTTCCATCTAATCTTAAAAGAAGCTTAAATACCTCCTTCGCTGAGGAGAATTTTCCTTGGCAGCTGAGGATATGACTAATTTTCATCAGGTTTCTAATTTAAGTATTCTGTCTACAGTGCTCAAAGAAATCATTTATATTCGGATACAAACTCATTTTGTTCAGCTTAGTGTATAGGAAGAATTCCTACACACTAGGAGATGGCAGGGCGGCACAGAGCTTGCTCTGGTGAAGTGAGTAGAATGACCTGAGGGGCCTGGTGTAAATCGAGGGAGCTTAGGGTTCTCGCCCATCCAGATTTTACCCAGACAGTCCAGTTTTTGGTTTCTGTATCTGAGTACCATTTGGGGTTGCCAGGTGCCCAGTTTTCAACTGGAAAGTCCAGTCAAAAAGGGGACCTGGCAGTGTCCAGTCAGATGTACTGACCAGACACCAGAAGTCTG
This sequence comes from Caretta caretta, assembly GCF_965140235.1. Classification (NCBI taxonomy): domain Eukaryota; kingdom Metazoa; phylum Chordata; order Testudines; family Cheloniidae; genus Caretta; species Caretta caretta. The sequence goes on from NC_134206.1 coordinate 248,528,906, forward strand.
GTTACTGCGGGGAGCGGAGAGTTGCCGTGTCATTAACCGATATCAGCCCCTGTTCAGCCAGGGCCACCTCCTACCAGCTGGCAGGCTCCTTGTCAGGCTGCAGCAGCTCCCATCCCAGCCCCAGAGCAGAGGGAGCCCACCTGGGAAGGGGGGCACGGGAGGAAAGTGAGGATGATCCAGCAAGTGACGGGGGAGAGGAGTGAGCGATGGGGGTGGGGACCTTGAAGGAAGAGTCTAGGAAAGGGGGCGGGGCCTCGAGGGAAGAGGCAGAGCAGGAGCAAGGCCTTGGAAGGATGAGGCAGAGCAGGGGCAAAGCTTTGGGGGAGACGAGGTGGGACGGGGCGGGTCTTCGGGGATCCAGTTACCAACAATTTTTAGAAAGGTGGCAAGCCTAACGTAGCTCCAGTGAAGGAACTGAAGGGGTAGGCCTTAGTTTTATTAGCATTTGCTGCAATTGCTAATGACATTCTTCTGAGACATTTACCATCTGTTGTCAGGCGCCACTTTGATTTGGTTTAAGTCCTATCTGCAGCATCAAACAGTGATGGTTATCATGGGTCAAATTAAGACCAGGCCTACTCCTTTGTGCGTTGATGTATCTCAAGGTTCAGTATTAGGATCACTCCTTTTCTGTAGCCACATGTTGTTATATTTAGGATAGGGGTTGTTTTCATGTACTTCAGTTCTTTATTTTCATTGCTTCACAGATGTGACTCAAATCCACTGACACCTCAGGATTCCATCAGCTTGCCAGGCTGAGCTTTCTTTCAGCATATCCCACTGGAGAGAATGCATAATTTCATTAAAATTTGAAGCAAAATAAAGATTTTTCTAGCTGGTTCCAACCATCTGTTGTGTGGTGCATTCAGCCTGGTGATACATTTATTTGAGCCCAGCTCCTGTTACAAAGAGCTTGAGCACAGATAGGATATGTCAATACATTTTGTAAATCCTGTACCATGTACCAGGCCTAAGTAACCAGGGTGGCCCCAAAGACACTGGAGAACAAGGGAATTCTCCACCACAGGCTGCAGACCAGCAGCAGAGCTGCTGCATGGCTTTGCCTGCGCTGGCGTCCGCCACTCTGGTATCACTGCTTTGCTTTTTTGTTCTTCATAATGCAGGATCCATAAGCCTTGCTCCTCCCTTTGCCATTGTCTGCCCCGGCCTCCAGACCCTAACGCATGGAAATGCATCGAGAGCCCTCACAAAGCTGGCTTGCCTGGATAGAATTCATGAAAGGAGATCCCCAGCTGGTGCAAATTGTCTTAGCTCCATTGAAGGATTTGCCTCATGGTGTGTAAACCATCTGCATGGGTAACTGAAATCTTGCTTCCTCAAACTACAGTGGAACCATACCATTCCAGGATGTCTGAGGCCCTCTGATGTCATGGAGAGCGGGGCAGGATTCAAGCTTTTGAAATGAGAACATTTCTTATCAGAATATTGCCATGCGGAGACCTTCACTAAATTACTGTACAATACTTTCAACTTGTCAAGATCTGACTGCTGCAATTCTTTTGTCTGCTGTGGTCCCATTTACGGTTTTGTCCAGAATGCAGTAAGCACAGAATGCAGCAGCCAGTAGTTTTACAGATGCTCTCATGGTTGAACATCACCAGGATGAATAATGTGTTTTAAGACCCGAATATTGTTTCAAGTTCTGTATTAATTGAAATATCTACGATTTTCTAAGCCTCTTCAGTGACAGATGCACAATTCCCCATTAATTTCAGTGGGAGTTGTGCATCTAAATCCCCTAGACAGTTTTGAAAATCTCAGCCTTACTATTTACCTTTCAGATTTGTGGCACTTAATGATCGTGGCTCTTTACAGCTGCAGAGATACTTTTGAATATCGCAGACTCTTTTTTAAAAATAGGGAACTCTGATACAGATGCATGCTGGTGCTATAATTTAATTGATCTGACCTGTGCTCAGATTGCTCCAGAGAATGTATTTTTGGGGAACAAGCATTGATTCTGTTCCTTGGCTTCCCTGTGCAAGTTAAAATGTGCACTGTTTTTCTCAAAGTGGAGAATCCCACATCTCTGCCACCTAGCTATTGTTGATTTTCTAAAAATGGCATTTCCTCTCGATTCCCATTGTGGGCATGAGTATTCTAAAGTAAGGACTATACTGGTCAGGAAAAACTTCTTTCTATTCAAAAGGTCAAAGGTAACCAATTGTCACAGAAATCACTCTGTCACATGCATGCTTTGCTGTTTGGCTGATTCCTGTCAACCATGCTGATTAGGATATTTCGGTGACTTAAGTATTTGACTATGTACCTTAGTGATCCATTGAATTATACTCAAGATCATTCTCTTTTCCCTGACTGTGACACCGATGTAGAATCATCATTTTCATTGTTATTTGATTGTAAGCAATATTTTATCAGTATTCAGAGATGGAGGCTGTATTATTCTATACGCTCTTTCTTTCTCATCTGTGGCTCTGTAAAATAAAGCATAACAAAAAGGAAATGTGTTCCAGGGGCATTTGCACTAACAGAAATGAGTTACTTGAATGTCTCAGGAAGTAGTGGACCCACTACAGAGCACAACAATGGTTGAAGTAAGTTTGTTTAAAAATTCAAAGCCCAGGTTTTCAAAAACCTGGTGAAGCATCATTTGAAATCCAGAAAGGTGGTGGGAGCTGCTGGATGGAAATAAGGCCATGTATTTAGGTGACAAAATATGGACTTAGTGGCCTAACTTTATGTTCCTCTTTTTGAACATCTCAGTCCAAATTAATATTTGCAGAGCAATTTTTGAAATCACTCATTTGAACGTTGAGCTCCTCGGATTCACCCAGATCTAATTTCACCATCAGTTCAAAAGGGCTAGAGATAAAGAGCAAACTACAGTGTCAATGAGAGCATTATAGAGCTGGACAGAAACCAGATTTTCTGTCTGATGGGAAATTCCATGATTTTGATTTTATTTTTCCATTCTGCAACACAGTGAAAACAAAAAAATTGAAATTACCCTGGAAATGAAATTCCAGGGGAAAAAATTCATTTTGGGTCAATCAAAACATTTTAGTTTCAGTAAAATCAAATGTTCCATTGCAATTTTGACTTTTAAAAAATGATATGCTGTACTATAAATACACATATATATATATATATATATATATATGAAATAGAAAGTAGTTTCAAAATGGAAAATTGAAGCATTCCATTCCAAAAACATTTCAATTTTTCATTTCAGCCTTATTGGAATGCTCTGTTCCATCCCTCCTTCCAAAATAAATATTCACCACAAAATGTTTCACTTTCAACTAATCAGCATTTTCTGACGGAAAAACATTCTGCTGGAAAATTTCTGGTCAGCATTATTTTTCCTTTTTCATTGTTGGCATTCTATGTCCTCTTTTTGTCCAGGCCCCTCATTAAAGGCTTTTATAATTGCACAGTTCTCCATCCCACTGTAACTATTCCCATTCCCAAGCCGACATGATTTTTGGCAGCGCCCCAAGGGCTGTCATCTCCTAAGCCTACCCCCAAAAGGATCCCAGCAAATAAAAAAGAATGTTTGCTCATTCTTTCCTTCCCTTTCCTTTTCCGTCCCTCTTTGAGATGCAAAAGGGAAATGAACAGGAGTCCATTTGGAAGGCAGTGAGGTTGCAGTCTCGTTTTTCAGAGCCTTGTGCTTGTAGCTGAACTAAATGTCAGGTGAAATGCCACAGAACCAGTCAATGTTGAAGGCATGAGGAGAACAACAATAGCTTCTTCCCCTCTCCTTAAAGTTACAGCTCACGTTTGCCTCTCAATCCCTAAAAACAAATCCACAATAACACTTTCTCCTTTCTACTGCTTCCTGGGCATTTGGTGTCCCATAATCACAGCCACCTAGATTTTCAGAGTCCTCTTCCAACCTTACATGACATAGGAAAAATAACCAATCTTCTCTTTTTTCAGATTTCCACATCCAAAGTGCTCTGAATAGTTTATTTTCATTGAAGTCAACAAAATTACACCAGTATACAACTGAAGTAATCCAGTGGTAAATCAGACCCTAAATTTTTAATTTCCTTTCTCCAAATCCCCTCTACTCTGTAAACATCTATCAGGTGCCTAAAGCTGCACACAGTAGTCAAGGTACAATCTCACCCTCTAGGATTGGATTTGACAATCTTCTCACTACTCTATGGAAGAAGGATTCTCTGTATACAGGGAGAAGGACACCTCTCAATCATGGTGTATGTTTTGCTCCAGGAGGCAAAGTCCAGTTTTACAGACCAAAATGATTAGATGAGGTTTGCAAGTTTACCTTGTATTTTTCAGGTTTGCCCAGTGGAGTAAACAAGCAAAAGCAAACTGGAAGTGATGTTCACAGGTCAAAAGGGGAATGCAAATGCTTTCATGATCATACAGATGGTCAAATACTCCACCACAAAGTAACAGCTTCTGGAGAAACTTTTAAAGAACAGACACTAAATAGGGTATCCTGATCCTGACAGGGGCCTCTGGGCACAATAATAATAATAATAATGAAGAAATAACTCATTAATAGTCAGAGCCTTATGGAAACACCAGCTTCTTCTCTGGAACTTCCCACAACTAGAGAGACTGTATGTTGCCAAGACCAGGCTTTCCCTTGTGCAATTTTAAGTTCAGATCATTGTGCTAAAGTCAGTAAATTAACCAGTTTTAGATTATTGGCACAGAGGTGAGCAAGATGTAGTTAAATGCTGTACAAATCCCCAAGCCCAAAAGGGGGAATTAAGGCAGTAACAGTGATGCAGGCATTGCCACCTATTCATATACCACTCCCCACTGTTCCTACGGGAGTGTTTTTATTTTTACTTTATTTCTGCTATAGCCAGAGACAGAATGAGCTTTTGTTCTGTTAGTTTTATGGGACTGTGCTCTGTTTACAGTTTAAAGACGAGCAGCGATTTCTTGGTATGTCTTTAACTCCCTCTTGGGGGGAGCCGGGGAAACCAGGGTCAGGAGACCCCTGGGAACACAGTCCTTGAAGAAAACGTGCTGTTCAGGGGCCACAGGGAGACAGAAGTGAGGAGGATGGGCCAGAGTGCAGAGGCAATAGCACTCCGTAGAGATGCCTCCAGTCCTGACTCTGGCAGATTCCCTGGGATAAGTCGTACAGGGAAGACTTTGTCCTTTTGTTGTTTTGGAATGTTCCAGGAACTTTTTACCAAAAGCAAAGGGGAAATTTGTAACCTCTCTTAAATTCTGCAATGAAGTTTACCAAATGTGGCTAGTTGACTGGCAAAATATTTTCACTACTGGCACCTGCTGGAAGACAGGATATTGGACTAGATGACCATTGATGTGACTCAGTATGACCATTCTTATGTTCTAACTGGTGCATGGAATAAAATGAGACCCAGTAATGATGCAAACTGGAGATTAGTGCAAACACACCAAGACCCATTCTGACTGACAGAACAAATCAAATCTCTTCTTCATGAGTCTGTGGGGGAAAATATGAATTTTTTTCTGCTTGTGTTTTGAGGACTGAATCCTGAAAGATGCTCAGTACTTTGGCCCCAAATCAGTCATACATTTAAGCTTCTGTGGGTAGTTCCATTCCAGTCTAGGGCTCTGGTTTTCAATCTGTTGTCTGCAGACTCCCAGGGTCCGCAGGCTATGTTTAAGATTTCCAAAGGGGTCCACACCTCTAGCCAAAATTTTTAGGGTTCTACAAGTAAGAAAAAGTTGAAAACCACTGGTCTAGAGCAAAGCACATCATGGGAGTGTGATTCACAAGTATGTTTCATTTGCTAATAATAATGCTGGTGAGGCGATGCACTTCAGATACTAGTCTTTTCTCCGTGTATTCAGATTTTTGCCTGTCTTTTCAGGGTCTGTATTGTACTAGACTGAATTTCACCAGTTTGCTTCATTGTGCAAACTGCAGTTCCCATTCATAGTGAACCTCAGTTTATACGTACAAATCCACTCCTCAGAACCCTGACTGAATATCTCAGCTGGATGCAAGGAGAGTCAGTAGGACAGTAGGAAGAAATCTTTCCTCCCAAGAACTGTGCTGTAGCTATGGAGGTGCTCTGCGCAGGCTACTCCAACATCTGCCAAGCAAGAAGGCCTGGAGAGTTTATGTAATAGCGGAAGTTCTGACCTCATCCCCATTACTTCAGCAGCCTGACCCTACTCTGCCTCCACCAACCACTACTACCACTTCCCACTCAGGGAGCTGGGGTTTGTGTCACGCCAGGAGTACACACCCACTGCAGCCTCACTAAATCCATCAATTCTGCTCCCAACCTGTGTACAACAACTAGTGTCAAGGGGAAGGGATGGGAATGATTTACTGCATAGTGAAGTTATTCGGCAGAGATGGGGGATGTGGAGGAAAGATTTCACTACTAAAGCTTTCCAATTAACTCATTAACATATGCATTTTTACATGTGAATTTTCATTGCACTGGACATTTTCACATAGTGATCATGGTGTTTACAAACCATAAAGCCACATGTTTAAAAATCATAATCCTGAGAATTTATCCAATTACCTTTCATGTCAAAAAGTGAAATGAATCATAGAATCATAGAATATCAGGGTTGGAAGGGACCTCAGGAGGTCATCTAGTCCAATGCCCTGCTCAAAGCAGGACCAATCCCCAATTAAATCATCCCAGCCAGGGCTTTGTCAAGCCTGACCTTAAAAACTTCTAAGGAAGGAGATTCTACCACCTCCCTAGGTAACGCATTCCAGTGTTTCACCACCCTCCTAATGAAAAAGTTTTTCCTAATATCCAACCTAAACCTCCCCCACTGCAACTTGAGACCATTACTCCTTGTCCTGTCCTTTTCTACCACTGAGAATAGTCTAGAACCATCCTCTCTGGAACCACCTCTCAGGTAGTTGAAAGCACCTATCAAATCCCCCCTCATTCTTCTCTTCTGCAGACTAAACAATCCCAGTTCCCTCAGCCTCTCCTCATAAGTCATGTGTTCCAGACCCCTAATCATTTTTGTTGCCCTTCGCTGGACTCTCTCCAATTTATCCACATCCTTCTTGTAGTGTGGGGCCCAAAACTGGACACAGTACTCCAGATGAAGCCTCACCAATGCCGAATAGAGGGGGACGATCACGTCCCTCGATCTGCTGGCTATGCCCCTACTTATACATCCCAAAATGCCATTGGCCTTCTTGGCAACAAGGGCACACTGCTGACTCCTATCCAGCTTCTCATCCACTGTCACCCCTAGGTCCTTTTCCGCAGAACTGCTGCCAAGCCATTCGGTCCCTAGTCTGTAGCGGTGCATTGGGTTCTTCCGTCCTAAGTGCAGGACCCTGCACTTATCCTTGTTGAACCTCATCAGATTTCTTTTGGCCCAATCCTCCAATTTGTCTAGGTCCCTCTGTATCCTATCCCTGCCCTCCAGCGTATCTACCTCTCCTCCTAGTTTAGTATCATCCGCAAATTTGCTGAGAGTGCAATCCACACCATCCTCCAGATAATTTATGAAGATATTGAACAAAACCGGCCCCAGACTGACCCCTGGGGCACTCCACTTGACACCGGCTGCCAACTAGACATGGAGCCATTGATCGCTACCCGTTGAGCCTGACAATCTAGCCAACTTTCCACCCACCTTATAGTGCATCCATCCAGCCCATACTTCTTTAACTTGCTGACAAGAATACTGTGGGATTCCTTTCCTTTACTGTTCTTACTCTCCTTAGCAAGTTACTATCCACGGACATGCCGTGATAGCCAGCAGAGTCAGCGTCTCCCTTTGCAACTCACACAAATACCAGTGGACTGAGGGGTGAGCTCTGGTTGTTCAAGAAGAAGATCTGGTACTTCTCATGATAAGAGGGGTCAGACTAACTTAAAGTGCCTCCACCTCCATTTCTGTCTGCTGAACTCCAACACCATGCCTGAAGCAAAAGTAGTCTAAAAGCAACGTGCAATCTGTTATTTCAGTGAGAAAGTAGTCACCGATATCTGTACCAAATTCCTCACTGTGGGGCTGATCCAAAGCCCACTGAAGTCACTGGACGCATCTAAGTGACTTCATTGGGCTTTGGATCATGATGTAGACACAGAGCAGAGCGTGTGTTTGTATATGCATCATCTAGAGCACAGTGGACACCGTCAGTGCTCAACAGCTATCAAATAACAACAAAAAATAATAAAAATAAATCAGATATTTGTAACAACCTTTTTCTTCAGCCCTAGTCTCTTCCTTAGTTCCTATTAACACACACAGTCATTAATTATAGGAATGGCCTCCTCTTATTTACATTGATGCAAATCAAAGGAATTTGTAATTAATAGCAGAATTTGGCCCTATATGTATTTGTGCCTAAAAGAAAAAGTATCTGTTTTAACAGTAGCAGAATCATGTTGTTTTCAGTGCACAGCTAGTACTGACTTTCTCACTGCCGGCGAGTTTAGTGCAAAGAGGAAGTGCTGGAGGAGAAAAGTCCCTTGTCTGCCTGTTTTTGAAAGGGCTAAGCAACCTCCTGCTTCTGGCAGGTAGAATTAACCTGGATTTCTCTGCAACATGTGGATCAGGTGAACTATTCCTGAATTCCCCAAATTCCCCAAGGAAGAAGAACGCGAGTTGAAAGTGCAGCTAGGAAAGTGCTGCTAATAGAGTGGCAGCAATTATGTACGCCAACTTTTGAGGTTTCAAAACTTGCTTTCATTCCTCACAGGAGCAAGGACAAAACTTTCAAATGTTTTCCACAAAATGGAATTGTGTCAAAATGTCCATTTTTGGATTGGAAAGGTCCAGTTTTCAATTCAGCTCCTCTCTTTGTGCCTCTGGCAGAAGTGACCAGAGAGCCCTGGAACTCAGAAATCTTCCCATTGAAAACTTTGTTGAAATCCATAAACCTCCACAAAATGTTTTGGCTTTGACAAAACAGCATATTTTGACTAAAATAGACTCCATTGAAAATGTTCTGACCAACACTACTTGGGCAGAATAGAGCTGAAAGAAGCTCCACCAGGTTAAATCCTGGGAGCCACAGAATGCTGGCCAGTCAGCACCCCTTGCCCCCAGCTGGCCAGTGGGTTCCAGAGACTCCCCGGGGGAGGGGAAGAGCTACCTGGCGTCCCTCAGCGAGTTTTTCCCTCTCTTGCAGCTGGGATTGTCCCCCCTTCACCATCAGCCCATCAGGTTCCCCCACCCATTGAGGCAGGAGGGTGGCATTTCTAATACATACAGTAAACTGCTAAACCTATAGCATTTTTAATAAATTACATCTAAGTTCTTATTCTTTTGTGACTCTTCTGTTGTATTCCCTTTAACCTATTCATACTATAACAAGCACACAATTGAAATGATCTCTCCCTTCTTTTCTGCCTCTTTCTCTCCCTCTCTCTGAAATACCCTTCTTCTGTACAACCCCACCCTAATGCTCACGGATTGATCAATAGAAAAAAAAGTCTGTCCATCCAGGGTTTTGTGCCACCCTCATCACAACAGAGTCTGAAAATCTTTTTCCCAGCTCTGTTTTCTTATCAGCTCAACCTTTGCCAAACAAAAATCTCAGATAATAGTAATGTTAGAGACAAATATATAAGCTCCATTTGTAGTCAGTTGTTCTGCATCAGATATAAATTAGAATGGTGTAAACTGACCTCAGGCAAAGAACCCTTAAACTTGGTGCAGTCTTCCAACATCTCCAAAGGCCCAAGTTTGTTTGTTTTTCTTTATGTTTACGGGTTATTTACTGTGCTGACAGCTCCCATCATCTTCATCTTTTCTAGCCCCAAAGAAAAAGTGCAGTAATTTAATTCTAGTGAAAATGGATCATCCTGGTTATGAAATATGGATTATATGTGCATATATGGCACCTGGTTAGTAGCAAGTACCACAGAACGAAACTCTTGATCTCCTAGGGCAGTATACGTGCATTATGTAAGTTAAGTGGATTTTTTTCTTCCTTTAGTCACTCACCCAAACTTAAAAGCTCCATCTTAAAGATCTGATGCCTTGGGAAAACTTTGGAAAACATTCCAACTAGAAACAATCTAACTTCTTTGTCACATCTGGCCTTCATGCCGTAATAATCCCTTGAATACAACACATAAATAATGTACACTCAGAGACTGCACTGACAATTCCGTTGCATTGTATTGATTTCAGAGGGAGACACAGAAAAGGATGCTGTATAACCAAAAACACTTGTTCACCTATCAAATGTGTATTACTAGTATTTTACTTTTATTTATTGAGTGCTGACAGTGTGTTTTATAAGGCAGAAAACAGGTTGGTAAATATGAACAAAACTGGATTTTTTGGTTTTTTTTATGGTTCACCTGCAATCGTTTCATGCCTTACATCTCAGTTCTCTGTGACATCAATGATTTCAACCACTTATTATGTCACAAAACAGAGGATTGTGACAAATAGAGGATAAGCATTAGATAATTAACTCTTCATGTTAAAAAAGCATTTTTTTCATGCAAAAACCGGAAAGAGACTATACAGAAATACTTTTAAAAAGTTTGGTGAAATCTGGGGGGGGGGGACTTGATAGAAACAAATCAGTATGTATGCTAATTAGATGAACAGATCCTCAGTTGGTAGAAATTGCTTAACTCTATTGACTTCAATGGAGCTATGCATATTTATATCAGCAGGGCATCTGGGCAGCAGGGAAAATTTTCAGTTTCCCATGCAGTGCCAGCCTCTTTTCAGACTCTGAAAAGAAGTAACTGGTATGTAATATTTGCAAATTATTGGGAGAAATTACACCCGTTTTTTCTATGGACCTCATAGAAGCCTTCCTCATCGCACCTTACAAGACAGAGAGAAACTTATCACCCTTTACCATCCAATTCCAAATAAAATTCATCTTCATTCCAGATTTTAACAACTCTTTGATGAACTTCCCAAGAGAGATTTAATTTAGATATGGTCTTGAACCTTAACCCTGGATCAGAACATGCCTAAACTTTGGAGGTGTGGGGGACGGGACGGGACGGGACTTGAAACTGAGATTCAGTTCCAAATGTTGTGATTAGTTCTCAGTTTTATAATGGGTCACAAGAAAAAAACTTGGATCTGAATAAATATGCATATTAGTGTGTCCAAAATCTAGATCTGGATCCAAATTTTGCATCCTTGTTCAAGCTTTAATTTAATCACCTCTATATATTATTCCCAATAGAAAACGGCAAACAGCAGAATGTTTTAGATAAACCATGCCCGTGTGGTTCTGCCAGACCACAATCTGCTACATTGAAGTTTTTTCCATACACATTTTTTCAGGGCTCCATTTGCCAGAATCAAAGGGCTAATTTAATAATGATATTTCTTTTGTTTTCTTTCCTCTGCAGGTTTAAGTGATAATTGGTCATCAGGTTTCTTGTTAGAGACACAGAAATGAATAACTCAACTTACATAAACTCCTCTGCCGAGGATGTTATGGCACTGGGGAGTCCCTATAAAACTGTTGAGGTGGTCTTCATAGTCCTGGTAGCAGGATCTCTCAGTCTAGTGACCATCATTGGGAACATCCTGGTCATGGTGTCCATCAAAGTCAACAGGCACCTGCAGACTGTCAACAACTACTTCCTGTTCAGCTTGGCATGTGCCGACTTGATTATTGGTGTCTTTTCCATGAACCTGTACACACTTTACACTGTGATTGGCTACTGGCCCTTGGGGCCCGTGGTATGTGACCTGTGGCTGGCTCTTGATTATGTGGTCAGCAATGCCTCTGTCATGAACCTTCTCATCATCAGCTTTGACAGATATTTTTGTGTCACCAAGCCTCTGTCGTACCCTGTAAAGAGGACCACTAAGATGGCGGGTATGATGATTGCAGCTGCTTGGGTGCTGTCCTTCATCTTGTGGGCACCTGCAATTCTGTTCTGGCAGTTCATTGTTGGGGGAAGAACTGTTCCTGACGGGGAGTGCTACATCCAGTTTTTTTCCAATGCTGCTGTCACCTTTGGCACTGCTATTGCAGCCTTCTACCTGCCCGTTATCATCATGACCATCCTCTACTGGCAGATATCTCGTGCCAGCAAGAGCAGAATAAAAAAGGGAAAAAAGGAACCAGCACAAACCCAGGATCCAGTTTCTCCCAGTTTGGTCCAAAGTAAAATAGTGAAACCAAACAATAACAACATCCCAACAAGTGAGGATGGGTTGGAGCACAGCAAAATTCAGAATGGTAAAGCCACAGGAGAGGCTGTGACAGAGAACTGCATTCCAGGGGAGGAGAAGGAGAGCTCTAATGACTCCACTTCCATCAGCGTGGTTGCTTCCAATGTGAAGGAGGATGAAGCTACCAAAGAGGCCACCAAGGCTTCTGTCTCCCAAGTCCACTCGAAAGGGGAGAATTCCAAGCTGACGTGCATTAGGATAGTTACTAAGTCCCAAAAGGGTGACTGCTGTGCCCCAACCAACACCACCGTGGAGATTGTAGGTACTAATGGCCAAAATGGGGATGAGAAGCAAAACAATGTGGCCCGTAAAATTGTCAAGATGACCAAGCAGCCAGCCAAAAAGAAACCACCCCCTTCTCGAGAAAAAAAAGTGACCAGGACTATCTTAGCTATTCTCTTGGCCTTCATCATTACCTGGACACCATACAATGTGATGGTGCTCATCAACAGCTTCTGCGTCTCCTGCATTCCCAACACTGTATGGACTATTGGTTACTGGCTCTGTTATATCAACAGCACCATCAACCCTGCCTGCTACGCGCTTTGCAATGCTACCTTTAAGAAAACCTTTAAGCACCTTCTTATGTGTCATTACAAGAACATAGGAGCCACAAGGTAAAAATGAAAAAATGAAAGAGGGGAAAAGTTCCAAGTTTTAAAAAACAATGCCATAGCACTTTATTCTCTAGTGTGGAACATGCAATCAAGGAACCTAGTGGATTCACTGACCTGGGGTGTCAGCTCTGTCTTTGAGAACTGCACTTAAAACCTTTTTTAAATTATTATTATTATCAGTGGATCTTGGGGAAGTGGTGATTGAATGAGTGGTCAGTAGGGAATGTGGACTTGAGGCACAGTTCCTTGTTTCTGTTGGTATCATGCAGAAGGGCTTTTTGAGTCTATGATTTTTGTCCATTCTTATAGAATAACAATAATCTTTGTGTATGTGTCTGTCTGTCTGAAGGAAAAAATGTAAGGACACTTTGACAACAAATAAAACATAACTAACTGGAGAGGGGAGGCAAGATGAAATAGAGGGACACTGAGCAATTCAAACTCACCTTGCAAAGACTATTTCCAAAGTTAAAAGCTGACAATTATTTTTGTCAGGGTCTCATGTTGAGAATCTTAAAGGTAGGCTAACTATGACAGCTAATATATTATCTTTACCTCTCTCCCATCACCAAAAATATATCAGACAAAAATATTCTTTATCTCACCATGAATCCCATGATTCACTATCCATTGTTCCAAGCATATCAGCTTTCTTCTACTGGGGGGGTTGATCCCATGGTGCCAATGAAAATAAAAGGGAAAAAAGGAGGTCCTTTCCAGCTTGCTGTACCACAGAGAGTGTCTTGAGGCCCTTATAAGCCAACGTCTTTGATAATTTAGCTCACTTAAGCTCTTTTATGTGCTATCCCCCAGGAAGTTGAATTTTTCTTCAGTCAGCCTTTTCTTCTTTTTTGCACCTCCCTGCCCAGGGCATAAGGATTGAAAATCAAAGCCTGCTGTGAATTAGAAGTTTTCATCAAATTAACAACCATGTGGCCCAAATCAAGGAAGTAAGTTGAGACCAGCAAGAGCAGTTGTTAATAGGTAATGACAGAGTTATATCCATTTCCAGTAGGCACAGACTTTATGTCCAGGATTTGCTTGTGGCTCCCAGAGGTGAAAGGTTAACATAAGAAAGTCCATCTTAATTTCCAACAGAGAGAAGGTTCCTACTAATGTATTTGTTCTAAGGAAGGGAATAACTGCATGCAGATTACTGTGCCCACTTGAAGTGACTCTGGGTATGTTCCTGGAATGAAGAAGCCAAAGTCCTTCTTAGGCATATGGTGGGGACTATGTATACTTTATGGAAAAGATACAATGCTGGCCATGTTTCCTTTTGTATCAGCATGAAGCAATATTATCTCTACCTATCAGGGGATAACAGTAGTAAAGGGGCAGGGAGGAAAACAGTGGTTACACAGATATAGGCCCTGCAATATCATTATTTTAAAATGTTCCAAAAATTGTCTGTTACTGCAGAGAATTGACTCCTCCTGTCTGTAGAATAGCTACTTTTGCAGTATTTGATAGATATTGTGGCAAAATTGAGCACTGTGTGAATTTGGCAGAGTTCATCAGATTAAAGTAGACAGCTATTCCGTGCAAGATTTGCATCTGTCAATATTCCTCCTCTCATTGACAGTTCCAGACACTTTCAAAGGTATACCCGTGGATTTTGCTATCCAAAGAGTAGCCTTCTACAGTAACATTTCCGTGGGGTTCCTTCATTGTAATCCAGAAATATTCACCATCATCTGGAATGATGTTCACCCAAAAAGTAGACAACTAAGTCATCTAGGTACATTATCCTACTATATTACAGTCTTCCAAAGTGAACTTCAAAATAGCAGCCTTTTGGATTACAGGGAAATTAACCTTGATGACTTAACATTTAACCTTTTCAGATGCTCAACTGAACTGTGGATTGGGGCACTATGGAAAGATTTCCATGGACTTCAAACAGGACAAAGCATTAGGTTAACAGAACAAATGCTTGCTCACTAAGGGTCTGATTCTGCAACCCTTACAATGAACAGCATTAACTCCCATGAGTCCAGCTTTACTGTGATTACTCACTTAAGGAAGCGCTGCTCAGTGTAAGGGTTGCAAAATTGATCCCTAAATATCTGTCAAAGCTACTTTCACCTGATGTGTCTTGAAGGCCTAAAGGAAGTTATCTAGCCATGTTTCAGCAGTCTGTGTTGTTTATTCTCTTCCAAATGGTGAAAAATCCAGAGACAAAAATCATAGAGAGTGAAATATGTTCACTTTCTATACCTTTCTTCAGGAAAGAACAGCTTTCCAAGAGACCACGGCAGTTCCTCCCTCCCAGCAATAACACATTCCCAAAGGGGGAAAGTAGGAGCAGTATATTCTGCCCTGAAACCACTAACAGTTCAACTTGTAACCTTGGGCCTCTGACATGTGCCCAGGCTCCATTCTGAACTCTCAAGTCATCACCAGGACACGAATTACAAATCCACTTAGCACCACGAGGCACATCCACAGGTTAAAAAGTACAGCGATACATTGCATGACATTCTGCTGCATCTCATGATGTGATGAGACACAGTGTGATGCAAAGAGAAATGGACATTGTGCCAAAGACCCGCCAAGAGATGAAACACAACATACAGCTTTCTAATGCTTCTTCCTAACACCCATCACTATCTTTGAGCCCATGAAAAGAGAGACTTTATTTCAAATTGTATTAACAGATAGCACATTTGAAAGGATACAGAAACTGCATAGTGTACTATACTTTACCCTTAGTGTATGTTTCCTACTTGTATGTAAAATGTCTGTCCGATACACATACGCACACATTCTTCAAAACTTTAGAGTTCCAAACATGAAATAATGTGTCTGCAAACACACACACACACAAGCATACAGCATACATGTGCAATATAAAATTTTCAATATTCAGTGTGATGCATGAGAATGATAGCCGTGCTGCTCTCCTTAACATCTAATGTGAGGTGCAAGACAAATTCCTATTCATCATGCTGTGTATACCCTCCTTGTGACACTGAGGCTCAGAAAGCCTCACACAATCTGTAAGGTTTAAATTCAGTTTGGGGGGTGGATTAGTGAGATCCCATAGGAATAGTCTCTCATGACTACATCGTAATTTGTTCTTTCAAACAAAGCGGCACTGGTTAAAAAAACCTATCTGGGTTTT
This sequence comes from Caretta caretta, assembly GCF_965140235.1. Lineage (NCBI taxonomy): Eukaryota > Metazoa > Chordata > Testudines > Cheloniidae > Caretta > Caretta caretta. Next base: position 248,544,782 of record NC_134206.1, read on the forward strand.
ATAATCCCTCTCCCCATGCCTTTCCTTGTTCTTCCAAATCTACAGGATACTTCACATTCACTTCTTTCCCCTTTGGATTATAGTTCTGCAGGCTGTAAATGTGATTCTTAAGAAAATGGTGCCTTCCACCTACCCATTTTAGCTCCTCATTTGTCATCTGAATCTGTCAGCTTCACTGACTGACAAAAACCACTGTTGTTGGTGCTAAGGAACCAATGAAACAGTGGAAATAAGAGCTGCATTCTGTTCTGCTCCATGCATCAGCAACCCTAGCACCAGCTATCTTTGTCATACTAGACCCATTATCTTTGTAATGCCAGTGGCAGAAGAAGCCCAGCTGGATTTTTCACATTACATGCTGAGCTTTACATGCAATTTTAGCAAACTGTACATGTGACTCATTAAGAAAAAGAAACATGGAAGACAATTTTCACTACTTGTTCCCCCTCATTGGCAGGCTCCAGACAGAGGACAAGACATGACCAGGCACTGAGTCTGAACCACTCTTTCTTCCCCATAAAGGTAGTCCCTCTAGGTCAGGATTGAGTCACATCTTTCAGTCCAGTGTAGGAAGACTTGCAAGTGTCACTGTCCAGTCTATAGCAGCTTTCTGAGGAGAGGACAACAGCCTGAAGGCATGTCAATATGGCCCCTTTTGTGAGCATTAACATCATTTTAGAGGGGAAAATGGTAGAGATATCTCAACTGTCAGCCAAAGTAACATTGAGAAATCTGCTTTCAGCTGTGTGCAAAAACCTAAGGAACATTCTGGTCAGCCATCTGTTTGGCATTTTTACTTGATTTATTAGGAATCACAGGGGTCCATTTGGACGTAGAAATGCTTTTGATTGTTGCCCTGTGAAAAATGGGCCGTGCAAAACAAAAGCAAGTCAAAAGATATAAGACTTTTTTCCTCTCAAATGACAGTAAAGACTGGTGCCGAAGGGTCAGATCCTGGACACTGGTTGTTTTAGACCCAGCATAGCATGGAGGGGAAAAATGCATCTGTAAATTACCTTTTCATTTCCCTAAAGCCAGTAGATGTCTGGGCTGGAGGAGCAATTTAGAGTACTCCTGGTGTGTACAAAATTACACCAGCTGCAACATCCCCCAGCAGTCTCTTTGCCTTGCCATGGTCCCAACTCAGCCAGCATACCAAGGCCCGGAAAGTAGGCTATGAACATCCAGACATGCTGGCTGTAATGCCACTCCAAATTCCCTTACACTGAGGAAAGTGGCAGATGGCCAGGGAAGCAAATTTTCCAGATGTTTCTATGCTGCCAGAGAGGTGCAAAGCAGATGAAATAGGGGTCATAAACTAGCCCTCTGTTGATTTATTATGGGAAGGGGACTCTAGGATAACGTCTCACTCACTCAGACTGCTTCAAAAAATGATGATCACATGGAAATGTTTTGGGACTATCCCATGCATCTCCTTTATAATATAATTCCTATTCCTGTTCCTCCCATCTCACTTCCTGATGAGTGGTCCTCTTTTATAGCATCAGAAGCAGTTGCCAAATCAGTAAAAAATTGTTTCTGAAGTAAAAGTCCCAGATTCACCTCTGTGCTTTGGTTGCTTTATGATGCTGGGACAATATTAAGGCAAGCTGGCCTACGCAGCCAGTGTGGGTGTGTGGGAAGAGGCTGAAAGAGAAGGCCAGCTACTCTGTGACACCAGTCAGCCAATGAAGGAGATTTTAGTGGTGTTTGCAGCAGGCTCCTGGATTGTCTGGCTGAGGTACAGGACAGTTAATAAAAGGGCCAGGGCAGGCAAAGAGGGCCCCTTCCTTGCTCTACCTCACCTCACAGCTGGATCTGCACTTGTTGCTCCTCTGCAATTCAGGGTGGCGAACCTGCTGGATTCCCCCCTTCCACCACTGCTTAGCTTTGATTTCGAGTATCTGGGGCTAATTAAAGACTCTCCCATTCCCAGGGCTTTGTGGCTGCCCTAGGCTCCATTTGCTGATGGATTTTACTCTTTTATACTGCCACAATGTTCAAGCCTTTCCCCTCTGGCAGAACCACCAGCCACTCTGTCTGGCAGAACCACCAGCCACTCTGACTGCTCTATGCCTTTCCAACACACAGCAGCCATTCACCTAGCTTTAACCAGCCCATTAAATAACTTTGTGTTCCAGAAGTGGCGCTGATATATGCTGCCGATTCTGGCCACAATTTTTATTTTAAAACCCCATATGAATAACTCAGAAAGTCACAAGTCAATGCTTTTATTGATCGAGAAGCCAAATTCATACCAAGGAACAGATTGCCAGACAATAAAAGGTCTGTCTTAAGGGGGTAGATTTTCGAAGGCACAAAGAAGAGTTGGGCAACCAAAGTCAATGAGAGTTAGGTGCCTAAATGCCCTTTGTGCCTTTGAAAATCTCCCCCTAAATATTAATGTAGACCCAGCTGGTGGAAGAGTAAACACTTGAAATTAGGATGATAAAAGTGGGTGTGACTTTTTTTATCCAACTCTTTTGTGCCCCATGTATAATGCCCCGGGCTGTGAACAAAACTTCTGCCCATGTATCCTCTGTCCATGTTGTTGCACTTCACTGTAGACTTTAAAAAGAAACATTTTTTTAATTTAAAAAACCCTTGCCCCAGTGCCATACACTGGTAGAGGCCCCCAACTTTATTTTTCCCCTTCTTTTCCCACTTCTCCCCCTCTGTCATGTTCTTTGAAATAAAGCCACGTTTCCTCCCACTTTGCTGCTTTAACTAATGTCTTCCCAGGCATTTAAGCAATGGATCTGCAGTTTCTCTCATCTTTCAGACATAGGGAGTGCTAGTATACTGATACTTCTGCCCTGCTAGATTCATGCCATTTTGTAGCATGCAAGTCAGCCTGATTCACTTCCATGTTCTTAGATGTACTACTGGAGATAGTAACCTCAAATCAAAATCCCTTTTAAATGCTTTAATTTTAGAAAAAGCAACACAAAAGCAAGACAGTCCTCTCCTTTCCCCTTTGTAAAAGTGTATCAGCTCCAAACCAGAAAAAACATAGGTAATAATGGAGACTACATATTGTCATGATGAAATATTACATGACAAAACACCATGCAGTGGTCTGTGCATCATAAAATGACAAACTGGGGGCCCTGTCATCCATCCTGAGCTACCAAGGTACTGTTAAAATATTCTAAGTGCTCTCTGACTTCCACTGCCTTTTTCACTAGGGAATCCCAACACTTGGACTGTGACCAGAGCCAGTCTGATTTTGATCAGCACCACACACGGCAACCAATGTCTTGCAAATATTTTCTTTCATAGTTTTACTTCCCTCAATTTTCTATAATGGCCTTTTCTTCACTATGGAAGAGGGGAAGAAGTAGCACTGCTACATACATATCAGTGTTCCTTGTGCTTGAATTAGAGAGGTAGCTGGTGGATTTGGCACACACACACATTAATCTGCTGCTGCCTGAAGAAAGAAAAAAAAAGTGGACCACCCCCCGCTCCATATCTCTGTCTAGTCTTTCATCTGACGTATGGAGACTGCCATTTCTCTTCTTTGATATGGTGGGCAAAGTTCACCCCTGAATTGTATTTATGAAGGAGCATGCATGAAAAGCTTTTCCTGTAAGATCTCCCCAACTGCACTGACTCTCTGGGAGACTTTGGTATCTGGCGGTATCAGATGCAGTATCACTGTAGTAGTCATTAAAATGGAAGGTCCTGTTTCTGCTGCCCTTCATGACAAAGGGTATGTTTCCATGTGTTTAACATATACATTGTTTCACCCTCTGGCACTGAAAAAAGCACAGTAGGCTGGGAAACAAGACAAACTTTCTGTTCCCAAAGCTCCAGATGGACAAGCAGTGTGAAGGCATTCTGGCATTACCGCTTTTCATCTGCTCTGGGGAGGCTCAGAGGTTTTGGTTCCACAGATGATTCCATCTTTAAAGTTCTACCCCAAAGATATCCATCCTTTTCTGAAGCACATAATAGTGATAATAATAATAATAAAAATATAATAGGTGAGACTGTGCCATGGTCAGTAATAAACTGACCTTTTTATGACTTATCCCTTAACTTCTGGTGCCATTTTGAGGAGGTCATTGGTGAGCTTGAGTCTAACATTCAAACTGTAAATACCTTTAAGCAGTGTGTTTTAACATGACCAACAGCATACCTTGGCTATGTACAGAAATAATACAATATGTGTAATATTATCAAGATAAGGTTGCAATGTAAATATATCTACAATGAATGTTCAATTACTCTTCAAACTGTATGTACAAGGAGGGGCCTAGTCTCCTCTTGAAATCTAATTTTTTTATTATTATTTTTTATCTCAAGAGTATGAAAATCCTATTGTTAATTTGAAAAATTCAGTATTCTTGTCTTAAAAGAAATATTCTGTATGAAAAAAGTGCATTAAATGTAAATGGTGTCCAAAATCATATGGCAAGATTGAGAAATGAGACGCATACAAACCAGGGCTGCTGGAATTTGGTAGCATTCTTGATGCCATACATTTGATCTCATATAAATAAGATAAGCACAAGTTTTATGGTTGGCTATGTAAAGCTAACCCACGTTATTATATATACCATATATATATATATTTATATATACTGTATAGATATATACATATTATATACAGTATTCACACAGTGAAGGAAGCACTTGGTAAAGAGACATTTCTGGGAATTTGTGCTTAATGTTTCAGTTCAGAGGGAACAAAGACTGCTATACAATTACATTAGGACATGTTATGCAGGCTGAGGAGCGTCATAGCCAGCTAGGAAGGAGAGGCTCCAATATAACAGTTAACAAGGATTGAGATGATGAGGGTTTGAAATGTTTTGAAGACAAAATGAAAATTACATGCAATATATGTGTATGTACCTCTGCTGAGTTGTATTCCTAGTTGAAGCATTGCATTAAACATCAAAATATAATAATAATAATAATAATAAAACTGGTTTTGTATGTGGTACCTCTGTTTTTTTGTTTTTCCTTATTGAGCAAACTACATTGTTTGCTGACCTGGGTTAATGGGAAGCGTCAGGTAACTAAAATCCCTCAGGCTGAGTTACATGGGTGTTCAGTATTTCTCTTTTTTAGTGGCTAGTGATAGTCAAACCTTGTTTTTCAAGGTCTTCCTCGTGAATGGAAAGTAGTCCAGCTTTACAAACTAGGGATCAAATATCTTAGTCCTCCTTTCACTCTTCCCATTCTCCACTTCCCCTGCTGTATCTTTATGCTTCTTTTCCTCGGCCTCTTTCAGTGTCCCAGTTTTCCCTCAGAAGAACTTAAGTGCAGGGTCCTATCCATATTTTAACAAGGGGCTCCTACAAAATATCCCTCCTCCTTCCACTTAGCTTGGGGTATAGTCCCATGTCCTTGGGGCACAATCCCTACAAGAGAGGAGCGGTGAAGGGACTGGGATAGCTATTCATTGCTTCTCCTGTTTAAACAAAGGCACGTGTTCACAGCTTACCAGGAGCGAGGCAGCATCACTGGCAAACAAACTTGTAGCAATTGCCCTTTGCTTGAAATGTCTATAATTTGTTCCTAACGTGTATACAGGGCTGGATCGTCCAAGATGTTGAGCCACCTTCAACTCCCATTGAAGTCAGTGAGAACTGAGGGTACTCAGCGCATCATGGGATACTCACCACCTTGCAACATCATGACCACATTGCACACAGACACCATCCTTGGAACCATCCCTGCCAACTGATGGAATCTGCTCTTTTCAAAAGGCAAAAAAATGTGCCGTTATCGTGGTGCCCAAATACAGACACTGGAACTTTAACCATCGACTTCAATGGAATCAGGAACAGGACCTTCATGAGCACAGTGGATCTATCATCTCTGGCAGGGATGTTTAGCACTAACGAGAGACAGGGACATCAAGAGGCAGGGACATCACCCTGACCCTTCCTATCAAGTGGCTCCCAGCTGTTCCCTCCAGCACATCACTGCTTAAATGCTTGATTTCATTTTTTCTCTAAAGCCCTCTCCTTTCTTCAAGATCTTTTTGTTTCTCTGATTTGGCTCTTCTCCTTCTAGCAGCTTTGACATCCATGCTTGCCTCTCTCTCTCAATCTCTTCTCACTGTTATCTCGCCTCCCTCCATTTCTCCAACCCTTCATCCATATCTCCACCTCAACGTCCTTGATCTTGGAATAAGGGCTAGAACACAGATTGTATTAGATATCCTGCAATTCACCATCTTTGTGAAACATTCAATTAAATTGTCATGACAGGCAAGTCTATGGATGGTGCTTATATGGCCCCCAGAATCACAGCATCAGCGTACCTCACAATATTCTAAGTATTTATCCTCCCAGTAGCCCATCAGGCAGGGAAATACTATCATCCCCATTATACAGATAGAGAACTAAGGCATAGAGAGACTAAGTGACTTGTCCACAGTTACGTAGGATGCCTGTGGCAGAGTAGGTAATTGAAATCTGGTCTTGCAAGTCCCTGGCTTGTGTCCCAGACATGGGACCATCTTTTCCCTCTAAAGGAAATACAGATCTGACCAAGAGATGAACTCAGATCACTGCATTCAGAGTCCACAGTGTTAACCATTACACCGTGGAACCATTTTATTAGCATACTGGTACAATCCACCCACTATGTACTTCCTCTTTGCAATACCTGAGAATTGCTACTGGGTGGCTCCAGCACACTCTCAAAATGCAGGTGATGAGTGGTTTGGTAGATGAGTGACAGGGAGAGTATGAGGGCCAACTTCTGGCTGTGTGATAGTTGACAATTTGAAGACTAACTAGATCCTTCTCCATATATTTTGTGAAGCAAAGACAAAATGCTTTTCTTTTCAGAAGGTACTTTAACATTATTTGGGTTTGGGTTCAGTATTAATTTCATGAAAATTCAAGGTGGGTGATGGGAACCTAAATTTAAGCCTATCAGTATGTAGACCTGCAAATACAAAGCATCAGAAAGGGATGTACTAGTCTAGACTGTGCACACACAACACTGAGTTAAAGACTAATTTCCTCTTCTGCATCTAACCAGAATGCACACAGTAGCATTTCAGTGAGTAGGTGGGTTGTCAGAATTCTGCAGTCTGAGCTTGGGGAGAGAGGGCAGGGGAAAAAGATGGAATGTGTGGCTGGGTACCAAAGCAAACAAACAAACAAAAAGGAATATATACTCTTCCCTAATCATCTTGCCATCTGGACTTTCACAAAATTACACCTCTCTTTAATGGTACAGGATCATGTCCAAGCTATGGCAATACCTAATGCCACCCATGCCTCCCTACCAACCCAGTAGCATTTCCTCCTGTTCAGTGTTTTGTGAGTATTTGGAGGCTCCTTGTTTCCTGGTGCTCCCAATCAGGTGTGTTACATCCTGGAGGAGAGTGCTTCAGATAAAGTTACCCACTCCAGAGCGACTTCCCTAGTGAGCCAGCTATTCATCAGAGACTCAGACTGTGCATTGTAACTGCCTACTATTTGCAGTGTTCAAGAAATGTCCTGGGAAAATCAATACAAAGAAAACACTGATCATTTGTAAATCTGTTAACTCTCTTCTGGCCCCTTGCCAGCCATTTTATTCACTGTCTAGATATGGAAACCCACTTGACGGTGGAAGGAAATGGACTTCGCCACTTTGTTCTCTCAGGGCCTTGCCAACTTCCTTTTCCACCACTTCACAGATCCAGAGGGAATAATAAAAATGGTAACAATGATTTCAAAGATGGGGGGAGAAAAAGCGAGAAGCATTTTCCCCCATACAAAGATTCTTCTCTTTGTGTTTCTCCCAGCTCTTTCAAGGGGTTCTCCAGCTTTCCCTCTTCTTAAAAACTTGCTAAAAGGCACAGAGCAAATCATGGTCAGAGCTGGGTCTGTGGCCTGAAAAATGAGGCATGGGATAGGAGGCAAAGAAGCTACAGTTGGGACATTTCAAAGGCTATTAAATTTGAGCTGATTGTTAAGTTTATAGACACACAGATTTTACTTGACGCCGACCGTAATCACTAAATATGACCTTGGATGCCATTGCAAAATGTTTGGAAATAGGTCCAAAGCAAGGGTGATTGGATCCAGATGGCATAACAGCAACAAATGGGAGTGTTACAGGTGACAGCCTCCTTGAATCATTTTTTCGGAATACGGGCACAGCTAGACCCTGGCCTCATAAAAGTCTCCTGGGCCCTACTGAAAACCATGATTAAAATAAACAGCATGCCAGGGGAAAGTAATTGAACCATCACCCCAGTCTAGATACGGGAAAGTCACAGCTCCCCTGAGTAACAGACAGCAAAAGATACATTAAATATGGAAACTTTGGTACCCTCAGAGGAATGACAGCAACACAGAGGAACAGGTATTTCCTTTGGTGAACACCTACAGTTCATAGCACAAATAATTAAGAAATTCCTGAACCATTTAGCTGGATTGTCCTTTTGGTGCAAAGGTACAAGTTACATTCACCCTCTCAACAGTCAATTTATACCCTAAATTCTCATCAGGAGCAAGCGGGTGAGGAGAGGATCACAATGCAATATGCATGGATTGCTCATACTTAGGATATTCTGTAGAAAGAATGGGCCCAGCATTCCAGGAACCCTAGGTCAAATCCTATACTTGTTGTGCAGTGTACTCCTAAAGCAGCATAAACAGAAGGGAGCAACAGCTTTAACTGGCACCCATGAAAAATGAAAATATTACCGGTGTGGGAGACTTCAGGTAGCTGGAAGAAAGACATTTCCCAATCATAATATATGTCATTTTTGTTGGAAGCTGGAGAGGATTTGCCAGTACCTCTCCTGCAGGTATCAGAGAGGAAACCCAGCTGGGGAGGAGAACCACTGAGAGTAGGAAGTGCTAGGAAGGAGGTACTAATGCCAGGTGCTAGGGAGAAGGTGCTTATGTCAGGGAGGAGGAGGGAAGTTCACATATTGGAAAAAATCCAGTCACATGCTTTTGGCTGGGAAGCAAAGGATGATGGAGAAAGCTGCTGGCAAAGGCTCAGGCCCAGACTCTGCCAGTGGGCACGGCCCTGTGCCACCAATGGGAGAGAGAGAGTGCAAAGGGAAAACAGGGCAGAGGAGACGATCTTTACCTGGGTCACACCAGGGTGGGCATGGTCTTTTTTGAGCTTGTCCAATGGCCCATTATGTAACCAAGGATGAGGTTTATGTTTCCTCCTTTGGAATAACTTTTGGAATGTCTCTTTTCAACCCCCAGGTGCTTATTTTATGGTCCAGGGCAGATGCACAGGGCTCCTTATATTTTGCTGAACACACATTTAACTAGTGTACATATACAGAAGCTGCAGATGGGAGCTATTTATAACAACAAAATCAATAACTAAATAGATAGTAGTTAAAGAATGTGATCATCCCTGGACATATCCAGTTTAGCTGCCATGAAACAGTTTTGAGGAGAAAAGATCAAGGGCCATTTGTGTGGAACTATGAGGTTAACTGTTAGAAACTAAGAAGGCCTTTGAGCTAGGCAATTACAACTTACCTTTTCATCAGTAACCAGTGATTTTGGATACCATATATCTGGGTGCCCAGCATGACAAAATTTACAGTGTACAGGTTGTATAGGGTTGCCAGGCATCCAATTTTCAACTGGAATGCCTGGTCAAAAAGAGACCCTGGCTGCTCTGGTCAGCATCATTGACCAGGCCGTTAAAAGTCTGGCTGGCGGTGCAGTGGGGCTCTGTGTGGCTCCCAGAAGCAGCCGGTATGTCCCTGCAACCCCTAGGTGGAAATGGGGCCAGGGAGGCTCCGTGCACTGCCCCCTCCCTGAGTGATGGCTCCACAGCTCCCATTGGCCTAAAACCATGGCCAATGGGAGCTGCGGGGACGGCGCCTGCAGATGGGGGCAGCGCGCAGAGGCCCCTGGTCACCCCTGCGCCTAGGGGCCGCAGGTACATACCTGCCACTTCTGGGAGCCACCTGAAGTAAGTGCCGCCTGGAACCCACACCCTGAACCCCCTCCTGTACCCCAACCCTCTTCCCCAGCCTGGAGCCCCCTCTTGCACCCCAAACTGCTCATCCCCAGCCCCACAGCCCCAGCCAAAGCCCTCAGCCCATCCTGCACCCCAACCCTCTGCCCCAGCCCGGTAAAAATGAGCAAGTGGTGCAGGAGAGTGAGCAACAGAGTGAGTGGGGGAGTGGGGCCTCAGAGAAGGGGCAGGGCAAGGACGGTGGCCAATGGGAGCTGTGGGGACGGCGCCTGCAGATGGGGGCAGCACGCAGAGGCCCCCGGCCACATCTGCGCCTAGGGGCTGTAGGTACATACCAGCCGCTTCTGGGAGCCACTTGAAGTAAGTGCCTCCTGGAACCCACACCCCAACCCTCTTCCCCAGCCTGGAGCCCCCTCTTACACCCCAAACCCCTCATCCCCAGCCCCATACCCCCAGCCAAAGCCCTCAGCCCATCCCGCACCCCAACCCCCTGCCCCAGCCCGGTGAAAATGAGTGAGTGGTGCGGGAGAGTGAGCGACAGAGTGAGGGGGGAGAGTGGGGCCTCAGAGAAGGGGCAGGGCAAGGGTGGTTTTCTGCAATCAGAAAGTTGGCCACTCTACCCAGCCAGAGCCTTCACCCCCTCCCTCTCCTGCACCCCAACCCTCTGTCCCAGCCCAGAGCCCCCTTCTGCACCCTGAACCCTCATTTCTGGTCCCACCCCGGAGCCCGCACCCCCAGCTGTAGCCCTCAGCCCCTCCCACACCCAAACTCCCTCCCAGAGCCTGCATCCCACACCCTCTCTCACACACCAAATCAGCCCAGAGCCCCCTCCTGCACCATAAATCCCTCATCCCAAAGCCTGCACCTCCAGCCAGAGCCCTCACTCCTCCCACACCCAATCTCCTGCCCCATTCTGGAGCCCCCTGCAGCACTCCAAACCCCTCATCCCCAGTCCCACCTCAGAGCCTACACCTCCAGCCAGAGCCCTCACCCCCCCACACACACACCCCAACCCCATGCCCCAGCCCAGAGCCCCCTCCCACGCTCCAAACCCCTTGCCTCCACTCCCCAGCCCAGAGCCCCCTCCTGCACTCCAAACCCCTCATTCCTTGCCCCACCCCAGAGCCTGCACCCTCCAGCCCAAGCCCTCACCCCCTCCTACACCCCAAACCCCTATGAAAATGAGTGAGTGAGCGAGGGTGGGGAGAGCAAGCAACGGAGGGAGGAGGGAGCCTCAGAGAAGGGGCAGAGCGGGGCCCTGGGGAAGGGGCAGGGTTGGGGGCAGGGCAAGGGTGTTCTTTTTTTATAATCAGAAAGTTAGCAACCCTAGGCAGGTACTCAGCACTGTCAGAAAATCAGGTCCCTTTAAAGTGTCTCAAAGTAGGGCACCCAAAATCAGTAGTCATGTTTGAAAATTTAGGCCTAAAATCCCTAACACACAGGATCCCAGTTTGATTGGGGCCTATATATGAAACTGTAATAAAATAATAATAGTACATTGGTTTACACAAGAAAATACAAGCCCATTTTAATTACTGATTACTTTCCTCTTGGATACAGCCAAAGCTACACTAGCAGACATGTGCTAGTCCTAGGGATAAAGTGTGTGAGGTGGGGATAAAGGCAAGGATGCATCATGCAGTGTTTTATAATGTACAGAGTACAGATTTTGAGGAGAAAAATACTCTTCTTTTACACCATCATCTAAGGTCAAATTCTGGCCCCTACCCCTCCCAGCAGTATTTTGAATACATATCCATGTTTGGAAAAGCAAATCCCTGGTGGGGGTGCTGTATGGCTCGTCTAAATGTTGCTAGTCCTGTGACATCTGGATTCAGATACACTGAAATACAATACGATGACAACTGAGAGATATATCCAAAGGAATGTAGGACTGGAGAAAGAGCATCTCCTTCCACTGTTCTGATCTCAATAGGAATCACTGGAGTGGAACTGTCCTCTCCACCCCATACACAGTCATTTCAGGGGAAATGCACTGAGATATATGCTCAGGTCCTTGACACTCAGTCTAAAGTGAGCTGGAAATGGCAGGAACGGCATTCCAGTGTTAACACAGTATGACAGCCTTATCACATTAGCTCCTCTCCATCACTCGATATTAATATTCATCTTAGCTAATATACTATGAATGTCACTTTCCCATATTACTGCACATGAATATTAACCTGAACTGATATGAGCCATACAAAGGAGACTACTAATCTGATTGCAAGGGGATAATATAACAGAGTCTTTAAGGATGAATAACTGACAGGCAGGTTTCAGTGGCAGCCATGTTCGTCTGTATCAGCAAAAAAAACAAGGAGTCCTTGTGGCACCTTAGAGACTAACAAATTTATTTGGGCATAAGCTTTCGTGGGCTAGAACCCACTTCATCAAATGTATGAATTAAAAGATACAGGAGCAGGTATAAATACATGAAAGGATGTGGGTTGCTTTACCAAGTGTGAGGTCAGTCTAACGAGATAAATCAATTAACAGCAGGATACCAAGGGAGGAGAAATAACTTTTGAAGTGGTAAGAGAGTGGTTCATTACAGACAGTTGACAAGAAGGTGTAAGTAACAGTAGGGAGAAATTAGTACTGGGGAAATTAAATTTAGGTTTTGTAATGACCCAACCACTCCCAGTCTTTATTCAGGCCTAATCTGATGGTATCTAGTTTGCAAATTAATTCCAGTTCTGCAGCTTCACATTGGAGTCTGTTTTTGAAGTTTTTTTGTTTAAGAATTGCCCCTCAATATGCCAACATTTTTATGGTTGACTTAGAACAACGCTTCCTCAGCTCTCGTCCCCTTACGCCCCTACTCCACTTGCGCTACATTGATATCATCATCATCATCTGGATGCACTGAAAGGAGGCCCTTGAGGAATTCCACCAAGATTTCAACAATTTCCACCCTACCATCAATGTCAGCCTGGACCAGTCCACACAAGATATCCACTTCCTAGACACTACAGTGCTAATAAGCGATGGTCAAATAAACACCACCCTATACCAGAAACCTACTGACCGCTATACTTACCTACATGCCTCCAACTTTCATCCAGACCACATCACACGATCCATTGTCTACAGCCAAGCTCTACGACACAACCGCATTTGCTTCAACCCCTCAGACAGAGACAAACACCTACAAGATCTCTATCAAGCATTCTTACAACTACAATACCCACCTGCTGAAGTGAAGAAACAGATTGACAGAGCCAGATGGGTACAGAGAAGTTACCTACTACAAGACAGGTCCAACAAAGAAAATAACAGAACGCCACTAGCTGTCACCTACAGCCCCCAACTAAAACCTCTCCAGCGCATCATCAAGGATCTACAACCTATCCTGAAGGACAACCCCTCACTCACACAGACCTTGGGAGACAGGCCAGTCCTCGCTTACAGACAGCCCCCGAACCTGAAGCAAATCCTCACCAGCAGCTACACACCACACAACAAAAACACCAACCCAGGGACCAAACTCTGCTACAAAACCCGGTGCCAACTCTGTCCACATATCTATTCAAGGGACACCATCATAGGACCTAACCACATCAGCCACACTATCAGAGGCTCGTTCACCTGCACATCTACCAATGTGATATATGCCATCATGTGCCAGCAATGCCCCTCTGCCATGTACATTGGCCAAACTGGACAGTCTCTACACAAAAGAATAAACGGACACAATTGTGACATCAGGAATCATAACATTCAAAAACCAGTAGGAGAACACTTCAACCTCTCTGGTCACTCAATAACAGACCTCAAAGTGGCAATTCTTCAACAAAAAAACTTCAAAAACAGACTCCAACGTGAAGCTGCAGAACTGGAATTAATTTGCAAACTAGATACCATCAGATTAGGCCTGAATAAAGACTGGGAGTGGTTGGGTCATTACAAAACCTAAATTTAATTTCCCCAATACTAATTTCTCCCTACTGTTACTCACACCTTCTTGTCAACTGTCTGTAATGAACCACTCTCTTACCACTTCAAAAGTTATTTCTCCTCCCTTGGTATCCTGCTGTTAATTGATTTATCTCGTTAGACTGACCTCACACTTGGTAAAGCAACCCACATCCTTTCATGTATTTATACCTTCTCCTGTATCTTTTACTTCATATCTTTGATGAAGTGGGCTCTAGCCCACGAAAGTTTATGCCCAAATAAATTTGTTAGTCTCTAAGGTGCCACAAGGACTCCTCATTTTTTTAACTGACAGGCAGTGGTTTCCGTGTGCTTTCCTCTTTAGCCCTCCTCCCCTTTGCATATTGCTGACACAGGACAGAGATTAATCGATTATTAATCCATACCAGATTCTGTTGTTCCTGTTACTTTGGATACTCATGTTGTATCTGTGATGGATAAGTGATGAAGGCACTGATACAGAATCAGCCTTTGACTTATTCATATGGAAAAAAGAAAACCCACAAAGCTTCTGGTTTAAGTAATTTTGGTTGCTCAAGTTCTCTCTCATTGCATTTGCTTTTCCCCTGTATTCAAAGTTACCTCTACTGTGGTTCTTATTTTTCATTCAGTTATTGGCCTATGCATGAAACAATAATTCCTTGGAGCCCTAGATAGCTTTGACTTGACTGGTAATGAAATACAGAATTTCTCCTCTCTAGGCTGTTGGCTTGACATCATTGCTTAGTCTTTACTGGCTAAAAGTCATTACCACCTATTGGCAACAAAATATCTTTAATTTGGTGGCTCTCTTGCCTCAAAGCGAGGCTTTAAAAGGAGCTCTAAGAAAATGCAGATTTCATGTGGGCAGAGCTATAAATCTCTTGTCCACTATGCATCACCTTGTCAATAGCCCACTTGAAATGAACTGATAGCTGCTTTTCACTTCCTAGCAAACAGGAGACCACATCACACAAACACACCCATGACTGGCTTTGTAGCTAGATTTCAGATGTAAACTCTGTGCGTTTTGCAGATTTCACCAGCATGTATTATTACTATTATTAATTAATGAATTAATAATTATAATTATAATTCCTAGCTCATATATAACACTTTTTATCAGCAGATCTCAAACTACCAGTGGTATTTAAGCACTTAAATACCTTTGTAAATCTGGAGCCTTGAACCAGTTGAAATCTTCCCATTGATTTCAATGAGCTTTGGATCAGGCCCATACTCCTCCTTCATGAATGGCATCCTTTAAGTAATCCAGGTTATTTCAGGTTTCCTTTCCCTCACGGAGACTCACATTTCCTTCTCCAGATGGGCTGTTCTGGTTCACACTGGGAGGAGGGAATTGCTTCTGAAGTGGAGTTATTCCTGATTTACTGTAAATGAGAGCAGAATCAAGAACCAGGCTTCTAGTCCTTTTGGTTGTGAAGAACACTTTAAAGACACAAACTGAGTGTAACCAATGCAGTAATGTCTTCCTGAGTCTGCAGGCAGCCTGAAACAATAGCTCAGAGACAAGTGAATTGCATTGTTCATTTCAATGGAGTGTTGATTCTGCAACCTAATCATGACACTGCAAATGGCAATATTGTTAACCATTTCACTGATGATCACTTTAGCAGAAACATCCTGCCAATGAGCTTAACTCAAATTGCCCTTATATCTTCCGAGGTGACAAAAGCCCCAACTGGCTCCTGCCAAGCTGCCGAAACCTCCAAGTTCCTCTGACAGCATCTGCACTGCAGTCATTCCCCAGCGATGCAAAAATCTGCAAGCAATGAAATCTGAGAGTTTGGGTCTGAGTGAAGCAAGTGTAATTTAATATGAATGTAGATAACAGAGGGGCTACTGTGCTGACTAGTATTTATGTTCGTATCTAATCATTAAACACTTCTTTCTTCAATTGGCTTGAAGCTGCGGCAGCATTTCCAGCCCGCTGCACAACCCAGCAGATATGGAAGTTTGACCGTCGGGCCCATTAGCAAAGCGTCAATATGGTATTGACTGTGGCTGGCTAGAGGAGCATTGTTCAGCACTGACACAAAAGCAGAGCCAGCTTCATCGTCAATACTCTAAGTCCCTGCCAGCCCAGAGAGCAAGGGGACAAGCTTGGCCTCATACTCCAATCCCCGCTGTGGTGTGGTAAACAAACAGAGTTTGTGACAATAGCCTCCCAAGAAAAAGGTGATACTCAGATGGAAGTCTCAAGTGCACCAGTAAAAAACAGCAATGTTTCCTGTAGCACTGATTCCCAACCACTCCCTGCATCCCCCGCAAGGGTGCTACTCTGTGTATTGATCTGTCACAACACAGCCATCCTCCCACATGGCTATTAATGGATCCTAAACAGCTAAATATACACACACACAAACAATAGTTTTCTTCATAAGCACCAGCCTGGAATCAATTCCAGAAGAGTGCTAAGAAGTGTTATCAATTGTAACACGTCTTGAACTCACAGAATCTTTCAGTGAAACCTCCCACACCAGGCAATCAGAAGTCTGGTGCTGCTGCGTCTTAACTAGGAGTCTTCAGGAGGGCCATAAAACACCTTCTGTGAGGAGTGCTTGATGTGGACTGAGTCATTCACATGCCAGACACCCAGGTGTCCTTGCCTATTTGGCAGCTTGGTTTGGTCACTAAGCTGACTTCAAGGAGTAGAAAGGATACTAGAAGAGTCCACTGGTGGGGGGAGGGTAAACATATAATGAGTTTCAACATGAAACTCTGCAGTTGAATACAGGGCCAGTCAGTCACTGGCTCAATATCCATCCTGCTAGATAAACTACAAGAACTTTGTCCCCAGGCATCTCACCTGGAGTAAGTGGTTGGGTTGCAGACAAGTATAATAGTGGACTATAGAATCACTGGCAGCTTTTGTCCTGTACAGGCTTTGGTTGCAAAGACTATTTGGCTAGATAAGCTAAATAATGTTACATACACCAGAACCTAAATAACTTGCTTTTAACATATTCTAAGTCAAGCACTCAAAAGTTCAGAATGTCAAGTTTACAACTGGCCATGATCCCATAATTCCACCCACTACTGCAACCTGTGCATTGAATGAGGTAGGGGAGCCTATGGGAAAAAAGTATGTGATCATGTCATTAAAGATTCTATATCTCAATACATATGCACAGAAGGTTCGAATTATGGTTGCATAGTCAGCCATAAACCTGGGCTTTTCCTAATTTTCAAATTGACTTTGCAACTAAATAATGTTCTTTAAGCATTTTTTTTATGTAGAAGACTTTTTTTAAAAGCAAAAAGCTAAAAATCTGTTACATTACATGCAGTGTGTTGGTTAGGGTGACCAGACAGCATATGTGAAACATCAGGATGGGGGTGGAGGGTAATAGGAGCCTATATAAGACAAAGACCCAAAAATCGGGACTGTCCCTATAAAATCGGAACATCTGATCACCCTAGTTGGTGTCCTCTAAGAATATAGGGTTTGACTCATATACAGGATGTGGGAGCTCTGTCTGAGTATGAGGGTATGCACCTGAACACTAGGGTAAGGCACAGCCAATGGCTGAGCATGTGTAGAAATCTCAGCACTGTCTGGCAATAGGAGAAGAAGGCAACATCACGCAGGGGCAGAGGAAGAGACCAGTACAGGTTGGTGACAAAGGAAGGAACCTGGCTTCTATAGCAGCTAAGCCCGGCCCATTTCTTGAATTAATTATAAGTAAACATTACTCACTGGCAAGGCAACCATTGACCCCCTGTGTCATTTGAGAGGGAGGCTTAAAGGGAAGGAAGAGTGTAGAGTCCCATTGTCACTGACCCATATGCCAGCTTGTGTGTCATTATCCGCAGTTAGGCAAAAAAATGTTACCAAACCATACAGCAAACTCTCTTGGTTTTGGGGCTCTGTGGGGAGAGAGCCAGATGCCTAAAGAACACTCATACAAAAGGGGAAGAATCCAGCTGGCATTTCCCTTCCTTATGCCTTTAAATAATAAGTTTCTTTGAGTTGTCCTAGTTACATTTTGTAGCCTAAGACCAATTCCCACACAGGCTGTTTCACTGGTCAGGGAGTGAGTCTGCAATGACATAGGATGGAAAGGGAGATGACCTGAGCTCATTAAACCACAGCATGGTTACAAGCCACCAGCATTTTAGCAAAAGCTCAACATATTAAACAGCTCCCCCCCCCCCCAAACCCCGTGTCCATTTTTCTGCCCAGATACTACTTGGAGATAGGTATCTCAGAGTGAAATATATCATATGAAACACATCTATATTTTATTGTGTATATGGGAAGGCAGACAGACACAAGGATGGACAGAGAAACAAAACCTGCTTACAAAGTTCCTACTAATAATACACTACGATACCAGAGGAGATCTGCATCTGACCAGTCCCAGAAGATACTTTCATACCTATCACATGCATGGGAAGCATGCAGAAGTCCAATATGATATTCGTAATATTAAAACAGTCACGCTTACTTCCAGTAATGTGGTAGAGAAGTGTATTCATGATGTGCACATTATTATAAATGTGTCTGTGTCTGCAGATGTTTGTTGCCTGATGTTAAATCAGAAGCAAATGCAGTGCAATGATAAAGTATTCCTGTGGGGGACTTTTACATGCGCAGCGGGTGACTCCAGATTGCCAGCAAGGGTGCTCTACCACCTGTCCAGCACTATCAGGCGTCAGTTTGTTCAAATTAAATTCTGCATGCTTTGTCTCCAGCACCGTAAATGGGATGTTTGTATATAAAGTATCATATCCTGCCTGCCCATCAACTGGAAGTGAAACAGACAGATAAGGATAGTATGCAGAAACAGAGCTGTTAACTGAGATCATGGCTCACCTGAGGTTACACTGCTCTGTGCATTTTGTTGAATGAAAATTAGGTTTCAAAGTCGCCCACATTTCCCCTACCCTCCTCTTCACAGAAGGAATTAGTGCATATTTCACTGACTGTACTGAACAGCAGACTCCATTTGTGTCACAGCACTGTGGAATTCACTGGACTCAGTGATTATTGTGACCCCTTCTAGCTTTAAACTCTATGAATCTGTGGAAATCTAGGGTCTAGACAAAGCTACTTACCTTAGCAATAAGAGAACCAGTTCAGATACATATTAAAAGGCTTGACTCATCACCCACTCCTCATACTGAACCTTCTCTGAGATTTGAAATTGGTGGGTTCATTCATCTTCATGCTCTTTGTGCCTTGCACCATAAGTGAGAGTGTGCCTAAGAAAGATTCTTTGTACAGCATACTTGACCCTGATAACATAGTGAAATATTAGGAATCCTGTTTGAGAAAGAAACCTTTAGATCTTTATCTAAAATGAACTGAGGGTCATTCACTTATCCCTAACTTCCTGAATTCTCCCCTGCACATGGCATGTTTATCAAGAAACAATGCATGAGAAAATGTCTGTCTTGTAGTTAAAATAGTTAAATGTTGCATTTTTTAAATAAGAGTTTTTGTTTTTCCTCCTTTTCATTCCCTCTGTCCCTTCCTTTTTCTTCTTCCCCTCCCCTCTTTTCTCTCTCTGTCTCTTCTCACTCAGGTGATCTGCATTTTATGGGTAATATTTTTAATTGGAAAACTGAAGCTGCAGTTCTTGTATTTCCCAAGCCCCATGATTCACATAAGACTCTCCATGAATATTTTTTTTTAAAGTGAAGGGACATTTTCTGTACAAAACAGACCACCTCTCTGTAGCTGATACATCAGGGATCTATCCAGTGGTAGATTTATCTATTTATCTTTGGTAAGAGTTCTATGTGTAATTGTCTGCTTATGTTGAAAAGGTGGTTACAAAACTCAGTGGAAAAAGAATGAAATTGTCTAAGTAAATGAGTTGCTTTAGCACAGAGGTGGGCAAACTTTCTGGCCCAAGGGCCACATCGGGGTGCGAAACTCTATGGAGGGCCGGGTAGGGAAGGCTATGTCCACCAAACAGCCTGGCCCCCGCCCCCTATCTGCCCCCTCCCACTTCCCACCCCTTGACTGCCCCCCTCAGAACCCCCAAACCATCCAACGCCCCCTGCTCCTTGTCCCCTGACTGCCCCCAGGGATTACCCACCCCTAACCGTTCCCTCTCCCGACTGCCCCCTGGGACTCCACCACTGCCGTGCACGTGCCACCGTCACCCCCTTACCATACCACTCAAAGTGGCAGGAGCATGCAGCCCCGCTGCCTACAGGTGAGGGGAGACAGTTCGGGAGGGGCCGGGGACTAGCCTCCCCAGCCAGGAGCTCAGGGGCCAGGCAGGATGGTCCCGTGGTCCGGATGTGGCCCACAGGCCGTAGTTTGCCCACCTCTGCTTTAGCAGAATGATTATACTAACACCAATATGGCACCAGTGAGGGCCAAGAGAAGAGATTCAGAAATGGTATAACCTCCCTCCCACTTTGTCCTTGTCCAACTGTGGCCAGATTGCCTTCTGTCTGTTCATAGTCACATGTTTATGTGTCTTTACCTTGGCAGTTTTGTAAAGGCTATTTTGGGCCATCAGTAAGACAGTAATATAAAATACTTCTGCTGCAGGATTTCATAACAGGTCACTCCTCCATCTCCTTACTTGGGGTGGGCAGAGTCCCAGATATTAGATAATCCACATACAGAGGTGAGTGATGATCAATCTGCTTTTGTTTCATTGCAATCCCATTTGCACAATGTATGTTCAAAACCATAACTCAAATACAAATGTTGAGTTTCCATTTTGCTTCCAAGAGATTATTACCAAAAGGAGTAATGATGGGTTCAAGAGGGGGAAAATGAGTAAAATAAACTCAGTATATACACCATAGATAGGGCACCCACTTGTGCCAGCATAGTTACAAGGTTTCCTCAATCCCCAATAGATAGCACTAGTTCCTTTTAGAACATTACAGAACTAACGACCTTCTGAATCTCCTTTTAGTAGCGTCACAGCTCCTAGCAAGCACCCTTGCCTGACCACCCACAAGAACTACTCGTGAAGGGAATTCAAGCCTCTGCTCTCTTGGGAATAGTTCTCTGGAGAAGTGAAAGCCACCACTTAACACCACTTCCAGGGAGAAAGTTTGAGAAGAGGTGTGAGATTATAACATCAACATTTGGAGGTCTATCAGCACAAGAGAGGCAAGTCAGGGAAAATCTTCAAAGTCCCTTAATCTGAGTCCAGGAAACTAGAAGTGCATTCATTCTACTTCCAGATGAAGCAGCAGGGGAAATTACAGGATTTTTATTTAATTCATAGATTTTAAGGCCACAAGGAACCATTATGATTAGCTACTCTGATCTCCTGAATAACACAGGCCATGGACTATCATCAAGAAATTCCTGAATCAAGCCCATAGCTTCTGGTTAAGCTAGAGCATATTTTTAGAAAGATACTTGCTCAGTCCTGACATTGTCTTGAAATAATCTTGGTTTAAATATTTCAAGTGATGGAGTCTCCATTACATCTGCCTCTAAATTCTTCCAGTGGTTAATCATCCTTACAATTCAAAATTTGCCCCTTATTTGTAGTTAATTTGTCTAGCTTCACCTACAGTCATTTGATTTTGTTATGGCTTGTGATGCCTTTAGAAGGTTAAAGGCTGTTGGAAACTTCTCCCCATATAGGTACTTATATACTGTGAACAAATCAACTCTTGACCTTCTGTTAAGGTTAATCAGCAGGCTTGTTTTCCAGTAGCGCCTTCCAAACCTTTTCCAATTTGTTGACTTTTTTTTAAATGTGGACACCAAAACTGGACACAATTTTTCAGTAGTGGTCTCCCTCATGCTATATACACTAGTACGAACACCTCCATGGAGGTGTTCGTACTAGTGTATATAGCATTGATATACTACTGTATATAGCATTGATTGATAGTCCCCAGCTTATACCTCCAAGAACTGCATTTAGTCTCTTTGCTACCACATCACACTGGGAGCTCACAATCATTTGGTTAGCCAACATGACCCTTAAGTCCTGTTCTGAGTCACTGCTTTCCAAAACACAGTCCCTCATCCTATAAGGGAGACCTACATTTTTGATTCTTAGATATATGACTTTGCATTTAGTAGTATTAAAAAGTATTAAAAAGATTATCGTTGTTCAAATGAGCCTATCCAACCATGCTCTTGCCATCACTCACAAACAGCTTTTGGAAAGGTTCCACATTTCTCATCCTCCCAGCTGGAGCACAGATTTTACTGCAGAGATACAGCCACGATGGTTGAATTGAAGGGGAAAGGTTCAAAATGAATGGAAAGGAGACACTAGCCAGCATCTCAGGCACATACGGACCACCCAGAAAAGAGAACTGAAAAAAAAATCCATTCTATAACCACCTACCATCCATTTTTCCTCTGTTTTACTGTTAGTTTATCTGGAAACAGGGCATTATGTAAGCGGGGGAATGGTCCCGCTATTGTGGGGAACTTTCCTGGCTTCTGCACTACCCCGGTGAAGTGGGCTAGCGGAAGGATCTGAGTCCTCGCTCCCACTTCCTTTACCCAGTGGCCTCCCTGCCCTTGAGGACTCCCCTTCTACTCTCCTGTCTGGCAGAGTCCTCGTAACCCCAACACGGCTGGGCCCAGGATTCCTGGAGGACTCGACCCCCAACCCTGCTGTGGTCACATAGGTCAGGGGCTAGGGTGTCCCCACTCCGGGGTACTCTCTCTTCACTGGGCACTTCTCTGACCCACTGACCATTACATACAAGTTAAAGCAAATGCAAGTTATTTAATCAACAATTAATTTTAAAAAGAATAGGGAAAAATGGGAAAGGTGAAAGGAAACACATCAACCTGCTCTATGGCAGGGAACATCACAAACAGTGTCTCTGGAATGTCCGGGCAGTTCACAGTCTGTTCCTTGTAAGTCCCAGGCCACCTTCTCCGGCCCTGGCTCTGCTGCAGGGATGCTGTGGGTTGGACACTTGCTCTGGTGGTGGCCACACGCTCTTAGGCTCTAAGTGGTAGGTCCCTTCTTCCCAGTATTGTCCCCGACCTGTCGGGGTTATGATCCAAGCCTGGCCTGCAGAGCCTCTTGGCTGAGGCGTCTCCCTGTGCTGGGCCTGCTGCCCAGGGTCCCCCTCGCTCTCCCCAGCTGCTCACCGCACCCAGCCCTGGACTGCTCCAGCCCCAGCTGCACCACTCTGTCTCTGCACTGCTGCTGCTGCTCTGCCTCCAGCTCCCTGGGCTGCTTTTCTGGCCCCTCTGGCTCTGGTTGCTGCAGCTCTGCTCCCAGGGCAAGTCTGCTCTCTCTGGGCTGTGCCTCTGACTTTGGGACTGCAGCTCTGCTCCCAAGACAGGGTCTGCTCTCTCTGGGCTGCTTTTCTGGTCCCTCTGGATCTGGCACAGCTCTCCTCCCCAGCTCAGCTTGGGCCCCTGCTTTCTCCTTAGCTCAGCCCCACTCTGTCTGACCCAGGCAAATCCAGCTCACACGGAGGACGGGACCTCCCTGGCCTCCTGACTCCCTGATTAGCCTGCCTGCCCTGTCATTCAGGCTGACCTGGAGCATTGGCCTCTCCCCATTGTTCCTGCGGGCTCTCAGTCTCAGGGTCCTGATTCCCCATCGACCCTTCCCCCTTTTTAGTATTGGGAGCTAGCAACTAAAACACCCCCACTGAATGTTAGTAAGGGGGCAACAGTCCCCTTACATTTGGGAAACGCAGAACAATCCACACCCTCTTAAGTCCCCTGACATGCTGCAAGCTGGCAGTTGATACAAGTCAGCCCCCTCTGCTTTCCTCTCTTAAAGAACCAACTTTGAAAACTAGTCATGCCACATTTCTCCCTTGCCTTCTCAGGAAATAGAAAGTGCCTGAGCCAGAAGGATTTGTGTGTCTATGTGTTTTTCCCAACTAGTGGGCCTCAGGCAAAGAGAAAGAGGCAGAACGTGCCTGAAGGCAACACAAATTCATAGCACTGCTCAGTCCTTACAACAGCTCTTCCAGGTAATTACACCATTTGGGTCTGAATTGCTTGCATGTCCAAGAACACAGAAGAGCTCAGCTTTGCTATTTTTAACCTCAAGGTAGGCTTCTTTAGTCTTTTAATTATTTGTCCAACTTCTGTTGTGCATTCTGAATGCTGGGAGGCCTCCTGATGCAGAGCACCTGATACAATAGCAGTAAGAGCTAGTTATGGTACTGCCGCTAACCCAGCCCAAAAGGTAAAGTTTGGCTAGGATTCTTTATTGTTAGTTTTTAGTAGTACACCATTCCTAACTTCTTTCACAACAGCCTCTGCAAAAACTGAGGGGTAGGATGACCAGATGTCCTGTTTTTAAAGGGACAGTCCGGTATTTAAGCCCTCCTGCAGATGTCCCAACATTTTCTTAAAAATAGGCAAATTGTCCCATATTTTCTGTCTTCCCCCCATCAGTACTGGCAGGTCCTGCTGCTGGCCAGATCCCTGCTTGCCAGCCACCCGCCCACCAGTGGTGAGTGGTGGGGTCCAGTGGCTGACAACGAGGGTAGGTGTGTAAGGCCGGGGGTGGAGTGAAGATACAGCACACGGGGCTTGCGACTCCCCCTGCTGGTCCATCAGCTCAGCCTCCTCTGCATGCCATCTGGCCGGCGCTAGCTGCGGGTTGTGAGCTGCAGTGGCTGGTGATTGCAGGCAGGCGCCAGGCGGCGGCCGGTTACATGTCGCCTCTGCTGCCCACCCATTGGCCCTCTACGTGCTCCCCCTCTCGCTGTCCTTTCCCTGCTTTGCCCCTTCATCCCCCCAACCCTGATGCTTCTCCATAACCGCCCTGGTAGGACATGTCCCACTCCCAGCACTGAGTGGAGAACCAGCCCCTGGTCGGAGTGCTCAGCTCACCAACAGCCTGCCTGTCAGGCTCCTTCCTTCCCTCACTGCCTCTGGCTGGGCTGGTGCCCCGGAAAAGCCCAAGACCTTCTGGCCTGGGGTGCCGGCCAGGAGAAGCTGAGCCCTGCATGTGCCAAAGTCCCGCACAGCGCTGGCACGGGGAAGCTTCTCCACCCCTCAGCTAAGCTCTGGAGTGGGAGGGGGAAGTGATTTCCAGCCTGTTCATGCCCCAGACCTGCAGGCAGAGCCATGCCTTGGGTGGGGCAAATCGAGGCAACCGCTCCAGGCCCTGTGCTTCAGGGGGCCTCGCGGGCCAGTGCGATTGGGCAGGGTGGTTGGTCCCAGAAGAGACGAATCCATCACTTCCGCCCCGGACCCTGCACCCCGCTAGGGACATCCCTGCCTGTCGGCTCCACAGTAGCCCCCAGGGCAGGGGCTTAGCAACCCTCTTCACCCCCCAACGCCCCACTCTGGGTCCTGCCCCCAGGGAGTGTGGTGCTGCTCTGTCTCCTAGGCACCCTCCTCTGCTGAGCCACCTCTCTGGCTGGATTTTCTGAAGCCACTGCAGTCAGGTTCCCTGGGCTCTGGTGTACAAAGCATCCTTAGGCCTTAACCTCTTCCTGCCTGTCCTGTAGCCGGAGGCCAGCTGTGGCCAGCAGCAGCCTGCAGGTGTTAGCTGCCTTTCAATACTGTGTGGGCAGGAAGGAACAAGCTGCTTCCAGCCACACTGCAGGGGTGGGGAAGAGATGAGTTCTCCAAAGACACGGCCCAGGTCATCCCTTCCCCGCCCTCCTCCTCCCGTCGCTTCCCTCTGGCACAGTGCTGAAAGGCTGTCGCTGGCCACCTTCTGAACCCTGACAGAAATGTGATCCTGTATGCCCTCCCTCCCCAAATGTTGCCTCGGAAGATGCGGCGCCAGGCACCAGGAGAGCCGGGTCCATCCCAGGGGCCCAGCCAGGCATGGAGGATGGAGAGTGCCAGGCAGGGAGGGTTGGGTCGGTCAGTCAACAACCCTCCCCATCCCCCCACACCCCATGTGAGAGAGGTGTAGGGCAGCGTGTGTATGTGTGTCACCTCTCCCCGAGTGGGGGGGGCGGGCGGGGGAGGGGTGGGTGTCACCCCTCCCTCTGTGAGCCCTACAGCCTTAAAGATA
Source organism: Caretta caretta (assembly GCF_965140235.1). NCBI lineage: Eukaryota > Metazoa > Chordata > Testudines > Cheloniidae > Caretta > Caretta caretta. The sequence goes on from NC_134206.1 coordinate 248,570,560, forward strand.
AGAAGATAAATAAAAAGAATCCAACTACACAGTATTTATGTTTAACAGGGGCTCAGTCAACTTGATGTTAATTTGAATATTTGTACTGCATAGTTTTGATTGATTGCCATTGAACTCATTTGAATAGGAATAATTTTACCAGGTGTCCCATATTCAGCATAGGGAAATATGGTCACCCTATTGAGGCGAAGCCTTTTAATGATGTATGAGAGCATGCCTTTGAGACTACTATTGTCCATGATTAATTTACATGTGCAATTAATCCCTATGAGTGGTTTCCCTTTGTAACATATCCACCTGCACAGAGGGGATTCTCCTTGCAATTTATACCTCTGCTTAGTTTCCCTTTTGAATGTATTTACAACGATTCCCTCCCCCCTGCCTTGTAAATTACTCAGATGTATGGACTCCCCTTGTATTGTATGCACCTGTAGGGATTCTTTCTTCTTGTTGATCACTGAGATGCACATGTGCCCCTGGCATCTTCCACAGGAGGGCAAACCCTAGCTTTCTGATGGAAGAACTCCTAAGGAAATTCCCAGAGTTTCCTTTCTCCTGCATAGCAGAGAATGGGGCTTATAATTAGGAAAGGGTGTTTCAACATATTTGAATTCACTAGTAGAATGATGAGTAATGGGAGAAGGGAAATGCTGATGATTGGATCAGGTGTACAGCCTGAGGCCTGAGTGGAAGAGAAAACAGAGTCAAAGGTGAACAAGATAGTGGAGGGCAAAGGTCAATGGAGTTATCAGCATGTGTGATACACAATGAAATCTTCTATTGTAGAGGACTGAACAAAACTTCTACTGGCTCCCTTTGCAAAGGCAAAGCATTCCATGTACTGCTGAGTTCAAAAATGAGGGCATCTTCATGAAAGATTTTGACTTTCTATTGAAAACCCCACAACCAAAAATGTGTAGTCAAAAACTGCAAAAATAAAACATTTTTGGTCTTTGGCCAAACAATTTTGTTTTTCTGACAAACTAAATCAATAATTTCCAAGGCAACAGAGACAAGGTGCGTGAGGTAATATCTTTTATTGGACCCACTTCTGTTGATGAGAGAAAAGCTTTTGAGCTTGCATGGAGCTCTGATTAAGTACAAGGTAGAACAGATTGTATAGCATAAGTAATTAACACATATTTCAAGGGACCATTCAAAGAAAGCAGATATTTTCCAAGAACATTTTTATTTAGTTAAAAAATCCCATAAAAAATAAATGGACAAAACATTTTTGACCAGCCCTAACTCCACGCTTTAAAATCTCATCATGAGTGTGGAAGGCTGGTACTATAAATCGGTGTATGAGCCTCAGGAAACCACAGAGTGGCAAGCGGCTGTTAAAGATGACTCTATGGGGAAAAGGAATGTCCTTTAATACTGTTAAAGACACCTCGACAGCTAAAATAAGGAGATAATAGCTCCCTGTTATCCCTCACATAGATCCATTCCCAAGTCTCCAGGCTTGGCGAGGAGGTGACACAGTGTGTAGCTGCTGTCACACAGCTACACAGAAGATCCATCATTTCACACTGGGAAAACAATCAGTGTCGCAACAGATTAACATAAACCCCCTTTCATTTCCAGAGGAGGGAATTTCTTGATTAACATAAGCTTCAAGCTTATTAAAATATCACAGGGAAGAGTGTATTTCTGACATTTCTAAGTATTTCTTTTTTCTGTTCACTCATCCTCACCAGAAGCAGTTATCAAGGGTGTGGGAGGACAACTCCTGTTAATCAGAAGCAGCCTTCAAGGGCTAACAGGTCTGATCTAGGCTCTTGAAGAAGACAGAGAGAAAATCCTCCAAAAGGAGCATATCTTCAAAGGGAGGAATGGAGAACATTCTGAACAGGAGCAGTCTGCCCCCCACCCCTCCAAAAAAGAGTTGAATACCAGAATTTCAGCTTCCAAATTAGTTAGGAATAAAGGTCGATATTTTTACTTTTTATTAATATTGTTAGTTCCAATTGAGTTTGTAGTGTGTAAGGAACCCTTTGCACCAGACTCTGTACAATAAATAACACAAACATAGGCCTTGCTATAGAAAATGAAGCATCCAGGGATTAGACAATATGTAAAAGGTGAATAAAGAGACCCATAGGTAGGTGAGTGGTAGGAAAAAAGGAAACAGAGATGGGTCTGTTTCCTTAAGTTCATAGTCACAGTGGTCGTGGAAGTCACAGATAGGTGTGGCCAGTCTGTCTGCTTTTATTTGGTAGTGAGTTGTAGACCTCACAGCAAAGGTAGGTTTTAAGGAGAAATTAAGAGTCTGAGCCAAAGCCTATTGAAGTGAATGGACCAACTCTCATTTAAGTCAAAGGATCTGGATCAGACCCTAATAGAATGTAAGCTGGTGGCTTTGTGGGGAGTGTGATCAGTTTTAACAGGAAGTATGAATGTGGGACTTCCTCTCCATACATTTCTGGCAAGTTCTTTCCTGTGGATCCTAAATGTGGATCTTAACTACTCAATATTATAGGCAGGGCTGAGTTGGGGGAGGGGTTGGGATTTACGGGATGGAAGGTTCCTCCAACACAAGGTTTTTCCTGACCAAAGTGATATAGCTCTCTGGATAGACATATCATCTTTCAAAACCAACAAGCTTTATTAGTCCTGCAAAATGGATCCTGAATTATTCTTAAAGCTTAAATATATATATATAAAGTAAAAAAGAAAGAAACAGCACAGGATTTATATCAAATGACCAATTTAATGAATGCTTATAAACTGGTAATTATCCTAGAGATGCACACTTGAACTCTCCCTCTCTCAGTTTGACTTTGAATTACTGAGATATCTAAAAGGACCTGTGACACATCTCCTCAAGGATCCTTTGGGATTTGTGTTGTCTTAAGCAGACAGTCGAACAGAACAGAACAGGGTGCCACTAACTCATCTGAAAATCTTTTACTGAAGAGCCTGTGATTTCTCTCCTCATCCTGCGTGTTCTGCTGAATTAATTATGAACAGAAATTTTTGCATATTCAAATCCCAAATAGCTGATGGGCTTTGGATGGCTTTTCTTTGGCCCCTTCCATTAAGCAATCATGAAAACTTTTAACAGTTTAGTTTTGCCTAAGAAATGAGCTCTTTGTTGATTAATGAACTGACAGAAAGTGCCCCATGGTGGATATTTCACCCTTCCAAGGAGGCCATGCTCTTACATCATCATAGACTAATCTCATCAGTTCAGTAAGTGCAAGGAGAATGAAGGAGCCAACATTTTCTAACTCCGTAGCACTCAGACTAAGCAACCTGAATATAGATAAATTCTCCGCTGCCCTGCATCTTGTCTTCTTATTTACACCCATGTAAACAGTTTGTGTAAAATGCTACTACATATATCAGAATAGTGACATTTCGCACTCACTTTTCGCAGGTATATATAAATGATGACACAAGGTGCAAGACAATGGAGAATCAGCCTGAAAGAGACAAATTTTGCTCTAATTTACACCCATGCATTTCAAACCTAGGCTTCACTGGAGCAGAAGCTGTCACTAATCTAATACTGGCCTACACAATACTGTAATTTACACCCATACAGAAGTTTGAAACCCCAGCCACCCCACATTGCCTGACTTTTTTTCACTTGTGCCTTCAGACAGAATCTGAACTCAGGTCTCCAGAAGTTAAAGGCACTAATCACCTGCATTAACAAGTTCTTCCCTCTATGTATGACTTGAGACTTCTACCACTGATGCTGGTCAGATGTCTCAAACAACAGATAATACCAGAAGACCAAAACAGAGTGTAATAGCGCTTGCCACTTGTAGGGAATACAGTATTAATTAGAAACAAGGACACAATAAGTACACTTAGATTGATGGGCTATTAAGGGCTTCTCTCATCCAGGCTCAGTTCCAGCAAAGTAAAATTTAGATGGACTTTCAGGAACTTTTTCACCAGAGTAAGGTCTATGAGGGCACGCAATGATCTTGTGCACTTGAGGGCCAATTGAAACTGTTCTTTGAAAAAATGGGAAGTGTTCCTCAAACTGACCAAATGGAGGAATATTGGGGCTAAGGGGCATGATATAAAACAGCCGTATACAGAGAGGGGTAGAAGGGGTAGGAAAGTGCATTACTCAGGGTGGCACAATCCCTCACCCAACAGAGTCCTTGAGCAAGGGTGACTATGTAGGCTACATCTCCCTAGAGGATGTTGCATCCTTTTTCCTTGCCACAGTGCATCTGGCTTCCTCTGGACTACTGTACAAGAAGTGGGATGGGGCCAAAATCCACATCATCCCTTCCTCTGCTGGTCCTCTCTGGAGCACTGTGAGCCTCTGGCATCCCACAGAGGAAGGCACATAGGCAGGAATTAATTGTGGGAAGCCCTTGCTAAGTTCATGTGAGAGGTGAGCTCCCTTCCACACCCTCTTAAGGGACTGGCACAATCAGGCCCATAGAACATCGCATTCTCTCTTTCTTTTCCCTCTGTCGATGGTTTAGAGATACTCCCTATTACTGACATGGCAAAAAGGAAAACATGCTTGCTAACCACTTCTGCCTCTGTGGACTGCTATGATTGGATGGCATGATGTTACTGTGGAATAGAGACAATTGAACATTTAAGAATAGAAATGGATCAGAAAAGCTTTCCTTTTACTTGGGTGGGTGTGTTTGCTCTCTTTTCTATCAGATCAAATGCATGTGACTGATTGTGCCTCTTTATTTTTTATGCATTAAACTTTCAGCAATATAAAATTCACAAGAGACTCCCTTAGCCCTGTCTGTTGTTTTGCCCAAAGGAATGCTGGCAGGGGCAGGGAGATCTAGTTGCTACTGTCAGTCTAGAGCCAGAACCATTTATGTTGCCCTATTGGAGAAATTGGGCACCTGTAATTGACCTACAGGGTTATTTTGAAATAAATCGGTGACATGGAGACAAATGGACTTCATTCATTCTTGCCTCTGGCACCTTAGAGGTCAAGAGTTATTTCAATATTGCCCAGCAAAAATCCATAATGTGCCTGAGATTCCATTTCACTATAGCTCTTGACTGGCTATGTGCACACAGCTGCCTTCAGAACCTCCATATGTCACCTCTAAATTATGCCAATTTTTCCTGACAGCTTCAAGAAGAATTATCACAGATGTTATACCACAACTAGAGACATTTGGTTAATAACACTCCATCAGGTTATCGAGAGGATGAAGTTGTGAATCACCTTACGACTTGTTATGAAATCTTGTCATACATCATAAATGCTACTTAGAAAAGGCTATTGCAAGCTGCAGTCCATTTGTTACAGGAAGGAGATTTCCAAATACAGAGACAAATACCTCTTAAGACGTTGTGACATATCCCTCAATAATTCTATTAAGTATATTGGTTGTGTTGTGACATGAGATGGTATCTTGTGACATATAATGGTAATGACAGCAATTATGCTAAGACTAAGTGAATTTATGGAATCAGAAAGTGAAATCTAATGAACAGATTAGTTTTCACTGGAAGAGTTAGCTAAAAACTAGTTAGATGACTGATAGATAGAATTCCTATGTACCTTGACAAAAGTTTGTCTCAAATCACTGAGAAGGATGGTCATTCAATTGAGTCATCAAATTACTCAATTAAGTCACTGAGTACCTTAAACAATACCTTTGGCAAAAGAGGGATGGGGAAGCAGGGTGGTTATACTAACACAAGTGCTAATTTCATATAATTATTAATTTTCTGATGCAGCATATCAGAACTGGAGATATTCACTGTGAATTAATTTTCGCTTATATCCACAACCTTGTAAAAAGTCAGCAAAAATAATTGACAGCAATTATTTCTAGCAACAGCAAATTGCATTGCTCCCCCTCAAATGGCCATCTCGGAGTGAGAAAATGATTTAATATGACTAGGCAGCCTGCTTCTTCTTCACTAAAATAGACAGTTCCACAGTGTATTTCATATTTAAACTACATTGTGCCATCCATGTGCCTCACATAATATACCATCAACATTGGCCTCATCTGTAATATATTTCACTTACAATTTTCAAAGTAGTGACAATATTTATTTTTTCACAGGACTCACTGTAGTGTTCTTACTGGATGGTCTCTTAAAAATATGCACCCATATATTCACTTTTAACAACAGCAAAAGCTCCCTTTCATTTAATTGAAAGGGCAAAAAGTGCTCTATAAATCAACAGCAACAAATCACTTGGTTTTTATTGCCATTGTGTTTACCCAAAGAACTCCCTTGCCCATCCAAAGTTTGGGACATGGGGACGAACGAAATAGAAAGAAGTTGGTTTCACAGCTCTATCTAAGCTTTGATCCATTAAGAGCCAGATTCTAACCCAGTCTTGATGACATCACAGAAGCATAAGAGGGAGTAAGACTTGTCCCTATGCAGGTTACCCAGTCCTTGGGTCTGGGCATACATGGATAAAGGTCACTATGAGCCTACTTACAGGCCAGCAGTGAAGGAAGAGGAGAATGTGCAGAGGCTTAGTTTCCCCCCTCACCCACACACTATAATCCATCACTCAGTGGAGCTGAGCCAAAGCACAGCAGGGATGCAGAGAAGTAATTTGTTGCTGGTGAAAGCCAGCAGCAACTTACTGCCTCCTTTGGCAAAAGGAGGGTATTGTGACTCCCTGAGCTGCAATTCTGTACGGCCCAGGGATGCTCCTTACTATGGACTGTATCCTTGGAACGTGCTCTAGCCCTTACTTTTCTGAATGATCGCTTTCTCTGAAGAAGTGAGGAATTCTTCACATCCATGAAGCAGACACAGCAACGAGAGAAATTTTGCCATCATTTGAAAGCCTTGTGTGCATTGCTGCTGCTGCTATCTGTCTGGGATTGTCTCAGCTGCCCGGCTTCCAGCAGGGTGATTGTCAGGAGGCATCCATCTCTTGCAATACCTGATAGGCTGGGATAGCACTTGCCTACAGCTTTCTCATACACATTCCTAACTGGCAGCTACACCGGCAGCATCAGGAATCAATCCCAAAGATATAGCAAATTTTTCTGCACCACAAACTGGGCGATTGTCTTTTCTCTTTTGTGCATGCTATCAGAATGGCTGCAAAAAAGATGATAAAAACAACAACAGCAAGAAACGTTATTAATTATTATTATTATTATTATTAGCGAGAACCAACAGAACATTTCTCACTGACACTCCAATGAGCAATGTCTTACTAACAGATTCAGAGATTGTAAAATCAGAAGGAACCACTGTGATCATCAAGTCTGAACTCCTGCATAGCACAGGCTATAGGATGTCCCTGAACTAATTCCTCTTTGAACGAGAGCATATATTTTAGCAAAAACATCCAGAATTGACTTAAAAGTTCCCAGTGATGGAGAATCTACTTCAAGCCATGGTACATTGTGCCAATTGCGTGGTACATTGTGCCAATTGCTCTCACCATTAGAAGCGTATGCCTTATTTCAAGGAGAGGCCTGTCACGAACATCTTTTGAGATGTTTGCAACCTCCCTGTTCATCATGAGTTCAGAACAAGTTCTGATTCAAGCAAACCTTTTGTGGCACCAGTTGTTTCAGTTCTGCTATTCAAAAAGGGGAACTGTTGTTCAGCAAACATGAAGGACCTAAACACCTTTTCTGTTCGCTACCAGTAATCTGGCTGGCTGACTGGCCACCGTCACTGCTTTGTCTGAGTCCTTTGCCATTATTTTAAATAAGTGTATTTGGTAAACACTTGAAGTTGATGGGCCTGCTCAGTAAAGCAAGTGCTCACAATATGGACAAGGTCCCTATAAGAACTTGTTTTTGTCGCAGTCTGGCATCCCCTTCTGCTTCACCATGCACTTATTTCAGAATAACATTCTGGTGACGTCATACTCTGTTGCTATGCATATCACACATTCACCATTAAGGTGCCTTCACTGGAACATTAAATACTGAAGAGGAGATGGGCTGAGAAAGAACAAGACCTAATTGGATAGCATATATCTATGAAAATCAGTGAACAGTAAATTGGTTTATGTTCTAGATTTATGAATAAAGAAAAGGGCAGGGATTTTAGTTTCTAGAGCAGTAGTTTTCAACCTGTGGTCCACAGACTCTTGGGGGTCTACAAACTATGTCTAAGATTTCCAAAAGGGTCTGCACCTACATTCCAAATTTGTAAGGTGTCCACAGATGAAAAAAGGTTGAAATCCACTGTTCTAGAGCAACCCCTCTTCCCTTCTGCCCACATCCAGACACATACCTTTGCAGACCTTACACACACAGTAAGAAGCTAATGCCATGTATGCAATACTAGCTGTATCCATCCCTTTCATAAGGAGCCACTCCATTTGCATTTCCTGTAACAGGTACATTAGATAGAATTGGTGGTAATTTTTCACTGGAATTTTTTAAAATAAAATACAGGTTTTCAACAACAACTAAAACTTTTCATAACACAGTTTCATAGATTCCTGATGAAATTTCAAAACAAAAAAAAATAAACTTTTTTTTTAATTTTGTTTTGAAAATGTGGGAGAAATGACACTTCTTCATAACTTCCTTCCCTTTTTCCCCACTGGAGAATGGGTTTCTCCCACTTTACCTCATATTTTTACTTCCTTGTGCCCAGTTTTGTATTTTTAAAAGAGTGGGATTTTTGTCACCAAAGAGAAGAATATGAACTGAGATGTGCCAAAATGAAACACTGAAATTTTGAAACATTTTTTTCCTTAAAAATGAAAAAAAATTAAAAAGATGGCATCTTCCATTGTTTCCAAAAATGTTCACCTTTCTCTAACCAGTTCTAACATTAAATAAATACCCTATGCTAAATATGCAAATCCTATGGTAATGGAAGAATATAAGTACCGAAGTTAGATAGAAAGGAGAAATAACTAGCTTTTGCAAAGCTATGTGTCAGAACTAAAGGAACTCATGAGGGGGCCTCTCCAGCTCAAACCTCACTATCCAAAACCAAAGTGAAAACCAAAGAGGTGTGAATGTTTAGTGGGGGCATCAAAGATCCAGGGCTACTGGCTTTCTACAGAAGAAATAACAAGTGATGCCTCTATGAATTCTGGCCCACGTCAGTGAGTATGCGACAGCACAGGACCTGCAGACCAGAAGTTGTCTTTCTCTACTGAAGAGGAAGAGAAGTTGTCTGAGATGTCCCAGTGGAATGACAACAAATGGTGGGAAAGCCCTAAACAGAGGAGATGGGATTTCTCTTTATGGAGAGTAGCCAATTTAATTCAAGATGATCATCAGCCTCTGTGTGTCGTCATTAAAGACATTGAAATAAGTGATCTTAAATACAGTCTTTGTTTAAATCTTTAGAGATGTAAAACTACACATCTTCATTTCTAATGATTTGTGGAGGTATTAAAAAATACACATACAGCACTGAGAGGAAAAAGTGGGATTAGAATATTGTGGGCCTAATTTTCCACTGCCTTGTGCCCTGTATAGCCATTCACACCTGGGCAAAGTGAGTGTAAAATGCTACCAAATCTGAGTGGCTGTGTAAACATCCACCTTGAAGCCTGCCTTGCACCATGTGTAGTCAAAGTTCTGGTTCTCCACTGACAATCACAAGGCCTCTCTAGAGGTAATCTAACAGTTCCACTTGCTTTGAGACCTGTATATCTGCTGAGGATTGATGGTGCTCAGGGATGTCACAGGCACATCTATCTCAACTCTTCCCTCTATACCAGCCTCAAGGAGCAGTATAGTGTAGGTGATGCTATGGTACCTCTGTGATGCCAGACGATCCCCCTAATCATGGATGCCCCTCCAATAGAACCCAGGATTAGGGCCAGATTGTTTCCTCACAATGTGAAGAGACCTGGCCTTTTGGAAAAGGTATGTTTTCCCCCCACTAAAAATAGCTGGCTAGAAACACTGTCTCTTTCTCTTTCCAAAATAAGGTACTTTCTCCTAATCATCCACTCCAGTATGTCAAAATTAATCAGATCTTTTTCTTTCTTTCTTTCTTTCTTTCTTTCTTTCTTTCTTTCTGTAAATTTTTGAGTCATAGACAAATTTCATTGAGTGATTAAGCCTGAACAGTTTTAGGATGAAACAGAACAGGAATATGACCTTGAAAGTATGAAAGGCTTATTGGTGTACTACTGTGTGCCTCAAAGTGCTAAGAAAGCCCAAATGCCCAAGATTGTAATAGTTTACAATGAGCACAGGATCATTCATAATAAATTGCAGCCTGTTTCTAATTATGAGATTCTTTAGTAGGAGCTCTGACTCTGTTGTTCAAGTGTTTAAAAACAATTATAAATAAAAAATAAACTGACATACTGTACAACCAGAGGAGAAATCAGGAGAAAAAAGAATTGCACCAACATAAATACGATACAAGAGTTTGCAAACTGTTAAAGATAAAGCATGATAAATTATTCTTAGGTTGAGTTTGGTTTTGCAAGCTATATGTAGCTGTTTGAAGGTAATAGCATATAGCAGACGTTGTAGGTGAAACTGGTAGCACTACCTACTATTAAGGTTATCCAACACTTCCCATTATAAGAAGTAATCTCATGAGACCCAAAATTTGGACTTTTCAAAATTTGTTTTCAATTGCTTATAATTTTACCAACTTTAATCATTTGGACTAAAAATATCCATGCTAGGTGTCTGCCTCAACCTGAATTATTAATGTATTATTATTATTATTATTATTATTACTATTATTGAAAATTTCAGGTAAATGGTTTAACCATTTCCAAGAATGAGATTAAGGAAAAATAAATTGTTTGCCCATTTTTAAAAAAATTCTTGAGACCTTTTCTTTGAAATGCTTTAGTGGCCCCATGCTTTGGAGCCAGGACTTGAAATTTGACAGGAGGATGACCTTTTGTCAGAAATATGCCTTTGGCCATCTCAATGACAATCTGACCAAATGTAGCCAAGTTATAAAGCTTTGAAAAAAATCTCAGTTCACCCATGCTCAATAGAGACTTACTAGAGTTTTACAGTTAAAAGCTCTGAAGATTCTATCCTCACTGAGCATTCTCCAGGCTCTCACAGGTCCTACTGCTGACCATACCATGCATGTACCACCCGCAGAGAGCAACTGAGCATTTTCTATCCCCTCACAGCTCCTACATCTAACTAGAATACACATGTACTATCCCACGGAGCAAGCCATACAGTTGCACAGGCGACCTTAATTCTAGTATTTCCTAACTTTTCAGTGCTTGACTTTACAACCTTAATAATGATCTTTGATTCAAATTTTTTTGCTTTGGGTCAATTATTTGCCCAGCTGTACTAATAACGACTTGCCAGACCTCAGCTCTTTAATGGTCTTGCAAACCACATATAACTAGTATCTAGTATCTTCCTTGCATAACTGTCAGAGCTGAGGTAGAAAGTAATCTCATGAGACCCAAAATTTGGCCTTTTCAAAATGTCATGCTTGTCAAAAGCTTATAACAGAAGATGAATTATCAATGCAAACACAGGGAGATCAACAGCTTTGTTACCCACTGCTGCTACACTGGCATGTGAATGGCTCAGACTGACTCAGAAATATAGACATAAAGTGTCAGCAGGCAACAGAAGTAGAATGATCCATCACTGGCAGTGACCCTTCTTGTTACTGTCCAAAGTGGACTCATCATCACTCGACTCATTATCCTTGAATTCAACCTTTCACTTCACTGTGCAAGTCAGACAAACAGTAAAGTAGCTCCATCCATAAGGCTTCTCGCTCCCCTGCAATTAGGTTTCCTTGTAAGAGGCTGCTACAGGCTATATTCACTGTGGGAGAGAACTGAGAATTGTGCAGGAAATCCATTTTCCCTTTGGGAGAGACTGTGCCATAATTTTCTTCCTCAACAATATAAATTATGCTATTCTTTGCTGGAGAGGTTAGGAAACATAGTGAAGGTTAATCACATCAGTGTTATTAATTATCACCAAGCAAAAATACAGGGTACGCTACAATGGGGAAGAAGTATTCCCAACAGGACATTCTTCTGCTGGCAAAGAGAAACACCCTAGAAAAAGCCACACACAAGTCCAGTGACAAGGCAATTAGAGTTTCTCTGCCTCACTTAGAAAACAGACACTGGTTCAATTGATTATTGCACATTTTGAAATAAACCAGCCAATGCATTGAAAACATAATCATCACATTCACAGCAAGCTGGAATTACAAATCCGGCAGAGTGCAAGGGATGGCTGAGAAATACAGTGAGAATAAGATGATACTCGCTCTGCTAACATGAGATTAGAGAGATGGATAGATTACTTGCAAATAATGAAGCTACGATACATCTATACCAAACATATGCTAATGAGAACATTATATTGTACCAGCACACCCTAACTAGTATTCATACATACAGATGAATACATAAGTGAAGAAAGAGATGAAGAAATATTTATGAACAAACTATAGACCCAACCCTGCCCAGGTTAGAAGTAACACCCATTAAAGTATAGTGAGATAAAATTTTCAGAAGCGCTTAAGTGGCTTAGGTTCCTAAGCACCTAAGCCACTTTTGAGAATGGGACGAAGGTTCCTAAGTCACACTGAAAGACAAATCAAACTCCCAGCAAACCAGCATCACTTCTGTTTTGCCAGGAGTAAACCTCTTCAATTTACCCTCATCCAAGTCCATATCATGGCCAGGCACTGAGGAAGCTTAGACATTACACCATCTGGGTAGGGCAAAATAATTCAGTGCTGCATCATCAAAATAGAGAGGCTCTGCAGCACAAACCTCTTACCATTTTCCAACGAAAGCCATATATACACATAGAACATAAGGGATGATAGAACAGAACTCTACAGAACCCCACAAGATAGAATTGTTTGGGCAGAATAACCATTTTTGGGCTTTTTGAGAAGAAAGGCAGAAAGGAACAATTTAAGAGCAATGCCATTGACTCATGCAAGGATTTGCAGTCAAGTCAACTCACAGTCCATAGTATCAATCTTAATTTTAAATCTTAGAGCCTTCCAAAAATTGCCTGTCACAACCTTCTCCACAACTTTTCCCTAAAAGGGAAATCTAGAGACACGACACTAGCTAGATCACAAATGTCAACAGACAGTTTCTTGGGCAAGGGCACAACAACCACTCATGTGAGGAATGCTAACTCTCTGGTTTTCCTTAGAAAGTATTAATGATCATCATGAACAATGGGACTGGATGACAGCAAATGCTATAATGGAGGAGAAAAAACACTTTATTTTCCTCCACATCAAGTATGGAATAGAATAAATATACCCTTCATTACACCTCAGTTGACCTCTGAATCTTTCAGCCACTATCAGTGCTTTAACCTCTAACCCCATATATTTAGTCTCTCACAGGTCATCTACCCACCAATGAGGTTGGTGCATGAAGACAAGTTGTTTAGTAGCCATTATATGAGTACTCATGGACAAGCAATAATCATAATATCAAACCATCAGTAGAATTCTCCACTGATGTACAGCATTATGCTTAACTGACATTAAAGCCAATTTGGTCCATCAGATTCCATCAGCAGACCAATAAATCAAGACCACTTGCCCTAATGAGAACTAAAGTGAGCCCTGACTTCAGATTGGAGATGGTGATGTTTCAGACCAGGATCCTCACCTCCTGCCGCCCATCCACGCTAATCCACAACAAGATCCTACAAATATGCAGTGATTCTAAATTACCTGGACTAATCCATGGTTTTCATGACAGTTAGCCAAGCTTTAACACCTTTGGTGCCTTCTCGCATTGGTTCTTTTCAATAACCAAACAGTTAAATAAAACTTTTAATAAAAATTGAAGAGCAACCCTTTACTTTACACTTTCTGTAAAACGTGGGGTAACAAGATTTGTTGCATCCATTGTTTCTGCCTGCAATAAGTAACATTAAGTACTATCTGGAGCTCGAGATGAGTGATTTTCAGTTAACGTTAACTGGGAAACTGCTTAATATCAATTGTTATTAAATGGGCATATTAGCACTAAATGCTAAATGGTATAGATAAACTTTTCCATTAAGCAAATTGATATTAAGTGGATTCAACCAAACCATATATAGTAAGCTTTACACAATTTGAGAGTTCCTTTGCTGAAACATAACCCTGGATAAAACTTTTCTGCCCTCTGGCTTCCTGCTCCATCCGCTATCAATTATAAATATCCATTGTGTAACACAATCTTGTGTATATTATTGTACTTTAATCCTCTACTGACACCAACATTAGAAGTTAATCACTGCCTATATTCTTGAGTAGGTTATTACTTTCTTTTAATCCAGACACTGATTTAAACTGCATATTTCAGTTTAACGGTCATTATTTATACTACCAGGGATGAATTTAAAGTGCCTGATTCCCTTCTCCCTTGCACCAATGTAAATCAGGAGTAACACTGCTGAAATCAATAGTTACACTCTGCATAAGTGAAAGGAGAATCAGGCCAAACAAGGTTCTACTCATTTGAGAGATATCACCAGTTCTACAAGTGTAGAGGTTCTCTCACAAAAGACTTTCAAGCAAAGTAGGCAGCCATGGGATAAGAGGAAAGGTTCTCTCATGGATCAGTAACAGGTTAAAAGATAAGAAACAAAGGGTCAGAATAAATGGTCAGTTTTCACAGTGGGGAGAGGTAAATAGCAGGTCCCCCAGGGATCTGTACTGGGAGGAGTGCTGTTCAACATATTTATAAGTGATTTGGGAAAAGGGGTAGACAATGAGGTGGTAAAGGTTTCAGAGGATACAAAATTATTCAAGATAGTTAAGTCCACAGCAAACTGTGAAGAGCTACAAAGGGATCTCACAAAACTGGATGACTGGGCAACAAAATGGCTGATGAAATTCAATGTTGATAAATGCCAAATAATGCACTTTGGAAAACATAATCCCAACCAATCCCCATAAAAATGTTGAGGTCTAATTTAGCTGTTACCATTCAAGAAAGAGATCTTGGAATCATCATGGATAGTTCTCTGATAACATCTGCTCAATGTGCAGCGGCAGTCAAAAAAGCGGACAGAATGTTAAGAACCATTAAGAAAGGGCTAGATAATAAGATAGAAAATATCATAATGCCACAATATAAATCCATTCTGCACCACAGCTTAAATACCACATGCAGTTCTGGTTGCCCCATCTCAAAAAAGCTATATTAGAATTGGAAAAGGTACCGAGAAGGGCAAAAGGTACTGAGGCATGGAAAGGCTGCCATATGAGGAGAGATTAAAAAGACTGGGACTGTTCAGCTTAGAAAAGACACGACTGGGGGGATAGGATAGAGGTCTTTAAAATCACAGATAGCCTGGAGAAAGTGAATAGGGGAAGTGTTATTTACCCCTTCACAGAACACATGAACCAGGGGGTCACCAATGAAATTAATAGGAAACAGGTTTAAAACACATCTAAGGGGGAGGGATAGCTCAGTGGTTTGAGCATTGGCCTGCTAAACCCAGGATTGTGAGTTCAATCCTTGAGGGGGCCATTTAGGGATCGGGGGCAAAAATTGGGGATTGGTCCTGCTTTGAGCAGGGGGTTGGACGAGATGACCTCCTGAGGTCCTTCCAACCCTGATATTCTATTATTCTAAGTACTTCTTCCTACAACGCACAGTCAACTTGTGGAACTCATTGCCAGGGGATACTGTTAAGGCCAAAATATAACTGGGTTCAAAAAAAAATTAGATATGTTCATGGATTGTAGGTCCATCAATGGCTATTAGCCATGGTGGTCTGTGATGCAAACCAATGCTCTGGGTGTCCCTAAACCTCTGACTGGATGACAGCAGATAGATCACTTGCCCTGTTCTGTTCACATCCTCTGAAGCATCTGGCACCAGCCACTGCTGGAAGACAGGATACTGACCTAGATGGGCCATTGGTCTGATTAATATGGCCATTCTTAAATTCTTAAACTGGTGGAAACTTTCAAAATGGAAGAAATTTTTAAGAGCAATCACTGTATTAATCCAAAACTTGATTGTGTCAAGATGTTTATGGTTGTTCACTGACATCACTTGGCTGGAGTAGTTTTTGAGCTCTGACTTGGAGCAGATTTTTTAACACCTGATTATTCCTCAAATGAAGAATCTCCATGAGGAGAAGCTAGGTTTCTCAGACTGGGCCAGAATTCACGAGACTCCACAAGAAAAGAACCAGGTTTGTTCCTATTGCTTAGCTGATATTCTGGAGCCCCCTGAAGGAGTCAATGGACACCTTAGGCTGAGGGTTGAATTCTGAACTGTCCATAAACAGGAGGAGCCATGTTTCTTATACTGGTATTGGAATTAGAGTCTCTTGATGGACACAGCCATGTCCCTCATCTTGGATTTGGAATTCATATATTTACCCTGAACCTGAGGTGACAGGTTCTCAGAGAGACTGTGTACCAATGAAATCAGGGTGCAAACATTAATAATCTGAGACGGGGCTTTCCATTTTTCCCATCTCTAGGCTGGTTTCAATTGCTTACAATTTATTTTTGAGTGACTTTATGAAAGCCTCCATTTTTATATTCTAATTTATACAAACTGCTTTGCTGGAATAAGAAGTAATTCTTCCATTCTTCAGACACTGTCTTTTCTGAATTGTCTGCGGAGGAAAGAGAAAATAATATTATAAGAAAATTTTGTGCAAAACAGCCTGTGTTTGTGAAGTGGCAGCATGTTAGAAAACTAGTGCAACAGCTTGATGGGTTTCCATGGAAACTGCTAGACTTGAATGCACGGGTGCACAAGCAAGCTTGCCAGGTGCCTGTTATTGGGTTGGAGGAGGGAAAATTACATTTCCATGACAGTTACAGATTAGCTGAGCAAGTAGCTTTCTAAAGTGATGTACTTGCAAAAAGAGATAAGCACCGTCCAGAATAAAAATGACAATTTTCTACAGCAAGCTGGGTAATTTGATACCCCATCCCCTTGCAAATTACCAGATTGCGTTTCTGCCCACTGACTTTCACCCAAGATACCAGGGTCTTCTGCTGAGAAGTAATCTTCCAGGAAAACTCATAAACATAGCATGCAGTATGAAGAAACCAAAATAGAACTGGGAGAGTTATTCCCTCCAAAGAGATCCACACAGTCATTTTGGACATGTAAGCTATGTAATAGAAGGATTGACAAGAAGGGCTCATTGTAAGGTCCTTTAAATTCAGACTCACTATACTGGTTTCTGCAACTATTTTTGAAGATCTAAACATAGCCACATCCCCAGCTGGTGTAAATCAAGATCGCACCATTGAAGTCAACATTTATGCCAATATACACAAGCTGTGGAGCAAGCCTACTATTCTTCAAGGGGCACACACAGAATAGGGACCAGGCACGCAGTGCATTTTCAGGGTTGTATTCTCCCTTCAGTATGTGCACACTGCAGCCCTCTGTGTTAACACTGTGGTGAAACTAGATGTCTAAGTAAGCAGTGTGTACACAAGAATGTCATACTCAAAATCAAATAACAGAGGGAGTGAATGGCTCAGGAGAGTGGTAATGGAATACTGCGGCTTTTGTTTCTTGATTGCCAGCTTACA
Organism: Caretta caretta; assembly: GCF_965140235.1. Lineage (NCBI taxonomy): Eukaryota > Metazoa > Chordata > Testudines > Cheloniidae > Caretta > Caretta caretta. The sequence continues at coordinate 248,587,996 of NC_134206.1, forward strand.
TTTGCCCTGGATCAGTGGTACCATTGTTTCTGTGGACAGCAGGGTAGCTTGCAACTTCTCTCTCCTGTAGCACAGTGCAGATTACAGGATAGTTACGTTCACTTCTGCCAAGACTGCAGAAGGCTGTCGCACACACCATCGTAAAAATGTAGTAAGTGCCTGATCCAGCACCCACTGATGTCAACTCACTGATTTCAGTGGGCTTTGAATCAGGCCTTATGTTATGATGGTGTAGGGGGAACTGCTCACACCTGCAGAAAAACCCACAGAAGGGGTCCCTGAGGTCACACAGTTTCCCCCCAAACCATTCTGTGAGGAGGGTTGTGCCACTACCTGCATATAACTCAAGATCCTCCACAGGTTTCCACGCACCGAGAAAATTAGGCTTCAGTTCCAGACTTAACACTCGTGACTAGGGACCAGATGATGTGCCCCCATGACACACCCTACTCCAAGTCCTGCCCCTTCTAGCCATTCCCCAAGCATGGTTTCCAGATTTGTAGGCCTGCCCTAGAACAAGGAGAAGTGCATCTCAGAGGCTGTCAAGTCACCCTTCCACAGGGGAAGATAGAGCTCCATGTGCATTAATGATTCTCTCTCTCCCTCCCCCAGCCACTTGTTTAAAGAGTTAGAGTTATAGGACAAAAGTATCATTTAAAGCACTGGCCATTTCACTGCACAGAAATGAACAAGTGCCAAGATACCTCAAGAAAGGTTGTTAAGGGATGATTTCTAGCCGCATTTGGCAAACCCAGGTTTTTGGATAAGTCAGGTTATTAAATAAAGTCTATAAACAGACTCCACTAAATAAGATACACCAGCTGCAGGTCAGCAAAAAACTTTTATAAGTATTTATATTTACATTTATTTAAGATGGCTTGTCCCATCCCATAAAATTAAAGTAGACTATTAATCCTATGCAAAGCCCAAAGAATAGCAACACATAAGAGATAAGCCTTGTGGATGTTTGGTGTACATTAATCTGAAGTACATTCAGCTTAAGCTATGGGCCCAATCATGTATAGCAATGCTACACAAATATGTATATACTGGCACATAGCATTACTGTATCAGCTACATGGAAGAAGAAGCATTTTACACTGAACTGTATAGAACAAAAGTTATTTTAAAAAACTACTGAATGTAATATAGTCTGTTCTCCCATGTACACATGCAAATATGTTGTATTAATATGGACACATACCCTCTTAGGAAGTAATCCAGCTCCCACTGAAATTAATGGAAATGCTCCCATACACATGAATAGGAGTCAGACCAAGCTCTTGGCCCATGAATTTTCAAAGCAGTTTGCATACTGCTAGATGCATGATTCCCATACAGGATACACTTTGAAAATGTACCCCTTAAAGAAGTGGCTTGATTGATTTTGAACTTTAATTTAGATCTCTCTTCGGGAGCAGCCATGAGTTTTATGAAAAGTGACTGCTGAGCTCCACAATGCTGCAGGTGTTACTGCTTTTTAATATTCCTTTTGTCACAGATGGGCCACCTGCATTATTATGGAGGAGGAGATGGCAGCAGATCTGACTACACAGACATACAAAATGAGCTCAGAGCTCACAAGCTTGTCTAGTAGGCTGAGACTGGAACAATGTAATAGCCTCAGGAAAGACACAGGTCCATTGCAGCATGTGGTATTTTTCTATTCTTTTCTTTTACTAAACCACAGTTAAAAGATAAAATGATGAGACAAGAAGAACCTTGTACAAATGTATTTAACATAATGGCAGAATGAGTTGGCTCAGGAGAATCCTGCATGTTCAAGCAATTTCTTTTCTGTTTTTCCTTACACTAATTCTACTTCTGGCTTCCTTGTAATACATAATTGATATGGAGATTAAAATATGAGTGGGAGATCCAAAAAAGGTCAAAGTCCTTGAACTCAATTATTTTTCCTTGCCTGGACCAAGTCATTAATGTTACAGTAAAGCAAAGTTGGTTACACTAAGCAAATACAACTAGAGTCTAAAGCCAAAGACAAAAATCTTGTGTTGCTCAAGTTAACCTGCTTGATGACCAGATACAATAGCACCCTTAGGAATTGGGGGAGTCTCCCAATATGTATATACATTTGCACATTGGTGAAGTTAGGGTTCAAATTGTGACCCTGCTTGCCGGCAGGCTGCAGTTCTTTCAGATGAGCCCCACAGCTACACACACACACATATCAAAAAAATAAAATAAAAACAAGCCACCGGTGGAATGCTGCAGACTCTCTTAGCAGCTCAGGAATGTAAAATTTATGAAACAATGAGTGAAATTCTATTGATTGGAGAGAGACTTCCTCAGATGTACCTGGCTGGTCAACGTCACGGTGTAGCCCTTTTAAGTCAAAGCCTGACAGATGTTGAAGACAGATAAGTTGTCACAGTTACAGGGCTAGCTGCATCTCTGATGCCTTGCTGGTCTGGGTGCACCCCAGAAATACGTCATGCAACTACCCTCCTCGAATAGAATCCCACCATTCTCCCACTCTGAGTCCAGGTGTTAGGTTTCAGTACCGTGTGTACCAATGCTTACCCCGCAATGGGCCCTACTCGACTCTGTCCCTGCTGTTCATCCCTTTAGGAGTTAGTGACCAGTGGTGAATGAATACAGTGATTCAATACCACCCTCTTAAAACAAGGCATTTTTTAATCTTAACAGTAGGAACAAAGCTCAGCATAAGTGAAAAGTGATTTTAAAACAAAAAGATCTACACACATATCTAACTTACCTGGAGACCTAGGCAGGCCTATATTCCTTCATAGCCCTACATTTTAGAA